>NC_137777.1:33039718-33639718 GCF_963455305.1 Plecotus auritus
AACAACAACAAAAATTAGGAGACTTTGACATTTGGAACGTTGCTATGTTTAGGGCCATTTTACCTTTTCTTCTATTTGCTGTCTTATTTTTCTTTCTGTTTTGTTTGTTTAGAGGGAATTTACTATTACATAACTCTCTTACCTTTGTGTGTGTGTGTATATAATGTCACTGTGAGATGAAGTTTTACAAAAGATCCAGGTTTTAGGCTAATGTTGCTGAATATCATAGACCTTCCTTTTAAAGAAATAGATGAACCCAAAAAATGGATTTTTGCAAACATTAAAAAATTATGTGGGATATTTATTTTTTTAAAACTCTGCTGAACTCATTTTGTATTTAACCTTTCCTTCCTTCCTCCCCACCATCCTCCTTTCCTTCTTTCTCCTTCTTCCCCTCTCTCCCATCCCTCTAAGCTCACACACAGGTTCTTTCCGGAGCTGGGACATTCAGTTCTATTGACCTGTTGTTTTTCCATTATTCGTTTGGGTTTCCGTATTTTTCCATGTACAAGTGCTTTCACTTTTTAAAAAATTGAGAGAAAAAAACACAATGTTGTCAGTATCAATAAATCTGCATCCAGAGGGAGTCACTTCCTATCAAGGTTTCAAAAGTGCTTCATGGTTTTCTGATCTCCTGTCTGTGCTAATCAATGCTGATACTTCACATACGCAAGACATGCGATGCCAACTTCTAAACCAGCTCTGTGCTACGTTCCATTTTAGGAACAAGAACCTGGATTATTTATTTATAACTGTATAAGGTCCTGTTGTTAAGCTGGTTTGAGCCAGATGGGGAAAGGCTGGACAGGATGATGGCTGCATTCTGAGGGAAAGGAAAGAGAAATTTTATTTCCTACAATAAATTAAATAGCCTAGTTTGACCCTCCACCAGTAATATGATAACCAATTAATACATTAATGGACAGGGATTATGCTGTCTGGTCTTAGAAAATGGAAACTTGGAGTCAGTTCCACTTAAATGCTCTTTGGGGCATTTTTTTCTTCTTCTTTGGTGTAGCCAAAACCAAATAGTTGTATAGCAATGAGAATTATAAAAGAAACACTGTGAACCAAAATTATTTAATGTCTGTAATATTTCTTTAACCCTTATACAGGAAGTCCCAAAAGTATTAATTGCCTGACATAATAGTTATGTGAAATAATGTTAGAAAATGTAGTGATTATCCCATTTTCTGTAAATTTTATTTCTCCCAGTTCAAACCTTAGTAGCATTTTATTTTTTATTCTTGAAAGCTGATCCGTGTGGCATGGCTTATTCTATCTATACAATGTGGCCATTCATTCACACAGAGGATGACACATTGTAGGTTCTCCTCAAGGCTTTTCAAGAACATGTTTAGCCCAAATCATATAGGTTATTGCCATGTAATAATATATAATTTACCAAATCCCAGCATTTAGAATACTTTGAAGTCAAAGAGAAAGCTTCACATATTTAGCAACTCATGTATACAGATGTGGTAATGATAACAGTATTACTACTTAGTAGTGATTACTGAGTTGGAATTCATCTTTCATATTCACATTGCAAGTGGTTTGCCATGGCCAGGAGTGGGATAAGAATTACATTTGCATAAAATGAGAAATGAAATAAAATCGCTCCTTGAGCATGAAGCCACTGTGTATATCTAGCACCCAAATATTTGGGGGAAGAAAGTGAATCAACATCCTGGAGACAATAGACATGATTAAACATGATTAAGTATGATTTTTTAATTCTTACAAATGTGGACCCTGATGAAGACTGGCTTCTATTGAGCCCCACTGATTTAATTTGGGCCCACTGTAATTTACTGGGCTGGAGTAAAAACAGTAATTCAGTGAGGCCATCATAAGCTCATTAGAAACACACTGAGAACACTTAATGGTGCACAACCCACAGCTTTTTGCATCCATTTCATCCTGATCCCCTCTTGCCAGGCCTGCTGCTGCCTGCACCATGCTGCTGATAGTGTGGTCGTTTGCAAACACCCCAGAAAATAAGAGGTGTTTTTAAAACAAGATTGAAGCCACCAAGAAACATATAAAGCCAACATTTCAGGGGTGTGCAGCCCAGGGTGAGCATAAAAAAAAACTTCTCATGTATTGTTAATCGTGGTAAGATTGGTTAGCTGTTAAGTACTGTATAGTGCAACTAATCAAAAGCTCAAACATCCTCCACAATGGAACAGAAATAATTACTCTCCCCGAGCTTCTATTGTTTCCTGCCTCAGCCTTCCCTGGACTAATAAAAGGTTTAATTTTAAATTGCATGAAGGAAATGTCAGCATTACAAAGAAATACAAAGTTCAGCTGCTTTGTTCACCATCAGGAAAAACACAAAATGAATTAGACTTCAATAGGCTTAAGCTAAGTGAAGCCTAAACAAACCCAGATGACCCCCGCACCCTCACCCACGAAGTACTTTTTTTCTCTTTACCCCTAATTGACAGATAGGACCACATTCAAAAAGCCTGGGATCCAACATCCTTGCCTTTGAGAAGAGAATGTTCTGATAAGGTGTGAGAGCGCTGGTTATGAGGTGTATATGTCTGTGCTTATGATATCAGCTACGCACAGTGGGTGATTTAGTTCAAAGGAGGGCCCTTTATTCTGATGCCTCACAGGAAGAATGGGGGAAGGGGAGGGCAAGGGCGAGAGAGCAAGCTTAAAGGCATCCTGCATTCAAATGTGTGGGGGTTTTTCACTTTTACTATCTTCAAAAGAACTAAGATAAATTTTCAATCCAAAACTTGCTTTTGAACTTTCAGTTTACTTAGAAGAAAGTACTAACATGTAAATATATGGAGAAGGACATTTCTACTGGAACCTTCTGAACTGTAGATTTTGCAACATAAGTTGACTTGGACTTCAAACCAAAACAGCCCAAAGTAAAAAAAAAAAATAAAAAAAAAATAGGAAAGTGTGTGCATTAATCAGTTAATATTTATTGTTCTGAATATCCAAAATACTACAGGAATTTGGGGCAAGTTTACTATCTTTGTTTATCCTTGTATCTATCCACAAACATATGTCAATTACTCACTGATTCCTGGCTTCAAATGTAGTAAGTAACGTATCTGAAAGAATTACAATCTATTTTTAAAAACAAGTCATACACATCACAGTTCAATGAAGTACCCGGAGAACAACACTACGCTGTAATGCAAAGAGCTTTGATTGGACAAGCCACTTATCCACTACAGGCCACTAACATGAAGGTGGCAGCACCTGCCTGGCTGGTGTGACAATGAGAAAAAATGGACTTGGCACAATCCGAGGCACACAGTTAGTGCTTGACAAGTGGTAGCTCTGCTAACGGAACAGCGACTAGGATATTCCATACCTTATGTTACATCATAGTTTCTCCTCTCTTCCAGTCAGTTACTACACTGCCACCAGAATTATGTTTCCGGAACCACAATTCTGTTGACTTTCTTACTCAAAGTCATTTGCCTACAGCCACAGTTTTCAAACATTTTTTTATTTTAAAAAATCCCTTAAAAAACCTTAGATATAAAATGAGTAACACATACTATTTTAGGAGTATAAACATTAACAAATATTTGTTATGAGGCAAGAACACAGGAACAGTGAGACTATTTTAAAGAATATTAACAATGTAATGTATTTTAAAGTAATATTTAATTGACAGCTATAAATGATAGTGAGGTCTGATGTCAGTCTCAGAATGGAAGGAATTAATTTTGGACTGGTTATACAGATTAGAAAAATTATTGATTAAAAAATATAAGAAGTCAGAGTATGTAATAAAAGCATCCAATGTAAATAAAGGCTAATATGCAAATCGACCAAATGGTGGAATGACCGGTCGCTATGACATGCACCGACCACCAGGGGGCAGACGCTCAATGCAGGAGCTGCCCCCTGGTGGTCAGTGTGCCAGAAGCTGGGCTCAAAGCCGGCAGTCGGACATCCCCCAAGGGCTCCCATACTGCTAGAGGGTGCAGGCCAGGCTGAGGGACGACTCTTCCCGCTCCCCCCTCCCCCTGCCCCAAGTGCATGAATTTTGTGCACCGGGCCTTTAGTATTTAATAAATGCATGGCCAAAATATCCCTGGTAGTGATTGACCTGGTGTAGTATGGAAGTATAAGAATTACCTTTAAGGGAATTAAATGAGTTAGTACTTATAAAAACAATTAGAAAATGTATGACTCATATTAAGAATTACATAAATGTTAATTCAATCAACCAGTAAGTAGTATATATTGCAAAAATACTGATCTTGAACCTAAATAATGACATTATAATGGGAGATTGGATGAATGTTATTAAATGGAGTGTTTGTTACTTAGGCCTCTTTGAATTAATAAACTCTCATTTCCCATCCATGAAGCTGATATAGTTATATATGCTTCTGTAAATCTGACCTTCCAGATGTCAGGTTATGGGGTTATTTACATCTTTATAACACTCAGAGAGAGGAGGACACAATTCAATGGGGTGTCTGTCCATTTTGGTCACCTTTGGCCCCATTTTCTTATAATGTTGTTGTGGAGAAATGGGATCATTGTGCCAAATTATTTATAAAGAAATTTTATGAGTGAACCATAGTGGGAAATTTCAGAAAACACTACAAATATCTTCATGTCTGAGATAAAATGATTTCAGTTATATAGATATAAATCCATATATTTACTATAGTATAGTCAATACATATATCTAGTAACTGATGTCAGATTAATAAGGTAAATTAAATTAATAAGATATTTTGTTGTCCTAAACCAGGGCACACATGATGCCTTTATGCCTTTTATGAATTGCAAAAAGGCACCCCTTCTGGGAGAATTAATTATAAGAAGGCAGCTCTTCTCTCTGGCTGACATTGCTTGCCAAGCCAACCTGGGCTGAACAGCAGCTAGCTTTCACCCTGACATGGGGAACGTGTGTAGGGCACAAAATGTCAACCACATAAGAGGCCCTGCTAAGCCTTTATCAGAGGAGATGTGGAATTGTTTGTGACAATAATAACACCCAGCTTGGAATTAGGTTTCGCCATAATTTGAATCTGTTAATTAAATAATTGGTGACATTGTTTTGATTTATGATGAAAAATAAATTAAAAAATTATAAGGTGAAGGTAGGCTAAAAAATCATTTATAGGATAATCTCCATATACCTGGCCCTGTGCCACATACCTGAATTTAAAATTGAAAAGAGAAAATCGGAGCTCAAGCATTTATTCCTAGCTTAAAATTTTTTTTTTAATTTCCTCTTATCTTAAATAATAACTGTGAAAATTAAGTAAAGTAATATGGGTAAAAATATGTAAATCCTAAAGTGTTTTTTAAACATGTTAGTTAATTCTGTAGTTTTAACAATTTAGACATTTTTATTTTGAATATAAATAATAATAGCAATATTAACAAAAATAATGAATTATGCCTAACAAGAAGAGAAGAAATGATTCAATGTCATGTTTGCTTTGGAAGTGACAAATGTAAGCCTGATTAATTTATTCACTTTTAAAAATCATGGTTCTTCAGATCAAATTAAGACCTAGTTTGTTTTCTTGAAAATGTGATTGCTTTAATCCCATTATCCATGTGCTGCATGGATTTCAGTTCACTGTCTCCACTGACCTTAGGGTGCAAAGGAAATACTAATTCATCCATGTCACTGTCATCAATGCAATAATCTGAATATTTTGTATTTTTCTGTATTTTCTGGTTGAAAGTGACATACTTTATAAATGAATGTTAACAGAAATGGTAACCAGTTTCTACATATATAATAATATTGAGAGGCTTATTTTTCTATATATTTATAATTTGTAGATTCCCTTAATTACATCATAGTTTTCTAATACAATCAACAAAAAAACAGCACTTAACTAGCCAACATTTAGTTTCCTGATTTCTGACCACTACAAAAATCCAGCCCCAAGTATGGAGAGTACACTGAATTTTGAATTGTTAGTAAGCAATACAGAATACTTATTCATTTTGTGTGTTGAGAACACTTACTGATGTAAATTATTTACCAATTTCATTTGCTTCAGTGAGTATTTTTTCAATCTCTCATTTTATTTCCTCTTTACATATTCAGACCAAAAATAACATATTCAGGCTTTGTCCATAATGGTTCTTATTGTGCACTCCATATGCAACATATTTCAACAAATTTTTCACACAAGAACTGAATTGTAAGCATGTAAAATTTTTGTGAACTGGGCTGTAAAATATCAGAAACAATACACCATATCCAAGTTGACAGCTGATATCTGATCTGAAAATAGTATATTTTCCTTCAAATGTCAGTATCCTGTCACGTTGCATTGCATTGATATAAACAACTATACAAGAGGAAAAATTAATGTGAAAAATGGTGTTTCACAAATACAATATCTAGAAAACCAACCAACCAACAAAAATAAATGCTGTTCCTATGTTTTTAATATCTGAATTTCTTCCTCACTATATGAATGTAGTAATCTGTTGCAAATGTTTATGAAATGGACTATTAGTCATCTATTGCTGCTCTAACAAATTACCACAAATATAGTGGTAAAAAAGAATCTAAATTGGTCTGCAAGTCAGAAGTCCAAAATGGGTCTCATTGAACTAAAATCAAGTTGTGTTGACAGGACTGTGTTTCTTTCTGAAGTTTTTAGGGGAGTGTGGTATAATAAAAAATAGTCTTTCTCCCTGGTTCCTAGCCCAGAGCTCCTAAAACCCATAGAACCTCCTGAGTGATAGGATTATCTTTGGTTGCTAATGAGATGGCTCTTGGCCAAAGTACCCCTTTATAGCTTCAGGATAGAGGCTGGCCTCCAGAAAGATCAAGTCATGATCAGAGGGTTGAGACTTTCAGCCCTACCAAAAGGGAGGAAGAGAAGAAGCAAGAAGTGCTGGTGATTGAACTCAATGGCCAATGGCCAGTGATTTAATCAATCATGCCTACATAATGAAACCTCCATTAAAAACCCCTGAGTCATAGAGTTTGGAGAGTTTCCAGATTGGTGAACACATAGAGGTCTGGAAGAGTGGCACTCCTAGATGGGCATGGAAGCTCTGCATGCCCCCTATGTGCATTTCTTTCATTTGGCTGTTCTTGAGTTGTATCCTTTTTTTAAATCTACCTGTATTAGTAAGTAAAATGTTTTCCTGAGTTTTGTGAGTCATTCCAGCAAATTAGGAGGAGTAATGGGAATCCCTGGATTTATAGTCAACCAGGCAGAAATGTGGGTAGCCTGGGCATCTGAAGTAGAGGTGGTCTTGTGGGACTGAGCCCTTACCTGGTGGGGTCTGTGCTAACTCTAGGAGTTGAGTCAGAATTGAATTGAAATGTTGGACACATAGTCAGTGTTGCAGAATTGAAGAATTGGTGTTGGAAAACACACCATGTATTTGGTGTTGGGGAACAAATCCCATCTAATAAAAGGGTAGTATGCAAATTAACCATCACTCCATCACAAAGATGGCAGTGCCCATAGCCACAAGATGGCGGCGCCCAGTCCTCTCAGCCCTGCCAGAGTCCCCCAGTCCCGGGGTGGGGGGCAGCCGCTGAGAGTGGGCAGCATGAGCAGCCTGGTGGAATGCTTGCTTTGTCGCCATGGTGATGAGGCAAGCATTCCAAGCCTGGCGACGGATGGGCCTCTGGGCCACAAAGAGCCTCTGGGCAGCAGGCATGGAGCAGCCAAGCCCCACAGAGAGCTACTGGCACACGGATTCGTGTGCAGGGCTACTAGTCTTTCAATAAGAACCTATTTTCTTGTCTTTTCCAATCTCTTAAGACTTCATGTTTTTCGTGCCTCATGGCCCCTTCCATTTTCAAAGCAAGTGATGGC
This sequence comes from Plecotus auritus, assembly GCF_963455305.1. Classification (NCBI taxonomy): domain Eukaryota; kingdom Metazoa; phylum Chordata; class Mammalia; order Chiroptera; family Vespertilionidae; genus Plecotus; species Plecotus auritus. The sequence continues at coordinate 33,047,530 of NC_137777.1, forward strand.
TGGTTTATTCTTTCTCATATCACATCACTCTGTCACTGACTGTTCTGTCACCTCTTCCACATTTAAAAGCTCCTTGAGATTACCTCAGACTCACTGGAAAATCCAGCCTAATCTTCCCATTCCAAGGTCATTCCATCTGCAACCTTAATTCCATCTTGCCATATAATGTAATTTAGCCATATTTGGGGGAATTAGGATGTGAACTTCTTTGGGGGTATGCAGGAGGCAGCTGATCGATGTTCCTCTCTCATCGATGTTTCTAACTCTCTATCCCTCTCCATTCCTCTCTGTAAAAAATCAATAAAATATATTTTAAAAAACATACTGGAAATCATATAGTGCTTATCATACATTGTGTTATAGAAATATCCTATTAGCTTGATTTAGCAAACTTATAAACCAAGATTATTGTTTATTAGAACACCCTCTGCTATAATGCTACTTAAACTACAGGATCAGTAACATACTCCTCAAAACAAAAGTTTCCCCTATAACTGCCATATATCTGCTGCCTTCTACCCACCTTCTACACACTACCAGTCCTCCTGACCCAATCAGGTTTGAGAGAAACATAACCAAAAAGAAACTTCTCGAAAACAGCAGAGGTATGAAAATAAGGGAAGCTTCATAAAACACTATTTTTATTTCCCCAACTGGGTGAAAAGAATGATGAGAACTCAATAAGAGTCTTTAAGAATTTGAAGTCTTAATAGCACAAAGATTGGTGACAAAATAAGAAGCTTAAGGACAAGATATTTAGCTTAGACCTCAAAAATAACTTTCAAAAATGAAACATGGTTGAAAAGGGATGCCAAAAGAAGTTTTATATTTTCTTGCTTCAGAGGACTTTGAAGAAAGAAAGTGAAATTATTCTTACATTCTGTGAGCTGTAAAGGACTTTAAGTATCTCTGACTTTATTTTACATGTAATGAGAGTGGGTCCTTGTGGTAGTAACATTTAGTACCAAAAACTATTTCTTCTTTTTCAGAATGATTTTTGCTCTCTGTTTCTATTTTGAAATAAGCTTTAGGATCTGGCAAACCCTCTTGTGATTTTGGTTAGTATCACTTAAAGATTGTCAGACAAGCAAATATTTTCTACAATGACTACTGCAATCCATTAACATGGTACACTCTTCCTGTATTTGGGTTCTCATTAATGTCCTTCAATAACATTTTCTATTTTTCTCTATAAATTCTTGTGACTACCTAAAACTGTCCTACCTTGGGCAAACCATGAGAATGCAGGGTTCTCTGGGGGGAAAAATAGAAGGCAGCAGGAAAAGGGGAAGACCAATTATGAAATGAATTGACTCCATAAAAGAAGCCATAGGCATGAGTTCACAGGAGCTGAGCAGGGCTGTTGAAGATAGGACACTGTGGACATCACTCACACATAGAGTCACCAGGAATCAATATTATGTAATATACACACACAGTGACATGGGCCCATATAAAAATGTTCTATTTACATGCCTCTGCTCTGGGTACCTTGGTAGCACTCAATGTCAATACTGGCTATGAGCCATCAAAGTCATGCCTGACTGATGATGAACCACAGATGACAGTAAGAAAGAGTGGCCAAAGGACTGAGAAACAGGTCCCTTCTTCATTTTTCTGGGTCTTGTATAACATAGTGGAGGAGGAGGAATTCCAATAATGGCTGACCCTGAAGGTCTCACAATCCTCAGAGAGTGCAAGGACTCAGACTGAAGTAAATCAGAATATTTTAAAAGAAATATGATAAAGCTTTTACATTAAGTGCTATTACAGTAGAGGGGAAATTTAGAGGCTCCATACTATGAGAAATATAAGTCAAGTTAAAAAAAAAAAAAAGGAGAATGGATTATAATTATAAGAATCAAAGACCTGAAGGCTTATTTTCAACTCTCCCACCCCAGTAGAAATCTCCAGGTCACATTTCACTGGTCTTTGATCACTGGCACCAGTCAGTCATTCTCTCCTTACAATATTTCACCTAGCGTAGTTTTTAAGTACAGGGTTTGGAGTTAGCCTGGATCTGAATCCAGCATTGGTAGTCTGTTTCTTGTCAATTTAGACAGGTTACTAACTTCTGCCAAATGAGAATGTTAAGCAGTACCAATAATATTCAGTATTGTTGTAAAGGTCAAATGAATGACTGGCATTGTGGCACAGAGCAAGCATTAAGTAACATTAACTATCCTAAACACCATTATTACCACCACTAAATCTATCACCGTAAGTCATATACGTGTGACTTGCATTTTGGCTTCTATGTCTACAGCTTCATCCTCCTTTATCATTCTTCCTCCTTTGTCTCAAATAGGTGGTTTCTTAGCTATTAGTCTCCCCCATTACACTTCTACTTGAATAACCTTTTAATATATAAATTCAATCTAGTCATGTCACTGATTAAAACATTCCATGACGATGAAACATTCCATTCCATGGTGATGAAACCTTCACAAATGTTTTCCTTCAGGTTTCATTTACCCCTCAAACAACATGACAGCTTTGGTTGGAAATGGAACCCTGGATGATTTGAAGCCTTGATGATGTGGACTAAAACGAAAATGGATTAAGCATGGGCAGAATAGTATATTCTGAGATGCTGATGTCTTATCTATGGTGTTATTTGATAGAGAAAAGCCCGAGACTTTGGGAAATGAAGGGATATAAAACCATAGTGTGGCTGTTATATTAAACAAGGAGCCACACCACATTCTTGTGGATAGGGCTGCGGTTTACCTGGGAAATACTGTAGTTAGGTGGCAGGAAAGGTAAGAAAATATTAGCTTCGTAGGGAAAAAAATCTTCTCTTCCTCATAGGACAGGGGTTAGTTTTGCTTAGACTCTAAGGTACCAAGAGGTTTCCGATGTGGGCAGGCCATAGGTAAAGCAAGGAGCTGGTCTAGAATAAATTTGAGGATTGAGCCTATGCAATTATTATGTTCTTTGTTATACTTCTACTGTCCCTTTATATTTCATAACATCTTATTAAATGTACTACCTGATCTCTGCTAAGCTTTATGAAATTGAGGAGGGGCACTAGCCTTCCCTTCATCAATTTGCTTTGCCCATTTAATGTTGATCCACTCCATGACCCTCAGTTCCAGGCAACAACAGATCTATTTTACAGAATACCATATTTGCTTTTCTAAAATTTTATATAAATAGATTCACACAGGATATAGCATTTTGTTTTGACTCCTATTTAATGTTTGTTGATATGCTTTATATTATCCCACAAGGTCTTGGAGTTCCTGTTAAACCTTCTTCAATTTTTAAAATAAATTTTCTGATTTCAATGTCTTTTTTGAGCACTATTGATTTACTGTTGTTATGCTTGCTTTTAACTCTTCAAATATGGTATTTCTTTCTTCTTTGAACATATTAATAATAACTACTTTTACATCTTAGTTACATTCCAGCATCTGGTGGCAATAGAATCAGTCGATTGTTTCCTCCCCACCCCCAGAATGGGTTACACTTTTCTGTTTCTTGTCTTGCAATTTTTGGTTAAAAACTTGACGTTTTGGATAATATATTTTAACTTCTCTCAATCCTCATTTCCCCCCTTTGACAATTGTTACTTTGATGTTTTGTTTTTCTTTTGATGAGTAACTTTCCTAGCCTAAATCTGTGAAATTTGCTTGTACTGTACTGTGTGACCACTAATATCTCTGTTTAGTACTTTTTAAAGTATTTTTTGCTCTTGTTTTTTGTTATTAAGCCTAGCTTCCTAGGGGTTACCTTTGCTTGTGCATATGTTGGGAGTCATCTAATTATAATACAGAAATTATGCTCAAGCACCTTAATTTAGTAAGGCATCCATTCTCTGTCCACAGATCTGTGTATGGATGGGAGAAAAATTTAAAATTGAGGCCATTTTCAAGTGTTCTCTAGCTTGCTTCTACTTTTTTTGGACCCTTTCATATTTCCTATATGTATATATACACACATGCAGCTTCAAGGGCAGTGGTGAGTGTGTCCCTGGGTTGGTCACCAGTCTCTTGCACAGCAACACAATCTCAGTTAGTAATATGCTTCTTATAACCATGACCACAAACTCAGGCTAATAGAGACATTGTCCCTCTTCATCTACACACTTCCAAGATCATCACTTATATTGACAATGCCAATGGGTGTTGGTCATTGCTCACTGCTCCAAACTGAGTGAGCCCCTTTGACCACATCAGAGAAGCTACCAGTCTTCACACCCTGCCCCTCCCTGGGAAAATGTCTGTATTCACTGAGTTGGTGAGGGGTCAGCCCCAGATCATAACGCTTTAGATTTTCACTGTTCTTGATGATATTCAGCAGTTTTTCAAGCATGCTGGCTGCAGGACATAATGTAAAACTGAATGAACTGAAAAACATATGTTCTCAAATGGAAAAATCTAATATCTTAAAAGTATCATATTCCCACAGTTACATATCAGTTTAGTACAGTTCCAATGAACAATTCAAGAGACTCATTTGAAAGTGCATAAAATATTTAAAGTTCCCAGAGAATAATAACTATCTTTCAAAGAAAAAAAAATTACAAAGATAAGAAATTTAGGGGAAACTTGCTTACCAGATATCAGAACATACTATATATGCATCATTCAATATGGTGGTGGTACAAGACAGATAAATTTATCAGACAAATAATTCAGTATTATATCCTTGATATAAAAAACATACATATAAAATAAGTGGGAGGAAAGGATAAATTGACACAACTTGTTTCATAAAGAAACTATAAATGAATTCCATCTTATATGTAAAAATAATTTAAAATAGGTGAAAAGGTTAAATTTACAAAGTCATACAATTTAGATTTTGCAGAAAATCTAAATCCCTACACATACAGAGGATATTAGAGATCTCCAAGACTCCATACTCCATAAGTTATTTTAAAAATTATCTATATTTATATATTGAATATAGAAAAAGTATAAAATTTTCATGACAAAAAAAGGTATGTGTGAGCAAAAATATTATTTTTTTCTGGATGCAAAGGTTTAATTTCAATAATTCAATAATAATGTCCTTAGTAATTGACAAAGAAAAGGTGCAAACTAAAACAATGGACTATGACCTGAAGAGAAATACAGAATTAATCAGCATCTGAATTGATGCTCAAAATTCACCAGTGGTCAGATTTCAAAAAAATATTAAAGTCCTGTAAGATCCATAACCAGTGCTGATGTCAGGAAGATGTTATGTATACACAATTCAGCAAGAAATGTAAAGAGTTATAGATTCCCCATTAAAATTTATATTACTTAGACTTCAATTCAGAAATTTATCTCTTGTGAATGTATTCCATTGGAAGTTATACACCAAGTTGGGAGGACATATAAAAGAATGTTTATTTCACTATTTCTCATAACAGCCAAGAATTAGAACCATCAATAAATGGTGATACATGTACAATATGAAATATTAAGGAGCCTTAACCAAAAAAGTGAGAAAAGCAATGAGAAGAAAAGTTTATATGATAAGATCTAATTTCCTAAAACAACTGGACTGAAAATTACAGATATGATTAAATATCTATATTATGCCAAAACCGGTTTGGCTCAGTGGAAGAGCGTCAGCCTGCGGACTGAAAGGTCCCAGGTTCGATTCCGGTCAAGGGCATGTAACTTGGTTGCGGGCACATCCCCAGTAGGAGGTGTGCAAGAGGCAGCTGATCGATGTTTCTCTCTCATTGATGTTTCTGACTATCTATCACTCTTCCTTCCTCTCTGTAAAAAATCAATAAAATATTTAAAAAACAAACAAACAAACAAAAAAAAACCATATTTCTTTAAAAAAAATAAATAAATATCTATATTATTAGATATGATTAAATTTTATGTTCTGATATCCTCAGAAGGAGATAGAAAATTGGTACTGATATAAGGAAAGGCCTGACATTTACATCTCCCCCCCAATCCAAAATAACAATAACAGTATATGTATTATGACTCCATTTATGGTATCTGTACATTGTACATCTCCAGGGGTACACCATTCCCATAGAACACAATGGAGATGGCCTCTTACTTATGTAAAAATCTATTTATTTGTATATATGTGTGTGTGTGTGTGTGTGTGTGTGTGTACATATATACATATATTTCAAAGTGCAAAGAGAGACATCAAAAAATTAATGTCAGCTACCTTTACCCCAGGCTTAGAGATTCAGAATAGCCTTTAGTTTTTCACCTTATTTAATTAAGGTATTATTTGATTTTTTAAATGAGTGCCTATTATTTATATCTTAAGCAACAAAAAACAAAAGAGTATTTTTTTCAGAAGTGGGGAAGAAATAGCAGCTACTATAATTAAATATCCAAAATTTAGTCCTTTCCTTTTATAGTTCAATTTACTTTCAATCTCATTTAGAATGGTTTTGTTTTTCTCATACTAGAGTTAAAAAATATGGTACCTACATCTCACTCTTTTGATGGTCTCTCTCCTAAAAATAATTTTGTCAATAATGGTTGTTGGCTCTATTTGTAATTCGATAGTCAGTGTTCTTCACATTAATAGAACAAACTCATTGTTCCTACCCCTTCTGTTAAAACCTCTAGACCAGTCAAAGGGATAACTTAATATCATTGATCTTAATTTACTTTTGCAATTTTGGAGCTACTGCTCTAAAGAGAAAACACTGATGATCATGCCTGTTTAGGGAGAATATGCAATCTTATATAATAAAAGCCTAATATGCTAAGTGTCCAGTCATCTGCTCGGTTGTTTAACCCATCAAAGCGTAATATGCTAATGATATGTTAAGGCCGCTCAACCACTCGCTATGATGTGCACTGACCACCAGGGGGCAGACAATCGACAGGTCGACCAGTCGCTATGATATGCACTGACTACTAGGTAGTAGACGCTCCGACTGATAGGGGTCTGGCTGATCAGGACTGAGTGAGATGGGCTGGACACGCCCTAGAGCCCTCACGTGGTCCCTCCCCAGCTTGCCAACCTCTGGCATCTCTCCCTGGTCCCAATCATGCACCTGTGGGGTCCCTCGGCCTGGCCTGCACCCTCTCGCAATCTGGGGCCCCTCAGGGAATGTCAGAGAGCTGGTTTCAACCTGATCCTGAAGGCCAGGCTGAGGGACCCCACTGGTGCATGAATTCATGCACTGGGCCTCTAGTTTTAGGATAAGTTTCATTATTTAGAGCTACATCCCTATGCTAAACATCTCTTTAACAGCCATCCCTATTGCTAAACAAAAGACCCTTCATTAAATCTAAAGTGAGTAGTGCCATGCAATCAAGGGCTGCAAAGAGTTTATTTACTTGCCTCTTTTTGTTGTTGTTTAATGGCACATTTGTGGCCAGTTTTATTGTTCAAAACATATTTATGAGACACTATTTTAAACAGAAAATTGATTTTAATATGGTTATCTAAGTTATCTAACAATTAGATCCATTTTCAAATTTAAAACAGAGAGCACTACTTTAGCAAAATTAAATAGAGAAAATTGTAGCAAAATACACAGCAATAATTTATTTTGCAAAACAAAAAGCGTATAACTGCTCTCTAATTATTAGCCTTTGAGGCATTTACAGCTAAATTAAAATCATCATTAGCTATAAGTGTGTTTGTTTTGATTAGTTCCTGTTTTATGAGGTTTTAGGCAGAAGTAATTTTGTGGTATTGTCATTAATGAATTTAATGTTAAGTGGGAAAAGAACTTCTGTTATCTGACAAGTATCAATTCTGGAATTATCAGTTTAAATTTTGTCAAAAGTCACTGGATTTCCCTAATATATTTACTAGGTATTGAAAATTATTCTATTCAAAAGATAAGGTATCTTCAAAGCTAACATAATGGAAAAAAAGAAGCTAAAGCTTTTGTCTCTTAATTACTATAGCCAATAATATTTTGCATAGTGGAAAGTATAGACAGTCCTGTTTAAAACCATATTTCATCATTCTGTTCATTTGGGCCAGTAACTTAAACAACCTTCACTCGAGGTTCTTCATGTATAAAAATGGGGATATTAGGACCTTTCCTGGGAATACTAGTAGTTTCAAGGAGTAAGTAAAATATTGGGCATTAAGTATCCTAGTGTCTGGCACATCCAATGAGTAAGAGTAAATCTGTTTTCCTTCCCTTCCACATGATCTAATGTGTCTAAAGATATTAGAAAAACAATCCCAAGCATCTACCCAAAGAAAACAAAGGGATTAGCATACTCATGTTATTATTGCACTTGAATGTTGGAGGGAGAAATAATATGTGTATGTGAGCTTCCTATTTTAAACAGAGAGTGACAGAAAAATGCATACCTTGTACAGGTTATTAAAAATTTTGTATCAATGGGAAAATGATTCTTTTAAAATATTCTTTTGATTTCCGAGGACACTTGAAAATGTATAAACCCTTGTCTATTGCTTTTGCCTCCCCAAATCAGTGATCAAACTTAATTGCTTGATGGGTCCAAATGTTAAGGAAGTTGAGGCAGGAAAGAGAAACAAAGAAAAAGGAGCTATGTGATGGCCAAGACTGTGTCATTGCATTTACATGGCTCCAACACTACTCTACAAAACACCCCTGTGTTCATCAAGATTAATACTCAAAATGTTGATATTATTTCAGACATTTATATAATTTATTCTAAAAATATTTATATCATGAGGAATTAAATGTAAACAATTGCCATGCTATAGAGCAAATACACGGATTTTTGGATCTGACAGTGGCTAAAATGGTGGCCCTACTACATTCTTTCTCTTGGAGTCAGTTTCCCTCTCGGAAAGCTGTGGCATGCTTAATTATAAAATAGGGATAATCATAACTACTTCTCAAAGTTGGAATCAAAGAAAAAGATAAAGAAAAAATAATGCACTATCTTTGTTACTGATATTATCCCCTAGTTATTGGTGAAAGAATTACATGATCAAAAAACAACTAAAAAGAGATTATGAGTAGGAATGTCTCAATATTTCATCACGAAAGATAAATTACTATTTCTATTTAAAGGATAGATCAGAATACTAATGGTTCCTGCAAGTTTTATTCCACCAGCACTTATTTGCCCTTAGCCAGGGTGAAATTAATGAAAGGTAGAAACGATTTTGTGGCCCTACTGGCACTCATTCTGATATGATACCATTCACTGCCTTTTGGATAAGGACTTTTGGGAGGCAACTTTCCATCATAAGCCTATACACATTTCATATTAAGCTATTTTTACTAAAGTTTTTAAAGCTCTTTTTAGACTAGTACAAACATTTAAGGTGTTATAGGGGCATGCATATTGGTGTTATGTAAAAATGTGTTTTGGGGAGGAATAAGTAGAATTGATTCCCATGTTCTCTACTACTGTGGGATAGAGTTTGCTCTGTTATAACTCAAGAATCACATCTGAGAAATCCAAAGTTATTAAGTATTTGAGCCACAAGAGGAATTTTAATGAAAAATAAAAACAGATTTAGACTGGAGTGCAGCAGACTTGCAATAGCAATGTTATTTTTCCTCCAGGATTGTTTGATAATAATGGGTTTTAAAAAATTGTAAGTATATAACTATGAAACCTAAATATCACTGAGATAATCCACCATTTGATTAGTAATTCCAAGTGTTGTTTAAATTGTAGTTTATCACTACCAGCACAAGGATTAGCCCAGTGATTCTTATATAAATGTTATATGTTTACCACCCATTTTCATAATGGAGCATACAATTGAAATAAGATAGCAAAAAGGCACCAAATCAAAATGAATTGCAGAACACTTCAGAACAGAGTGTGATAAGCAAAAGAGAACAACACCAAGCCCAATCTAGCATCTTAGACGCCTGATACCAAGGACACAAGGCAGCCTAGTCACCCAGTCATAATCCTGCCCCCAAAGCAGTCTATATGTTGCTAACAGCTTTCATTAACAAATGTTCAGTTCACACTTTCAAATACTCATCATATTTTAAAAGCTTATTTCATACAGTGTTGTAATGACTATAATATGGATATGTTATATCAGTTGGGTACTGGACTTATTGGGGTGATCACTTTGTAAGTTATATAAATGTTCAATCACTAGGTTGTATACCTGAAATTAAAGTAACATTGTATGTCAACTGTAATTAAAAATTTTAAAAATATTTTGAAAAAAAATGCTTTAATTAACTAGTCTTAATGGATATTTATGTATATGAGTTGTTGAACTCAAAAAATGACATCTAGATATACCAGGATATTTTCTATAATATCCTGGCAAAAGTTCCTTTCCTTTTATTTATTTTCCTTTTTAAAAATGTATTGGGGTGACACTGGTTAACAAAATTATGCAGGTTTCAGGTACACAATTCTGTAACACATAATCTATACACTGTATTATGTGTTCACCACCCCAAGTCAAGTCTTCATCCATCATCATTTATCTCCCATATACCCTTCTCCACCCCCAAACCCCACTGGGGTAATCACCACACTGCTGTCAGTGTCCATGAGTCCTTTCTCTCTTTTATTTATTTACTAGAGGCCTGTTGCACGAAGATTAGTGCAATAGGCCTTCCTTCCCCTGGCTGCCGGCACCAGTTTTTCTCTAGCACCTGGGACCCAGGCCTTCGCTCTGACCACAGCAGAGAAGCCAAGCCTCTTCAGTCTTCAGTCATCTTCAGTCTTCAGTCTTCAGTCTTCGCTCAGCACCTGCAGATGCAAATTGATCCACCATCTTTGGTAGGTTAATTTGCATACTCACTCCTGATTGGCTGGTGGGCATCATGGAGGTACAGTCAATTTGTATCTTTCTCTTTTATTAGTGTGGATTTATTTATTTATTTATTTATTTATTTATTTATTTATTTATTTATTTATGTTTGCTCAATGCCTCTGTTCCTCCTCCTTCCCAGCTGCCCCTCCCCTGACAGTGGTCAGCCTGCTCTCTATCTATAAGTATGTCTCTCTTTTGCTTGCTCATTAGATCCCACATATGTGTGAAATCATATGGTACTTGTCTTTCTCTGACTGGCTTATTCACTTAGCATAAGGTTCTCCAGGGCCATCCATGCTATTGCAAAGGGTAAAATTTCCTTCTTTCTTACAGCCAAGTAGTATCTTTTTCTTTTTTAAAAAAATTAATTTTGTTAACCTACAAATAAGGAGACTTGGCCATGATTGCTTTATTATTGTAAGTTTAAATAAAACTGGCAAATGCAATACTATCACAAATGATATTTTTAACATTTAGAACTTTCTTTTGCAAATAAACAGATATATAATAATTATAATTATAATTATGAGTATTTTGAATCAACCAATAGAAAGAAAACCTGAATTTTATCAATTGTAATTGGTAATCCTTGGAAGATTTGATTTGGTAACTCTTCCAGAGACTACATTGTCTAGTATGAAATAAAAATTTACTCTAATTTTCAAACTGGTTATACCATGAAGAAAAATTAACTAGGTATTTTCAGCCATTAAAACAAGGTCATAAAAACCGGGCCACTATTGCACTATTGGCAATTATTCTTTTTTCCCCCTCATAACTATCCAGGTTATTTATTTATAATTTTATTTATTTTCTCCTTTTTTTCCCTTTACCCATTTTACATACACTCCTAACCCCACCCTCGGGCAAGCTGTTTTCTGTATCTATGAGTTTGGGTGGTTTTTGAGTTTGTTTTTGTTTTTTAGATTCCCCATATAAATGAAATCTATATGGTATGTGGGTATTTGTGTTTCTCTGTCTCACTTATTTCACTTAGCATAATGCCCTCAGTTCCATTCATGTGATCACAAATAACAAGATTTTCTCTTTTTTTAATGGCAATAATAATATTCCAACGTGTGTGTGTGTGTGTGTGTGCGTGTGTGTGTGTGTGTGTGTGTGTACCATGTATTTCTTTATTCATTCATCCATTGATGAACATTTAGGTTGTTTCCATATCGTGGCTGTTGTAAATAATACTGCAATGAATAAAGGGCTGCATATATCTTTTCAAGTTTTTGTTTTTGTTTTCTTTGGATAAATACTTAGAAGTAAAATTGCTGGATTATAGGGTAGCTCTATTTTAAATTTTTTTAGGAACATCTTTACTGTTTTTCAAAGCAATTTCCACTGGCAATTATTATATAGTTATGCACATGAGTAAAGAAGAATAAGTGAGATGTATTCTGGTAATACTATAATTCCTAGACACAAAACACAAGTTGACTTAAATAATATTGTGAAAACTAACCACCATAAATAGTACTATATTTTTATGTTAATTACCTCCTACATCTGAATAACTTTAGTAATCTTGGTTTTGCTTCAGAATTTTTAAATTCCAGAAGGAAATTTCATCCTCAGAACTAATATTTAATTCAAGAAAGTCTCATTAGTATGTTGTAGAGCAGAAATAACCATGTGGACAACATATGCTATGACTACGTATATTGGAGCGAGACTTAGAAACAATTTTAGCTCACTTGGAAGTACTTAAAATGTAAAACTATAATGCATTCATAATTAAAGTGTATTTTTTGAATTAATAAGGAAACAGTCATGGTCAAATGACTTATTTTTAATTGGCATAAGAGTAAAGATTCACTGAGTAATTTTTTAAAATTAGAGTTGTTTTAACTAATACATTCTCCTTAGTTCTATTTTTATTAATACAAATTACTGTGGTAAAACACTATTGATTGTTAAGCAATAGTTTGTATAGATTGAGATATGCCTCATTGATCTGTAAGATTCTATATCTTAAAAAATTATTTTTGAGGCTTGTATAATTATAACAAGCAATCTTGGTTTTCCATGCTCAATCTTATTGTATTGTTCTGAGAATTCTATGAGGTTGGTACTATTATTATCAACTTCATTTTAAAGATTAGGTATCTGTGACTCAGAAAGTTTAAGTCAATTATCAGTTTTATCTGAGCAAGTTGTAGAGCTGGGATGTGAGCCTATGCTGTGCATTAGCAGATACACCAACCAATTAAAATTCATATGCCTTCCCTTTATTCTTAATTTTATTAAATTTTATATATTTTAAATATAGAAAGGTAGAAAAATAATATAATATCCACCTATTTTATCTACAATTGTGTTTACAGATAAAGATATTTTGTTTCAGATCCCTTTTTTGTACGTGTTCTTATTTTGTTGTCTTCTTTTGGGAAGTAAAATATAATAAATGAAGTTATACCAAGCAGCAGGAGGGCTTGCTCACCTCCTGCTTTTCTGCCCCCACAGCCACAGTCCTCTGCTCATCCCTTAGACCATCACTCCTGGACTACATCAACAAGCTCACAGGCATCTCCCTTGCCCTCATCTGTCTTTTATCCAGTCTATTGCTTATACAACTGGTATGATAATGTTCTCCAAACATTGCATTCTTCCTGTCATCCTCATTTTCAGGAATATACAGAGTCTCATTGTTATCTATTTTAACAAAAATGTAGCACTCAAAGACCCATGTCACTAGGACCTTTATTAACCCTTCCCCCAGATAGGCCCTTCTTTCCTGCACAGTCTGGGGTCACCTTATATCTTACAACTTCCCGTGGCTTCATCTGGCCTCCTTTTTGTTGTGGTGGTTGTGGCATTGACCAGCCCCTGCTCTTAAATTTTTGGCCAACTTTATTAGAAATCTGCCTCTTCCAGGTAGTGTAGTCCACTCCATTGCATTGCTACTCTTCTAGATTTTTCTGTACTATTCAAGATTTTGTTTATTAAAATACCATTTAACATTTGTCTTGGATCTAAGTATCTCTTGCTTCAAGAGGGTGACCTAAGAACATTCATATGCCTCCTGGCTCTTATAAAACACCACTGAAATTAAAATAAAGGTGTATACATATGAATAAACCCACAATACCAAGAAAATAGGAGTGAAGGCCAATAGTGGACTAATGTTAATAATACAATTTTGAAAGACACAAAACAGATGTGTGTGGTGACAGATGAAACAAAGCAGGAATAACATGAGCCAGAATAAACAGAGAATTAGTTTAAAAAGCAATATCCAGAGCTATTTTACTGGGGACTTCATGAAGAGTCTCTTAATAGAGTCAGCAGGTACACACAAGGGGCACTACCCAGCAAGGTAAAAGAAAATGCTATTGTTCAACAACTTTCAAGATGTGCCAGTCTAACCCAAGGCCCCATAATGTAGCATGACTATGAGTTTAAAATGTGCACCATATGAAGAAAACTGAAGGACTATCCTCTAAAATAAAAAAAACAAATCTACCTAAAAATTGCTAGGATTTTAGTGTGACTTTATAATCATTGAACATGCCAGAGTAAAGGCCTTCTTATTCTGATTTGAGGTGCCTCGCCTGCTAAATATTCTAAAAATATGCTAAAGTAAAATATGCAATTTACATGGTTATCCATGTGCCCAAAGTATCAAAGACTTTGTAGCTATAAAATAAAAATAGATTTTTATGAAAAAAATTTTAAAGAAACCCTAGAATAAGAAAAAATTCTTAGGAATTAAAATATTACTGCCAGGAATTTAAAATGGTATAGTAGGATCAGAGATGTGAATGAAACTATCTCCCAGATTTTAAACCCAAAAATTCAGACTGAAAATATAAAGAAATTTGAGTGCTATGAGGGAAAGTTGAGTGAAAATGGAATTGAGAAAAGTATAAAAGAAATGAGCTAAAGATCCGCAGATTAAAAGATTGCTAGATTTTGTTTGTTTGTATGTGTTAGGTAGATCTGCTAGGACAAGTAGCATATGATTTCACTCATATGTGGAATTTCATGAACTACTAAGCAAAATAGAGACAGTCTGACTCATAGATATAGAGCAGGCAGACAGCCCTGGTGGTGGGGTGTTGGGGGAAGTGGAGACATTGAGAAAAAAAGAGAGAGAGAGAAAACTCATGGACATGGACAACAGTGTGGTGATTGTGTGGTGGGGGGATTGGGTGGAGGTGGAAGAAGGTAAAGAGGGGATAGATGGTGATGGAAAAACTAAAATAAAAGGCTGCTAGACAACTAAATAGAATTATAAACAAAATCCATTCTTACAATTATTTTTGTAAAATTTCATATCTCCAAAGATAGAGGAGATTCTAAAAGCTTTCTGTAAATAAAAAGAACTAAGTAGAAGTTTTCTTAGAAAGAATATTTAAGTGGTTAAGTTCTTCTCAGTCATACTTGATGCTGGAAAGTACCAAGGTAATGCTTCTATGGAAAGAGAAGATTGTGCTATGTGGTTCTCACCTGAACTCTAGTTGTAGTTGTTTATATAGTTAATGAGACCTTAGATGTGGTTGGAATCTGTTTACTTGCCCAAAGGATATGAAGATGAATGAGAAGCCCCTCCAGTCAGAGGGAACACTTTACTTAGCTCTTCTTTTGATTACATCATTGGATTTGTTAGTGTGATCCGGAAGTCCTGCATTATCAAAATCTTTTCTTGTGGCTATCATCATGGCATTCTGAGACTGTTTACTGCTACTCCATTTCCAACACCACACTAGCAGTTGACTATTTTTGTGGTCATTTTTCACTCACACACACATACACATTCATGCACTGTAGCAAAAGTTACCTTTTATGTGCAAATAGCTACATGGAAATATGGTTGTTGGCTGATCAGGTTTACTTACTCTTACCCATTAAGTGATTTGCATCTGTATGGCAGTTTTAGAATGTGTACAATTCAAATTTTCAATTAGCAGAATTACTAATCATTTTACTTCACGGGTCTTTGAATTTTCTCTAAAATAGTCAAAATTATGGATGTTAAATCTTCACCTGAAGGAGTTCCTGAATAAAAGTCAGAAATTGTGATAAATCATACCAATTTACTTAACATCACTCATTTAGTAAGTAGAGATTTCCCAAGGGTGATTAAGTTGGTAATGGTCTCAAGATCAAAATAAATAGTTAAAGGATCAGGGGTGAAAGGAAGTAAAGGGATTTGATAACTGTCCTCAAATAATAAAAGTACTTCCACATGGATAAAGGATTATAACTTATCAGTTTAACTGCAGAGGGTAGATCTAGGACAAATGAATATAAATTTTAGAGAATTCAGTTCAAAGAAGTACTTTCTAAGAATTAGAAATGAACATTTTTTTATTGTGATCTCATAATAGGTAGTGAATTCTATAAACTTGGGCACAGTCAAGTCGAGGTTGGTTGATCCCCTCACTGGTGGTGGTGGTGATGCTGATGCAGTGTTAGAATAGATCCCCTCCCAGGTTTTCCTCAAACCACAGATTCCATTCTGAGTTCACACATGCTATAAAACATTTAGGACTTAATTCAATAATTACCAGAGGGCTGAATGTTATTTTTTTTGTAATGACTTTAAAATATTACTGTAGCAAGAGATATTAGAATTTGTAATCTAATCTTCTGGCCTTTTTTTATTTGAGAATGTTATTGGCAAGGGGAAGGGAGACAGTGCTGCTATTTCTTATTTGAGGGAAGCAAAATTGAGCTATAATTGTCTTAAAGTGTTTCTGCAAAGTATAATTTTCTCATGATGTTCATCATATAATTAAATGGATTTTATAAAATATATAGTGTATGTTAGCAGTATCAACAAATGAAATGGTATTCTAGTCTGACAAATAGTCTTGCATATAAATACATACTTCAAACTTCCAAACTCTTTAAAAATATGGTAAATACTATAATTCACTAAAAATGTTACAAACATTTTAAATTTTACTTAAAGCTATGCTTTTATATATGATAATTACTCTTTCATTTCACTTTATTT
Organism: Plecotus auritus; assembly: GCF_963455305.1. Lineage (NCBI taxonomy): Eukaryota > Metazoa > Chordata > Mammalia > Chiroptera > Vespertilionidae > Plecotus > Plecotus auritus. The sequence goes on from NC_137777.1 coordinate 33,064,193, forward strand.
GCCTTATACTACATTTATAGATTATACATTACTAACAAATATTAAAGGACTTACCTTTGTTGGGGGACCTTAGAGTTTTAGTGTCTACAGAGTAAATAATTTTAAAACAATATTGATCTTTAGAAAGTTTCCCTTGAGAAAGCTATGATTACATCCCTAGAAACAGACCATAGATATTATATTGGTACTTTCAAAACATGGATATCATATTCCCAGAAAACTAAGTTTCCCTATCTACAAATTTTTTGTGACAGATGGTAAAGTAGAAGAGAGGAGCCCTGACCAGTTTGGCTCAGTGGATAGAGCATCGGCCTGCGGACTGAAGGGTCCCAGGTTCGATTCCAGTCAAGGGCATGTACCTTGGTTGCGGGCACATCCCCAGTAGGGGGTGTTCAGGAGGCAGCTGATCAATGTTTCTCTCTCGTCGACGTTTCTAACTCTCTATCCCTCTCCCTTCCTCTCTGTAAAAAATCAATATAATATATTTTTTAAAAAAAGAAGAAGAAGAGAGGAAAGTAGATGGAATTTTTAGATTCAAATCCTTGGTACAATGCTTAGGGAATTATAGGAACTCAGACAAGTCACATAATATCTCTAAGATTTAGTTTCCTGAACTCTAATATGAATATAATAGTATTCACCATATAAGGTTGTTGTAATTATCATACACTGTATTTATGATAAATACTAGAGGCCCCATGCACGAATTTCGTGCATGGGTAGGGGGGTGTCCCTCAGCCCAGCCTGTACCCTCTCCAATCTGGGACCCCTCAAGGGATGTCCGACTGCCCATTTAGGGGATCGGGCCTAAATGGGCAGTCGGACATCCCTCTCACAATCCAGGACTGCTGGCTCCCAACTGCTCACATGCCTGCCTGCCTGATTGCCCCTAACCACTTCTCCCTGCCAGCCTGATCATCCCCTAACCACTCCCCTGCCAGCCTGATCAATGCCTAACTGCTCCCCTGCCAGCCTGATTGCCCCTAACTGCCCTCCCCTGGTGGACTGGTCACCCCTAACTGCCCTCTCCTGACAGCCTGGTCACCCCTAACTGTCTTCCCCTGCAGGCCTGGTCACCCCCAACTGCCCTCCCCTGCTGGCCCGGTAACCCCTAACTGCCCTGCCCTGCAGGCCTGTTTGGTCCCAACTGCCCTCCCCTGCAGGCCTGTTTGCCCCCAACTGCCCTCCCCTGCTGGCCTGGGTCCCTCCCAACTGCCCTCCCCTGCTGGCCTGGGTCCCCCAACTGTCCTCCCTTGCAGGCCTGGTCCCTCCCAACTGCCCTCCCCTGCTGGCCTGATCACCCACAACTGCCCTCCCCTGCCAGCCATCTTGTGGTGGCCATCTTGTGTCCACATGGGGGTGGCCATCTTTGGCCACATGGGGCAGCCATCTTGTGTGTTGGAGCAATGGTCAATTTGCATATTATTTTTTATTAGATAGGATAGGATATAAGAGTAAGAATAATATATAATAAAGTATATATAACTCTTAAGAGTGCTAGACACAATTATAGGAGCTTGATCAGTGGTTGCTATTATTATAGTGGCTATTATTATTACTATTATTATTTGTTAAAGAAATTTTGCTGTGGGAGTTGACTGCCTCTATCAAACGCCCACAACACATCAACAAAATTTTAAAGATACCAGAGAAAATCCATAATGGTTACCCAATTTCTTTATCTTATAAGTAGTGTTGTTTTAAAATAAATTTTTATAAAACTGAAAATAATAATCTAGTTACTTAGGGATGTTAATGTCAATATGGAAAGGAATAAAATTTCTCCAACTCTCTATTTCTTTTAGAAACTTAGTGATTCTCATACCCCAAATTCTGGCATTAGTGAGTTCTCAACTAAAAAATGTTCAACTTTCTAATATATAATAAAAAACACTACATTATTTTAAATATGCTATTTTTACTAATAAAGAAATCCGATATAGTAAAAGGGTAACATGCAAATCAACCAAATGGTGGAATGACCAGTCGCTATGACACGCACTGACCACAAGGGGGCAGATGCTCAATGCAGGAGCTGCCCCCAGCCCACAGGCCCCAATAGCCAGATCAGGGCCTGCCGGCCAACCTCTTAGTCCCTCTCCCTGGCCGGCAGGCTCCAATTGCCAGATGGTGAACAGGGGTGGGTGGTGGCAGGGGGTGGGGCCAGCTGCTAGCAGCCAGGGAAGATGGCCCTGATTGCAGGCCAGGCCTATGAACCGTACCCATGCACGAATTTCATGCACTGGGCCTCTAGTTAATATATAAAATTGCTAAGTTTTGTACATGTACTATGGAATATTATATGGTACTTATTCTTGAGAATTTTACAAACTATTATGAAGAAAAACACACTGAAAATTCCATTTAGTTCACTGGTAGAACTGCCTTTTTTAAAAATTAGAGTTTAGCTATGCCAGGTAAATTTTTTAAATTTAACTTACTTTGTCGTATATTTCTTATTTTCTTTGTGTTTCTATTTACCACCTTTCTTTCTTTCTTTTTGTGGTCTTTAATCTTACAGTTTTATTCTGTAGTTCATGTGTTCTTTTATAATGTACAACCTTACAGCATCATCTACACCTCACAGAAAAACTGGGTTATTTATGTGGCAACAAACTAAGTAATCACCTTTGGGTAGAGTTTTCATGCCAGGCATATCTCAAAACCCTGCTCATTACTGGTTGCATTTGGGTGCCTATTCCTGACCCAGTGGCACCTGGATGATAGGGTTGGCATGACACAAAGCATGGCAACTCATGGCTGTATTTTCTCTAGAAAGCATCATGGATATGGCAAGTATCCATCCTAGATATCAGTTATGTAGACTTCAAACTCTCCTTGGTATAAATCTAGCTTTCTTAACTCCTCTCTGACACATCTTCCCTGCAAATACTATACCACTGAATCCAAATAGAGCTGCCTAAAAGAGAAAAAGAGATAGTAATTAACAATATGTATTATGAAAATAGCAAACATTTGTCGATTATATTCCAGAACTATGCTGCATACTTATAGTCATTATTTCATTTAATCCTCAAAACAACCATTAGAGATGTTATCATTAGTCACATTCTGCATATGAGAAAACTGAGGCTTGGAGAGATTAAGAAATATGTTCATTGTCTTCAGTACCAATAAGAAGCAAAATAGGGACTCAAACAATTAGTTTAATGTCAGACTGCAATGTTAACTACCATACAGCGGTTTTCAGGTATAGTCCACATAGTTCAAACCATGTGCATTTGAACTCATACCAGGAATCTGCATTTTAAGGAAATAACCCTGGTAATCCTTGAAGTGTTATACAGTATACTATACTTCCAGTTTACAGGGAGAGAAATAATAATCCAAGTCCTGTCATTCGTGAGTAAAGGCACAATGAAGACATAATTTAGTACCTCTATTTAAAGGCTCAGAAAATGGACAACCTAAAGTACTTTTCATAGAAAATGCACTTGATGATATATTTTAGTTACCAGAAAGATAAAAGAAATAAATAACTCAAGACTAAGGAAGTAGAAGTATGAAAGATTAGTGGTTATGGTTGTACCTTGCTCTTTGTAGGCAAGTTACATATCCTCTCTGTCTCCATCAGCAAAATAGGAATAATCATACCTCCTATGTCATAATATTGTCATGAGATTTAAGCAATCATGGGGATGGGGGAGGAAGGCAGAATGGTAGCTTCATTACTAGTCTCACTGATTCCCCAATAAGGCATGTTCATGGGGGATCCCTTCTAAAACATTTCTTCTCTGACTTCACAGAAGACAGTCTCATTGTTATGGCACCAGGAGGACTGTATGTCTCTGGCCTGGAGCCCAGTCCTACATAGCAGCAGCACAGCAGCAGCAGCAAGAAAAGCTAACAGAAGCCCAGAGTCTGTCTACAAAAAGCACACAGTAAAAATGAAGAGTAGATTATGGATTCCAAAGTACATGTCAGATACTGCCTAGAGATTTTCTAAGTAGAGGTCAAGGTCTTGCTATTATACAGGTAGGGGTTAATGAGCTAGCAAATTAGGATATTAATATTAATTGAGCATCCTTAATACCCACAGGCTAATGAAGTCTGGGGTCATTTGGGTTATATTAACATCAAACAAAGTGGAATTTTAGGCCAAAGGCACTTACCAGGATAAAGAGAGCAATTTTATTGATTAAAGAAAATAAAATATAGAGTTATTACCTGAGGTGAACAACATAATATAAAAAACATAAAGCTAAACACTATTAAAAATATAAGAAGCAACTCAAAACACAATAACAGTGCTTCTCAGTCTTTGACAGATGAAGTAGGAACATTTTAAATCATTGTAGAAACTCTAGATAATTTAATTAATGAAATCACATATAAGGAAGATATGTAAATAATGGTACTTTAAAAAACACAAAAACTCCAACAAAGGAGAAATTATCTAAAGCAGAAAAGATATAGGCCATATTCCAGGAGAAAATAATTGCATATAAAATCAATAACAAAAAGATTAAGCATTCCTAACCATTTGGAGAGAATTAAAAAGTAATAGTAGTGAGAAGAGTATATAAGGAAAATCTAACAGAAACATATGTACCAGTAGAAAAATACCCTTAAAGATTTTTAGTATTCAGATATTTAAGAAATAAAATATTTAGTTAACTTTGTATGTTAAGGGAATAATAAAATAAATAAAAATATTGAAAAAGAAAACAATTAGTAGTGCTAAAAAATTAATCATTTAGAATAAATAGAAGTGAATAACTGATAAATGAATCCTGGATTGTATTCTTTGAAAACAACAAAAACTAAACAGATAAGGTAAATGTGGGATATTAAAAGAAACAGAGAAAACACATATAGAAAAAATATGAATTAGTAGCTAAGAGAGATTTTTAATTATAAAATATATATATATATATATATATATATAAAAGTGTTCTATTAAATGAGAAAATCTTCAAGAAATGGATGACTTTATATTAAAATGCATAATTTTAATTCTAAGAAATCAACTAAGATTGAGAAAATGTTAATGAAACATTACTGTTGTTACTTCAAAAATAAATCCTGTCATGAGATCAGCTTTAAAAAATGTTGAACTTAAATTGCCTTATCAATTCCAATATATTTTCAATTAATTCTCTAATGTGTTGTAGGATATACCACTTATAGCACTGTTTAAGTATAGCCCTGGCTGGTGTGACTCAGTTGGTTAGAGTGTAGTCCCGTATACCAGGAGTTTGCCAGTTCGATTTCTGGCATATGCCTAGGTTGTGGGTTTATTCCCCACTTGAAGTGTGTGCATAAGGCAATCAATTAAAGTGTTTCTCTTACATCAATGTTCTCTCTCTCTCTCTCCCTTCCTCGCTCTCTAAAAAAGAATACTCTTAAAAAAACAAAACTAAGTATAAATATTTGTAATTCCTATTTATTTTTCACTTATAAAAACTTTCAAAACAATGTTAAGTGTGGGCCGCTGTCATTTATAAAAATATGAACAAAAACTAAAGTAGAAACTGAACTCATCATTCTGTTAAAAAACTAATAAGTATTGTTTATGATGAGTACAAGGGAACATTTTATTAAGAAATATAATAATATAATAATTTAAATGGCTCAATGTACTAAACTATCTTATTAGAATGTTATATTCCTTTAATATAGTAAATAATATATTTCAAGTTGAGTTTATTATAGAGTTAGATCTAAATATATTTCCATTGAAGTCAGAAGGTAGCTCATTATTTGCTGCTCTGTCTTTAATTTGAAAATAAAATGTAAATATACAATTTGAAAATAAAATGTTAAAATATATAAATGAAAAAAATGTAACATGAGAAATTATAAACTTGGGAAAAACACATACATTTGGTATGGAGGCTTTTCCAAATAAACAAGAATAGTCAGGATCCAGAAAAGAAAAAAATAAATACAATCAATTATTTAAATATGGGCAAATGCTATGAATAGGCAATTCACAAAAGGGAGACAAATATTCAGTTGGCATATGTAAAAAAGTTCAACCTAACTAGTGATCAAAACCAAATAAAATCAATAGGTAGATATTTTTATTTATTAAACAGAAAATGTTTGAAAATATAGGAAACCTAGTGTGGTCAAGGTGATAAGAAAATAGCTGTTCATGTACACTGCTGATGGGAGCAAGATTGGCCAGTTCTTTTTGATGGAAAATTTCAATATGAAGCAAAATCTTAAAATATGAGCTTGAATTTAGTTCTCCCATAGTCCAATAGTTTAATTTATAAGAATTCGTTCTAAGATAAAACTGATGGATGTAAGAAAACATGGGTCAAGAATGATTTTCTTAGTTACTTAGGATGTAAGGAGAGTTCTACTGAAGATGTAGGGAGAGTTCCCACCTAATGCACAAGGAAAAATTTGGTTCCATTGGCCAAGTGTTCTCATCTGCAGCCCTTTCTGACTACACTACACTACTTCCACTGGGGGTCTAACTGAATCAGCCTTTCATTCCATCATCAAATGTGAATGATGCCGGCATTTCTGTGGAATAGAGTATCATTGTGAAAATAATGACAGCTAATGTTTATTGAGTAATGACTGTGGACTAGACATTGTTCTAATGTGCCTTTTATGTTTTGTTTATACATAAAACAATCATAGGAGGTAGATATTTCTATTATCCTTGTTTTAAAGATGGGGAAAATAAGACATAAAAGTCAGTACCTGGCCCAAGATCACCCAGAGGCTACGGTATGCCACTAGTATATCACTCCCCACAACACTGGCAAGCTGTTGTCGCTATTTATATACACAGAGTTTATTAAGAGATTGAATGTTTCTTAGATCAAGGCTTTCAATGATGGTCTAAATTTAACCTATAGTCTTCAAGAAAACTCTTCAGAAGCAACTGTGTCCCCATGTATTTCTGTGAAGAATTCAAACATATGACTTCGGAGTGGGAGAGAATGACAAAGAAATAGCAACCCATGAGTAGGGGAAACAAAATTGAACAGCAGAGGGAGATATAAGAGGACAAATGTGTAAAAGAAACCGGAGAAGGGCTTCTTCTGAATTAACTATAGGTTCCCAAACTCCAAATGAAGTGTTAAAAATAATTTCACTACTCCAGGCCTCCAAGTGGGGAAGAAAGTGTCAATTTTCTGCTCTTACATTTCTCATCTTCATAAATGTTCTCAATACTTGTAGTTACAGAGGAGAAGAATGAGTCTTATAGTTCTTGCACTCAAGGGGATTTAGTTTGATCTCTCAGAACTAAACTTTAAATCACTGTAACACAGATGGGAATGGAGATATACAAATTCACCATAAAATATTTGACTTGACTAGGCTAGCAAGATTTTGCAGATTAATTTCCTAAAGTGTATTTCTTGGAACAGGGTCCTATAAGTCCTTCAGAGGAAATCAAAGCCTCCCACGTCCAGATCAGTCCATATCATGGGGATTCACAGGGCACATTAGAATACGAAAGGCTCTGAAGAGTCCTACAGGACTAATGCATTTTATTCCGTGTTTTCTGCATTTATTTGATAATGTTCCTATTTTTGGGTCCTGGGAAGCCTTTATCACTTATGCTCACAGAAAGAAGAGATCGTATAGACTGAGTTATATTCAATGCTCCAAAGTAAATGGACTCTTCCCTAGATATCAAATGAATATGAGTTCTGGAATCAACCACAACAGGATTCCCTGACCTTGGTTCTGCCATTTACTAAGTTCTTTCATCTTTGTAAGTTTCCCTTTAAAAACCTGTAAATTGGCATAATGATGTCATCTGCAGCTTTATAAAGCTCTGTCATACTAAAGTCGCTAGTGTCCTATGAGTCAGGTACAAGCTACCTTGCTGATTTCGTGATATCTGGCAGGTTACTTGGGGAATCTAACAATCCATTGGTCTGTTGCAATTGAGCCCTGGTCTGGTGCATGTGTGTGAGGATGGGAAGTGGTGTTGTCTGTGCCAGGTTTTTACATTCCTTTTTCATGCCTGAACTTCCCCCAAACCTGTATGTTTGTAATGTGCATATTACCGACTACAACAGGACCAGATTCCAATCCCCCTTTGTAAATCCCAGGGCAGGAGGTTGGGGGCTGTACAAGGAATTCCATTTATTTTCTCCTTGTGATTTTAATTTTGATCTGTGCATGAATTTTTAGCTCTCTCCTGTTTCTTCTTTAACTGCTACTTCCACAAAACTATTTTTTGTTTGTGTTTGTTGTTGTTGTTGTTGTTTGGGAATGCTTTAGACAAATAAAGCCGCATTAGCTGATTCTAAGCTTTATTTGGTTGACTGTAGTACAAGATGGTAGAGGAGGTAAATTAGCAAATGCATCCACTGGGAAAACACTAAAGCAAGATCACATAACTTTTAATGCAGCTTTTCATCTCTGCTTCCATTACTGTAATGGAAATTCCTTTAGAGATGTTAGTGTAGTTTATTTAGATTATGTCATTTAAGAGTTTGAAGACAGTTCTAGTTTCACTTAAACTTCGAACAATGTTTATAAAACTTCTTTGAGCCTTAAAGAAACAGCTGATGCATTTCCAGGACAGCCAATTTGGAATTAAAGGCAGACCAGACTCCTCACACCATTTAAATAGATGATTCTCCCAGTGGGCAGAATGACTAGGAGAAGAGGACAGCCACGTTGTTGCTTTGTTGTTTTTTGTTTTTTAAATAACTCTGATAGTCAAAAATAGTAGTCTGAAGATTTCAGAGTGTGTCTAAAACAAATAATTGATTTAACCCCTTTAAATCTGTCTTGAAAACAAACAAAAGACTTAGCCATATCCTGGTAGGAAGTAAATTTCTTTTTCAGAGTAAGTTAGTCTTGTAGAGAACAAGAACTTTTTAAGGTCCCGAGGATACCATTTAGCGAATTATTGTAGCAGTTTTCTTAGTGATACCCGAGGGCTCAGAAAGATTTAATGAGCCTTCAAAAGTGCCAAAGTTACTTTTAGGAGTAACTTATAACTGCAGGGATTTAGCTAACCACACTGGAAATTTTCTTTGGATGGCTTTGTAGATCAAGGGCAGATAAAAAAGGATGGATTCTAAATAGACAAAAGACAACTCCATGAGATAAGCTTTATTTTATCCTATCAGGTAGCATTGCTAACAATATTACATTTTGTATATAATATAATAGATGTAGCAAAATTAGCCTTTGAGGTGCTTATTGCTTGCCTATATCTATCCTGTTGTCTTAAAGTGATAAGAATATAAATACTGTCTGTCAGGGTTTTGAGAGATGCTTTTGGATCTAATTATGTTAGTTTCTATTAAGAGTGTTTAAGTCAGAATAAAGTAGTTTGGGTCATTTGATTCATATACCAGTAAGGTTTGGTATGACACCAGAGGTGAATCTGAATTACAGTGTCTCTCTTAGGACTACAGGTATGTTGGGAAACAGAGAGAACTTGCTCCTTATTTCCACATTTCAAAATAGAATTTAGGTAACTTGGAATAATTTTTAGAACCTCAGGGGGAAAAAAAGAGAAGTTTTTTTTACAGGATCAGAAATCTTATGCCTATTTAGGATCACATTGAAGTGACTGGCATTATGCATAATAGCAGGAGAATATATGCATATATTTAAAGATATAGATATCCTCAAGTGAAAAATGCCTGAAAGTCATTCTAATTAAATAATAAGAGTAGATGATTAAAATGTCTTAATCTCTTTAGATAAGGTTAGCATCAAGCACCTTGAAGGAAAATCTGATTAGGGATGTTTTTAAATAGTCTATTCTATCTTAGTTCCCTCATCATTATTACCTCATCTTTAGAACTTCTTAAAATATAGTTTGCAGACAGGTGCTGGTTATTTTTAAAAGGTTCCCTTTCCAGACAAGGTAATCTTGGAATCACATATCAGAGGCAACTACATAGACTCTGTGATTACTTGCCATGCCATAAGCCAATCTCAATCTTCTCAGGGATTTCAACCTCCTTTAGCAAACCAACGATATTTAGCATCCTCACTCCTTTGCTTTTGGGTTTTTTTTTTCTCCTTTGCTTTTGATGCCAATGTCTCTTGTTCTTCTTCTGGGTATATAAATTCATAGAAATGAGAAAATGAATGAGGTCATAAGAGGAGCAAGGCATATATGAACCTGATGGAACTAATACCTTTGTGCTGACCTAGTCCAAGCTCTTGGCTTATCCTGTTCAGATAGAGCCTGTGGTATGAACATTTTATATAATGCCAATTAAAATCTGTGACAGAGCAGAGTTGAACCAACAAACCCATTTCTGCTAAGACAGTTCTGAACACTAGTTTCCAGGAACTTTCTCATCATCCCAAAATGAAACTCTGTACCTGCTAAACAATAACTTCCTCTTTCTCCCCCGGCCTGTGGCACCACCTTTGTACTTTGTCTCCTTGAATTTGACCATTCCAGGTACCTTATATAAGTGAGAGCATAACAATATTTGTCTTTCTTTGTCTAGTTACTTCCCCTTAGCATAATGTCCTCAAGGTTGTCCATGTTGTAGCATGTCAGAATTTCTTTCCTTTTTAAAGCTGAATAATACTCCATTGTATGTGTACTCCACATTTTGCTTATTTACTTATCCATCAATGGACATTTGGATTGTTTCCATCCTTTGGCTATTCTAAATAATGCTGCTATGAACATATGTGTACACATATCTGCTTTAGTTCTTTTTTTATTGTTTAATGTATTACATATAGTAGTACATAGATCTCCTTCTTCTGCTTTAGTTCCTGCCTGCCACTTTTTTGGCTGTGTACCTAGAAGTGGAAGTGCTGGGTCACTTGGTAATTCTACCTTTAAATCTTGTTTAGGAACTACCATGTTGTTTTCCAAAGCAGCTGCATCACCTTACATTCCCCACAATAGTGCACAAGGGTCCCAGAATTGCTCCACATCCTCACCAATATATATCTATGTACTAGCCATCCTAATGGTCATACCATGGTATGAAGTCTTGTTAACATTCCGTAAATGTATCCCTTCCTTTTTTCAAGGCCATCAACACTTTGAGTTTCATTTCTTACCTTATTCAGTTTAAGACCTTGGTATTCTAAGTGTGGCTTATGGAACTCCAGAAGGAACATCACCTGGGAGCTTGTTAGAAATGAGGATGTGGCATCACCAATCCAGATTTTTGGAATCAAAATCTGCATTTTAACAAGATCTCCAGGTGACAAACACATGAAAGTTTGAGAAGCACATACTATGTCACTTCAGTTACTATTCACAACAGATTCAAGATCTTTCCACCTTTGTCTTTCTTCTGCACTCACACCACAACTGTGGCCTTTAAATTAATTCCAGCATCTGCACTGCTGAACATTTTATATGAAACACACAACGTAGAGCATTGTTGATACTACAAAGTCATGATTTTCAAACACACCTTTGTAATGTCCCTCACCACCTCCTTTGTAATGTCCCTTGTAAATTCCAGGCCACACTACCAAAATAGAAACTAACAATTCTGATTTGCTGTTCTTCCCTCTCCTATATTTCTCTAGCCATCTTACTCTTTTCTGGAAGAACTTGCATTATTTTTCACTGAGAAACTAGGAGCTCTGAGGCACAAAATGTAATTGCCTCCTCACCTACAATCTACTTAACCTACCTTTTTCAGTGATAAGAGAAGAAAGTATTATTGTTCTTTCTGAGGTTTTATTTCTCCATATGTAGCCTACCTCTCAACTCCTCCCATCTCTCCTTCAAACACCACTTATTTTCCAAAGGCTTTTTCAATTATAATCCTGACTATTGAGATCACCTACAAGGCTCATGGTTCTGAAAAGACTTCCCATAACCCATAGAAAATTATTTTATCATTCTGGAATTCAGCTACACTCACCTCCAGGTATCTATCTGAATTGACCCCTAACTCTCATCCTTTCTCAGAAGTTATTCCTAAAGTCAATTTAGGGCTTCCTCTTCTTAGTCTCCATAATAGCAGTGCATGACTTTATTAAAGTACTTACCAACCTGCATTTCACGGTCCCCATGCCTGTATCCAAAATCTGAACAACTGAAAGTTAGTATTCCTATCACCTAACCCTAATTTTGATATTTGGCATATGCATCATGTGTGTTGAATGGCCGAATTAAGTAAGTTCAAATTCTGAAGTGCTTTCACGTTCTGGGCACTGGCCCAGCACTGCTGGCGGCAGTTGCCTTCTTGACCTGTGCTGCCCTATATCCTGCAATGTGCAGTCTGCCTGTGGAATGGAGGCTATGTTCTCTGTGGCAGAGAACAACTGTATAAGCAGAGAACAACCTTCTAAAACCATGGTTTTCCTTCATGTATATTAATTTCAAGTTTATTTTCTATTAAATGAGGGAGAAAAGTCCAATTTATTTGTAATTTTAATTAGCATGTCAATTATTTGGGGGATGGATAGCTACCATGTAAAATCGGTTCTCTAATCTGAATTTGAAACAATTTCTTCAGCATTTTCAATACCAATGCTTCTTAGACCTTAATATGCAACAAGATTACCTGGGGATCTTGTTAAAATAAAAATTCTGATTTAAATGCTGCATCTTTAGGACTGGGTTGGGTATAAGATTCTGCTTTTCTAACATACTTTCAAGGGGCATCAATTAACTAGTCTGGGGATCACACTTTGATTAGCAATATCCAAGACCATGCTCTCAGTTGTAAAATTTCCAATTTTTATTATGTAAATTATATCATTTCATGGTTAAACTTAGGAAGTTATATGATGTATTAATAATGGTTGTTTAAAATTAAAGATCAATTACAAAGTTGATAGTTCCTTCCTCTTCTGATAAATTAGTATTTGTCATGATTTAGAAGAGGTTGGTAAAAGAACAACAAATATATTTTTTCCTGTTTGTTTTACTACTAAAAGCAATTTCAAACTATGAAAGATTAGTTAGGAGTGATTTATGACCTCAGATTGGAAACAGTAAAATACAACTTTAGGAAGAGGAGAACCATGTCATGGGACACAGAACAATGTCTTACTTTGCATCTTGCAGCCTGACTTAAAATGTAAGGTATGACTACAGTTGCTAATCTCATTGGGTATGATGTAGCCTGGAGCAGGGGACAGGGTAAGAGCAGGAGTATATACAAGCACTTCACCAGCACTTCTCAGGAGAGCTGTCTAGGACTGTACCCAATGGGACATACTGGAGCATATAGCAGGAACCCTTGGCATTGAGCAGTGCCATGGCCTTGCAGTTGAGTGAGGGTGACCAGGGCTGGCTCCAGGAGTGTGGCTATTTAAACTGGTTTTGATTTAAAGCAGCAACATGATCCTAGAAATGGAGGGCAATGGTTTTTACTCAGTCGGTCAGTGTAAGATCTAAGCTGAAGGTCAGATCCCCTTAAATCATCAGTTTTCAAAATCATCTGGGCTAAGTTTAAAGCCCCTCACTGCCAGGGCCCCACCATCACGCATCCTATCTAATAAAGAAGGAATATGCAAATTGACCATCACTCCATCACAAAGCTGGCTGCACACACAGCTGAGGCCAAATTCCCATAAGGAGCCTTAACAAGCAATAAGCAGAGACCTGAGGCTGCGCCCTCCTGCCTGGCTGGGCATGACAGGGGACCTCAGGCCGTGCCCCCCACCCAGTGGGGCTTGACCAGGGACCTCAAGGTGCACCCCCAGTGCTGGGTTAGGGGAACTCAGGCCGCACCCCCACCCAGCGGGGCTTGCCAGGGGATCTCAGGCCATGTCCCCCATCTGGCGGGGCTTGATGGAGGACATCAAGGCACACCCCCCACCCCGGTCTGGGCTGGGGGACCTCAGGCCATGCCCCCCGTCCTGGTGCCAGGCCAGTAGACCTGAGGCTATGCCCCCTGCCCAGCAGGGCTTGACAAGGGTGGGACTGGCTGGGTCTGGATCTAGCCCAATTGGGGGGGTGGGGGCGGCCAGGTCTGGGTCTCACGTGATTTTGAGGTGCATGTGGGTGGGCGGGGACTTGACTCTGGGTCTCGTGGTGAGCCCCAGACTCTGACAGGAGGAAGGTTTTCATATACATTTTACTAATTTTCTTTCATCTCTGACACTTCTATTATAGAGAAAGGGAAAATAGCAATATTAAATTATTTCCTCTAATTAATCCCCTTTTAATGTGCACGAATTTTGTGCACTGGGTCACTAGTTTTCATATAATTGGCTTGTGATAAGACTTGGGCATCAGTGGTTTTAAGTTTCCCAGGTGATTATAATGTGCAGCATGGATAGGAACCACAGCTTTAAGTGCTCCCAGGATAAAAACCCTTCTTTCCAGATGCAGTAGAATGTCTTTCCCCTCAGCTGGGTCCCTTAATTCCAACTTGCAGGCTAAGACTCATTCCATTCTCTAGGACAGTGGTTGTCAAACTGCAGCAGGCATCAGAATCATCTAACTGGCTTGTTAAAACTTAGATTGTTGGGGCCTCCTCTCCAGTTTCTAATGCCTACATCTAACAAGCTTCCAGGTGGTGCTGATATTGTTGGTCTGGGGATCCCACCTTGAAGACCTAGAACAAGGCCTGTTTTTTGAAAAATCTTAATCTCATCATTAAACCCACATTAATGTTTTTTCTAAATCTTACTGATTTGTTTTGTTGAGGATGGGTTGGAGCAGTGAGGGTGGTAACAGGAAGACTGGAGGAGACAAAGACTAACAAAGAGCAGTGGCACTGGGGTGAAGAAAAAGCCACGATTAATAAGGTATTAAGGATATTATTTGATATAATTTCTTGGCTGATGATTGTATGCTAAATTAAGAGAGAAGAAAGAATCAGGATTCTTAATCATAATCCATGATTTATCTGTAAGATAACTAATAACTAAAATTACCATCACTGGTTATACTTCAATATAATATGTTTTAAGCAGTATAGTATTTGTCACTAAATAAATAGTCTATGTAAAAGTAATGTGTTCATCACATATTTTACAAGAGTCAAGGTGATCCTATAATATGTCTAAATTTGAGCACAGATACTTGTCTAAGATTCCTCAGTATTTTTCACCAGGAGCTGTTATCATGTTATAGTAAGTTAGATTTCTTGGGGAAAGTGTACTAATGCCTCCATGACATGAAGGAACTTCTATGTAGCTCAGATTAGAAACCTATCAGATCTCAGAGATAGAAACCTCAGAATTTCAGCAGTGCATACCAGAAGACTAGGAGCATTTTTCTGGACAATGTGATTTCTCATATTTAGCACTGGCTTCTAGCACAATTTCAGATCGTCTCATTCTACTTCTTGGAAATGAACCCAATAAAATGGCAAATATGCTTAGTGAGCCAAAGAAAACATTTGAAGTTGAATTGTATGCCTTTGATTCCCCCCCCCCCCCCACCGCCTTTGTTTTAATTGCTAAATGACTTGTCTTTAAACATGAGATTGACATTAAATTAATAGAATGATCTAATCAAGTTCCCTTGGTTTACTGTTGAGAGAATGCTAAGAAAAAGAACACTCAATATTATAGCTAAATTTTCACATGGCACGAATCATTGCAATTTCCTTTGCATTTTCTGGCTAGGAAAATAATACAGAACCAATAACAACCAATGATGAAGTGTCAAGGAAAACGGGAGCTATGAAGTATGCAAGGCTTTATGGAGCTGCCTGGAAATCAAAGTTGTTTGTATAACTCAGAAGTAATCTGATCTGGTGTTCCCAAAATTCCTTAAAATATTCATCTAGAAAACAGGAGATATACTCAGCATCTTGAAACATTTTCTGTCTTATAAGACTACATCTCCTCCAAACTGTGATATAGGATAGAGCTACATGAGAGCAAAAGGAATAACAGTTGGTGGAAATATAACAAGACAAAATGTACAAGACAGAAATATCCACTGTGAAATCCCAGATGTACAGAAGTGATTTGTAACTTCAGCAGTCATTGTTACATCTTGAGTTTTAATATTTTATATTTCCTCAGAAATGCATATGACAGAATAGTGCAAAAACATTTAATATTAGCAAAATTTCATGGTTTTTATTTTAAATACATGTGAGAAGATATTGAAAAGAGAAAGATTTCTATATAGTCACTTCCATTTTTCCTCTGAAGTAAGATAGTTATATAAAACTTGGAAATTCAGTCATCAGTGTAAAACATCTCTATGGCTTTCAAACCAAGATTTCTCTAATTTAGAGACTGTGGTACTATCAGAGATGTCCATGTTAAAAAAACATATTTCATTTGTAGAGCAAACTCCCTGTAAGAACTCTAAATTTCTACAGAAATATCTAATAGACAAAAAATAAGCTTCAAATGATTTTACATGGCAAAGGTTAAACATTTGTTCAGCTTTTCTCTGCATGGAGTATTTGCAAAAGAAAATAGAGAATAAGCTAAAATCAGAACAAGCCAAGAGGCAGTCACGTCAGTTTTCCTTGAAATAAGGGATAATGACCAGAAAGACCATACAAAGAAACCTTGCACTGCGCATGGCTGGGATCTTCATTCCACTTTGGAGCTGAACATTGCAAGCTCTGGCAATGCTTGGAAGTCTTGGAAGAACTGTATTTGAGAATTACTGTGAAATAAAATGCACGCAGCTCTGATCATCCCATCTTGTCTTTTAGAATAATTTAATTGGTAATTCTCATCAGGATGCAGGTTTTAAGGAAACCCGATAACTCAGAGCAATAATTACAAACTTGCAAGATGATAGAATTAGACCTGGGTCTTTCCAGGTGGATTGTTGATATACTAAGCATAAATGTTTCACATGGCAGAAAGGAGGAACACAGCTGGAGGACAGGAGACAAACCATGGTAGTAATACAAATCTGAAGGTGAATCAAGGTTGGACATTCAAGTGTGTTCTGAAGCAAGGCTGTCTTTGTGAAATAATAATGATGGTTCACCAAAAGATACTTAAATATTAAGGGTAGAAAACTACAAATAAGGTCATCATTTGATTTACAAGTTTTTCTTTTTAAAGTGAGCTGCCCCTTATGCAATAAGATGAATTATTCTACCTCAGGTTGGGCACATCACAAGTTATCCTGTTATGCATTTTTAGCATTTTTTACTTCTGACTATCAGCAAAATGCTGCTTATCCTCACATTGTTTAACACAATGTCCCCCTTAACATTTTCTTTCAGAATTCATTCATTTCATATAAAAACATTGTAATAATTCTTCCACAGCTGAAGGTCACTTCAGTTGCATTTCTGCTGAGTGTTTTTATTACCAAGTTTCATAGGATTTCATAGTCAAACATTATGAACCCACAGTATGTACTGTAATCTGTGTAATTAGCCAAGGAGGTGTCAGCTGACACAGTAATGATGATGATGATGATGAGTATAACTATTTGGCTTCAGATTTATATAATTCTATTATTAATTCTATGATTTCCCATCTCTCACCCTTTTCAAACTTTATGGAAGTCCTATAAGATAGAGGAGATATCTATTATTATCTCCATCTTCTCAAGTGTGAATATTGGCGTTTTTTGAGTTTCTGTGGCTCACACTAACTTGGTGGTTCAGCTGGGACTGGGACCCATGCAGTTGAAGTTGAAAGGTAAGGAAATTTTCCAGACAAGATATTCACAAATTCACACACCCTTCTGATTTTTTTTGGATTATTGTGTGAGGTTTGTATATGTGTGTTGGTACAACAGTATAGAACTTGAATTATCAAGCTGCCTCAGGTCTTAACACAAAGGACTGCATAATTTTTGTCATGTGCCTGAAGGTCTTGTGCCTGCATAGGATAAAGTTCTCAGGGCAGTGGAAATGAAAATCTCACAGTAGGGAACTATTTTTTAAAAAAGAATAAGAAGTAGAATCAGCTTTAAAATAATTTCAATGCATTTTAAGGACACATATAATCATTCAAAAAAGGAGCCAAGTATAAGCCTTAAACCCTTAGTAGAGAATAATTTTGGAAATAAAACCATAACATACTCTGCCCCTTCGTACACAATATTCTGAGGTATTAAAACTAGATACTTGCTGTTCTGTTAAGATCGATTTCTTTTTACAACTAACTAAAATGCTGTAGAATTAAGAGTTATTGCTCTTTAGGTACTAAATAATGAACATCCCAGCAGGGCAGTTTCGTGAGTTATATATGATGGCATAACCATACATCAAAGCAATTCAAGTTAAGAAACAAGTATTACTTCCTGGGACAGAAGAGTCTCTTAAGATTATAGATAAAGAACGTTCTCTTAAAAAAGAAATAAAAGCTAACTTGATTTTGAGCAATGGTAGAAATTTTCTTTTGAGGATTTAAACCCACCCGCACTCTTATATCTTCCTTTCTCTTTTCAGGCCTTTGATCTTTCCTTCATTACTATTTTAATGTCTGAGTATCTGTGTATATATTTTCAGTTCCTCAACTTCTTTGGGGAAGGAGTTTGCTATGGATGTTTGTTATTAATAGATGAGGTAAATGTTATCTTTGTCATGTAGTGAAAAAATATGGCACTTGTCACTATCAGAACAGTACAGAACAGAGGGACAATTGAAAAAAGTAAGAAAAAGAGGACCACTCAAGCACTTCAGATTTGGTTTCTCAGGCTAAATTAAGGGATGTTATTTTTCTCTAAGCAGATGACACACTTCTCTTCCTAGAGAGAGAGAGCCTGTTCCAACGATGGCTTCACTTAATGACTGGGTGGTATTGGAGACAAAAATATAATGCCACTGACCATAAAATATGCCAATTGATTTGTTTTCAGGAGTAGCATTGGGGTTACATTTAATGAGCAACATAATATGTACTTTTAAAGTCTTATTAACTATTTTAACGTACTACTTATATTGCTAAAAATCATAATTCAGTAAATGATTTTCTAAAATGTTAGGATAATATGAGCAATGCATTAGAGGATGTCTGATGCACAGTCCTGTCTCACATCCTGGAGCTGCTCCCGATGGCAGGGATAATGAAAATTCAATCTTCTTTGTTTCTTCTCACCCCCGACCCTAGCAGCAAGACCAAAAAGGTAAATTCCTGGTACCCGTGTGACCTGAGCAGCTATGGACAGAGATGGTGCCTGGCCCACAGGACAGCATTATCAGATTCAATTACCCTTACTATGTCAAAAGCCCAAATTTACCTCAACAACATGCAAGGAAAGCTTTCCTATTACCTGTACCCAAGGAAATGGAAGCGGAGAGAGCGTGAAGTGACGTCAAACTGTTTCTACACCCGTATGGCCTCAGCTAATCATACCCACTTTAATAATAATAATAATAATAATAATAATAATAATAATAATAAAGCACAGAAATAGTAAAGAAGTAAAGAGTAGATCACCCATAAATAGGAAAACGAAAAACTTGTGAAATTCTAAAACCTTTAGCTTTGTCTTCCAATGCTAAGATAACAGGTATTAGTGGGTCTAGGCCACGACCCGAAATGTCTTAGTGTAATTAACTTAAACTTTAATCTGACTAAATACAAAATACTCCACTAATATGGAAAACATAGGCGGGGGACAAATGGATGGATACAGAGGAAGGGCTTCCCATTGAAAATTCCTCCTATACCCTTTATGCTTTTTGGTAAAAGTGCCTGTGAACTCACAATTGCACGTATCTTTGAAACTATAGAGGGCTTTATATTTGCTGCGTATAAGCAGGGCCCTACGCTTTAATGTCTGACTCAATTTTCTGCAGTCTTTTCATGAATACTCAACACGGTGGCAATAAATTATAAAGCCTCCAGGTCCGTGTGAATGCATGCATGTTAGGGTACCTTTTCTTACAGCCAAAACCCATGGTAGGTCTGCATTGAAGTACATTCTCTGTAATGTGTTTCCATTGAAAGTGAAAAAAAGCTTGCATAAGATGTAAAACTATATAATGATTTGCACAGATATCTCGGTGAATTATATTCATTACATGCTGAGTATGAATGCTATGTAGTTTGATGCTATTGTGTATTACTAAATGCTTTCTTGTCTAACTATTCACACTCACAGTGTTCATTTCTGACCTGTTACATTAACATCCTTTAGTTTTGGTCATACCTTCAAAAATTGTTGTCTTTAAAAAGTTAATTTAGAGTACTTCTGGCCATAAACTTTAAATATTTCCCCAAAAAACTATTTGAGAAGCAAATGTGGTTTTAATGTTCTGTAACTATTTATCTTTTAGTTGTGCAAAGTATTTCCTGTGGGTAGTTTATAAGCCTTACCAGGTGAAGAAGGTTGCCAATGTTATGTTAAAAAAATAAACTTTAAAAAGACTCTCCCAAACTAGTGTTTGGAAACTATTCATTTGACCTTCAGTGACAAAGCTTATGCCTTGCAAATTGATTAATACAGATACAATATCAAATCATTTTTCATACAATTTTTTAATGTTTGTTAAGTGCTGGAGCAGTATGTAAACAGAGTATTTGGCATTTTTATTAGGCTGCGGAACTCAGTCATTTCCTTTGCAACAACATCTCATAAACTATTTTGACAGTCTAATAAACTATAAAAAGCTGTGGTAAAAACTGGCTCTGAATGTTATAACCGTACAAAATGGAAAGAGCAAGAGAAAACATCTATCACTGGGATTATTATCACTGTTGCTATGGCAACCTGGTTGCAATGGCAATATCTCCACGGTTCTGCTGTTTGTTATCATCTTTCTTGATTTTACATCATTGAAATTGTAGTAATTACACTGTGCCTGATGAAAAATGCATGCTGTCATGGCAACTAAGTCAAATATTCTTAATCATTTCACCTCTTCAATCTAAAATGTAATTGTTTGTCAGTAAAATAGGTTATACAGAAGGCTTCTATGGACTTATGATTGCTTTAAGTGTTTTTCAAAAAATAGTGCTTTTAGGCTCAAGACCCTAAGCTAAGCTAATAGCCTGAGATGGTAAACAATGACTCATTATAATAAGTAATCAGCATTAATTGTGGAGTGACTTCTCCAGTGTGGTCAAATTATGAACCATAGTGACTTTAATATAGTACTTAAAATCAATGACACAAGAGAATGTTTTCAATCATCTTAATATCGTCAGTAAATTATTTGAATCAGACGTTATGTTCATTTTGGTGTGCCCACTTGTATTTTATAAGTCAATGTCTTTTAATGAGTATACTTTAGAATGTTTTCTTCATGCTGTGTAACATAATTAAAGCACAAAGAGACTCCTCTGCAAATATGAAAAAGAAATAAATTAATAAGATGTAAAAAGAATGTTTTTCTAACTAGAGCAGTCGGTTACAATATACGTCCCTCAGCTATTCCTTAAACTAATTTGTTTTGTGTAGTATTTTCAACAGAACATGATTTCTTGTCATATCTACTTATGTATCTGAGTAATATGCATGTCCTATTAGAACAGAACGGAAGAATCAATATATAAAGTTGTGCTCTAAAATGCCAAATTTATCCTAAGTGGAAATCCATTAAAAAACTATAAAATTTCAGTAGTAACATGGAAATTATAGTACATATTTTTATAATTATTCTATTTTCTCAGAAGGAGGGACATTTTGCTTGAGTAGGAAGAAAAAAATGAGTCTAAGAAGTCTTTTGTTGTGATAACAAAATTGATGTAGTTCTGTTCATATTTATCTTGTTTAATTTTTGATGTAATGATGCTATAAATGAGAACAGCAAAATAAATTATATTATGCTTTATCAAGAGTTTAGGAATAGTAAAATTATGCTTATTTGTATCTTTGGGTGTATGTACTTTACATTTGGAAACACAAAATAAGCTAAATGTTATATCCCCTAAGTTTTAGATGCCTGAGAAAATTTTATTACACATAGAAAATTACATACTTCTATTCAAATATAGGTAATCATAATTCTTCCCTCTCTATGCCTCTATTTCTCCTTTTTGTTAGCTTGTCATTGCTTTGCCATAAGAAACAGGTACTAGCTAGCTGTAATATGATGAATCCATTTCTGCCCAAAGCAGAAGACATCTTTGCTATTATAAAGCCTGCATTTTATCAACAAAGGGGGAGGAGTGGAGAAATGAAATGCAAGTATTTTCAGAGCTTGAGTACCAATGTGTTTATAACGATGATAGTAATTTGATTGTGATGGTGACTGCTTCATCTTTAATGGATTTAATCATAAAACTACTCTAAAATGTATTCATTGCTTCTATATGAAAACTAAATGTTACACAAATGAAATGAAAATAAAAACACTGAAATGCAAAAAGACTTATTAATAATAACTTTAGCTAAGACTCAACTCTTTTAATAAAAACATTAGAAAAACACATCTAAAGAAAAGGCGAGCCTGTTACTCCAACCTGCTCTAAAGCTAGAAATCACACAGCCAGTGACATGTTGTGTTACACAGAGAGAAAATAAGCAGTGGGTATGACAAATGTTCAGAATGTTAAATAATTTATCATAAACACTTTTGAAATTATTTAGAATGAGAAATTAATAAAAATGTAATGTGAATAACTATCTTCAGCCTTGAGACACCAAAACTGTGAGATAACTAGAAAGATTTTGCTTGAGAATCCTAGTATGGATATTTTTTAACACCGTAATCTGTTTCCCAAACAAATACTTTAAACTCTAGCTTCCTCAAGAAAGTGTCGGTCCAGGCTGCCCCTAAAACAGCAGACACAGTCCTAATCATATCCTCTGTCCCCACCTCCCCCATCCCTTCTGGGGAATGATTAATACTAGACTTAGAAACTGTAAAAATATATATATGAAAAGAAAAAACAAAGGAAAGAGTTCATGGTTCTAAATTAACTTGGGGCCTTTCTTTGCCTTTCTTTAGCTTTCCTTTCAGCTTGAGCCTGCCCTGATAACTAATTCTCTATTTTCTAATTAAAATTTCTGTGAGAAATGGCTTAGCTTATCTTATTCTTGTTTGGGCCAAATTTCTACTTCAACCCCTCATTAGCTCCTGGCCCCCCTGGGAAGTGACCGTGGCCACTTAGTAGCTCTGTTCCTGAGACAGGGCACCTCTTGGGGGCCCCACTCTGGCCAGGTAGAGGTGGAATCACCTGGGAAAGGGCAGGATGGCACAGGGCTGACCCCACAGCAGGAAACGTAACATTCGTCTCTTCATCAAATACCAACTGTGCACACGGGAGGCAACAGTCAGTGCACTTGGGGTTTTGTTTGTCCCCAAACAGCCCCCACTCCCTGGCCCTCATGGAGCAGAGCCATTTTCCTTTGAAGGAGAAGTCCATGGCAGACACCATTTTTGACATAACAGGTACACTTTTCGATCCACCTCAAAAAGGCGGGGACCAACTCAGTTAAAATAAATAAAATCACATTGTAAACTCTGAAGTGGTATAGGAACGTGAGTGATCATTACTATTTAATCTCATTTCTCCTCCCTTCAGGAAATTTTCTCCTCCATTCTTCTCACTGTCAGTTGTGAGCTCAGGGGATTCAAATTAATTTAAAGATTAGACTGAGTAAAACATAATTAGGAAGGTAAATGTTCGGAGGGGTGTGGGGGCAGTACAAACTGTGTTCCAGACACAGCACAAAGGATGCTGTATTATTTGCCATTTTTACATGATCTACATCACTGTTCTCATTCTTTGGCATAGATAATTTGAAGCTCACTAAAGGCATAAAAGAAATCAAACTATAAATTATAGCAACAAGAAAGTAGGGATATTAGAAGCAAATTCTAAAGACTTGCCTGCATAAAGTTAATTTTAAAATACAAGTTAAAAATCATTTTTACTTTTGTGTTAAATAGACATATTTGACTGAATAAATTTTATTCTAAAAATATAGATATACCCTAAATTTCAGCTATATCTCAGGACTGGAGTGTTTCCAAATGTTTCCTTAAAATAACAAATGCAGAAATGTCATGTAGGATAGAATATTTAGGACCTAAATAATTTTAAATTTTGTAGCACAATCTGTGTGTGTGTGTGTGTATGTTTTAACAACTTTTATGTGATGATAAGTTTCAGGTATCTTTTATTAACTAGAAGCCTCTAATCCCAAGGGAATGGTCCTAAAGATGAAAATCTCTCTTTATAAATTCCAGGGGAGTTCCTTTAGAATTCTGATTGATCAACATTTTTATTGCTTATTATTTTCCTGTGAAGTAGACTATTAAATTAGCCAGAATTAAAGATCACCACATTGGAGAGAGTTTTATATCTGGAAATCAGATTATTCATGTTCTTATGGGCTCTTCTAAAAAAGTTAAAGATATAGAAACCTAAAAAAAGCATATTGCCTTTGTTAATCACAAGTTAAATATTAAACATTTCTTACAGCCTCCAAGGCAAAAATACTATTAAGGTATTGAAAATCTGAGTAACCTTTCTGTCCCACATTTAAACTTCATTGATGGAGCTTTTAGGTCAGAATGAAACTTCTAAATTCAGTAATGTGAATTTCTTTTCATTGTATAACCTTCTTAGAGCTGCCTGAAGGCTCAGACTAATAATACTTCTAATAAATGACAAGCTTTTTAAACATAGGAACTCGGTCCAGCGTTTGAGCTAAGATGGTTTGAGAAGGCAAAATCTCATTTTTTTCACCATATTTAGATATTGGAGTCTCAAAGTAAGAACCAAAAAACTAGTCTGTAACTTGGAATACATGAATTTTGGAATTTTTTATACTCTTTTATATCTAAGAGTTCTAAAGCACTCATAAATAAGCAAGTCAAATCAGTATCAGCATATGTAGTACCATTCTTTTAAATATTTATTTTTAATTTTTTTAGAGGGAGGGAAAATGAAAGAGAGAGAGAGAGAGAGAGAGAGAGAGAGATTTGTTGTTCTATTTACTTATGTATTCATTGGTTGCTTCTTGTATGTGCCCTGACCAGGAATTAAACCCACAACTTTGGCGTATGGGATGATACTCTAACCAACTAAGCTACCCCACAAGGGCCCATATGTAGTATCATTTCAAATCAATTTCCACATTTTTTGCCAGTAAACAGAACTAAAAGTGTCAGGTCATCAAGTTACATCAGTGAGACACGAAAACCACAGCTTCATTCACTAATGGTAGTAGGTAAATGAAAGGATCAATCTTCGTGATGTCATCATTCACCTCCTAACAACAGATTGGAAGATATTATAAAAAATCAGAGGACTTTACAAAACAAGCTAAAAGCCAAGAGAAACAAATCCATGTAGGCCATCTACTATTGCATTTTATTTAGAAGAATATTAAAATATTAGAGGATTTCTTATTCTCAATGGCTACCTATTTAATGGGAGCTCAAAGTCAGACTCTCAAAACTGGAGCACAAATGGAGAAGACAATAAAGTACAATCCAAAGCATTGTCATGAAAAATAAAACAAAATCTCATTTCTCTGATACACAAAATCTTTTTTTAAAAAAATCTACTAGATCAATGATTTAAATTCTACCCAGTTCATGAGTGAATAAAAATTTATTGTGAATCAGTGATCTAATTAATGCATAGGAAGTATCTTCTTGGATTAGACCTTCAATCTAATTGTTAAGAAACAAACTCAGAGTTTTACATCATCTTGAGTGTCACCCTGAGGTCTGCAGAGGAAAACTAAGGAGTGGATATAGAAGCAACAGTTCTCTTGGAAGATGAAATATTCCTAAACTCTAAGGGAAAGATTAGCATTTACTTTCTCTTCTGCAACTATCTTATAAATACCTTGAAAATGTCTCAGTAAGATTTTTCAGTTTTAAGTGACGAGCGACACAACTCACACCAGCCTCTCTGAAAAAGAAGGAATTTGTTGGCAAAGTCAGGCACAGCTGGCTTCAGGGCTCAAGGACGTCTGCGGGGCTGGATTCTCGCCTGTTAGTCTGAGCTTGGCCGGGTGATCAGATGACCACCAGCTTCAGCCTCATTTCCTTTCACAGAAAGAGTGAGCCCTTTAATGGAAACTCTAGAACAAAGCACTGAGCTTCGTTCTGCTTGTCATGTTTAAGGTGACACAATCAGAGGTGAAAGGAATGTGTTCTACTCTGATTTAGTGCTAGATTCCATACTCTATCTGGATTCTGAGGGAAATAGCCTCATCCTGGATATGGGCATCAAGAACATAGGAAGCATGAGTCTCCCAATGAAAATCAGGATATGTGTGTGGCTAGAAGAAGGACAAAAAGATGAGGGGGAGGCAGTCCAAACAGCCACTACCTTATCAATCAACCACCTTCCATGTCACTGTAAAATGACCATACTTACTTTCCTGCTCTCTTTGTTTGTTTTGTTAAAACTCACCCAAGTATATCCTTTCCATTGATATTTAGAGAGAGTGGAAGGGAGGGGGAGAGACAGAGAGAGAAAAATATCGATGTGAGAGAGACACATCGATTGGTTGCCTCCCACAGGCACCCCAATGGGGATGGAGCCTGCAACCTATATGTGCCCTTGACCAGAATTGAACCTGAGACCCATCAGTCTGAAGGCTGACACTCCAATCACTGACTCAAACCAACTAGGGCAGTGGTCGGCAAACTGCAGCTCGAAAGCCACATGTGGCTCTTTGGCCCCTTGAGGGTGGCTCTTCCACAAAATACCATGGCCTGGGCGAGTCTATTTTGAAGAAGTGGCATTAGAAGAAGTTTAAAAAATTTGGCTCTCAAAAGAAATTTCAATCGTACTGTTGATATTTGGCTCTGTTGACTAATGAGTTTGCCAACCACTGAACTAGGGCAATTTTTTGCTCTTTTGATTCCTTGTTTTCTATAACACATGGAATCCCCTCTCAGCAAAATACTAACTCTTGCTTCATGACTGCATTCAGTGAGTGACGCAATTACATGTTTGGTTACCATAATCTGTAGTTTAATGCAACAAGTTAGCTGAACAGGATGGGGCATTATAGTGACACCAGAGGAAGGAAAGGTGGCAGGCTCAGCAGCCCATGGGTATGTAGGATTCTCAAAGGTAATAATAATAGAAGGGCTGTGAGCAGCTTCAAATTACTTTTCCTTTCTAATCGGCAATTAGTTCTAATTAACTTTTAATTAATATTCAATGTTTTGTTTAACAAATGGAACCCTGATGAGATCACATCTGTTAATACCACTCACTTTCTATTTTGGTGTTCTGCAATTTTCCATGACTGTAGCAAGTGCAACTTCAGACAAAAAAAAAAGTGATCACCTTTTAGCTTAGGATGGGAAGGTAGCTTGATTTAAAGTCATTGTGCTTTAAAGGTGATTTTGGCAAAAACTAAGATCTATAAAATTGGATTTTGCTCTTCAATCTTAAGAGATAGGATCAGGAGTTAGAAGTTACAGCCACTTTCTGTGGCCTCAGTGAAAATTATTTTCAAGAACTGCAAGCTGTATAAAAATCCCCCGTTTTAGTATGATGGACACACAGGACAGAATGTAGAATGTAGAAAAATACAAAGATGAATAAAGATTTTTTTCCAGCCAGTTATTTTAGAGATAAAGCTGAAGTCCAGAGAAAATCTTTGGCTTGTCCATGCAATTCCATACAACCAATATTTTTAGAATAAACAAAAACAGAGAAATATTCAGATATCTTACCTTATAGAAAGTTGAACCTTGCAAGAAGAAAACTCTGCTTTAGTATTTGGCCATCAGTTTTCTTGGCTTTCCCTAGTTCTGTTGCTTTCAGACTGTTTAGTGACATCATTCCAATAAAATTTTTTGGTCTCATTTTTTAGCTTTTTAAACCAGTTAGTATTTGGGTTTATGCTTTGGATAAACTGTCTTTATTACCATTTTTGTGGTGTTTTTTTAAATTTGTGAGCAAGCTCTTAGTAAACGGGGATACATGTTCTTTCAGATTATCTAAATTTTAGCTTTGCTGATTGCAATAATTTTTTAAATATGCTTCTGCAGTTGCTCAATATTAAATAAAACTGAAGCCATTGTTCATCATGATGGGTGGATTAAGTAGAATAAGTGAGTTCCCTCAAGTAATTTCTCCATTTCAAGCAGAAGTCAGAGTGGGCAAACCACAGATGCTTTGGGCTAATTTTTAGTTTGAACAACCAATTTCATTTTCCTTGATAAGAGGCAAAAAGTCAAAACTTTGGTTTAGAGACACAAAATTCATTCTGCTGACTGAATTCATTCTGTAACTATTCCTTCTGTTGGCTGCAGAAATGGGGTGTAAGAAACTGGTTATTTTAAAGAGATTTTGGCCCACCTTAACGTTTAAGATGGTTATATTTGAGTTGTAGTTTGGTGTTTGGGTTTTTGTGTGGGTTTATTTTTTTTATTGAAAATGAAAAATAATTTGCCAAACCCCAAGTATCCTTGTTTACATTGATCTTCTATTGTCCAGGATGCTGTGGAAATGTGAATAAAGTTATTCTTTAGTAAACCAACCACCATAATTATAATAAACAGATGAAACATTAAGACTTAACGAAAACAATATTTGATGATTTATTGGGAATTCAACTTCCTTCTTGAATACATATTTTTAGAATAGTACATTATGTACGAGGATATTATGTGCTAGGAGAGACTCATTTTGATATTTGATAAATAACATGTAATTATTAATAAACATTCTTGGACTTTATTACACATTCAAATTATATATTTTTTGTTTGTTTTTGACAAGATACTTATGAAGAAATAGAAAAAGAAATCACTTCTAAATTCAAATAATGCCATTAATTTCATTCTTCCAGGCACTTATGTTCAGTTTAAATATTGAATCCTGATGTTCTGTTAATGAGGAATTTGACAATGATGCTTCCATCCTATTAGGTTGAAAACTTCAAACAGCATTTTATTTATTTATTTTAAATAAATCTTTATTGTTCAGATTATTACAGTTGTTCCCTCTTTTTTCCCTACATAGCTCCCCTCCACCTGGTTCCCACCCCACCCCATGCCCTTACCCCACCCCCTCCACACACTGTCCTCATCCATAGATGTACAATTTTTGTCCAGTCTCTCCCCACACCCCCACACCCCCTTCCCCCTGAGAATTGTCAGTCCACTCCCTTTCTATGCCTCTGATTCTATTATATTCACCAGTTTATTCTATTCATCAGATTTTTTTATTCACTTGATTTTTAGATTCACTTGTTGATAGATATGTATTTGTTGTCACTTTGTTGTTCATAATTTTTATCTTTACCTTTTTCTTCTTCTTCCTCTTCTTAAAGAATACCTTTTAGCATTTCATATAATAATGTTTTGGCGGGGATGAACTCCTTTAGCTTTTTCTTATCTGTGAAGCTCTTTATCTGACCTTCAATTCTAAATGATAACTTTGCTGGGTAGAGTAATCTTGGTTGTAGGTTCTTGCTATTCATCACTTTGAATATTTCTTGCCACTCCCTTCTGGCCTGCATAGTTCCTATTGAGAAATCAGCTCACAATTGTATGGGTACTCCCTTGTAGGTAACTAACTGTTTTTCTCTTGCTGCTTTTAAGATTCTCTCTTTGTCTTTTGCTCTTGGCATTTTAATTATGATGTGTCTTGGTGTGGTCCTCTTTGGATTCCTTTTGTTTGGGGTTCTCTGCGCTTCCTGGACTTGTAGGTCTATTTCTTTCACCAGGTAGGGGAAGTTTTCTGTCATTATTTCTTCAAATAGGTTTTCAATATCTTGCTCTCTTCTTCTTCTGGCACCCCCATAATTCAGATGTTGGTATACTTGAAGTTGTCCCAGAGGCTCCTTACACTAGCTTCATATTTTTGGATTCTTTTTTCTTTTTGCTTTTCCGGTTGGGTGTTTTTGCTTCTTTGTATTTCAAATCTTTGACTAGATTCTTGGGATTCTCTAGTCTGCTGTTGGATCTCTGTATAATTTTTTTTTTTTATTTCAGTCAGTGTATGCTTAATTTCTAATTGGTCCTTTTTCATATCCTTGAAGGTCTCACTATATTTCTCTGAGCTTTCTAGAAGATTCTTGAATAACCTTATAACTGTGGTTTTGAACTCTATATCCAGTCGTTTGCTTTCCTCCATTTCTTTCATTTGTGACCTGTTTCTTTGTCTCTGCATTTTTGCTGCTTCCCTGAGTTGATAGAGTGGCTTTGTGTGCTAGGTGTCCTATAGGGCCCAGTGGCTCAGCCTCCCTAATTACCTAAGATGGACACTCTTGGTGCACCCCTTTGTGGGCTGCGTGCACAGTCTTGTTGTAGTTAAGCCTTGATTACTGTTGGTATCACTGGGAGGAATTGACCTCCAGGCCAATTGGCTGTGAGGACCAGTTGTATCTACAATGGGAGAACTTCTGTGCTGGAGATACCCTTGTGGGGCAGGACTTGCTTCAGTGGGGCTTTGGCCCTCACTGAGTCTGCTTCTTGAGTGTGTCTCTTATGGATGTGAAGAGTTGTAATCTGGGTGGTCTCACTCTGACCACTGGGTACACTGGCTCTTGGGTCTCCAAGGAGGTGCAAAGTCAGCCACTGCCTGAGGCCACCCAGCAGGAGCTACAGAGAAATCTGCAGATTCCTCCTCTTTGTTTGGGGTTTGGAGGTGCCCAGATGAGGCCCAGCTGTGAAGCAATGCAAGCTGCTGTCAAGCCTTAGGCCTTCTTTTGGAAGCTCTGGGGCTCTCTGACCCAGCTGCAATTTGTTAGGTTTTAGATTGCAAAAAGCCAATCCATTCATACGCAAAAGCCTCTATGCACAGCTTGGGTGGGGTTGTAAATTGGGTGGGGTGGGGTCTCAGGGAATCACCAGGGCGAACAAACAGCAATGGCTGCCCATTAGCCCTGCCCCGAAGAGGGTCTCTGTGTCCTACAGCACCGTGCAGGAATAATGATTGCTGCAAGCACCTCTGAGAGAAAGCTGTCTGTGCATTCCGGCCCGAAGCCAGACAGTCCAGTTTCTCTCTGTATGAGTCTGGGTCCCCAGAGTCTTGCCTGGAACTGGAATTCAGAGCAGTCAGGAGCTTGTATCTCCCTCCCGATTGAAAAAGACAACAGCGTACCCAGTTGCCAGCCCCTTTCATGTGCACCTCCATATCTCCACACTTCCACACCTCCGCACCTCCTACTGGACTCAATGCACTTTTCTCTTTCCTTCTAGTTGTAGAATTTCCACTCAGCCAGCCTTCCCATGGTTCTGGATGATATTCATTTTGTCTTTTAATTGTAGTTTTGATATGGTTGTGCGTGGCAGCAAGTTCAGGTGTTTACCTATGCCGCCATCTTGGTTGTCTCTGTGCACCTTGAAATCTCCCAGTGGCTCTATACCTGGGAGAGATGGTGGTTCCTTCCTCACAGAGAACCTGCAGGCCTTCAGAGAGTACCCTCAAACAGCATTTTAAAGAACAATTTTTTTTTTCAAATGAAAAAAGTTAGCTGAGTTTTTCAGCATTATTCCTTTATAATAAATGGGTATGAACCTATTATTGTAAATAACTTGATACCTATTGATTGTGATTCTTTTTGGTGACTCATAAGGAAAATTGATATAATTATATAACATTTTAAGAAAACTTAAAAAGTTCATATAGCCTTTATTGTAAGTAAACAAAAAATACAAAAATCAGTTCTTGTGAAATCTGTAAAGCAGAAAATATTTACACATTGGACATTTTCATTGTAAATGTAAATTCCTCAATATTATTAAGTATTGGCTAAAACAAATAAGCTAGGGAAGAAAAAATTTTAATAACTGCTTAAACAAAACACAATCTAATTATGATTGCAGTGGAATTCAAAAGTCAAAAGGAAATGCAATACCAAAAGAAAAGTATTTAAATGGATTTATAAATTCAAAATCCTATCTAATAAAGAGGGAATATGCTAATTGACCCTCATGCCATCGCAAAGATGGTGGCGCCCACAGCCACAAGATGGTGGTGCCCAGTCCCCTCAGCCCCGCCAGGATGGCAGACACGTGGCAAGGCTGGGCCCGCCCCCAGGCAGGCCTGGCTGCTCTGTGCACCTGCCTCCAGAGTACCCCAGTCCCCACAGCCCTTCAGCCACCCAGGGCCGGCCTGAGGCACATGCAAGCCTCAGATGGCAGCTGCCCAGCTGTCCAGGGCTGGCCCGAGGCTCAGGTAACCAGGACCAACTGAGGCTTGCACTGCCGGCAGTGGCAGCAGCAGAGGTGTGATGGGGCATTGCCTTCCCTGATCGCTGGGTCACCTCCTGCCCCTGAGGGCTCCGGACTGTGAGAGGGGGCAGACTGGGCTGAGGGACCCTCCACCTTCAATGCATGAATTTTCATGCACCAGGCCGCTAGTAAATATATAAATTTTAAAAAAATTGAAATCAAGTAATAATGAAATTCAAAAGAAAACTCATTTGCTTTTTCCTTTTAATCCCACTTTGGAGGTTTTTCAGATGTAAAAAATCACACTGAAATAAAATCCTAGAAGGATGCTCATTTTAGAAAAATCCATAAATGCAATAACAGGAAAATAACACAACTAATAATATCCATATTGTTCAATTCTGACATCTAATTTCAGTGAATTATAATGAATTCAGCAAAATGCTTAAACTATTCAAAAATGATATACCCCATGTTATTATATGTGGAAAATATCTGTATTGATTAAGATGGAAAAAAACTTTTAAGAAAAAATTATAGGTATATATCTCTTGTTTTAAAATGTCCTTTTGTCATAAAGTCTTTACTTTCTTAAAAATATTAGCATTTAAAGAAACTAATTTTATTGATAATCTCCAATAAGAATCAAAAGAGAACTTCTGAAATTCAGAATTATCTAATGTACAACTAGATGATATCCCATAAGATCACTTGTCAAGCAGTTGTTTGAAACATGCCAAATATATTTTCATTGTGAACTATTAATAACTAGAAATATTGTTATTTACCATAAAAACTAATAGAATAAACACTGTTGTAAAAACAGTGATTAAAATAGACTTTAAAATAAGAGCAGATTATTTTCTGTAAAAGTTGGGGAATGTAACTTAATTGGTTGATGGAAACTTCTATGACAAAATGATAGCTCTGAAGGAAACCATGGAGTCTCTAAAGAGGGTTAAATTTTCTCTTTAAATGGTTTTCTCTTTAAAAGTTTTGTTTTCCTATTCACTAATACAAACACATACTGTAGAGGTAATTTTATAATTCAGAATAATTATAACTAGGTACAGTCTCTGGAGTGAAGTTTATAACAGTTTTTAAAGCCAACACATTATTATTCCTATTTTCCAGGTTGGGTGCTTCTCAGATCAGCCAGTCTTGTTTTAGGAGTTGGCAGAGAGGCAATGTTAGACCTATTTTTATTTGAAAGAAATATTAAACACTTTTAATTCAAGAAAGTCCTCTCCAACCCTGAAAACATGCTAGGAGCAAATGTCCTTGGGGCAAAGCCTACCTAGAGATCATGTACCATCTTGCTACTTCCTTTATTTATAGCTTTTCCATTGGACATGTTTTTTTTTTTTTTTTCCTTTTGCAAACAATCTCCAATTTATTGTATGTGACCAGGAAAATTGGTATTTATGTTCCAGTTCTCAGGATCAACTCTATTTTGTGATTGAGGGAGAACTGTATTGCAAGTTGTATATCCTGGATTTGTTCACATTTTGTCAGGTAAACAGAGACGAGCTCTTGGTATGACAACATTCATAAAATGATTTGAGCTCTTTTGTGCTCTGTAAATCTAAGATATTGTATTCTTTGAATTAAAATAAAATCATATATTATTCTGGTTAATAGGCCAACTGATATAACAGAAACTCTGAAACCAGGATCCCTGTTCTTGATTGGCCACTGAGTGAATAATAAGACATCTCTTTTAAATTAGACTGATTATGAAAAACATTCCTTCAGTCTTTACAAGTGAAATGCATGCATGAGTTTTATTTGTCTTGGCAAGACAAATAAGAAATTATAACTGTGTTCATTAAAATCACTGTGCTGCTCTGCAATGTTAGTTATACTGGGTTAGAAATAGATTTTAAAAGGTACAAATACTGTGTGACTTGCTAAACTTTGTGCAATATATACTTTGGACAAGTGTAATTACAAATAATTTCAAAATTATAAAAAAAACACTGATTTATAAAGTACCCAGTTGATAGTAGATGGTTTTAGCTATAGATTTCTATTGCAGATTTCTGTTAACTTGGTGATACTTCTTGTCACACTAACAACCAATGCTTTTCATGACTTTCTTCACATTTCATATAAACACATATGTGTGTATCACAGGTAGGGACAATTAAAATTGGAAACCATATGCTCATGAAGAAGGAGATTCTATACAGATTCCTTCTGAGCAAGGTTTGCATTCCTAATCACATTACTGCCCTTATTGACAAGAGAAATATAAAATAAAATAAAAATAAAATAGAAAAATGCAATCCTTTAAAATGGAAAAAGAAACCAAATATACTTTAAAACTGCATTTACATCCTATGTTTGCACAAATTTTCAGTGAGAAACCTTGCATGAATAACAATCAGAAAAGGAATAGAAATATGCCAGCATCTTATCTTTCCTTTACCCAGAGTCTGTGAGAACTCTTTCAAACAACCATGTTAAAGAGCAATCCCATACCTCTGTCACAGAGGGCTGATAATCATAGGGAACCTCTGTCCCTTTATCTCACATGGAAGGGGGCTATCATTTTCCCCCTCAAAATAAAATACCTACTTTGTTTATCATTAATTACATGGGTTTGAGGCCATGATATAATCAAACTATGAAAGTCAGAAAAAGACATTTAGGACTTTTCCTTAGAGAATCTTCACATTAAGTTAGTCTCTGCTTTCATTTGTCCTAAAAAAAAAAAAATAGCATCAATGTGCCCATCAGGTGCAATACAGTTCACTATCAAGTAGATCACAAAGCCAAGAGCTTAGCCTGATGACCTTAAATCCATCTTTTTCTAGCCTTGACTCCCTAGCCCCTCCCTTTCTTTGTGGATGAATTCTGGGTTCTGCTTCTGAAGCCCAGATGGGACTCTTGGGATCTAGATTGTTTTCTCCATGGTCCTATCAGCAAGTGTCATCTTGGCCCTCCTTTGGAAAAGTCCCACGGCTCATAAACATGGACAAGGAAGGTACTTCAACTGCTCCTGATGATGTACTTTGGAAATAGTGCATCCCCTCTGCACAAGACAAATTTATAGTCTACAAGGTCTTTTATCAGGATATTTTGACCCACTACCCTACCATTCAGCTCCTGGCATAGCTTTGGGCTCAGCTATGGTAAACTGTCAAAGGAAAACCTTAATATCCTCCCCTGCAAGCTCTGTGTGGCTACAGCATGGTTTGTTGAGACCTCCCCCTCTCTCTCCAATATAAATCAATGTTAGCCTGCTAGAGTTACTGTGACAACAAAAAGAAAGCATGCTATCATTATTCCACTATGGAATATTCCTTTTGTGTGTGTGTGTAAATTATAAATATTACTTTTGCTCCCCACCTTCAGTTTTTAAAATGTGGTTTCACATTTCATTTAATGCTAAATGGTTCATTACATAGAGTAGCAACTCAGTTCTCTTATTACGGTGTTATCTTTCACTTTGTCAAAATATGTCTACTTGATAAGAAATCTGACAGAAGTTGCTTATGATGGGATCACTAACAGCCATCAGTTTCTCTCTAGCAAATGAAACTGTAACCATGGTGACGGCCTTTTTTTGCCAGAATGAAAATGAGACAGCACTCTGCTGCAGCCATTAGCAGAATACACAAATGTCCCTCAAGGCAAACATCTAAAGCAAATGGACTGCAAAGGAAGGAGCACTAATTTCTATTTATTTAGGATTTGTAAACCTAGCAGAGCAAGATATTAACAAAGGAACAAACAAAGAAAGCTTAAAAAATCCCTGCTGTTTGTGTTTTTCTTTTGGTTTATGATACTCCTTGTTTCAAATCTAAAATACTCCATCTGATTTTCCTACTCTAGTATTGAATAATACCAACAATGTGCCTTTTACTTCACTCGTAGATATTTCATGGGTTTTCACCCTCCTCCCCTCCAATTCCCTCTGATAATGGGGGAAAAGAGAACTTAATCAATCAAGTAGAAAAAGTACTTTAAATGATAAGGAGTTTCTCCTATTTTTTTTAAATGTGCATTTTAGGGAAAAACTATCAAAAACGTAATACAAGATGTCCTTTTTCATATACTTTAATTTTCCAAGAGGCATGTTCATTCTGATAAGGTGCACAGAAGCTGATAATAAGTCTATTCTAACACTATCAGCAATCAGCCACAGGCTGTCAAAGACCTTGCAAGTGTCAGACCCTTCTCACTGTCTTCTTATTCACCATTAGACACATTTCACCAGAAACTACTTAGTGCATGCAGATATTCTTTAAACAGACATGGCTTAGGTGAAATTTCTTTAGCCATCTATGATATCTGAAAGTGATTTTCTTTAAATCTTTTACATCTAAAAAAGAAGTTTAAAATGGTTTCTAGGTCTCTGTCTCTCTTTCTCATTTTCTTTCTTAAGTCCTTCTCTCTCCCTTTTCCTCTTTCCCTCCCTCTTCAACTATTCTAATGATTAAGCAAAAGAAATATTTCTTCTATTGACTCATCTCGTTTGTTTTCTACAAACGTATACTTAGTTTTAAATGTGTGCCTTAATCAAAACAGCAAATGACCTCAGTAGTATTCTACAAAGCCTACTGGAAGCCTCCTGAAGGCCCACTCACGTGTACTCTGGAATACTTGCTGCTACCCCAGAGAGGCAGGAAAACATCAGCCTCAGGCAACGATATTTTTACCCAGTACCTTATTCAGAAAGTCTGAGTTGGGAGAGTTTGAAACCCAGTAACGAGGTCAGTCTAAGGATCTGTTGCTAGATTCACATAACTGTCTGCACACCCATCTCTCCAATGTTTTCTAGTGGCTTGCTTGAGTAGCTATCAATGATCGGTGCCTTTGGTTTTCTGGACAATTTTCAGCAGCTTCCTGAAAGCACTGTGGATTGAAGGTGAGTTGTTCCAGGCATAGAAAGTTACTCCTGGCCAGATATTCACCCACTTGTTCTTTTGCTCTTAAACTGTAAGACATCTAAGGGACATCACACTATCTACAAAACTGATAGAATCAACAGGAAAGGGGTTTAAGCATTGATTTTTGAATCTGAGAACCAAGTTCATTTTGCAGTGTTTCCTTGTTGAGGTCATCCTCTCATATTTACTGAGTCATTATTTTTTTTTTGTGGTACAGTGAAAGGAAAAACACTTTAACTCACAATGATAATACTAGCTACTTTCTATCTCCAGCTTAAAACTTATTTTAAGAACATTTTCATTAAAAATATGTCTATATAATCACCAAGTATACATCGAGTGCCTAATTTACATGACACAGTCTAGACACCAGCATGTGAGATGAGATGTTATTTGCATATAAAACAGTATAAGTGCCATGGTAACAGTCAATATTTCTCACATTGTCAGGCAGTGTGAGGTGGTGGGAGCACCACCAGGAAGCCAAAAGAAAAGCAGTAAGATGTGTCCTAGGATGATGTCAGGGGGAAAGAAATGGAGTGGAGGATAGAAATATCTGAAGAGCTAAAATAAAGGAACTTCATAAGTAAGACAGATGAGATAAAGAGAGAGTCAGAGATCTCTCTAAGATTTTGGTGTTTCCCTTACCATAGACAGTCAGCCTGAGCATGTGGGAGCACAGGTCCTTCTCCGCCAGGGGCTGTACCCCCATGGACTCTGGGTAGTGGACGGTGAAGACATGAGAAGTCATAGGTGTATAGGAGAACTTTATTGCAGACTAAGTCGCCATTGCTAACAAGGAGCCATCAGACAAAACAGTTCTTCAGAAGAGCTTACAAAGCAGCCCCACAAACACAGCAGCCATTGCTAATACAGTAGCAAACACAGGAGCTCCTGCAAGCATAGCAGCCCCACAAAGTAGCCTACACATAGCGGCCGCAGTCACAGCCGCAGCCGCACAAAGCAGCCCAGCCCTACATAAGAGCGGCCTCGGCAAACATAGGGTCCATTGTATACACAGCAGCCTGGCCAAACAGCCTCTCGCTGGCTGGTCAGTAGCACATCTATACCAACTTAGACAAAAGGGGCTTCTTGCCAAATAGTGACATCAACATTTGGGTTACAGAAAGATACGCCTGCGCAGTGTGTACAGTAAGATGGCTGTGTCCTTGCTTTTGCACATGCATATGGCAAATTGGCCTTGACTTTCTGGCGTACTCTAGAGAGGGCCCCCACACTCAAATTGGCCTTGAACATCCAGCGTACTCTGATTAGGGTTCCCACAGAGCACCAGGGAGTCCCCCCCTTTAGCCAAGATGGTGGCAGGAGCATCAAAAACCAAAAATATGAATGGATAGGGCCCTGAGCCCACCAAAAGCTAGCAAGATAATTGGATAGAGGGAAAAAACACCCCTCCCCTCCCTATCCCTATAAGAACAGTGTGCTTGAGCAGGAAGAGAGATGGCCTTTGAGACTAGAGTCCACCATCCTCCCAGGTCCTGCGGCTTCTGAATAAAACCTCTTTCCCTTTGCACCACCACCTGCCTCACAAGTTTGGCTCTTGTTGAAGCAGGCAGCTGCACCTCCATTTTTTTGGTTTAGTTACTTTTGTAACTCAAGCATAAAATATAATTTATCATAGGGAATTTGTTCCAGGATTGTCCAATGTAGTGCAATGGTAAAGTGCCTGTGTTTGAACCATTACTAGCTGTAAATGTGAATAATATCCATGCTTCTCAGCTTCCTCACTTGTTGATATGTAAATATAGTAGTTCCTGGTAATTCAGGAGCATTCAAGACATTTTTGTTGTTGTTATTCATAGAGGGGTATGCAACCAATTTTAAAATATACTGATCATATTGTGGACTTTTCATAATTTTATGATTTATTTATATTTGTCTAATCAGCTCTATTCAAAAGTAATAAGAAGCTTTTGCCAGAGAGTATGTAGACACCTTGCTTCCTTCATCCCCAAAGGAAATGTTATCAGGACTGAGCAGGGGACTGTATCATCCTCATACCCTCGTGGACTGGGAACAGTCCTTTGGCCACAGCCTGCACTGGATTTTGCAGGGTCCACACTTTCCAAATCACTGATCTTCACATAGAATTAAAGGAATTAAAAGCAGAACAATATCTAAAAGATGTGATTCAGGGCACACCTTAGAGTCTAACATTTGATCTTCTCTTGGGAAGAACAAAGAGAATTGAACTAGGATTTTATCTGTCTTTTACAATCTCAGCCCCAGGAGCCTGAGCGACTTCCTTTTTCCATTTTCTAGTTGAGTTCATGGCCACCCAGTCTCAGTCACACCTCAACCAGGCGACAGAAGGTTAAGCCATTCCAGTCAGCTCTGTGAGCATTTCTAGCTGCCAGGTTTACTCTGAAAGAACCCAGGAAGAAAATAAAACTTGTAGTAATTCCTTGTGTTTCATTATCCCAATAGTAACATTAAATTACCAGATGCTCCTTTGAACCTACCACCATATAGTTGCAACCTCAAGCTCAATTTGGGATAAAAGCTGCTTCTTCAAGATGGAAGTCAGGAGGCTTTGTAGTCTGCCTTTCACTGGTCTTTACTGTATCTTGAGGCTCACTCTTGAAATTTTACTGCAATAGGTGACTGACTGCAAGAAATGTGAATGCAAATTCATGTGATTCTAAAGTTCCTACAGTGGGAGTATGCAATCCTGGAGAGCACGGCTTACTGCTTCTCTTTTGTTTGTTAGAACGTCTATGCAGCAACTTCTAGAAGATCTCCGTGTAGAGACGCTTGCTTCCCAGAGGCAGACCTGCACTGAGTTCTCAAGCCAGCAGTGGTGTTGTCTATCATGCTTTCCAGTTCTCCTATATCTCACTCACCCCACTTTTTAGGAACTCCGCCTGCAACTGCTTTATTCTGATGCATTCTGAAAACCTAACACACACAGGTGTAAATGACAATTTATAGAATTTATAGAAAAGACTTTCTCAAAAGTAAGTAAACATGTCTCTAATAATGATATTGTATGTAATCTCATTATGCTTTTGGGAAAACCAAGTTTCCATGTGTTTCTAAAATCACTGTCCATTATTCTGAGCTGTACAGTTGGCTTGACCATGTTCATGTCAGAACTCTCAGCTAGACATGATGGGCGCAGAGAAGATGGAAGGCAAATAGCTCAACTAATTCACTCAGTGAGCACTTGCTCAGATTCCTACTGTACTAAATTGACTAGCCAGGCAAAAAACAGGATTAGTTGTCCAATTAGGAACTCAGGATTTCTTTTTTTTAAAACAATTGAGCCTGCCTAAACCAGGAAGTTATTAATAAAATAAGCCATTAAATTTAAAATAGACAGTAGTTAAGTTGCCAAACTTTCTTATCAAATCACATTTCAACTCACCTAAAAGCAATACCTGGCTTCCAGCTTTCAAAATGAATGAAGGCTACTCAATAAATGCCAAATGTCCATAAAAATCTGAAACAAGTGAGTGTTATATTGGCTGTTATTTATACTGGACGTAAGGTTTTACAGGAATCATATTAGAAACACGAGTATGTCTCAATATATATCATAGTTTTAAAAATATTCTTTAGCATTTGAGTTTGGCTTAGCAAGTTAGAAATTCATCCTTTAAGTAAACTGTGCCGCAAATATCTAAATAATAAAAGCCTAAGCCACCATAACAGCGGAACGATCAGAACGATGGGTCACTATGATACGCACTGACCACCAGGGGGCAGATGCTCAATGCAGGAGCTGCCCCCTGGTGATCAGTGCGCTCCCACAGGTGGTGCATCACTCAGCCAGAGGCAGCCACTGTGGCGGCGGGGGCCGGGCCCCTTGCACCAATTTCATGCACTGGGCCTCTAGTATGAAAATAATATATGATGTATATTTAGTTTTTATACCATAGTAGTGGATAGTTTCTTTTTACTCTTATTTCTTCTTTATAACTATTGACTTCTTTTTTTTCTAATCTTAAAGGACTATGATCTTTTACATTTGTACATTGGTTCCTTGTATTTTTGTACATTGGTTCCTTGGTGGTGAATACTTACAAAGAAAATTTTAATGATATCAATTAAGACTAAGTGAGCCAAAGTTCTCAGGAAGTTGAACATAGGGTAGACCTTAGAACCTATATTCTCCCACTTTCAGAATCTTACATTCTTCTGAAATGCAGGAAGATTGGAAACTTCAACTCTAATGACCAAATTCCAGCGTCTTCTTAGTTCTAATTTTCCATTGGCCAGACACTGCTTGCATGATTTCAACAGTCTGCTCTCCCTGCTTTAACTGAGATCTCTGTCCCCATATATTTGGGTACACTTCTGCTGGTGCCCAGAGACAAACCTTGCTCTACCCCACCTCCTGAATTTTGTCATTCCACACTACTAGTTTTAATAACCGAGGCAGAAAATAAGCACTTCTATAAACTTTCTCATGATTAAGAAGAAATGAGGCTACTGCCATCCAGTCTTTCTGCTCAAAAATGTTCATGTGGTATTTAAAATGTGCACAGTTATTCTGTATATTAAATATTTTTAGACTTAAAACCACTGTGTTATTTCTTCTAAATGTAAAGGTCATATCAATGATATTGTTAAATAGAATTTATGAAATGGTATAATGATATATTAAAGTTTTAACAGATGTTTACATTTTATTCACAATTCCATAAATGTTACCACCAAACATAAAAGAGCTGGACAGATTAGAATTATAATAGTTGAAAATGTTCTTGTTTTTGATAACTCAATAGAATTAATTCATTTTTAACTTTTAGTCGCAATGTATCTGGCTATCTAAGCATGCTATCCATTAAAGTATTCTGAATCAAGCATTTCTCTTCCATGCACTGTTTCATAAAAACTTCAAATAGTATTTTGTAAAAGAACCAGAAAAGAAGAACTATAAGAGGGGTCAGCTTTTGTCATGAACCTTCTGAATCGCTCAGAGATATATAAAAAACTAGCATAAATTCACATATCAGTTTTCAGATGTCCTTATTTCCAGTTTGTAGTTCTAGATCATTCTCTGTATTTTATTTCCATAGCTTAAAATGAAATGTTTTGTTACTTTCCATAGACTAGCTATCTCTGATTCTCATGTTCTGAAAAACCCTTGTGCTCCCTACTGGTCCCTTAAAATAGTTCCTCACAGGAGCATTATATATTTAGTCCAACAAATTTCAGCTCATCTACAATTCAAAAATATTACTAATTCTTCATCATTGAGGATTTTCCTTACACTGGATGCTGGGGATGGTAAGCTCTTGTAACAGCTTTCAGGAAACAGGAGACTAAGAAAGACTGTATGGTGTGTGGGGGCTGGCTAGCTTCCTGCCCACATGAACAGTAGAAATATGTAAAATTGGACTGGGGAAATGAAACAATAAAATACCTAACAGTAAAGAAACTGGTAAGGTCACAACATAACTTTGGTTGCACAGAAACTTCACAACCTGTGATCCTTGGAAATTTTCTGTCCCCCCTCCTTTTTTTCCCCACATTTATATTTACATAGTTCCTAGAGATAAGAGATGATCACATTGCAACTGAGCTCATAACTTTATCCTGATAAGATTGCCAGGACACTCTTCAGAATTCTTATCATCGATTAGAGAGAAGTAGAAAGATAATGGAGAAGACGAGAGTATAAGACTTAGTATGAAAAATGCCAAAGAAATAATACAAATATAGTGCTCTGAGGATTGTGAAAGAGAAAAAAAAGAAAGAGAAATTCCTTCTAGAGATGTAAAGGGCTTGACATTTGATATCTATATATATAAAAGCCTAAGCGACCGAATGACCAGTCAACCACCAGGGGGCAGACGCTCAATGCAGGAGCTGCCCTCTGGTGGTCAGTGCGCTCCCACAGTGGGAACACTGCTCAGCTGACCTACGGGCGCCAGACACGGGGCTCACGGCTGGCAAGCGCAGCTGCAGCGTCACAAGTCTCTCCCACCTCCATGGCAGCACTACCGAGTGGCGGCAGCAGGCACAGTGGGGCCAGGATGAGTGGGAGCAGCGCAGCACTCGGCCGCCTGCCACTTCGCGTACTACTACATCCTTCGGGGGATGTCAGACTGCCGGTTTCGGCCCAATCCCCTCAGGCCCTGACCAAAACCAGCAGTCCAACATCCCCTGAGGTGTCCCAGATTGTGAGAGGGCACAGACCAGGCTGAGGGACCCCACTGGTGCATGAATTTGTGCACCAGGCCCCTAGTGGATATATAAAACCTTAGGAAAAGTAGAATGTAAATGATTTTAGGGGGAGAAACCAGCGTGAAGAAAGGTATGACAGAGGAAGCTCAATGGTATGAATTTAGGAAACAGATATGGAACAGAAACTGCTTTGACAATAGAAAAAGCTTTGAACCCCAATTTTACAGTGAACTTTGAGACTCTGAACTTGATTTTATCTTGAGGCTTCATTTATAAATTAGAGGTAACGCCGTCTTCCTTATAAAATTACTAGGAACCCAGTATGCGATATCCTGCAGTGCCGCCCACCCACCTGCAGCCCTGCTTTGACACCCGAACCTGTCCACGCAGAGCTCCAGCATGCCTGGTCCAGACCCCAAACCATTTGGCCTTCTCTGGCCACTTCAAGCCCCGACCTCAGTCCCTCCAGTCGCCTCAGGCTGGTACCACCTTCTCTGGGTGCCTCCCCGCTTCCGCCTTATCTCCAGAGCAACGCCCCAGCTAATATGCTAATGACCTGGTCATTACCCATTATGGCATCCCACTCATTAGCCTATTAGCTCTTTATTACTATAGATGAGGATTAAATAGAATAGTGTTTGCACTACCTGGTTTACACTAAATGCTCAACAAACCATAGCAATCTATTAAGAGATTTTTATAGAAGGTAATTATCATTGAGCAATCTTTTTGTTTTCCTAAGCAAAAATTCTTTCTTGAAATAAAAAGAGCAGAAGATATTTTCCCCAGTGTTAAACTTCATAAACATATTTAGGGTTAGTGTAGTTATGATTGACCCTATATAAAAAATGGCTAATGTACATTATGCCCAAAGACTTTAAGTGATACTATTTATATGGTGAACTTTTAAATGATACTATTTATTATATAACAATCAGTACTTAAAGAAAGGACATGGTAAGAACTATGTTTTAGTCAATTAAGTAATAAATGAGGAAGTGAGATAGTTCTTTCATAAAGTAGTCATAAAATCAAATTTCATCATAATTCATTTTTGTGGTTATTTAGTCTAAATCCCCCATTTTTCAATGAGGAACCTGAGGAGCACATAGATAAGACAGTGTTATCTAAATGTCATTCTGAAGAACAGTGGCAATTCTTGACAATTTTCATTGGTCTATGGA
Organism: Plecotus auritus; assembly: GCF_963455305.1. Taxonomy (NCBI): domain Eukaryota; kingdom Metazoa; phylum Chordata; class Mammalia; order Chiroptera; family Vespertilionidae; genus Plecotus; species Plecotus auritus. The sequence goes on from NC_137777.1 coordinate 33,108,290, forward strand.
AAAATACAACATATTTAAGTGGTGTGAGCTTTTATAAAGCTAAATTTATGTCTAGCACTGTAAATTGGTCATTTGTTTTTCTGTGATCAGAGGCATATCTAAGTTTCATTTGGCCTTGATTCATACAATTTATCAGGGAAAATTCTTTTAAGAAAAAAATATAAAATTCTGAATAAAATCTTTGGTATTTATCTAGAAAACTATTTATCTAGAAAAAAAACACACAACAAATTAATAATTGATAAAAGTTACAAATACCACAAACATCACAGCATCCAGAACAAGAGTAGGGAAGCTTCTGCCTCTGTGTACTTGGAACCTAGATCTTCTCCACCAGCCACACCCTCCTGCACTGGGCGCCCGAGCTCGCTGTCACATGGGGCTACGACCTCTGGCCCTGCACTCTCATGTTGAAGCCATGTGAGTCAATGAACGTGGTGGTTAGGCTATCATGAGAAGTTAGTCCTACTTGAATGACTAGCAATAACAATGAAAAAGTAAAAATAGGCCACTAAATATAATCCATCCTATACAAACTAAATATATCCCTAACTCAGTTTTTCTATAGCAGGATCCCCAAAATGCCTGGACCATCAGTTGCCACTGGGAAAGTTTAAATGGAAGACACAGTTGCAAGTGAAATTTTCCTGCCACTTCTGTCTTCTCTGCAGCACAGGTGTGAGGAAGTGATAAGAAGAAGCAAGATCTGAAAGTGATTTCCAAGGCAACAAGAAGTCCAGAAGAAAGGCAAGAGGTGTAGTGGAAAACCTGGGTCTGGATTTCTCTCCTTCCCTAGCTGTGAGTCCTTGCCTCTGTGGCTGAGTTTACCCAATTGTAAAATAAGAATAATAATAGTACCTTCCTTATAGGGTTGTCATGAGGATTAAATGGGTTAATACTCATTTGTAAAGCATACTGAAGAGTGCTTGTCACGTGGTAACCACTCAGTAAGAGTTAGCTCTTATTATTTGGAAAGTAAAGGGCATTTTAAAATATGATTTCCAAAGCAGTAGCAGAGATTTTTGGATTTATTTTCACTCTCCTCTTTTAATACCAAAATTAGCATCCTTCCAAGTCCAGGTCCTGGGTAACTGCTATTGCTATTCTAGGCCATCTGTGATCTTCAATCGCACCAAGTTTGGCGTTTCCAACCTACAACTAGATCGCATCACAACTCCTAGTGATCTGTTGTCTGTTTATTTGCAGAATCGGTCACAATTTGGTCTTTTTGTATAAACTGTCTACATTCGCTCATAAAACTCTTGCAATCATCTACTAGGACGCCAGCATTTGGATGGGTGTTATAACACTACATTTTCTCTTCATTAAAAGTCCTAAATATAGGGTACAACTGACTAACGTTTTCAGCCTTCACAGCGAGATTTGGTTTGTCAGGAAATGGTGTGGGAGTAGTTCTCATACACTGAAGGTGCAAAGTGCAAAACGAAAATAACTCAACAAGAGTTTAACAGCCCTTCTTTATGTACGTTATTTACAAAGGCCACAATCTGGAGTTCCAGGTGGAGCTTTAGGAAGCTTGAGAGACCCTTCTGGAATGGGAAAAAAATGCCAATAAGGATTACACAAAAAGGGAACAGGGAATGAAGAGAGACAAGGTTTAATCTGTTAGCTCTGTCCCCTTCATCAGTATTCACAACTGCTCAATCATTAACAGGACATTGAGTTTAGTCAAACTTGGAAAAACTCTTCAATAATATAATGCATAAACATATGGAAAAACTTCTAAACCATTGCTGTTTTCATTTTTATAAGTAACATTTCCCAATCATCTCTAGTGGGTGACTACTTTTCTTTCAGCTGCCTTATTTTCTTATATGAAACAAGATGTTGCATTAGTGAATTTTAATTGCATTTTCACTTTCTGTGCCTTATAATGTTTAGTAGCAAATATTTGAAAAACGTTGAGACACTTCAGAATTATTATTTTTCCCCTTCAATAGAAATCCTAAATATTGCAGAAGTCAGGATAAAAAACAGTTGTCTTCATTAATACCATTATAGTAAAGCAGGGGGGGGGGGAGCCAAAATATGATGTTTGGCACATTTTTTATTCCAGCTCTAAAAAACATTACATTCTTGATTAGGCCAAAAAAATCAGATGCACATAGTTAAATAATTTTGCTGAATTTTTTTCAATTAAAGAAAAATTCTATTGCCTAGCTTGATGTTAGTCTTTCCATTACCAACTTAGAAGAAAATTTTTACACATCTCAATACACTGGGGATACATTCTTTATTTTAGTCCCAATGAAATATTGTCACAAACACCTTTTTCAGGCAAAAAAAATAGAATAACTTTGCTTTATCACAGCTTGCAATGTACTTTTGGAGTTAAGAGACTCACAAATGAAATAACCAGAGATTTCCCCCTTTGCATTTTTTTCAGTTACTTTCTCATCAAAAGTTTTTCAGTTTTATAGTGTGGAAAACTTTCTCTTAGTACTTAAAAATCTGAGAGAGAAAAACACACACTATTTTATTTGAGGAGTAAAGAAGGTGATGGATTAAAGCAGATGTAGAGTGTTTGCAGTTATATAAGACTATTAGGGACCCTGTTTGTTCTGATTCTTGTAATTTGTCCATGTCCTGCTTTATATAATTCAATACATTGTGAGCCAAACATGAAATAAGTGAACACAGCATCCCATATTTCACTTTGTCAGCAATTTTTTTTAAAAAAGTGTAGGACAAACATAATAGTCATCATAGTTCTTGAATAGAGAATGAAGCATTTTTCAAATCCCAGGGACCTATAGGAAACAGAAGGTTAAGGAGACTTTTTTTAAAACCATGAGCAGATGTGTTTGCTACTGTTGATGGACAAGCTTATCCATTTACTTTAATTAATAACAAGAGTGAGCACATCAATACATAAGCTTGTCCTGATGCCTTGACTTTTTTTCCAATTTGACAGGTAATAGTGAGGCTGGGAAAATGTCACAACAATTTAGTCCTGCCTCACTGGCTTTAACTAGTTTGATGACAATGGAAATGCATCTTGCTAAGATTCCTTATGATTCAAAAGAATGCTACATTTGTTGACTCCTACTGAGGGTTTAAAATCTGATAATTAAGGGCTTAAAATTAAATTCTTTCATGGGTTATTCATCTGGGCACTAAGTAAAAACAAGTTAAATATTTATGAAAAGTATGAAAAAGTGGAAACTTTCTTTAGGAACATGTCTTTTCGTATTGAGTCATAAATGAAACCAACAATGTTTGACAAAGGAAGGCCATTTCATCAGACCTCCTGGGCTACTAACCCCTTCCCATGTTATAAAAGATCTTTTCCACAATATAACAGATTTTGTCAAAGAAACTCTAGTGATTTTTAAAAGCTCGTGATCTTACAAATTTTAGCATAGGAGAGCAAATTATGCTTCCAATAAACTTGGCAATGGATATCATGATGAAATAATATCAGCAAATTCCTCCAGTGCTCACTGACCCAGTAAATAAATGTTTTCCTTTTAACAGTGAAGCTTGAATGATTAATACCTTTATGAGAGGGAAGGGGGAAATTGGCAATTTCTTTTTTAGAGAAAAAATAAAATTCCATTTATACTGTTCCAGTAGCAATGGAATTGGTGTAGATAGCAGCCTCACACACTCTATAGAGGTGGGACATATCTCAGTGAACACTCAGAGTATATGGACAAATCATATGCTTCTTCAGGAAAAGAACAGCTGTATCTCTGCAGCATCTAACTCAACTCTTCTCACACATAAGGAACTCGACATATGTTTCTAGCAAGCAACATTCTTCTATATCACTCCCTACCGTACAGTGAAACAAGTGTCTTAAAAATAGATGCATAAAACTTAAGGTTTGTAGGAGGCTTGGTGGACATCCTTATGTAGTTCTCCCCACAACACATTGGCTCACCACAGTGCAGTCCTTACTTCATTTTGTACATTACCACCTCTGTGAGCCCCTCCCTAACACTCTGAACACCCAAAAAATGAATCATACTTTCTCTCTTCTCCTTTACCACAGTACTTGTATATAACTTTAGTATAGCACTTATAATGTTAACAAATTTTTGTCTCTGCAATTGCATTTGAGATCTGCAGATACTTTTTTCTTAGTTATCCTTGAACCATCTGATTCTAGTAACAAGCATGTCTCTAGTCCTGAGTAAATGCTCAATAAAGTTTGAATTGCATTGGATTGTTGATTCCAATGGAAATCTTTGGACAATCCTATCACAGTAGGACTACCATTTAGGAGAAAGAACAAAATAGAGTAAAAACAAGTGTTATGAGTTGAATTGTGCTCCCCACAATAAAAACATATGTTCAAGTTCTAGGCCCTAGTCCCTCAGAATGTGATCTATTTGAAGATAGAGGCTTTACAGAAGTAATCAAGTTAAAATTAAGTCATTAGGGTGGTGCCCTTATCAGAAGAGAAAATTTAGGTACAAGCAAATATAGAGGCAAGATGATGCAAAGACCCATGGAGAAGATGGCCATATCCAGGACAAGGAGAGAAGCCTGGAGCAGATTCTTCCACCACAGCCCACAGAAGAAACCAATACTGTCAACACCATGACCTGAGATTTCTAAACTCCAGCACTGTGAGACAATATCTGTCTGTTGTTTAAACTATGAAGTTTGTGGAACTTTGTTATAGACAGTCCTAGAAAACGAATACCAGTATCCAATTTCCTTTGTCCATTAAAAAGAAAAGCTAGACAGAAAGTAATTTGTAATGGCATTATGGCTCTGTTAGTAAAGGTAGATAATATGACTCATATATGACCTCTATAAAATATCATAAAATAGAAAAGCTTGCATTCTTCCCTGTATAGAAAAACATTATCTTCATGCTATTACTATCCTGCACTAACTCAGTGTTCAAATGCTTTGTGTAATATGAAAATGGATCTTCAAGTAGGATGGGAAATTACATTCGCTATAATCAATCAGCTTGCTCTGAAAAATAGATTATTAAAAATGTCTTCATTGGATTACCTGGGTGAAAATATAAATGGAAAATAACAATTCTAAATGCAGTGTAAGTATTGATAATGTGATGACTAGAGGAAATGAATTCATTCCTAACATTAATAAATTTTTAAGTTTTATTAATGCCTATCATAATACAGTTTTGTTATATTACCCATAATTTACTTAGGCTTATCAACACAATGACTAGAGGTTAAATTCAAGGGGCTGCTATTTTCTGAAATGAAAATAGAAACAAAGAAACAAAGAAAGGTATCTTTACTAAGATAGCATATGAAGTGCTGTTGGCACAAAGTACACAAAAAAAGCTTATTTTAAAATTATTCATTTAAAGAAATTGAGATAATATCCTTGAGAAGGCAAGATTATTCTTTGATCTGTTGTAGTTTTGTTTTTCAAGATTTTAAATTAATTCCAGTCTCATGGAGTTGAAATTTGTTTTCTTTCAGAAAAATCCAGTTCCAATTTTATGGTAAAAACACAAGAGTAAGAAAATATAGTGAGCTGTAATAGGGACACAATAGAATTCTTGGCTTTCAAAATAGTTCATACCAACCTACAATTATAAACAAGAAGAGTCACTAGTCACCAAGTCATACTTCTCTAAAAGACCAAATAAAGACCTGATATGCCAATATGTGCTTTTCAATCATTTATTACAGTTGTTTTCTTACTGCCACATAAGCTGTTGCTCAACAAACATAAATTAGAAAAAGTAAAGATCATTAAGAAAGATGACTGTGAATGGCTAGAATAACCAGAGATTCATATTTAAAAATATATAAGACATTTATTTAAGGAAAAAGTAAAATAAAAAAACATATTGTTACTTACCTTTCTGCTTCCAACAACACATTCTCACCAATTCAGCAAATAATCATTGACCATTAAATTATGTTAGTATATGTTTGGTCATATATTGTGATTACATATGTATGTAAATATACTACATAATCTCTTATTTTATTGTGAAACAGATCCAAATTCCTACTTTCATTTTTTAATATAAATACATTTTCCCTTAAATATAAAGACCATTTCAAACCATTTTGTATATTTCAGAAATAAATTTAAATCTATTTTGAATAAATAAAGAATGATACCTATTTCTCATAATTTAATTCCAAATAAAAGATAAAATAATGCAAGAAAATAATCTGGAAAGAGTATACAGTCTGTTTGTCATCATTAACAGATTTTTTTTTTACTAATGGCAGCTGCGGTCATGAAATAGTGACTTAGAGAAACAGCTCAACAAGATACCATCAATGTTTATTTTCTCCTCTTTTTCTTTTTTTTGTCACACCTATGTCTCCACAACACCTCCTCATTGAACCAATCCAAAACATTGTCACTCCTATACCTGGATTGATGGAGATATACTATATGGCAATGTACTGAGTCGCAGACTTTGGCCTCTATAATGCTAGGAAACCTTTCTATAAATCCTTTATCAATTACCTCTCCCCTACTAGTATTCTTATGGTTTTCCAAGCCTATGCCTCTCTTCTCAAAACTACTCTTACCTCTATCCCACCACTCTCCAAATATGATCTCCTTTCTACTCCATGGAAAAAATCAAGACTTTTAAGGAATAAGTTTACATCTCTTTGCCCAATACCTACAAGGCAAAGAGATGTATGCATGCATTTTTCCCTCTGTGCCAAGGGTCCCTGAGACTAAATCATCTTAGACCTGATGATTTGCTAAAGGATTTGGAGGACTTTGGAAAGCTGTTATACTCGTGGTTACATAGTGAAATGATACAGATTAGAATCAGCACAGGGAAAAGGCACATAGGGTGAAGTCCAGGCACAAGTTTCCAGTTGTCCCTTTCCTGAGGAGTCCCACAGGGACACTCAGTTCTACTGGAGGTGATGTGTGATAACACATGAAAAGTGCTGAAAGCAGGGAAGTTTACCTGAGCTTTGGTGTCCAGATATTTTGTTGTGGGTCAGTCACATAGGCATGCAGCATGCATGTGCCTTACCTCAGCTACTCGGACTCCAGCCCCTCGCCTCCAAGAGCAATAGCAGGTGTTTGCATAAATCATATTGTCAGGAAAAAAGTACCTTCTCAAACTGGCACAGCATAACCCAAGTCCTAAAACACACAAAAACAATCTTATCAGGCAAAATATTCTAAGAACTTAGAGGTTATCTTCTAGAAGCTGGCCCAAGGCCAGTGCCGAAAAAGGCCTTCATTTTCAACAACTCAGGTTGCTAAGTTACCCTTTCTTTTTACCCTTTCTTTTCAATCTACTTTCTCTCTTGTTTCAACTCCTCAGTTGTTACTTCCCTGTTAAAGTATAACATTTCTTTCTGTGCCTTGAAATCCTACTCCCTATATCTACTCATGTACTTTATTCCATCATTCTTTCCTCTTTTCTTTCAAACTCTCTTTCTATCAAGTCTAAATATGCTTAATCTCTCCTATTTAAAAAATAATTGCAGACTTCCAATTCCATCAAGATAGACTAACTGCATTTTTCCCAGATAGGGTGAAAGTAAAAGTATAGGGAAAGATATATCATGCAATGTTAACTTTTTAGTGTTTTTTAAAAAATACCTCACTTAAGGATATGTTCTTTGTTTTTAATTATTATTATTGGTTTTAGAGAGAGAGGAAGGAAGAGGGAGAGAGAGAGAAACATCTATTGGTTGCCTCCCATACTTAATTAGGGTATGTGCCCTGAGCAGGAATGAACACTTGACCTTTGATGTATGAGATGGTGCTCCACCCGAGCAACACCAGCCAGGGTGCAATGTTAATTTTTTAAAAAGCAGGAGTAGCTATAAGACTAAACATGCAACTATCACATGACCCAGCAATTTCATTCTGGCACATTTAACCCAGAGAAATGAAAACTTAGGTTAACAAAAAACTGTACATGAATGTTTACAGCAGCTTAATTTGTAAGAGCCAAACTGGAAAATAAAATACAAACTCTGATATAGATGAATGGTTATACAAACTGTGGTATAGTCAGACCAAGAAATACTAATTAACAATAAAAAACAATGAACTATTTATATACCTAACAACTTGATGAATCTCTATACAGTTGTGCTGAGTGAATAAAAAGCCAATCCTAAAAGAACTCATACTGCATACTATTTATTTATTTATTTATTTATTTATTTATTTATTTATTTATTTATTTATTTATTCATTTTGTGTTCATCTTGTCTCTTTATTTTCTTTTTATAAATATTTTTTCTTTATTGATTAAGGCAGTGGTCGGCAAACTCACTAGTCAACAGAGCCAAATATCAACAGTACAACGATTGAAATTTCTTTTGAGAGCCAAATTTTTTAAACTTAAACTTCTTCTAACGCCACTTCTTCAAAATAGACTTGCCCAGGCCGTGGTATTTTGTGGAAGAGCCACACTCAAGGGGCCACAGAGGCTCATGTGGCTCGTGAGCTGCAATTTGCTGACCACGGGATTAAGGTATGTGTCCTTATCGCCCCCTTGCCCCCCCCCCACCTTCCCACTCATGCCCTCACCCTCCTGGTGTTTGTGTCCATTGATTAGGCTTATATGCATGCATACAAGTCCTTTGGTTGATCTCTCCCCCTTACCCCCACCCTCCCCTACCTTCCCTCTGAGGTTTGACAGTCTGAGTGATGCTTCTGTCTCTGGATCTGTTTTTATTCATCAGTTTATGTTGTTCATTATATTCCATAAATGAGTGAGATCATGTGATATTTATCTTTCTCTGACTGGCTTATTTTGCTTAGCATAATGCTCTCCAGTTCCATCCATGCTGTTGCAAATGGTAAGAATTCCTTCTTTTTTATCGCAGCATAGTATTCCATTGGGTAGATGTAACAAAGTTTTTTAATCCACTCATCTGCTGATGGGCACTTAGGCTGTTTCCAAATCTTAGCTATTATAAATTGTGCTGCTATGAACAGAGAGGTGCATATATCCTTTCTGATCAGTGTTTCTAGTTTATTGGGATATATTCCTAGGTGTGGGATCACTGAGTCAAATGGAAGTTCCATTTTTAGTTTTTTGAGGAAACTCCATACTCTTCTCCACAGTGGCTGCACCAGTCTGCATTCCCACCAGCACTCTGGAATCTACATGATACTATTTATACTACATTTTGAGATGACAAATTTAAAGAAATGGATAACACAAATGGTTGTCACAGGGGGCGGTATGGAAATTAGGTGTGGCTACTAAAGGGCAACAGCAGCAACCTTTGTTGTGATGGAACTGTTCTACATAGTGACTGTGTCAACAGCTTGGTTGTAATAGTAGACTAGAGGTTTCAAAGACATTTTCATTGGGGAAATTGGGTAAAGAATACATAGGATTGCCCTACCCAGTTTGGCTCAGTGGATAGAGCATCGGCCTGCGGACTAAAGGGTCCCGGGTTCAATTCCAGTCAAGGGTATGTACCTTGGTTGTGGGCACATCCCCAGTAGGGGGTGTGCAGGAGGCAGCTGATTAATGTTTCTCTCTCATCTATGTTTCTAACTCTCTATCCCTCTCCCTTCCTCTCTCTAAAAAAATCAATAAAATATATATTTTTTAAAAAAAGAATACACAGGATACCTGTTTCATTTTGTACAATTGTATGGGTAGATACAATTTTCTTAAATAAAAAGTTTAGTTAAAAATTAATGACTGTAAAACACTTCTCTATTGATCTCCTATCTCCCTCGATATTTATTCCTGTACATTTTTTGTTCCTCTTCCTATTCATCCCCTATGCCCTTCATTCATAGTTCTCAAGTTGTTAACCCCACTAACTCAGTGAAACTACTCACCCTATTGTTACCAGCGACCTCCACATTGCCAAATCAAAAGCACTCATCAGTCCTTATAGTCCTGGACCCTTTACTTTATTATTGACCATTCCAGATGAAAAATTCTTATCTACTGATTTCCATGACATTATATACATTTTTCTTATGTATTCCTCTTAAAGTCTTAGCATTTCCTCGGGTTCCATCCTCTTTGCCCTGATTTACTAGTACACAACCTCTGCATGATTTATGAATGACCTCACCTACACTCATGACTTAAACTACTATTTCCAGATTGATCAATCTCAAATTCATATCTTTTTTCATAAGTCCAGTGGGCTGCCTAACAAACATTTCCATTTCTCAATCCTTTGCATCTCAACTGCAACATGCTTTACCTAACCTAATCTCCTTTGTATTTTCCAAACGGCCATTCAATTCTCCCTTAAATCCAGCCCTTCCTAACTCAGAAACCCAAGGTCTATACCTACTCCATTTCATTCATGCCCACCTAAAATCAATGCATACTTTCAGTGGATCCTAACTTACTGGTAACTCTGGAACCCATATCTTCCTTTCATTCATCACTGCTGCTGCCTTTGAGCTAGCTCTCAGAGTATGCTGCCTCTAACATAATCGCCCTGGAACAAATCTGGTTTTCTCAAGTATCTCCTCCAAGCTGTAAACAATGATTTTACAAAACACAAATTTGATCACATTATATTATTGCTTTAAACATTTCAATAATTTCCTTTTGTTTCTAAATAAATTTCACATTCCTTAGCTCATATCTCCACTTGGTTTTCTGTTACACATTATTGCAGGCTGACCTGTGAAGTACCTGTCTGCTGTGTCTTCCTCTTGCATTAGTTTACAGTTTTGGCCTCCTGATAATGAATTCCCTGCACCAGGCTTGGGTTCCACTGTGATACTACAAGTATGGAACCTTACACTGTCTCCTTGCCATACTAGACTGTTGTGTTTAGGAAAGTAAAGACCTGAGAGCTTTAATCTAACACCCCAGAAAACAGCTTTCCACAGGTTCCTCCCAGGCCCCAGAAGCTCATGACTCCCACCTCAGCACTCTCAAGTCACATCTTTAACAGTATTGTACCTTGAATTACTCATCTGTGAATGGAGGGTGTTGGCCTATAGAACTTTAAGAACTTTCTTGTCTCAATATATCATAGTTATATGTAATGGGGGGGGGGAGTAAATGTGTAATGAATCATGTAACGTTTTTATTCAATACTGAATTGGTATTATCTCTATGTCTTCCTGACATCATTCATATATGCATACACACACACACACACATATATGCACATGCATATATATAATTGTTTTAGTTATTATAACTGAGAGAATAGTGACTTGCATGTGTATTTTTAAATCTATTTTAGCTATTTGAAAAGCTATAAACCACTTGTGCTTGTTTTATGAATGATAACTGCTAAATCTTTTCATTAAAATTAACTGCATTTGGGAGAACTAAGAAAGAATTTTACCTTAAAGATTGGTTTGTTGTGTTTTTTTTAATTATTACTTTTTGTTTTAGATTTTCATTTATGTAAATTTAAAAATATATGTTATTTTTTTTTCAAAATGTGTTTTCTCTTTGTACTAATTCCCACATACAGAGGTGGGCAAAAATGGGCTTGCAGTTGTAATACCAATAATTAATAAATAATAATACAAGAATAAACTGCTTCACATAGTCATGGCTATTAACCTACTTTTGCCCATCCCTGTATAACTGTATATGAATTGATGTTTTATCTTACACATTAAAACACATGTAGAAAAAAGTGACAATTATCTCAAAAATACTGATGTTATTCTTCTCTAATAAATTTTAATGTAGAAGTAAAATTTTTAAAAATGTATATATTTTTCCAAAGAATATTATATATTGAAAAATATGTAATCACAAAATCAATTTATAATAAATGCAAGTATATAAAGAAGCAGCATATTTTAATTTTTATATAAAGAAATTCAACATATTCTGATTAATCAATTATGATCCCTTTACTATTAAAGTATATTCTAGGCCAAGAATTACACTACATTAAGGACACACACATACACACACAGTAGACATTAGATTCTATCCACCTCCAACAATAACTGGCATGGAACAGGCAGAATTTTTACACCTCATGAATACATTTTCCAAAAGTCTTACCTTTTAAACATGTTGCAGGCATATACTAACTTTCCAACTCTTAAGACTAATGAATAGATCTTGGAGGAGTGCTTTTTAAACTATAAATTGTAACCCACTGGGTAAATAAAACAGAGGGTACTGACTAGCACTTTTATTACTACATAAATTAAAATGTTATTTCTTTTAAGAAAATCACAAAATAACCAAACCAATAGCTACAGTAATCAAAACAAGTATACACCAAAGAGAAATGATTATTGAAATAGAGACATTAAAATCTCATAGAAGTCAGCCTTGGACAATATTACGCAAATAAATTTCAGAACCTGGAAGAAAGAGATGATGTTCTAGAAAAATAAAGTTTACTAAACTTGATCTCAGTAAAAATACAAAATCAAACAGACCAATATTCTTATAAGAAATAATAAAAATCACCAAAGAAACACCTAACACCCACCCACATGAAAATAAAATAAAAAATGAAGAAAAACAAACTAGACTCAGGTAATTTTCCAGGGGAATTCTATAATTTTTCATAGAGTAGATAACATCAATGATATTTAAATTGTTCCAGATCATGAGTAAAAGAAGGGAAGCTTTCAAATTCTGTATATGAAGCAAGTATAACATTGATTTAAAAACCTGGTAAATATAGCATAAAATGGATAAACATACACCAATTTTACTCATGAAAGTTGAAGTAAAAATCCTATGTAGCCCAGCTAGTGTTGCTCAGTGGTTGAGCACTGGCCCATGAACCAAGAAGTCAGGGTTTGATTCCTGGTCAGGGCACATGCCCTGGCTGCAGCTTGATCCACAGTGTAGGAGACAACCAATCTATGTAACTATCTCTCTATCCCTCTCCCTCTCTCTCTCTCTAAAATCCATAAAAAACATATTTTTAAAAAAATTAACAAAGAGCAGATTGAAAATAACCCAGTAGATTTGAGTCCAGGAGTACAAAGATGGTTTAATATTATAAAAGCATAACCAAATTTACCAAATTAAAAGGTTTAAAGTTTTCCTAGAGAAAAGGCCAATACCGGTGCTGGGACAGAGAAAATCCCAAGTGAAGCATAATAGAAAGTTGTCAAAGTTTAATGGAGACATGTCAAAAGGGTATAGGAGATGGCTTGTCCCAACCTCCACTGGCCAAGTTTAGAACAATATGAGGAGCAAAATAATAGTGATGTATTGGAACATATTGAATAAAGGCAAGTGCATGAGTTCATAATGATAGTCACAGGACATGTATTTGAGTGGTGAGAGAGGATGAATCTTTGCTATACAAAAGAATCTCAGATAATAAGTGCAGAACAAATGATAGAACCAAAGGAAGACCAGGTTGCAATACACAGTATAAATGGTTTAGGAAAGGGTTATTGATAAAGGCTAAAACCACAAGGTGAAAGATTGTTGGGAACAGGATATTAACACTATCTTGATGTAACCCTCCATATTATTTATTTATTACAAAGGAAAAATGTATCACTACAATGGAAATATCTGGCATTCATCATCTTAAAGAAGTTGATAAGATTTAACTTCACCAGTAATGGGGCAAGCTAGCATTATGTTTGCAAAGGAAAGTACACATCATTGCCTTGCAGTATTTTCAGCACAGTGCTTGGCTTCAAGTGGCCCAGGGTAGATGAAGAAAAAGGTAGGAAGCCCAATAAAATAACAAACTTCCAAACAACTTTCCTACTGAGTTTATACTCAGCTTCTCTCCAAAGGAAAAACAGATTAAAATGAGAAAGCATGATTGTTCTAAGAATTATATCATGCATGGAACTTAAAAGAACTCCTCCAGAATATGGTACTTGAGCATTATTTATGAACTAGAGGCCCAGCGCACATGAAATCATGCATGGTTAGGGTCCCTAGGCATAGCCTGGCCTCCGTTGCTGGCCTCTGCTGCCCCGCAACCCTACGACCCTACGTGAAGCTCCCTGCCCCAGGATGCTCCGCAATGCTCGCAGCCCCTTGACTGCTCTGCAAGCCTCCCCCCACCCTACCACTGCCCCGCCATGCTCTTTGAAATTCCCCCTGCCCCCCCCACTGCTCCGCAAAACTCCCCCTAGCCCCACGACTGCTCCACAAGGCTCCCCCCCCCCCCCCGCGCAGCCCCTCGACTGCTTCGTGAAGCTTGCTGCTGCCCTGAGAAGCTCACTGCTGGATGTTCCATGAAGCTCCCCCCACCCCGCAACTGCTCCGTGAAACTTGCTGCTGCCTGGTGACTGATCCACTAAGCTCGCTGCCACCCCACAAAGCAGCCTGCTGCCACCGCTCAACAGTCCCCAGTCCTGCCTGACGCCATCGCCCCTCATGGAGAGAAGCTCAGGGATTGGGGGACTGAGAGGTGCTCCATGCACTTCATGGTGACCAGTCATCCGTTCGGTCGTGACGGCACTTGGTTCTTTATATATTAGGATAGATTAATGGTTGACTATCTTAAGAGCTGACATCTTCACTTTTCCCAGCATCTACACTCACATGGCACTATGGCATCTGTGTTTCCTCTCCTCAGTCACCTGTTCAAACTCCCCTCACCTCCCCCCACCCCCCAAAAAAGAGAGCGAGGTTTTCTGAATCTTCCTAGAGGAGGAGTCCCCTGTCAGCCTGAACTAATTGGGTGGAAAGTCTCTGTTATAATGTTTAAATAAGACAATATAAAGTATCTAGGATACCATCCCACATAGAAAGGGAAGAAAAACAATTTCTTGCCCTGTAATGAGTATCGATGTTTCTTCTTGTCATATTTTATCTCATTTTTAAGAATAATTTCACTTCCTCTGGAGCATTACTTCAGGTTGAACTGAGCAAATGAAAATACCTCTTCTGTGGAAAAGTCACTAATTTCAGAAAGAGAAATTTCTTATTAATGTGATGGTCAAATTATCTTATTCCTCACTGGGGGCATAAATTAATCTCTCTTGTTCCTTTTCTTCCCTGCTATAGAAATACTTAAGAAGGAAGTATAGATAACCAAAATTAGAAACTTACATGTCTTTGCTAGAACCCTCTCCCATTACTTTATGCTGAGCAGGATGCTAACTACAAGTTGTTTTCTTCCCTGTGTTTTCATAGTGTTTTGTGTGTAATCTAATCATAGCATTAATTTGATTGCCTTGTACTTACTTGTTTACAAGTTGGCCTTTACTGCTATCCTATAAGCTTCTTGAGAACAGGAAGCATGATGGCTAGGTTAGGAACTCAATAACTGTCCATGGAGAAGATAACTTCCTTTTCCTTTCTCTCTGCTCCTTACCAGCTTCTGGCTTTCCTCTTTCTCTGCTTATGATTTATTTATGTTTTCACTGTCCTTTGAGGACACTGTTATTAAAGATAGGTCTACATTTTATATGATTATTTTTCTTTATAGAAGAAATGGTTCACAATGTGCCTGCTTTATATTTGCCATGTTATGTCACCTTTAAAAATTTACTACTATACACAAAGGGTCTCAGTCATTAATAATTGAGTTTCTTTGTCAGGAAATATAATAAATCATGCTTTCTAGGTTTGTGGTATTTAGTAAGTTCCACACAGAGCACTATAAGCCCTGTTTAATACTTGAATCATTGACATTTTAAAAAAACTCTTTAATTGATTTTTAGAGAGAGAGGAAGGGAGAGGGAGAGAAACATCAATGTGAGAGTGAAACATTGATCATCTATTTCCTACATGCCCCCTACCAGAGATCAAGCCTGCAACCTGGCATGTGCCACAGCCAGGATTCAAACCAGCAACCTTTCAGTACAACACCCAACCAACTGAGCAACACTGGCCAGGGCTGAAATTTGATTATTAATTTTGAAGAAATAATAATATGCCATGACTTCCAAATGCTCATCTAATATGTGACTTCTTTTGGTTGCTTTGGAGGGCTATTTATATAGCCCCAAACTATCATATATACATAGCCCTTTAGATGAACTCTCAGGAAATCTTACAGAGGGATGAATTTGAGAGAATTATTTGTGGGGACATAGATACAATGTAAAGCTTATTTTTTTTGGTGAAGATGATCAAAATACATTAGTTTAATTGCTATTTCTGTACCATTTATTCTCACACAAAATTATGCAGACTTTGTTTTCTTTCTTTAGAAGTTAGAAAATGCTAAATCTAAGTCAATTTTCTCTTGAATCACTTCAAGTTATTGCTATATATCATTGATTTTTTTTTCTTTTAGAGCTAAGACATAGAGAACATAGATACCCAGCAACCCTTACAAAGGGTTTCTAAAACATTTTGCTTTCTGAAACATTTATAGTTGCTTTAACAAAAAGAGACATTTGGAAGATTACAATTCTTCGAAAATGCCCTACTTCCCCTGCAGTATCTTAAAATCTCTATCATTTTTATAGATCAAAAGATTGGTGTTCAGAAAGTTTTATGATGTTCAGAACAGCATAAAACACAAAGTGGAGTCCATTTCTATGAAGCAAATAGTTTTAATTGCTGAACTAGATGTTTTAATGGCAATTCTATAAAACTTTTATATATCTGAAATGTATTCTCAAAAGCATCATTCAATTGCTGTGAGGATTCAAAGCTCAATTTTTTTTCATATTTCTGCAAATGGGGCCAGTTCTTTCTATGTATAATGTAATCACTGATCTTGACCCATGCCAACTTTGAAGCCAGATTAACCCTTTTAGACTTGTCCAGTTAAATACTTCTAACAACTCAGAGCGAAGATGAACCTAAAATACTATTTCAATATGCAGAAAATAGTGTGTGCTAGATTGCTGCAGCCTCAATATCTGCCACATATTAGGTTTAGGAAGAACTTACATAATTAAAAAATTATATCTCACAAAATGTCAATAATGATGATGGAGTACTTTATTTTTTTCATTTGTCTAAAAATTCTTTCTCTATGTACTTATTCATCCTAGAGGAAATTTTCTATATTTATACACACTGGTATGAAATTACATATCCCTTGTAACATATATAATAAACCATATGATTTTGCCTTATGTTGGTGGATGAGATAATTATTACTACTTAGCCAACTCACTCTAAAAGTAAGGTGTACAAATTTTAAAATCAGAGACTTCCAACTAGCAAAAAGACATTATAAAAGCTTCCTTTAATATCCTTGTCCACAGGGGCTCTGTTATGTATCACATAAGGGAGGTTGAAAAGACATGACAACTCCCCTCCAGGAAGCTGACAGTCCACATAAGACAAAGCTGGTGTAAACAATCTTAATAGTTAAATGTTTGCATGTATCCTCCCTGTTGTCATGATTCGAGCAGTATCACAAGGCCCATACCACCTGAGAATACCATCCTCGTTCCTGAAAACTTAATTTTGACGTAAGGCATTGTGCCAGAAGGTAAATATTATAATGATCATGTTTCCTTGTGTGCAAATAAAGGGAGAAAAGACATAAAGACTTGAAGGGTACTAGAATATGCCACCCAAAACAACATGTCTCTTTAGCATATGGATTATGTGTAAGCTGAAGATCACTGAGAGAGGAAAAACTCTAAAACCAGACCACAGGTCTTCCTTTTGTAAAGGAAATTTACATTTATAAAGGAAATTTCCAGGTATCGAGATTTTCCATCTTCCCTACCACAACAGGGGAACTCTTATCGGGGAGAAGGTCCTACTTAAATGCTCAAAACAAACCTTAGGAAACAACCCTTATTTACCAGAGGTTTCCTGGTTATCTTCCCAAAACTTGGCTCCCTCTTCCAAAAGCCTCAATCACCTTTACCTTTCTTGTAGCCTAAGAAGAAATGTAAATCCAAGTTTTAACCACCTGTTTGAGTTACTCATCTTTAAGTATTCCCATTTGCAAGTGAGATGCACATGCAAATAAACTCTAATTATTTTTATTCTCTTATTAATCTGGCTTGGCCAGTCTCACTTACAGGGACCCAGATGGAAAACCCAAAATTCATGGAAGAAAAGAACTTTTTCCTCCCCTACAGATCCATTGCATTGGTTTGTGTTCATTGTATAGAGCAGTGGTTGGCAAACTGCGGCTTGCGAGCCACATGCGGCTCTTTGGCCCCTTGAGTGTGGCTCTTCCACAAAATACCACATGCAGGCACGCACGTACAGTGCGATTGAAAGTTCGTGGCCCATGCGCAGAAGTTGGTTTTCGGCTCTCAAAAGAAATTTCAGTCGTTGTACTGTTGATATTTGGCTCTGTTGACTAATGAGTTTGCCGACCACTGGCAGACGGCAAACTCATTAGTCAACAGAGCCAAATAGCAACAGTACAACGATTGAAATTGCTTTTGAGAGCCAAATTTTTTAAACTTAAACTTCTTCTAATGCCACTTCTTCAAAATAGACTTGCCCAGGCCATGGTATTTTGTGGAAGAGCCACACTCAAGGGGCCAAAGAGCCGCATGTGGCTCGCGAGCTGCAGTTTGCCGACCACGGGTCTAGTGTAATACGTAATTTGCCCAGGCTAGACTATTGGGAAAATATTTGATATATGATGATAAACAACAAAACTGCTGATATCTGCTATAGACAAGTAGAAAGTGCTTTTTTTAAATTACTCTACATCCACTTAGACTATTGCTATGAAAGAAAGCACACATATTTAGACCTTCACTAAGTCTAACATTTTTTCTGGGGCAATGTAAAAAAAAATCTAATCTCAAATTACTTCCAGTTCTTTTGTTACTAGAGCTATATAAACCTGGGATGGACAACTGTAATATAAAGAAACACCTGATGAGCCTTTTAGTAATAATTGTTTAGGTTAGGTTCGATGAGTGGTTACATTAATGAAGGAAATATTATACAATAGGTTTTGGAGTTTTCTCGATCCTGGGAGATGAGAAAAGTACCAAGGTAGGGAAGCTAGCTTCAGTTACTTAAGAAAGGTTAGATATGAAGGGTGTAATAAAAGCTTACTTGTAGAATGAATTGTCAGGAAAAGTGATGTCAAATATTCAATTGGAAATTGTTTGCTCTTCTGTTCTAAAATAATCTTTAATTATTTTCATATCTACAACAAAACTCTATTATCAAAATAACTTTGTATCAGTGGTACTTTCAGGAATGAAGGGAAATGTGTGTCTCTCCTTGAGACAATGTGGGGTAGCATCAAGATAATAGCTCTAAGAGGTGAGATAGCAAATGGATTTGATAAGTGAATGAGTAAAAAACTCAGAGTAAAAAGTGATGGAAGAGTAAAAAGTGATGGCAGAGTAAAAAGTGATAAATCCCCTTCAAAGTATTTAGAAATATGATGGCTTCCCTAGTGGGGAATGAAACCTTGAGCATTTTGTTTGGACATTAAAGTAAAGGGTGGGCTAAACATGCTTGAAGATTGAAGACAATTAAGTTAAAAATGCAATGTGCAATTTGCTCGAATACTTGCATTACATACATAGCAAGGAAGGGATTTGTCTGTGTGGGTTTGGGGTTTGGGGTGGCAGAGTGGAATGGGGGAATGGAGGGTGACAGTAAACCAGGAGTCAAACAAAGTGAGATTCATGTGAAGTTGAAGAAAATACGAAAAGTGTTTGTGTACTACATCCTCCTTAAGTCATCAAAAGTATCTTTGGCAAGCTTTGTCAGGACATATTCTCCCCCCACACACACACACAGAACTGATTTTTCTCCATCTAAGATGAAGAAATAGCTTGGACACTCATACAAAGAAGAACTTGTAAAAGTCAAGTGACCGTGAGCAACTATCCTGCTCCCAGCCACCACAAAGGGCAAAGGTATGTAAAATGCAAGAATAATTAGGAAAATTTTTTCATCATTCTTATTGTCATGGAGTCTTTGTTCTAGCAAAATCAAATTAAAAATGTGCTCTGTGCTTTTCAAAAGAAATGTACAAGAATAATTCTCGCTTCTAAATAAATAAAATTCAAAGAAATAGAAACTTGTTTTTTGACAGATAGTTTTGTTTATCAGAAATCATGCTCTTTTATTCAAAACACCAAAAGGACCATTGTTTATATCAAATAATATGACAATTGTAATTTAAGCAGGAGTTTTTAAATGAATATAAACTGTAACAAAGGAATAGTACAAATTAGGAGGTGCCTATGCAGAACAAATATTGCAGTATGATTTTTTTAAAAGATTAAGTACACATTTTAATGAAAATCTCTCAACACAGATGTACTTTTACTGCTATTATAGTGAATCAATATGGATATAAAGTTGAGTATATTAAAATATACTATACATTTCTAGAAACTTTGCTGCAGCAGGTATTTAAGACAGTATTAAATTAAGAGTATTTTTTAAATTTTTGCAAAGATGCATTTAACAGCATCAAATTTTCTAGATATGCTCAACTCATTCAACATTGTTATAAAAATGGAAACCATCCATTTCTTATCATACCACAGTCCCTCCTCCAGGCCACCCCCTCTCTGAACTAAAAGAGGTGTATTTCTTAAGTTCCCATGACACTGGCATGCCTACTCTGAACCTTTTAAATACAAATGAACACAAAATACAGGCATAATTCTCATTATGCAAGCAGACTTCCACATAAAATTCTAAAGGAAAGCACAGAACAGCTGCATTCCATTTTTCTTTCTTTTTTTTTTCTTTTTGGCATGAATAGGGTCTTTAATATCAATACTGAAATGGAAGTGATTAGTACTATTTACTGAATTTTAAAGCACCTTAGGATGTTCAGCCAGATAGTTTATTTGATTGGCTGAGCATGCGGACACCTCATTTTGGGGAAAATATGTTGGCACAGGCAAAGAAACAGCTATCTGGATGCTTCAGAGACATTTTCTGAGGATTTGAACTGGTAAGTCTGCTTTTATAAATGACTAGAGGCCTGGTGCACAGATTCGTGCACCGATGGGGACCCTCGGCCTGGCCTGTGCCCTCTCGCAATGCAGGACCTGTCAGGGGATGTTAGAGAGCCAGTTTCAGCCTGATCCCCATAGGCCAGGCTAAGGGACCCCACCAGTGCATGAATCAGTGTGCCAGGCCTCTAGTATGCATATAAGATTTTTGGTTAATCTCTTCCTGCCCTCTCCCCCTCCCTCCTTCCCTCTGGGATTCATCAGTCTGTTCCATGTTTCCATGCCTGTGGTTTCCACTCCTGCATTGAGCATCTGCCCCCTGGTGGTCAGTGCACATCATAGCTACCAGATGGTCAGCCAGTTGGCCAGGAGGCCGGTTGCTTAGGCTTTTATATATATAGATTCTCCTAAATAATAACCTGCTCTTTTTAGCATTACATGGTCTTCTTTACCTAATCACACCCCTACTCTAAAATTAATAGCATTGAGTATGATTATTTAGATTTGGTTCAGCTTACAAAAAGCTACTATTCATGATGCTTTGATATACAGTATTCAAAGTAGAAATTATCCATTTAAATTGGAGTACATTGATAGTACAGGATCAATATACAAAATATATTGCATTTCTATATACCAGAAAAGAAACTGAAACTGAAATTAATAAAAATAATTCCATTTACAATTGCATCCAAAAGAATAAAATACTTAAGAATAAATTTAACCAAAAAAGTGAAAGATTTATATACTAAAAAGTTAAACATTATTTAAAGATATTAAAGAATACCAAAATAAACCCATTTACATCCCATGTTCATAGGTTGACAGATTTAATATTGATAAATTGACAATATTCCCCCCAATTGATCTACAGATTCAAGATGATCCTTGTCAAAATATCAAAATATCATGGTAATGCAAGGAACCCAGAATAGCCAAAACAATCTTGTGAAAAAAAATAGTTTTGGAGACCTCTGCTCCATTACTACTGTAATAAAGATAGTACTCGGTCAAGACAGTGTAAGGAGAGTCCTGGGATTAGAATTGAGAATCCAGAAATAAATCCTTACATTTATTTTCAATTAATTTTGACAAATGTACCAAGAAAACTTAATGGAGAAAGAAGAATCCCAGAAAAACTAGATATCCACATGCAAAATAATAAAATGGGACTATTTCTTCTTACCATAAGCAAAAAAATAACATACAATGGATCAACAAACTAATTATAAGGGGTAAAACTAAAAAAAAAAAATCTTAGAAGAAAACATGGACAAAAATATTCGTGACTTTGGAATAAACAGTGGTTTCTTATACATGATATAAATACCAGAGGCAACAAAAATATAGAAAATTATAATTTGGGATTGACTGGTGTGGCTCAGTTGGTGTTAATGTATAAAAAATAAATATTATATATTTTTTGAAAAACAGTGTAAATAATCATATACATGTCATGAGTTTACATTCTGGAAACAGAAAACTGAGTGAAAGGATATTCTGTAACTCATTACCTCTAGAATTCATGTTACTCTTTCTATAGTGGTAGTTTGATGACTGCCAGTTTGTGTTTGAAGGCTGATAGAGTGGTAAGTAAACTGGGCCATTTTGTACATACTTTATTGTGGGATTAAACTGCATCCATTTACAATACACAGAGTATGCCAGTGGGTACACAGATATGTACACATATGTTTATGTGCTTATGTCTCATAAATGGATGTAATATAATACACACACACAAACACACACACACACACACACACAAACACATACACACCTTGGCACTCATTACAATCACTACAGAAATTTAGTAACATGTATAATTTTATTCAGAACAAATTCCATAACACCCCCCATTCCTCCTTCAAATTACTGTAGTCCTTTACATGGGTCAAAAGGTGAAGGAAAAGAGAGTAAATGTTATTTTTCAAAATCATGTTTTGAATTTTCTTCTAAAATATTAAACTGTATTTAAGAATCTGTTTAATGATTAGTGTATACAAAAGTGTATAATCTGTCCATGACCTTATAAATAGGCATATTAAAGATATAAGAAATACATCAAAGCCTCACTATACATTTTATATTCCTTTTACATCAGCCCCTTTTGACCTGCTATTTGTTGTCTTATTTTCTACTTCACACTCAGGCTCCTGATAATGACCTAAGTCTTTGTGCTATGAACATGTTTATACATATTTGCATAGCTTTGGCCCAGTGTGCTCTCTGTTGGAAAGAATACATACTTAATTTCACGCTCTTCTCATAACTATGGGAGAAAGAACTTCCACTACCTTATGTGGTCCAACATGCCCCATCTATTCTGGCCTGACTCAAAATAAAGAGTAAGACAATAAGAAGTAGTAACAACCTTTTAGGGCTTTCCTTCGGTTCATGAGTAGTGTGTGTGTGCGTGTGTGTGTGCGTGTGTGTGTGTGTGTGTGTTTTACCTGGCAGAGGTAACAGCATACTTTCTCTACCTTGCCTAGTGTCGTGCCAGATCTTACACTCTTTGCCATAATTTAGACACTAGAGATATTACCTTCTTGGTATCCCACAAAACATTACACTGGTCTGCTACACGTTTGGCATCATATTGATTTGGACATGATAATCAGAAAGTAACTAACATTAAGTACCATAGATGCGTTAGCCCAGCACTATAGCACCAGAGAGTGGGAAATCCACTATGAAAATTGAGGGGCCCACCACTGGAAGTGTGGATTAGAGCATGATAGAATATTCTTTCTACAGGAAAAGACAGTTACTTGTCACAGCTCTGCTATTCTCCAAAGAGGATATACAGGTGGCCAAGAGACATATGAAAAAAATGCTCAAAGTCACTGATCAGAGAGATGCAAATTAAAATGACAATGAGGTATCACCTCGCACCTGTCAGAATGACTGCCATCAACAAATCAACATATGACAAGTGCTGGCGAGGATGTGAAGAAAGGGGTACCCTAGTACACTGCTGGTGGGAATGCAGACTGGTACAGCCATTATGGAAAACAGTATGGAGTTTCCTCAAAAAATTAAATATGGAACTGCCATTTGACCCAGTGATCCCACTTCTAAGAATATACCCTAAGAAACCCAAAGCACCAATCAGAAAGAATGTATGCACCCCTATGTTCATAGCAGCACAATTTACAATAGCTAAGATCTAGAAAAAGCCCAAGTGCCCATCAGTAGATGAGTGGATAAGAAAGTTGTACTACATTTATACCATGAAATACTATGCAACAGTAAAAAAGAAGAATCTCTTACCCTTTGAGACAGCATAGAGGGACCTGGAGAGTATCATGCTAAGTGAAATAAGTCAGTCAAAGAAAGAGAAGTATCACATGATCTCACTCATATGTGGAATCTAAATAACAAAATAAATTGATGAACGAAGTGGGTCCAGAGACATGGAAGCATGGATCAGAGCGCGGAATCTTAGAGGGAAGGCAGGGGAGGGTGGGTGGGTGGGAGGTAATCAACCAAAGACCTTATATGCATATATGCATATCATGGGCATAGATAATAGGGTGCTGAAGGTCTGGGTTGGGGGCGAGCGGAGGTAGGCTGGGGGGGATCACTGGGAAAAAAAGAGGACATGTAATACTTTCAACAATAAAGAATTATTTAAAAAATAATAATTTTAGAAAATAGGTATCTTTAGATTTCAGAGGAAATATACCCCTTTCAAGTGTGCTTCTCTGACTCATTTACCAGGTAATTCTTAAGGCTGCTAGTTTTGAATGGGATCCAGAGAAAGATCAACATCCATAGCAAGTCCAGACCATATTGCAAATTGCTCTACCACTTAGGACTTCTGACCCTCATATATTTGAAGTCTGAGTGACAAATAGGGCTGTTGTATGAAGCCTTCAGTGCACTCTAATAGGAATCAGAGCCAAACTTATGTTTTTGGCATAAAGCCACACCATCTTCTGCAGATTACTTTTCTTCTTCTTTGAAGAATTATCTCCTAGCTTGTTACAGGGCCTTAACAGAGACTGAGCCCATGCCTACGGCACAAGTGAACTTTGTATTGCAAAATAAATATTCCTGGCCACATCATGTCATAAGGTGGTAATGTAAACCAGCAATCTATCATTGAGTGGAAAGGGCAAATAGGAGGTAGGAATACAAATAATTTGTATGTGTGTTCAGACCCTCTGGCGTTATCTTTTTTAACCAACATCAATGTCTCATGGGTATTTTCCAAGTGTATATGCATTAAATCATTTATCACTTTATGTTTCTGTTTTTCCCATACTTTGATTATAGGAGTATCATTTTCACAAAAATTAATTTTTTAACATAAAGTCAACTCCAACAACTTAACATTAACTATGCATGGGGTTAGAAAGAGAACATCAGCTTTAATAGGCATTTTGGAGGCAAAAGTGGCAATGCCTAATGCCTTATCAAATGTGGGCACTAAGAGACTAGGAATTCCACAGGACTTCCAAGGGTTCTTCATTGGATGATTACATCAATCAGTAAGTTCAGGAGAAAACAGGTTCTGTAGAGAGGCAGATGGGATGGAAGAAAGATGAACTTGAAGTGCCCAGGGAACATTTATGAGAAGATATCCAATTGGATACAGTAGTCTCCCCTTATCCACTATTTCACTTTCTATGGCTTAGTTACCAGTGGTCAACCACAGTTCAAAAATATTTAATGAAATTTTCCAAAAATAAACAATATATGTTTACATTGTGTGTTGTTCTGAGCAGTGTGGTGAAATCTCATATCATCTGCTCTGTCCTGCCCGGAACATGAATCATCCCTTTGTCCAGTGTCTCCACACTGTATGCACCACCTTCCCATTAGTCATTTAGTTGCCCTCTCAGTTATCAGATAGACTATCAGGGTATCACTGTGCTTGTGTTCAAGTCAACCTGATGTTACTTAGTAATGACCCCAAAGCGCACGAGTATTGATACTAGCAATTTGGATGTGCCAGATAGAAGTTGTAAAGTGCTTCCTGTAAGTGAAAAGATGAAAGCTCTCAATAAGGAATTTTATTATCTCACATCATCACAAGAAAAAGAAGGCTGAGTACAGTACAGTAAGGTATTTGGGAGAAAGGGAGATAGAGGCCACATTAATACAGTTTTTATTACAGCATATTGTTATAACTATTTTATTTTATGTTTTGTTGTTAATATTTTACGGTGCCTAATTTATCATACATACCTTTATCATAGGTATGTATGTATAGGGAAAAAAAACATAGCATATGTAAGGTGGGTACTATCAGTGGTCTCAAGCTTCCACTGGGGTTCTTAAACTGTGTCCCCTGCAGATAAGGGGGGACTACTATATCTAGAACTGGAGCTGGGAGAAGAGTATGAAGCTAGAGATATAATTTGGGGAACCATCAAAATATAATAATTTGGCTTGGCAAGTGTGACTCATTTGGCTGGAGCATTGTCCCATACATTGAAAGAATGCAGGTTTGATTCCTGGTTAGGGCACATACCTAAGTTACGGGTTCAATCCTGGTTGGGGAGTGTACAGAGGGCAACTGATTGACATTTCTCTCTCACATCAATGTTTCTCTCTCTCTCTCTCTCTCGCAGGTCCTTGGGTGAGGATTAAAAATTTGTATATTTCTCACCAATATTTCTATAATATATAATCTATTATTTCAATTTTTGTCTTAAAAGTCTAATAATTTTACTAAATATTATGGCTAAATTGTGTACCCCCCCCCCCCCACCACCACCACCACTTTCATATGTTGAAGCCCTAATCTCTAGTACCACAGAATGTCTTTTGGGTCCTTAAGGAAGTAATTGGGTTAAATGAGCTCATAAGGGTGGGGCCCTAATGCCACAAGATTGGAGTCTTTACAAGAGGAAGAGACACCAGTGCTCACGAGCTCACTCCCTCTGTGTGCATGATCATAGAAAAGCCATGTGCAAGCCAGAAATCAACCCTTCTCACCTTGATTTTGGACTTCAAGCCTCCAGAACTGTGAGAAAATTAATTTCTGTTGCTTAAGCCACTCAGTCTATGGCAGCTTGAGCAGACTAATGCACTATGATAAGTGTCAGAAATTATCTTCCATGTGAAGTCTCCCAGTACAGTGTGGCTCTTTCAGTACTCGGTTTTAAGTGTTCTTTTATTTCTCAGAAGCAGGCAGAATGGTTAAATAACACAGCTGCAGCCACACAAACAGTAAGCAGTACTTCCTTTTAGCTTCACCAAATAAGGATGATCAACAACGTTACAGTGACGAGGGGCTGGAAATTACTATTAGAACTGCTCTAGCCTCTGTACAACTACATGCATGCAAGGACAAAAAACACATTGCACATTGTTCAAATAATTAAATACATAACAACATATGCATAAATAAAGCAATGCTATATGTACTCCTCGGCAATAAGAAGGTGAGAAAAAATAAACATTTAATTGAAAACATAAGTATGAAAAAGATTGCCAAGAAGCTGCTAGAGAATAGATGAGGACTGAATAGAGACACGGGCTGCATCCAGTTCAGTTGAAGAGAAGACCACCTGGAGGAGAAAAAGAATTGGGGGAGAATTGGGGAGAAGTGAGAAGAAAGTCCCTCTTTTGGAAGAAGAAGGATTAATTTTTCTTCCTTTGCCTACCAATTGAATTGGGAAAACACACAAGTAGATGTTCGGTACATTTTTTGCTTTGGGGTTTGAGCAGGTCTAGATGTTTTTTAATCCCATTTTGGCCCAATTTTGCTGCTGCTAGATGAGGTAAGGAAGGAGTAAATGATATTGGATGAATCTCAGTCCTCAGGGTGACATGGAAGTCCTCTGGCTTCATGATGCCAGGCGGGGAGAGGAACAGTACTGCACTATTTGTGGAGATATCGTGTTTCTCTGACTGCCCTTTATTATGCTGCAAGTACAGTAGTTTTCACTTTCCTAAACTGGGACCAGTTCCAGAGGAATGCATCTGGATAGCATTTGCCCATTACCCGCCCCAGAAAAGAATTAGTCAGCAAGGACCCTATTCATAAAAACAAATTCCATCCATTTCTACTTGAATGTCAAGTCTTTATGTGGAAAAGTGCGGAGTGAGCCCCCTTTTCTACATAAAGAATGCTTTTCTGTGATTAATGGATCTCCCTCCCCCCAATATGTAAGTAGACACCTCCTCATTATATACCTGAGGGAGCTCAAAGACTACAGACATGCTGAGAGGGGTTTGATGTGATGTTTCTGGACTGAATCCTATCCTTTCTCAAAATGGATAATGTAGAAGGTACTGATTTCAAGAGAAATGTGTGCTTTCCAAACCATAGAAGAAGAAAAGCAGGATATTTTGAACACAGAAACAGGAAAACTTACACTCATATTCCTAAATCAGGTAAAAGTCTTAAAAATTGTTTCTATTAATATTATGTAGTTATTAGATCCCGACTTTCAATCTGGTGCTTTACTTCACAAATTCTAAGTCCCAGAAGGGAAGGATTAATCTTAGTGCGTAATACAGTTTTAATCAGCCCATAAAGTTGATAAATTGGGTTGATTGGAATCACATCATTAGACAGTGAATTTTGGTAGATTTTTAATACTCACTGAGGGTGCCTGAGATTTATGGTCTAGCTAGTTTATTATTTTCTTTTGGTTGAATGCTCATTTTAATGCACTGTGACATACAGTATACCTTGCCTACTATGGAATTTGTTCAATGGCAAAAGATTTTAACGTACTGTAAGTTCAGGTCATTACATTTCAACTAAGAAGCAGCATAGAACATAAATGTTATGCTTTACCTCAGGCACTTCAGGGAGATGAGGTATTTTATTGGAGATACTTAATGCAGTTCTTAACTGTTGCTGTAAGGCCCTGTTCAAAGGAGGTTCATGCTAAAGTATCACTGACCACATGACTGCATCGCCTTTACAAAAATTGAAATTTTAAAAAAAATAGCACTATAGGCTCTTCATGCTGTTGTCACGTCCATGTTTATTGTAGGCACAGCTGACTCTTTAGGCAGCTCTACATAACTGCAATAAATACACATATGCCCGCACAAAGAACACAGGCAAACAACCTTTACATCTCCACTCACCCAATTATGATTTATTCTATGCAATCACTATATGAATATATATATATATACTCTAAGCAAATTTCCCAAGTCTCTCCATATCTTCCTTACCATTATTACAGCTGGATAGAGTGGGATGCTGATCCCAGAAAGACAAGAACAATAGTCCCTCTTCACCACCAAAGTAGGTCATCTTTGTAAGGTACCTGTAAATATTTTTCAGTGGACTTCTGGAACAGAAATATGGAGATTTAAGGGAAATGAAAGCTATGTCACTATAAAAATCCCATCGATCAACCCTAGATGTAATATCACTACACAGGTATCATATACTAGTAAAGAGTGACTTCCAGGATTAAATGAGATCCAAAATGTGAAGACATATATGAGGAAAATGTTAAATAAGAATCACCTTCCATGTGTCAGATACCTTAATAATCACTTTGTCTACATCAATTTATTTTTTCTCACAATAACTGGATGAGTAAGGCTCTATCACTCCCACTTTTTAGACAAAGAAATGAAACATTCAGTCTCTGTAAGATCACAGTCAGGAGGCATGCATCCAGGACTCAGTTCTGGGCATCTGACACCGAGGCAATGATCCTCACAGCACATTCCATTGCCACAGGAGTACCCATACCACCATCAGACTTCATAGTTGGCAGTCATATGAGGCTAGTGACAATTACGCTTTCCTTCCTTTTGTCCATTTAAAGCTTAATTTGAATGGGCAACTAATTCGTATATCATATTTTTAGTTCCATTCAACAACAAAAAACAGAAAACAAATCTGGAACCCATGGCTATGAAACATGGACTTGATTAAGGTGCGATTGGCCTAACTTCCTGATTGATTCAAGAGACTCCCGTGTTTGAAAACTCCATGTGAAACCCTTTGAGTGGGAAATAATATTTCCTCCTGTATTATCTCAGCAGCTTCCTTTCAATAGTAACTCATCTCCCCACTATTATTTTCTCTCTGGTTTTCCCTGGACCATAGACATTCTGTGGCTGATGAAATGGTCTTATCTCCTAATCCAACTAACCTAGCTCCTCTGGAGGAGTACCCAGGAGTCAGTTCTCTGCTAATAGCTAACAGTATAATGAGCACACTCTCCTCTGCATGACTGACAGGTAAAGGAATATACTGTTACCATTATTCTTATAAAAGTTAAGGTCTTTGCATAAAGTAATGATTTAAATATAACAAAAAAAAAACAACAACAAGTAAACAGAAACCTAACTTTCTGTCAATCTCCACTAAACAAGGCAACTGGCATTTTTATTTCAAAATGTTTTGTGAAATATAAATGCACATATCTGAAATTCAAATGTCTGATTTCAAATAACCAGTCATAGGCCAAAAATGCTGGCAAGATCACTCACAGATGTTTCACAGAAATGGGGAGAAGAGAGGTCAGCGTACTGTAAATACATGTAGTTGCCCGATGCTTCTCTGGTCAATTTCCTCCTCAGCAGAATACATTTAGTGTAATAAATGTTTCATCTGGGAAGCTTTCCAGATTCATCATTAAAATAAAAAAAGTAAGCACAGTTGTTCTTAGTGGATCTTTTTTCCATCACAGTATCAGTCACATCTCAGAGGCATGCTGAAATGTGTTGGTGAGTACAAAAAGGTCAGGAGAGAAATGAGAATGTAAAAGAAAGAGAAATAAAAAATGAGAGGGGTATGGATTTTACAGTGGAAAGCCCTCACTTGTGGAATAAATTTAACCTTTATGCCTCCTTGTCATCTGTTGGAGGATAGCACAATGTATTAGGAATAAAATTTTAATCTTGAAATTCTTTTTTTGCTTTGGCCTAGGAAAGATGATCTCTCTTTTTCAATTTCTTTAATATGTGTGTATTATCCTACATTGTATTGTTAGTTACTCTACCTTGTCTTGTTTGTGCTGTTAGTTAAATTCATTGAAGCCAAGGATCATGCCTTATGTTCTATGAATTCCTCATTATCTTTGCTGGCTTGGGCTGCCATAAGAAAATACTGTCGATTGTGTGGCTTAAACAACAAAGATTTGTTTTCTCAAAGTTCTGGAGGCTAGAAGTTCATGATCAGGGTGCCAGCATGGTTGGTATCTGGTAAAAGCTGTCTTCTAGTCTTGCATATGTGTGTCCACATGATCCCTTCTTTGTGGAAGCATGGAGACAGATAAAGAGATAGGTAGATAGACAGGGATAGAGATAGAGATAGAGATAGAGATAGAGATAGAGATAGAGATAGAGATAGAGATAGAGATAGAGATAGAGATAGAGATAGAGATAGAGATAAAGAGATAGCATGAGAGCTCTGGTGTCTCTTCTTATAAAGGCACTGATCCCATTTATGAGGATGCCACCCTTCCAGTCTCATGTGAACTTAGTTATCTCCCAAAGGCCACATCTCTAAATAGCATTGCATAGGGATTAGGGCTTCAGTATATGAATTTTGGGGAACACAGTCAGTCCATAACATTCAATCCACATAGTACAATACCTTGCACATTGAAAATAGTCTATAAACATTAGTTCATGGACTGAATTAAGGAGACTTATTTGGCATGATTTTTATAAGCAGAACTAAACAAATTTCTGATCTTTTATAAAAACTTTTTAAAAATATATTTTTATTGATTTCAGAGAGGAAGGAAGAGGGAGAGAGAGATAGAAACATCACTGATGACAGGGAATCACTAATGGACTGCCTCCTGCATACCCACTACTGGGGATCGAGCCTGAAACCCGGGCATGTGCCCTGATGGGGAATTGAACTGTGACCTCCTGATTCATAGGTTGATGCTACATCATCTGGGCTACCAAAACTTTTTAATACCAGGATACAAGAGTCTCCAGTGATGCTTTAAATAAGGGAGGGGAGCTTTTGGTAAGAATGGCATTAGAAGGAAGATACATTTAAAAATTTTTTTTAAAGTAAACTCAAAGGGAAGAGCAGAAGGAAGTCTTATTGTTTCCATCCTATTATTTTGACTAAAGAATCACTAAATAATAATTTCCTTTTATTTCAACTAAAGAATCATAACAATCAGAATGACCAGAAATTTTAAATTATTTCCCTAATTGGATGAAGCTGTTTTTTTTTTTTTAAGTGAAATGCACTCATTATACAGAATACAAGAAAACCTACTAGATAAAAGAAGTAGTAAAACTTTTATTTATATTTTTGTCTAAAAAAGTAAAGAAGCAATCAAGCTCCCACATCACAAGATAGATCTTAAGAAGAGCATCCTAAGGTCCCTTTTATAAGCATTTTGTGATGTCTTGCAGTTATGTGGATCTGGTTTTGTCTAGTTTTAATGAAATAAAATCTCTCCAAATAGACAAGTGGCTTTACATAACCCCAGGTTAAGTCAAAAATAAAAAATTATTCTAAGCATCTCAAGTGGATATGGACTTAATTCAGAAAATGAGGTCATTACAATACTATGGGAAGGGCTGAAGAAACAAAATCAAGGCAACCATCACCAATTCTGTTGTTGATGCTGAAAATTAGAAATTACTACTGCCCACCCACAACCCCCACAAAAGGTCAGGAATGCAGGAAACTATGATGAAGGTCAGTCACCACTGCCCTTGGCCCTGAGAGAATGATTTGGGTAAGAGGATGGCATTTGACCAGCTGTTGTCACTACACTCAGCCACCAAAGCCCAAGCACCCTCCACTGCCTGGAGTAGATCCGATGACTGGGAGCACCCTTCCACCTTACAGGTCTTCTGAAGTGCCTTTTGTTGGTAGAATCTTAACTGTAAGAACTCTGCTGGCAAGTAAACGGGAAAGCCCAGTAGAGAATGGAATAGTTGCTGAGCATCAAGCTATAATTGCAGAATTGACACATGGTATACTATAAACTGTCAGATACTTTATAAAACGTTTTCTTAAAAGCAACTATTTTCACAAAAGTATATATACACATATGTACACTAATGTGATGATATATATACATATGTATATCATATATAATAAAAGCCTAATATACTAAGTGTTCAGTCAACTGGTCAGCCATTCAACCAATCAAAGCATAATATGCTAATGATATGCTCAAGCGCTCGCTATGACATGCACTGACCACCAGGGGGCAGACAGTCAACCAGTCACTATGATGTGCACTGACCACCAGGGGGAAGATGCTCCGACCAGTAGGTTAGCTTGCTGGCTAATTGAGACTGAGCCAGATGGACCAGACACGCCCTGGAGCCCTCCCACAGTCGCTCCCCAGCTGGCCAACCTCCCGCATTCTTCCCCAGCTCACAATCCAGGACCCCTCGGGGGATGTCAGAGAGCCGGTTTCGGCCCTATCCTGCAGACCAAGCCGAGGGACCCCACTGGTGCACAAATTCATGCACTGGGCCTCTAGTATACATATGATAGGCCTAGATATTCTAATTGAATAGGTGTGTATGTGTATTTATATTCTAATTTGATAAAACCATTTTCCCCAAAATTATAAAAGAGTAGATTTATATCTACTATTATTAAGTCTTTCACCCTAAGTTGTAGATTTTGATATTAGTCAGTAATAATAGGAACCCATTATGTATAAGAAGATATTTAAAACTTCATCCAGAACATAGAAACAATGACTGTGTTGTTTCAAGGGATATTTAAGGATTGCAAGTCTTGGTCCAGTATTTCACAGCATTTCATTAAGCTTAATGATAAATATTTGGAAGCCCCTGTTGAATTTTTTACCGTAAATAAATAATGATAAGAGAAAGAAAGGTACATACCACTGGGGAAACAATTCTTCTTCCTGCCATGGTAAAAGAATTTGTAAAAAGAAATAGAAAATATGGCAACAAACTAACCACATTTTTTAGTCAGTAAATACTGTTGAATGATGTATATAGCACATTTCTGAACAGTTGTAAAAAATAAATATGAAAAAGTATGCAGCCTGAAAGGTGCGCTATGCAGTTCAATAAAAGTACAAATGTTTCTGGCATGTGTCATGTTATTTTTTAGAATCTGTGCCAACAATGAGATTCCTATAGAAGCAATTATTTTAAGTCCCTAAACAAAAAAGGTCCTGGAAAGATGTGGTCTGAACATTAAAACTTTCATTAATGAAACAATGTTTGAAGGAGGAAAATGTGTAAATATAGAGAAACTGCTCTGGCAAAAAAAAAAAAAAAAAAAAAATGCAAATATTAGTATTATATAAAGGCTTCTAGAATAAGTTTACCAAGATAGTACCAGATGTGAAATTATTCACAGAGATGTTATTGCAACAAAGGGAAATAATGTGGTATAGGAGGATCAGTGTGTTTAATTTAATAAAACCTGGAGTTTAAAATACAAGGAAGTCTTTAAAATACCTTACTGTAAAGTTGGGATGGCTGTTAACCTCTTTTGAAACAAATATTTTTCTCTAGTATTATCATGGCAATGGTGTTAAAAAAATCATAAATTTAAAGTTATACTTTTTTTTATATACATTAACATGAATTCCAATCCTGTTGATTTTATTGGTCATGATATATAGATATCAAATGGTAAATAAATATATAATTTTAAAATAAACATTTGATTGGACTCTTTAAAATAAAAAATATTTTTACAATGAGAATTAATTGCTTTTCAAAAGAAAAAACATGCTATAAAAGAATGATTTTAAGTCAAGATGTGGAATAATTTCAATTTTATGTTACTTATTGTCAAATACAGTATTTGGCAACTAGAAATATTCTATCCATGTACTGAGAAAATTGGAAAAAAATTAATAACTTATTTTTTAAGAGCTTTATTGGATTTTGATATCAAGATTTTTTTATTTTATTATTATTATTTTTTTTTGTATCAAGACCCAGCTGGGTGGCTTAGTTGGTTGGAGCATTGTCCAATACACCAAAAGGTTGCAGGATTGATTCTAGTCAGGGTCATACCTGGGTTGTGGGTTCAATCCCTGGACTGGGTTTGTATGGAGGCAACTGATCAATGTTTCTCACATTGATGTTTCTCTGTCTCTCTTTCTCTCCCTCTGTGTGTTTTTGTTTGTTTGTTTGTTTGTTTGTTTGTTTGTTTGTGGGCTTGAACTTCATTATATGTGAGTATGTGCATTTATATCTGTCTTTTCTAGGGTTCCAGGACATTTGAAAAACTTGCTTATTTTTGATCCTCAGATCTTAGACTCAGTGCTAACTCCTTGCATATTTATTGTGCATGTTGTTGTTTAATTTGCCAGAAAATTAATTAAATATATTTGTTAAAAGAAACTTGAGCATCACATGGAATCTTATATTAAACAAGTTTCGAGGTCACTTCAATCCTTTTTATCCTATGATTATTCTGATTTTATCTTTTAGTGATGTATGGGAAATACTTGGGTCAATGTTGTATGGAAACGCACATTAAAAAAGGATTTAAGGAAACTTATTTTGCTATTAGTACTGCAGTTAAAACTCTTAAAATTACCTCCTCTCTCTCTTTTTTGCTTGTAAATGCATTTTAGTATTTATTTTCTGTTGATTCTATGACAATTTTATTAGCTATATCAGAGCATGTTTTGTTTCAGACCAACTTTTGCCTCTTGTAACTTTAGAAAAATCACTTTAAAAAATAAAGATGAAGCCCTGGCCAAGTAGCTCAGTTATTTAGAGCATCGTTCCAATATGCCAAGATTGCAGGTTCAATCCTCCATCAGGGCACATACAAGAACCAACCAATGAATGCATAAATAAGTAGAACAAATCAATGTTTCTGTCTCTCTCTCTCTTTCTTCCTCTCTCTAATCAATAATTTAAAAAGTAAAGGTGATCATACTAATTTAATGTATTATTATTGTTATATAATTACAGTTTCTTCAACTCTGCATCCACATTGCATGGAGGCTTACCAGTTAGTAGTATTTATAGGAGGACATCTTTATGATATCCCATTGTTACTGAGGTGTTTCAAATACCATGTGAGACAAATATTTAAGAGCTCTATATTATAATCTTTTTTACTATCCTAAACAATATAAATTTATTCATTTTTGCTCAGGACATTTGATTTTATTTATCTTTAAAAATTAAAAAAGTAATAATCAATGTTTTCAGCCTTGCAATTTTTTGTTTCTTATTCCAGATCTTCACTGAAGTAAGATTGTGGGTTTAATGAGTAACGTACTATTTCATTTCAGACTATTATTGCTTTCCTGAATGGATAAATTTATGCAAACACTTAGTGTCATTATGGACTCTACTGTGCAGACATGGGTTCTTTCTATTCACTGCCCTGAAATTGGTGTTAGAAAGATCTTCACATGGCATCTACCTCATGCACCTGCCTGGAAAATTATTTGCTTTTAAATAGCTCTTTAAAAGTTCTATAACCTACCCCCCCCAAAAAAAACACATAATAATAAGTTTTTAAAAATGTAGTTCTGCCAAAACAACAAGAATATTCTTTTTATATTCTGTAATGCTTAATTTCTTAACATTACTGAGACATACTTAGGTGGTGGTTTTTCTCCCCTTAAGTAA
This sequence comes from Plecotus auritus, assembly GCF_963455305.1. Classification (NCBI taxonomy): domain Eukaryota; kingdom Metazoa; phylum Chordata; class Mammalia; order Chiroptera; family Vespertilionidae; genus Plecotus; species Plecotus auritus. The sequence continues at coordinate 33,144,509 of NC_137777.1, forward strand.
AAGCAGCCCTGGTCAGAGTGGCTTAATTGGTTGAGCATCCTCCCATGCACTGAGAGGTCTCAGATTCTATTCCCTGTCAGGGACATGCCCGGGTGACAAGCTCAGTCCCCAGTAGGAGGCGTGCAGTAGGCAGGCTATAGATGTTTCTCTCGTTAAGGTTTTTTTTATCTTTCTCCCTCTCCTTTCCTCTCTCTCTAAAATCAATGTATCCTATATAATAAAAGGCTAATATGCAAATGGTCATCATGCCCCCACGCATAACGACCGATCAGTGGGAGGCTGCCTGCACAGCAGGCACACGTGGGTGGGTGGGGCTGCATGTGTGACCGGTCACCAGGAGATGCATGGAGCACCTCTGGGTCCCTCTCCCCTGGCTCCCGCAAGCAGCAGCGGTGGCTCCCTCCTAGCTCCCATGGGCAGTGGCAGCTTGCTCCTGCCTCCTGCAGAGGCAGCGTGGCTGCCTCCTGCCTCCCTCCAGCGGAAGCGGCGTGCCTCCCGCAGGCGGGCTGCAGCTCCCACCGGCTCCCGCGAAAGTGGTGGGCAGCTTACCGTGCGCAATTTTGCGCACTGGGCCACTAGTATAACATATGAAGCAAATAAAAAAGGCCAGATTTATGGAATTAGAAACTGAATTTCTTTGTATATGCATACCTCAACCAATAGCTCTGCACAACCTATTATGCTATCTAACTAATGTGTCATGGCCTGGAAATGAAAGAACATGATCTGGAAAACCAGGATCTCCATGTAGGTTTTTAGTTTCTAGGGTATTTTTCCTAAGACAACAGAAAGAGTTGGTAATGATGGGAAGGAAGTGATAGCAGAGTAGCCTTGATGAAGAGTCTCAAGGTTAGTGTTACTCTACTAACAGGTTGACTGTGCTTAACTTTAGAATCTGTCCCTGCAAATGAAGTGGGTCTGGTAGCATGAGAAAGGCCTCTCAGGAGCCACAGATACTGGCCATTGAGGGTATTCCAAATGGAAGGTGTCCCCCATATATTAACACCCACCCACCCTAAAGAGAAGGTTACACAACATCTAGAGAGCCAGGAGATCTGGGCATAGCATCCACACCACTGGCTAAAAGCTGTTGTTTTTTTATCTTTTTTGGGGGGTGGGGTTCTTTGTGTGTTTTTTGTTTTGTTTTGTTTTTTTCTTCCCCACAAATAATCTTCCCATTATCCTTAAAATTCATGTAGAAAAATTCTCAAATGGTCAGAAAAGTTTAATGAAATATGAAAAACAAAGCCTATATAGTTTTAGTTAAACAATAAACTAATATTACAATCTCTAAAAGAAACAGTATTCTTATTTAGAGAGTTTTGGAAAAATTCAATTTCCCTGATGATTAGAGATGTGGAGGATCTTTTCATACGCTCCTTGACCATTTATATGTCATCTTTGGAGAGATGTCTATTCAATTTCTTTACCCATTTTTTAAGTCAGATAATTTTTTTTGCTATTAAATTGTAGGAGTTCCTTATAAATTTTGGATAGTAAACCTTTTATCAAATATATGTTTTACAAATATTGTCTCCCATTCTGTAGGTTGCCTTCATTTTATTGCTTATTTCCTTTGCTGAGCACATTTTAATTTATGTTAGTTCACTCATCAGTTTTTACTTTTGTTGCCAAGGAAATGCAAATCAGAACACAATGAAATACTACCTTATACCTGTTAGAATGACTCATTAAAATAACAAGTATTGGCACCGATGTGAAGAAAAGGGAATCTTGTGTACTGTTGTCGGGGATGTAACTTGGTGCAGACACTCTGGAATACAGTATGAAGGTTCCACAAGAAATTAGAAATAGCACTATCATATGATCCAGCAATCTGATTTATACCCAAACAAATTAGGATTTTGAAAAGATACCTGCACTCTCATGTTCACTGCAGCATTATTCACAACAGCCACGACATGAAAGCAACCTAAATTTCCATCAGTGAATAAATGGATAAAGAAAATGTAATATATAAGTACAATGGAATATTATTAAGACTCAAAAAAGAAGGAAGTCCTGTCATTAAAATAGCATGGATGAACCTGAAGGACATTATGCTAAGTGAAAGAAGCAAGACACAGAAGACAGATACTATAGTAACAGCACTGAAATGAGGAATTAAAAAAATCAAACTCATAGAAGCAGAGTAGCATAGTGTTTGCCAGGGGATGGGGAGAGGGTAAATAGGGAGATAGTTACAGGATACAAAGTTTCAGTTATACAAGATGAACAAGTCCTACAGAGCTAATGTAGGTCACAGTGCCTATAGTTAACAATACTGTCCTACCTAATAAAAGAGTAATATGCAAATCAAACATCACTCTACTATACCCACAAGCCACGCCCACCACCCAATCAGAAGCGAGTATGCAAATTAACCCAACCAAGATGGCTGCAGCCACGGAGTGAGCAGGAGGCTTGGGTTTCCCCAGCAATGGAGGAAGCCAAGCTTTCCGCACACTCTGGCTGGCCCAGGCCTCTACTCAAGGCTACAAAGTTTCAATTGTAGAAGATAAATAAACCCCAGATACCAGGGCCTCCACTCGGGTCACCAGGGATTGTGGCTGGTCTGCAAACCACCACAGGCCCCTCGCCCAGGCCGCCCCACACCCCAAGGGAACCCCCACCCTGATCCAGGACACACTTCAGGGCAAACCAGCTGGCCCCCACCCGTGCACCAGGCCTCTATCCTATTTAATAAAAGAGTAATATGCAAATTGACCATCACTCCAACACACAAGATGGCTGCCCCCATGTGGTCAAAGATGGCTACCCCCATGTGGACACAAGATGGCCACCACAAGATGGCCAGCAGAGGAGGGCAGTTGGGAGGGACCAGGCCTGCAAGGAAGGGCAGTTGTGGGCAATCAGGCCAGCAGGGGAGGGTAGTTGGGAGGGACCAGCCTGCAAGGGAGGGCAGTTGGGGGGGACTCAGGCCTGAAGGGGAGGGCAGTTATGGGTGACCAGGCCTGCTGGGGAGGGCAGTTAGGGGCAAACAGGCTGGCAGGGGAGCAATTAGGCATCAATCAGGCTGGCAGGGAGTGGTTAGGGGGTGATCAGGCTGACAGGCAGAAGCAGTTAGGGGCAATCAGGAAGGCAGGCAGGTGAGCAGTTGGGAGCCAGCAGTCAATTGCACTACAATAAAGTGACTTTTTAAAAATTCCAAATTTAAGAATCATGATAATGTTGCTAGTTCCCCAAACTGTATTCTGCTGAACTTCTATTGCTAAGAGCAGGCCCTTCTTGGAGAGTATGTTTATGTGTCAGTTTCTAATATTATAAAGGCATCAGAAACACAGAAATAAATGTAGCATCCCTGAGCTGATTAGATTAGCCTGAGCTCTTTCCACATGTGATTGGAGATGATCTAATTGGCTTATGCAGTAAGGAAGTTATCCTGAGTGTTTGAATATAATGCATGTATGTTTACAATACCAAAACACATTAGAAATAGTTCCATTTACTCTCTTTCTCTTGGCATTACTCCTACAGGAGAAAGCTTTCCACAATGTTTCCAATGAAGGGGGAGAATATTTTAAGGATCTTCCTGGAGCTGAATCATCAGCTGTTTTTGAATGCCATTTTAAGAAAAGAAGGGTAGTTTCTGAATGTATCTTTACATAAACTGTTTTCATGGTCTCCAAAAAGAAAGTGGAGCCCACTCTAAACTGTGTATTTAATTGTGTTGAAAATTATATTACATTCCCTTTTACACATTGGGAATCAAGCCTGTAACCAGGGCATGTGCCCTGACCAGAAATCAAACCGTGACCTCCTGGTTATAGGTCAATGCTCAACCACTGAGCCACAGTGGCTGGGCTCAATAATTTTTTAGTATTCATGGAGTTAACAAATGTAGGCAAAGCCATGGAATTAAATTGACAATAAATAGACATCTAGTGCAATAAAAATTGAAGAGCAATCTATGTGTATGTATTAAACATTGTGACAGTTACTCCTACATCTAAGGTCCTAGGCCACTTTTGTTTTTTTCATCTAAAATATAATGGCTCTCACTTTATTTCACTCACCATTCAGTTTTATTTACTCAGTAACCACTTCCAGAGTACCTACTTCATGTCGAACACATATTTTACTGCCGCATTCTCAACAAGAGCATGATATCAGTGGCCAGGTAAATCTGACATCTGCACTAATTTTTAACACCTCTTTGCATTTGAGCACTGATTAACATTGTTTCATGAGAGTGAATAGGCAATCTTTTCATTTAAAACACATACACACACACACACACACACACACACACACACACACACACACACTAGCTTTTAATAGTCCACTTCCAACAAGGAAGGGTATTCTGGAAGGGTATTCCTTTCCAGTGCCATAGATTTGTTATCCAATTCAGTCTTATAATTTTACTGAGGCCAAGAGAGATGAAATGCCCTATCCAAGGTCATTTCAATTCAGTTAATATGGGAACCCCAAACATGTGGTGCCTAATTGTTATGAACTGAATTGTGTCCCCTCAAAATTCATATGTTGAAGCACTACTCGGCAATATGATTGTATTTAGAGATATGACCTTTGAGGAGGTACGTAAGAGGAAATGAGGTCATAAAGGTGGGGCCCTAAGCCAATAGGACTAGTGTCCCAATCAGGAAAGGAAGAGATACCAGAGCTCTCTCTCACTCAATTTGTATGCATGTTCACAGAAAATGCCATGTGAGGATGTGAGGATGCAGTGAGAAGATGCTGTCTACAAGCTAAGAAGAGAGGTCTCATCAGAAACCCGTTCTGCCTGTATCTTGACTTCCAGCCTTCCCAACTGAAAAATTAAAGATCTGTTGTTTAAGTCACCCACTCTGTGGTATTTTATTATGGCAGCTCTAGCAGAATAAGACACTTCCCTGGGTCCTTGGCCTCAAGGAGCCCTGAGAGACAAACACAGGAACCTGGAGTGATGTAAAACAGAATCAACAAGAGGGCTCAGCCAACGGTACCTGGAGAGTGCATCCTTTCAGGTCCTCCAAGAAGCAGGCCTCAGGACAGAATTAGATGTGCAAGAGATTCACTGAGAGAAAGGGCTGGAAGTATGAACAGTCCCAAATTGCAAGGGTAGCTCCAAGACATTTTTGACCAGGCTGATGAAGAGACCCAGAGCAAATATTGCTAGCTGGGAGTCCTCCATCAGCATGAAATGGCCAAATCCAGGACCCCTCTGTACTGATTCATTGACTGGAGTGAGTGTGGCCTTGGCCTTGGCATGAGCACTGAGGTGGATCTGAAGGTGCAGCAGCTGGAGGCTGTCCACCACCTGCCTCCTCTCCTGAAGGTAGTCTGAACAGCCTACCTCCAGAGTCAGGGAGTCTCTGTATCAGGGCAAAACTAGGTCTTACACTTGGATGATCTTGTTCCTTTCCAATTATAATACATTACAAAGTTTTAAGAATAAGGAATTGAATAAAGTTAGTTATTCTACACAGAGTTATAAAGCCTGGGTCTGGATGGAAAAGTTGTTCGGTACATGTTTTTGTTGCATGATGTTTATAGTGATTTAAAATTCAATAATGTTTGCTTTTTCTTCTCCTTATTGTGATGAGATGAAAACCCAAGTAATGTGATTCATCTGCCATATTGACAATTATTAATCTAATATTTACAAATAAAGTGATAACACATCTCTTAGGGTGTGAAGCCATCTGTCATCATCACAAAACTTGTCCTTGCCAAATTATCAAACAATTTCAAAGAGCTTTCAGTGCCCGTGCTCACCTTATTTCAACACCTGATCAGTATCCTCTCAGTCTATGAAATGGAATACAAAATAGAACAGTTTTCACTCTGCAATAGGCATAAAATTAGTCTTAAACTCTTCAGAAAGAGGTCTAATAACATCAGCTTAACAGAAGTCTTCTATGAAGCGCTCACTTTTTGTAGCTACACAGAATCCCATTGTCTGGCTAGGTGAAATGAAATGTGTCAGGTGAAAGTGGGAAGTGCTGTACCTGAAAGAAGGCACCTGTGGCAGAGAAGGTCCCTCTGTGGAGCAAAGCTACCTCACCTGTTAAGGACTAAATCGTGTCCCCATAAGATTTGTGTGTTGAAGCCAATGTGATGGTATTTGGAGATGAAGCATTGGTAGATAATTAAGTTTAGAAGAGGTGAGGAAGGAAAAGCACCCAAGATGGAATTAGTGCAGGGGTGGGCAAACTTTTTGACTCGAGGGCCACAATGGGTTCTTAAACTGGACCGGAGGGCCGGAACAAAAGCATGGATGGAGTGTTTGTGTGAACTAATATAAATTCAAAGTAAAGGAGCGGAGGGGAGAGCAAGAGAACCCTCCGCTCTTTCGGCTCCGTGGGCCGGATAGAACAGCCGAATGGGCCGGATCCAGCCCACAGGCTGTAGTTTGCCCAGGGCTGAATTAGTGCCTATAAGAAGAGGAAAAAAGATCTTGATATCTCTCTCTCTCCATCCCTTCTTCCCTCCCTCTCTGTCTCTTTATCTCATATTTTGCCCACATACAAAGAGGTCATGTGAGCACATAGAGAGATTGTGATACTCTGCAAGCCAGGAAGAGAGCCTTCACCAAGAACTTAATCTGCTGCCACCTTGATCTTGAACTTCCCAGCCTCCAGAAATGTGGGAAATAAATGTCAGTTGTTTAATCCACTCAGTCTACAGTATTTTGTTGCAGAGTCTGAGCTTATAAAACACTTCTACAAGGAAGCTCTTCCTTTCTGGCTTTGGAGTTTTTTCTGTAAAAGACAGAATGGAGAACCCTCAGAACAAATAGAAGCTGTTCTCTTCAGAAAGTGTTTTCCTTATTGCAGAAAGACCTCCCCCAAGAATGGAGCATCATCTCAGGTGCCTAGATACTCCATGTTCAGCAGAGTTAATTACAGCATTTGTGGCTTCATCATTCATTTTAATGCTGTTGTTTCATTTGTGCCTTTATTATCTTCCAACAGGATGAGGCTTCCATTGGCCCACCTCATTACAGCCTGGCACAATTCTAAGTCAACTCTGGATAGGCTGGAATGATGATGAGAGTCATTAACGAAGATTATAGGCAATGAAAAGGCACGTGCCTGGGTGTTATGTAATTTCTATATTTGTGGGCAGATTATTATAAATGCTTCCTTCCATGGATGACCCTGGAGGCCTTTAACTAGTACCACCAGAGAATCATTGTGATGAATTAAGAGATATATTGACTCAGAGAACACCAGAGCTAATAGGGAGTGGGGGATTCCAGGGGATGGTGGTCCCTCTCACATCTTTCACAATCTTCTTGCCAGTACTTTATATCTATATATCTATATATCTATATATATAAAAGCCTAAGTGAATGTTATGACCAGTCAACTGAACGACTAGTCAACCGGTTGCTATGATGCGCACTGACTATCAGGGGGCAGATGCTCAATGCAGGAGCAGCCCCCTGGTGGTCAGTGCACTCCCATGGCCAACCTCCCGTGGTTCCTCCCCCCAGCCAGCTGGCCCCGATCGACCCCTATTGGGACTGGGTGAGATGGCCTCAATAGGCCCCAATCGCATGCCAGGCCAAGGGACCCCACCCATGCACAAATTCGTGCACAGGGCCTCTAGTCTGACATAAAGAGGAAGCAAAAGTCTCTGGGTGTGACTCAAGGTCAGGACAGATCAAGGGGACTTGTGCTGTTTAAATATGCTATAGGACTTGTTTAAATATGCTATAGAACTTAAATTATGCTAATTTGCAAACGTTTAATGGAATGAAATGACTTGGAAATGTTGAGCATACCAAAACACAAAGGTTTTACTAAGTTCTGTACTTTCTAAGTTTTACTGGAGCACTTGTTTATAGCTCCATGCCAGAAAAAGAATATAAAACAGAATTCTTTTGTACCTGACTAATATACTCATTATTTAAAGGGGGAGAAAAAAACATATTGTTATACCCAGAGTCATTTCCTTATTAGGATGGAGCAATAGTTTACAGGCAACAAAAAGTTTTGTGCATTGTAACAAGGCTCATATATGTCTAGCTTGATGGACTGTTTCATATGTTTTATGCATTTCAAAAGCTCAGTGAATACTTCCTAAATTTACATGAAATATTTTGTTCTTTTCACAAAAATATGTTTCTCTATGCCTCAGTTTGCTTCAATAATTGACAACAGTCCAGCCTTTGGGAGCCAATGTTCAAACACAATTCAATTACATAACTGAAGAAAGAAATATCACCACTCAGTGGTTTGGTTTTATAATTATATTAAAAGTATGATAATTTGGGGGCATTTCTGAATTTCTGGCTGAGCATCACTCCTAATTGTAACCTGATGCTAAAAACCTAGACCTGGACAAACAGCTTCCAAACCAACACATATATACACCTCTCATTCTTTTTATTAATGTTAGCACTTGTATTGCACTGGTGTGATATAGCGCGGTGGGTAAAAATTGTTGGTTCCCTATTGCTATTATATAATTTTTGCTTCTTTGATGAGTCAAGGCAAATAACACTGCCTTATAGCATGGTATCATAAGAGAGAGGCTGGCCCAAGAGTGAGCAGGCTGGTTCTGATTGGACTCTGCATTACCTGAGAAAATTACCTTTTCTCCAAGCTGAAAAATCAGGCCAGGGGCAGTAGTATCTTCTTTTATGGAAAGGCTCTGCATAAATTTCAATGAAATAACAGGTGTGAAACAATTCAAATATGGCTAGACACCTGGTAGGAAAAATGGCTAATGTTCTACTACTTACATCCCCTTGTACATGTAACACTTAGGAAGGATCTGAATAGCGACAGAGACAAGGTTGGCCATTTCTGCTGAGTGGCTCACCAACATTTCTTCTTACCACCCATCCCCAATGTCATCTCCCTTTGCTAAACATCACTCATTCTCTCTGAGGAAAGCAGTTATTTGGGAGACGCTACCCCACCCATCTGGTATATGCCGGCACCGCTGAAGGGAAAGGTTCCCCATGGAAAGGCAGCCAATTAGTTATTTAAGAAAGACGCACACAGACACAGACGCAGGACCAGCCAGACCTCAGTGTAGCTGCCACTCAACCCCCAACACAGCACAGGTCTTTCCCAGCTTCGCATTCAGTGCAAACTCCTTCTGAGAAATGAACTGATTGTTTGTTTTGTTTTTCCCCAAGATTTGTTGCTTCTAGGAATGAGATAAGGCATTCAAACTCATTTCCCTGGAGGCTCAAACCAAATTTGAAACTAGCAGGGAAACAGTGAAAGACCAATAATTTCACCAGCTGGCTCTCCCACAATAACCTAGCATCGTGTGAGAAGTTGTAATATGTTGTGTGATTACTTCCTCTCTTTTATTTGCTTGCTTTTCTTCCTCTATTTCTGAGTTATCTTTCTTCATTTTGTGAAGAACAATATAGATACATAATGTTTTCTGGTTGGAACTAAGTTTGTTCGCAAGCTACTGGGTTATTTTTATTTCTGAATACTTTGAACAGGAAGTTCTAATTTTCATTTCCCCCCATGTAAAAGGTAAAGCCAGAGCCAGGTACTTAACGATTGTAACAAGGAATTATTTCATTGGAATCCTGCACGCTCTTGGTTATTAGCTGCCTAGTTTTCTGTGAACTCACTTCCAACTGTAAAATTTGCTCAGTTTTTATTGGAAACACGATGGTATGTCAGCTGGAGCTTAATCTCCTATTCAAGTAATTATATTTCCCTAGCCCCCAAGTTAAGTAAAGAATGAATGTATGTAGTGTTACTGTCTTGTTTTCAATATTACATATATATCTGTAAAATATATCTACATATCTATCTGTATAAAAGCTTATCCTGAGTGTGCAAACCCATCGTCATACACATATCATGTGTTTCTGGAGAGGTTTTTCATATTCTTTGACATGTAAAGTATAAATTTCATAGAAATGTAAAGATTTGATGTTCAAGTGACTTTTTTTCCTGTGAAGTATTTTGGTATTAGTTACAGTGGTAAGAATCTAGATATTGTTTCTAAACTAAATGGAGGTTTAATACACAGGTTTATTTCCATTGAGTCCTCCCTGATCTTGGTAAAATATTACAGTATTCTCCATGCTCATGCTATCCTGTTAGTGATTCCTTCACCCAGTACTTTGCAAGCACTTGACTGCTGTGTGCTGTGCAAAGTTCTAGTTTACAACAGCAATCACAGAGACAAGGCCTTTCCCCAGGTACCCTATGTCTTGGACAGGTGCTCAAATACTGTAGGAAGGAATTTCAATAAGCAAAATGCATAATTTTTCCATAATAATTTCTCTTTTAAGTCCCCATTATATTATTTAATAGAAACTTAATCACTTTAGCAGCAACCCCTACTACCTTCCTTGCTTTTCCTGGGGCTGTGTCTGTGTTCTCAGGAGAGGACTGCTGGGTGGCTCTGGCCTGGGCCATCCCCATGCACAGCTGGTTGCCTGAGAGGTCAAGCATTCCTATGTTCATACTCGTCACTCTGAGGACCTTGTTCCAGCCACAAAGAGCCCTCAGGCTCTCTGACCCTTTGCTATCCCCCTCAGGTACACAGGACCATCCTGTTGCTCTTATGACACTGGGAGCACAAGGCCACTTAATGAAGCCAACTGAACCTCTTCATTTATTCCATGTCTATCTCTGACACTCAGAAATTACTCAAGTCCTCTCACTGTGCGAGGGCATCCAGGTCCCTCTGCCTAGGCACATCCGACAGCCATTTCTACTCCAGCACTCGCATGCAGAGAAACAAGGGTCCTGTCACCTCTTCTTGATCTACCAGGCAAGGTCTCCCTTTGAGAGAATGTGGAACCTCCATTTGCAGGCACATGTCAGCATAACCCTCTTTGGCTTTGCCCTGCAACCCCCTCCCTCTCCAATCCAAGGAATCATTTCTGGACTAGAATGGGGAACCACCCAACTTGCTCCAACTCTCTGTCTTCTGAGTTAACTTGAGCCTCAGTTCTTGAAATTCAAAACACTATTCTTTGCTGTAACATCCCTTCCCTGACACAAACTCCTTACTGACAAACCACGAAGGGGACCGCAGGCTCAAAGTATAAGGAAGGGGGACTTACCAGTTAAATCAAAATATTTACATAGACAATGTAGTCTAGCAGGATCTGTATTGAGAGATTACTAGTTACAAGCAGGGTCACTTCACTTGATTCGTGGGCAGGCAATGTTATGACAGAGCAAATAATGTCATAACTGAGACCTGGAAGATTAATAGATATCAGCTTGGCACAGGGAAAGACTACTCTAAGCATAGGGCACGGCAAGGCATAGATGCCAAGAGTACATAGAACATTCTAGAAACTGAAAGAAGTTTAGTAAAACTAGAACACAGAGTGAGAAGAAAGCTGAGGGGATGGGGAACATGGGGAGAGTTCCTGCAGCAGCAGGAGGAAAGCTACAGAGATGAACTTGGTTCAGGAGACATTAGTTGTTTACCCACAGCCATTCCTTCTTCAGGCCAACTGTGCTTAGTCTTACTGAGTGAATTATGATTGATAGGAGCCAATCACAGCATTCTTATGCAAGTGATTGGTTCAAGGGTGGGCAAAACAAGCCACAAGAGAAAGACAGCTGAACACTTAGGAAAAGAGTTTTCTCCCTGATAACAGAAAGATGCATGAGGTGAACAGAGAATATTCTCTTTATCATGCTTGTCCTTCCTGATTTGGGGTGTGACTGGTCATTGGTTCAATGTTAGAAACTAAAGCATGTGAATGCAGAACAACAAATTTTAGGAAGGAGGACAGTTGAGGCAGAAACTCAAACTAGGACTATTTATTTTGGGATATTCTGGTAAACAATAAATACCTTCATGGTAGGACTTACAAATAGATTCTTGCCAACATGGCAAAAATAGTTCAGGATTTTGCAAAGGGGAGCATACAGTGTTGGGATCAAGTGTGGAAAGATTTTTGCAAACACACGTGAAGGCCCAAACTAAAGAGAAAACAGCAATATATAACTGGCATGATCATAGGTGAAAATATATTAATCCATTACCTATGTCAAGATGAAACTCACATAAGTTTAACAACTAGTTTTTTAAAATACTGTGAAGATTGGCTAAAGACAGAAAAATTTCAGCTCAAAACATTACATTGATAAAATAAGTGCTCATCAAAACCTAATTAAATATTTTAATTAGTATTTCCTGCTAAAGATATTAACCCCAATTTATTTTTAGCCATAACAGTTTTGTAGGTGAGAGATGGGAGCTATAACAGCATTAATTATGAATGAAAATGTAAAATATTATATTAAACTACATTACTGCTTGGCCATTACTTTAAAATATAATTGTTTTTAGTGAATTATACTTTTACTAGAGGCCCAGTGCATGAAATTCGTGCATGGGGGGGGGGTTGTCCCTCAGCCCAACCTGCACCCTCTCCAATCTGGGACCTCTCGAGGGATGTCCAACTGCCCTACCAGGATCAGGCCTAAACGGGCACTCTGACATCCCTCTCACAATCCAGGACTGCTAGCTCCCAACTGCTCGCTGCTTGCCTGCCTGCCTTCCTGATTGCCCCTAACTGCCTCTACCTGCCAGCCTGATCACCCCCTAACCACTCCCCTGCCAGCCTGATTGATGCTTAACTGCTCCCCTGCAGGCCTGGTCCCCCCCAACTGCCTTCCCCTGCAGGCTTGGGTCTCCCCCAACTGCCCTTCCCTGCAGGCCCGGTTGCCCCCAACTTCCCTCCTCTGCCGGCCTGGTCACCCCCAACTGCCCTCCCTTGCAGGCCTGGTCCCTCCCAACAGCCCTCCCCTGCTGGCCATCTTGTGGCAGCCATCTTGTGTCCACATGGGGGCAGCCGTCTTTGACCACATGGGGGCAGCCATCTTGTGTGTTGGAGTGATAGTCAATTTGCATATTACTCTTTTATTAGATAGGATAGAGTGGTATGATAATACCTAACAATCAAAGGGAGTAATGGCAATAAAAGGTTTCTTAATTTGACTTGGCTTTTGGAGAGCATTTTACAGACAGTAGATACTCTGGAATGAGTGTCATCTCAGTTTACCTTAGGACTCGAGATATACTGGGGTATCCAGGCAGCCTAGCTCATGGATTAACTGGGGCTCTGTTTATGCAAAAATTGAGGCGTTGCCTGAATAACTGTGTGTCCTAGAGGAAAATGGAGCCACAGCATTCAATTTTGGTTCAAGAAAAAATGAATAATCCTGAAATACAGCATAATGTCTGTTCTATATTGTTCTCTGATTAAGTTTGTAGGGATTCATGCCTGAGTGATAAAGCAAGGGAATTTAATGAACAAAGAAACTAAAAATTAATTATTTTTACCAAAAGCCAAAAGGGGCAATGACAGAAGGCATGAGACTGTAGTGATGAGAAGTGCTACTTTTAAGGCAAGTGATAGAATTCTTGATGTAAAATATAACAGACTTGAGTGGACATTGGTGTAAATCTGTGGGAACAGGAATACCTCCAGCAACTGAAGATATTTAACATCCCTATGTTTGTCACAGCCATATGAATCATCCTATTCAGAAAAATAAAGATAGACCAAAGTAGGTGCCAAGGTGGTATAACAATAGAACAGCTGCATTGGCCCTCAACAGGGAAGAAAGACCTTTTCAGGGTAAGTTGCAATAGGACTCAATTTAAATATTGTAAGTCATATTTGAATTCTAATAGAACATGTGGAGGAAAGGCCAGAGAAATATACCTTTTCTTTCTAATAAGTATATAAAATGAGAAGAAAACAGGATTAAAGGCACATAAAATAAAGTTCAATAAGGGATTTAGGAAATAAGATTTCACAGCACAACACAGATTAACCAATTAGTCCCTTTATTATTCCTTAGAAATCTTGTATATTCTCCAATTTAGTCTTTTAATAAACTTTTGGCTGATTTTGCGAACGCACTCAATATTACTGTTAACTCTTCCCCTCAACTTTCAATATTTACATTTTTCACTCTTCCCTAGGTCAGGGAGGATAATTATATATTATAGTATAACTTAACTACAACTCTATAATAATCTCTGGATTATTTATACTTTATAAATCAGCAATACCACTAATAATATAAAACACATTATTGAGATTTATTATTTTATTTTTAATTATTTATTTATTCAATTAAAATATTTAGTGTGAAAGATTTATGTTAGAGTTTTTTTCATTTTGTTAATATTTAAATACCTGGTATGTTTATATTTTCAGTAACTAAGAGGTGAAAGAAGGATATGAAGAAGGAAGGAAGCCTAAAAATTGCTATATGGAGGTTTGAACATTTGCTATGGATAAACACCAGTGAGTAATATAATTTAACTAGAGGCCTGGTGCATGGATTCATGCACCAGCGGGGTCCCTTGGCATGGCCTGTAGGGATCGGGCTGAAACAGGCAGTCCACCACACCCTGCCGCTCCTGCCTGACGCTCCCACTCATCCCAGCGTGGGCTCATGTCCAGTCAGTCCTGATTGGGAGAGGCTCACACCGCCACAGCGGTGCTCATCAGCCGTGAGCACTACGTCTCACCTGTCAGTCAGCTAAGCAGTGCTCCCATTGTGGGAACACACTTACCACCAGGGGGCAGCTCCTGCATTGAGCATCTGCCCCCTAGTGGTAGTATGCGTCATAGCGACCGATCAGCCAGTTGTTCGGTCAACCAGTCCTAACAATAGTTTAGGCTTTTATATATATACTAGAGGCCCAGTGCACAAAATACATGCACGGGGGTGGGGTCCCTCAGCCCAGCCTGTACCCTCTCCATTCCAGGAACCCTCAGGGGATGTTTGACTGCCCTCTCATAATCGGGACCACTGGCTTCTAACTGCTTACCTATCTGCCTGCCTGGTCGCCCCTAACTGCCCTCCCCTGCTGGCTTGATCACCCACAACTGCCCTCCCCTGCCAGCCATCTTGTGGCAGCCATCTTGTGTCCACATGGGGGCAGCCATCTTGTATTGGAGTGATGGTCGATTTGCATATTACTCTTTTATTAGATAGGATAAGTATTTGTCATATTATTCTCTACTTTTCTGTATGTATTTAAAATACTCCAGAATATTTTAAGCGAATAAAAAATGGTCAAGTTGCAGAAAAATAAAAGTTTTGAAATACAACCTGGTAGGCTTGAAAGCAACAACATATGCGTAAAAGGGCACAAGGTGCAGTCGGCAACAAAACTTATTGTTAGGATTGCTTAGTTAATATTCTTTTGTTGGAAAGGTGTGGTTTGAGCAAAGGAGAAAAGGAAACCAGCCCTATAAAAGGGAATGTCTGATTGGGCCATTGCCACAGCAGAGAAGGGCAGGTGCAGCAAAGGTCCCACAGGCAAGGATGTCTGTGTGTATGGGACACCAAAGGACACCTGTCACACCTGAAACACAATTTGCTAACACTCACAATTGCAGAGCTCAGGAAGAATCACTGTTTTTAAAACTATTATTTCCCTGAAATATAAAATATACATACATATAAATATACATGCACTCTTCTGAGCTTCCCCTACCCTTCACTTAATATTTGGCTATGGCCTTCTTTTCATGTCAATGAATTGGATGTACAGACATAATTTTTAATGGCTACAGAGTTATCCCTGACTGTTTGACATCACTGTGGTTTACTTCACTAACCCTTTATGGTGGGGCGGGTTGTTTCCGGTTTCCCCTGACATCAACAACAACAGTGAACATAATTGCTTATTTGACTGTTCACTTAGGTCACATTCACAGACGTGGAACTCCTGGCCCAAAGCAAATTCACTTGAATTTTGATCCACATTTCCAAATTGACTTTTTAGAAAGTGCTTCTGTTTGTTTAGTCCATTGGTTTTAAATCAGATTACACTCCCACAAACGGGGTAAGAGAAAACTGTTCAATGCACCTTTGCCAAATCACAAACTCTTGCTGAACTTGAGCGACCCCTTTCTGGCATAGCTGTCTGTGCACTTTTCAGAGCACTTTTGAAGGAAGGAAAGGGATCCAGCACCCCTACAGCTCTCCCGCGGGGACAGAGCTGGAAAAGTAAAGTTTCCCAAGGAGGTGGAAGCGCAGCAGGGACCCTCCCAGACAGGGGAGGGGCGCGCCCGGATGCCCCCTGCGCTCTGGGGCTGAGGCGGGGCACATGGGGTGGGGCCAGCCCAGTGCGGGCCACGGGGAAGGGCGGGGAAGCTCAGCTGTGTCCCCCTCCGGCTGTGTCCCCATCTGACCTGAGCGATATGAGCCCCTGGTGCCCTTCCCTGTCCCTTTGGGCGGGCGGACGGGAACAGCGGGTGGTGGGGAGATCGCGCGGTCACTCCCAGTCCTGACTCCTGAATCCTGCATGCTGTGTTACGGAAAAACCTAGGTGGGGACCAGGAGGATCCAGCTGGAGGGTGAAGTCCAGGGAGGCGCAGTTGGCGCGGCTGAGGGCCCTGTTTGGGTGCAGGCGTGTGAGTGTGTGTGTGTGAGTGTGTGTCACTCGGGTCCACACTCATGCACATACCCACATGCCCACACTCGGTCTCTGCACCCTCGGCCACCAGGAATCTCCGCGGAGCCTGCTGTGAACTCAGATACATCCAGTCCCAACACCAAGCAAGTCTGAGAAAGTTTCTCCAGACTCCCACTGCGCTGGCAGGAGGCGGGATCCAGACTAACACCCTGCCTCCCTCCTCCCGTCTCCCACCTCCCACTGCGGGAGGCACCCTGCCTCCATGCACCTCCTGGTGACCATTTGTTTGGTCGTTTTGGACACACAGCCCCCTTCCACGGTCAGCCTGCTCTTCAGTCCTCTGTCTGGTTGTTTAGGTCATGACGGCCCCTAGTTTTTTATATGTTAGGATAGATTTTTTTAGCTATATTTGATTTGATTTTTGAAATTATCTAAAATAATGCTGAAACTCCATTGATTTTGGTTATGTGCTTTTTTAAAAAATTGATCTCTAGCCCTGTCAGTTGGTTGGAGCATCATCTCATACACCAAAAGAGTGTGGGTTCAATTCCTAGTCAGGGCACATACCCAGGTTGTTGGTTTGATCCCAAGATAGGGCACTTACAGGAGGCAACAGAATGATGTTTCTTTCTCACATTAAGTTTCACTCTCCTCCTCTCTCTCTAAAAATAAATAAAAATATATCCTCTGGTGAGGATTTTTTAAAAAAAAATGTTGTCTAAAATAGATGATGACTGAAAATATATATTTAAAATAAATTATATGTGAAAAAATAACTCCATTAAACAATATAAAGATGTTACTTTTACCTGACTCTGATGAGATTACAGGTCTTCTAATGCATTTTCATTATGAAATAAGTTTCACCTCTAGGTAAACCAACATAAACTGAAGCTACTAGCATTTTCCCTGTGGTCATATTTCTAGCACTTCATTTTTTTATAAGTACTAAGGTTTCCATTTTAGAAATTTATAATATAGTGATGAGAAAGATAATCACAGCCATAAGATTTTATTTCTGTATGCCAAGTTTATACTCAGATTTTCATAATAAAACCAATTTGTTAGACAATTCCAGAAGAGACAACATTTAGCTTAAGCCATATAAGCAAAAAGTGAGTATGTGTATTTATTTTATTCACCCTTAAGTGTATTTTTCTCTCCAAATATTGAAGTCTTTTAGAAGAACAGAATTTGTTTTAAGTAGCAGAGATGAACAGGGTTTATGCTATGAAATTATATCATATCATAAAGTACACATTTGTGGTATTTGCTATGGTATAAAATCTAATTTACATATCTTCAGTGACATTTTATAACAAATTTAATATCATATCTTTGTACCAGGTTTGGGGTGATAATGTGGTTTATTAGATGGGTATTTGGGTTGCTGTTATTCATTAGTTACATAAAATCCATCGACAGCCAATTCTAAGGCAAACACAAAGAAAATATTTAGATCCATTTAATAGAACTCTTTATTCACATTAAAATAATTCTTGTTTTGATTTGGACATTTATATAAAATGATGAAAAATAGGATTTATTATGAAATGACTGACAACAATATTTATATTTGCACAAGAAATGAGCAATAAGCTCATTATTGAGTTTAATCTATCAGTTTTTCTCAGCTTTACATAGGAAACTTCAACCTCCAAGGGTTTTAATATGTTAGTGATTAAATAGATGTAAATAGTCAGCTTTTTAGTCATTAATATGTATGAATATAAAATGAGATGTTATTATTTATGAGCAATATCAAAAATAAGATTAGAGTTTCAGATTGACTATAGCTTATTTTTACTGAGTCTAGAAAAGCATTTCCATATGAATAAATCATCCTGTTTTTCATGTGATATATCCTGCAGGTGTTAGTTTCATAGTTGACATTTAGTAAGTGAACTCTACCCAGTAGGATGTAAAAATATAATTTAGGCATACTCTAATACCTTCAGATGTGAAAATAAACCATTTGTTTTTGGGTATTTTCATCATTTCGATAGAAATAGTACAAGGCCAAACAAAACAAAACAAAAAAACCTAGAAAAAGTTGTTTCTATTACTTATATACTACTCTAACCTGTGAACACTTGGCAGTACTATGTGTGAAATATTCTGCTAGCTCTAGGTAAGAAGTATCATCTGCATGCATGATAGACCATTTGTAGCAAATTTATTCCTACAATCATTATATCCTGGCCTAAAACATTTTTTATCAAAATTACCCATATTTTTCTGTGTTTTCTAATAATGTAAAATATTATTCTTTTGATTCCACCTGAATATACTGCTTTGGAACAAAAACTAAGATTTAAGGCACTTAGGTATGCAGTCAAACACCAGTTCCCAGGACATACCTTACCTCCCACTCTTGGAAAATTTCTTTAATTCAGGAAGTTGAGATGGTAAGCAACATCTCTGACACTGGGATTCATTTTGATTTCCAAATATAAAATTTGGAAAATTTAGAGAGCCCTGGGTCAGTAACTCCTTTGATCTAGCACCAAATTAACATGGCTGATAACTATGTTCTTAAATTAGATATTAGGCTCAGTAATTAAATCCCTCTCTAAATACCAAAAATTCAAAAATTTTCCCCAAACCCTAGCCCTGATAGGAATCTGCAAAAAGAGGATGATCAAAGAAACTTGATAAATGCAATGTGGTCTATCCATCTCTTGGAGATTTACAAATAAATTAATACATTAAAAACTGAAAAATTCTACAGAAAACTGTTGAACTGTGAACAATATATTATGGGCCAAATATATTTGACCAGAAAATTATGGCACATTACCAAATGAAACAAACTAAAATGAACTTGGCTATATACATAAGAATTATAAACTGTAAATTCCCCAGAGATCAGATTATCACTCTTTGTGGCCTAGAACCCAGGAATATGTACTTTCAAGCAATTTGCATGAAATTCCACTAGTGGCCAAATTTGAGAACTTTGACCTATCCTCCCTTTACTGTGACCTTCCTCTGCACTATTGCAGCAATAGGG
Organism: Plecotus auritus; assembly: GCF_963455305.1. NCBI lineage: Eukaryota > Metazoa > Chordata > Mammalia > Chiroptera > Vespertilionidae > Plecotus > Plecotus auritus. The sequence goes on from NC_137777.1 coordinate 33,163,896, forward strand.
AACTCTCATCTGTTTGGGTACAACTTTAAAGTTCACATATTTATTTGAGATTGACCAATTTCCCAAGATGCCCCACATTGTCTGTCATCATCCACTGCTAATATAATGGCTGTTCTCATGGAGAGGAAAATGTTGTCAAGTTATTTATCAATTCAGGGAAATATTTATGGAGCATCTACTTCCACCAGATCTTCTGCCAGGTCTTGAAGGAAATGAAACTAAACAAGACTCATGTTCTTTAACAGCTATCATTCCAGGAAAGATAGAATCCTGGATTACGGAGAGTGAAATCCAAAACATGTTAATGGCTTTAGAGAAAACCATCGACTTTGGTGCCAATTTCATATGCTCAAGAGCTAAATGAAGGTAAAATGAAGTATTTCTTTTCATGGTCTTCCGAACTTCACACTGTTTTCCCAGCTATTTATTAGATGCATTTATTCCTCTTTTGATAATTACCACATTCTAAATTTAGCATTTTATCCAACCTCCTCTAATTCAATTTTGATTAACTTGCCATTTAGTCATTCTAACTGGAAATTTCAGATTCCTTTATTTCTCCTTCTGTCTCTTGAAACACAGTGAATTCATTAACAAGCCTTATTGACTCTATATCAAAATTGAATCCCAGATCTAGTTTTTTACTCCTTCTCTTACATCTCTACCACTACACTTACAAATTCAGCCTTACTTCAGATTCTCACATTTTTGCTCCAGGATTCTGAATAGCTCCTAACTGATATCCTGCACTCCATCCCCTATCTGGCTCTCCTTTCTCCAATCCATTTACTATATAACATCTATACTTGCTTTTCTAAACCAAAATAAGATCAACAATAGCAAAACTGACCAAATTTGCCTTCTTTTGTCTTCCTCATATAAAATTCAAACTAAATATTCCAAAGAAAAATTTATAATCTGATCCCAAGATACCTCCCCACTATATCTTGTACCTGTGAAACCAACCAATTAGCTTTCTCCAACTACATTATGCTCCTTCACTCATCTGCTCCTAAATAGATTTTTCTTTCCATTGCCTTGAAAGATGGTCCCATTTTTATAAATCTACCACTATTGAATGCTGGCAGGAATAGAACATTTCTCTCCGGTATTCTTAACTTTCTACTTATGTTCATTCTGATCACAGTGTCATCTTGTTACGTTTGTATGTGATATGTCTTTCCTTCAAAGATTCTAAACATCACAGAATTATAACATTAACATTTGTTTCTCCATTTGTGGACCTTAGGAGATAATTGTTATTCAACAAACATTTGCTTAATAAAAGCATTTATGATTGAGTAAATTAAAGTTATAATTTGAGAAGAAACCAAGATGGTGGCATAGGTAAACACCTAAACTGCTGCCTCACACAACAATTTCAAAACTACAACTAAAAGACAAAACCAACATCATCCAGAACCACAGGAAAGCTGGCTGAGTGGAAATTCTACAACTAGGAGGAAAGAGAAAAGCACATTGAGACTCAGAGGAGCTGAAAAAGGCTGAGGTAGGGAGACGTGAGCACGGAGAGGACTGACTTCTGAGTGTGTGGCTGGCTTTCTCAAGCGGGAGGGAGATGGAAGCTCCCGACTGCACTGAACCCCAGTTCTGGGAGAGACTCTGGGAACCCAGACTCATTCGGGGGGAATCTGGACAGTCAGGAAAAAAGAAAAGCACACTGAGACTCAGGGAAGCTGCAGAAGGCAGAGGTCCAGAGTCGCGTGCGCACATGGAGAGAACTGACTGCTGAGTGTGTGGCTGGCTTTCTCAAGTGGGAGTGAGACAAAAGCTCCTGACTGCACTGAACTCCAGTTCCGGGCAAGACTCTGGGAACCCAGACTCATTTGGGGAGAAACTGGACTGTCTGGCAGCAGGCGACACTTGAGGGCGGCTTTCTCTCAGAGGTGCTTGCAGTGATTACCACGGGACACTGAGACCCAGGGGCCTCATAGGGCAGGACTGACGGGAAGCCAAGGCTGTCTGCTCCGCCCTGAGACTCCGCCCCATCCAAGCTGAGCAGAGAGGCTTTTGCAATTTTGCAAGTCTTGTCTCATAAGGGTGTCTCCAGCACAGAAGTTCTCCCAGCGTAGACACAGCTGATCCTCACAGCCAATTGGCCTGGAGGTCAATTCCTCCCAGTGATTCCAACAACAACCAAGACTTAACTACAACAAGGCTGTGCACACAGTCCACAAAGGGGTGCACCAAGAGTGTCCACATCAGGTAACTGGGGAGGCTGAGCCACTGGGCCCTATAGGACACCTAGCACACAAATCTACCCTACCAACTCAGGGAAGCAACGAAAATACGGAGACAAAGAAACAGATCACAAATGAAAGAAATGGAGAAAAGCAAACGACTGGATATAGAGTTCAAAAGCACGGTTATAAGATTTTTCAAGAATTTCCTAGAAAAGGCCGATAAATTTAGCGAGACCCTCGAGGATATGAAAAAGGACCAACTAGAAATTAAAAATACTCTGACTGAAATAAAAAATATTATACAGAGACCTAACAGCAGACTAGAGGACCGCAAGAATCAAGTCAAAGATTTGAAATACAAAGAAGCAAAAAACACTCAACCAGAAAAGCAAAAAGAAAAAAGAATCCAAAAATGTGAAGATAGTGTAAAGAGCCTGTGGGACAACCTCAAGCATACCAACATCCGAATTATGGGGGTGGCAGAAGAAGAGAGAGAGCAAGATACTGAAAACCTATTTGAAGAAATAATGACAGAAAAATTATCCCACCTGGTGAAAGAAATAGACTTACAAGTCCAGGAAGTGCACAGAACCCCAAACAAAGGAACCCAAAGAGGACCACACCAAGGCACATCATAATTAAAATGCCAAGAGCAAAAGACAAAGAGAGAATATTAAAAGCAGCAAGAGAAAAACAGTTAATTACCTACAAGGGAGCACCCATACAATTGTTAGCTGATTTCTCAACAGAAACTATGCAGGCCAGACGAGAGTGGCAAGAAATATACAAAGTGATGAATAGCAAGAACTACAACCAAGATTACCCAGCAAAGCTATCGTTCAGAATTGAAGGTCAAATAAAGAGCTTCACAGATAAGAAAAAGCTAAAGGAGTTCATCACCGCAAAACCAGTATTATATGAAATGCTGAAAGGTATTCTTTAAGAAGAGGAAGAAGAAGAAAAAGGTAAAGATAAAAATTATGAACAACAAATACTTATCTATCAACAAGTGAATCTAAAAATCAAGTGAATAAAAAATCTGAAGAACAGAATAAACTGGTGAATATAATAGAATCAGGGGCATAGAAAGGGAGTGGACTGACAATTCTCGGGGGGGGAAGAGGTGTGGGGGGTGCGGGAAGAGACTGAACAAAAATCATACACCTATGGATGAGGACAGTGGGGGAGAGGTAAGGGAAGAGGGTGGGGAGCTATGGGGGAAAAAAGAGGAGCAATTGTAATAATCTGAACAATAAAGATTTATTAAATTAAAAAAATATATAAAGTTATAATTTAAGTCATTAATAAAGTTAACATTTATGTTTAATGAATATGCAGCAAAAACAACATATCAAAATGTGTTAGAATTAATTACTTGTCTACATTATGTCTGAATATACCAGGAAACTCTATATGCCTATGGCTGGACTAGTACTTTTTTATGGAGCATTATTATTGTCTAGTCAAGGAATGGAAGAAGGCAAAATTCATATTTGCCTATGGAATATGGAAAGTTCCTAAATAATGTTAAATATTAAGAAATCAAGAATTTTATATAAGCAATACGTGTTGTTGTTTTTTCGGAGATATGGAGATAATTATCAAAACTATATATTCATATCCTATATAATAAAAGCCTAATATGCTAAGTGTCTGGTTGTCCAGTCAACCATTCAACCAATCAAAGCATAATATGCTAATGATATGCTAAGGCCACTCAACTTCTTGCTATGACGTGCACTGACCAGCAGGGGGCAGACGCTCCTACCGGTAGGTTAGCTTGCTGCCAGAGTCCAGCTGATCGGGGCTGAGTGAGATGGGCCAGACATGCCCTGGAGCCCTCCTGCGGTCCCTCCCCTGCTGGCAAACCTCCCGTGTCCCTTCCTGGCCCCAGTGGGGTCCCTCTGCCTGGCCTGCGCCCTCTTGCAATCCTGGCTGAGGGACCTCCCCTTCCCCCCCACCCCGTGCATGAATTTCATACACTGGGCCTCTAGTCCTATCTAATAAAAGAGTAATATGCAAATTGACCATCATCCAAGACAAAAGATGTCTGCCCCCATGTGGTCAAAGATGCCTGCCCCCATGTGGACACAAGATGGCCGCTACAAGATGGCTGGCAGGGGCGGGCAGTTGTGGGCAGTTGGGGGTGACCAGGCCAGCAAGGGAAGGCAGTAGGGGGGAACCAGGCCTGCAGGAGAGGGCAGTTGAGGGGGGAACCGGGCCTGCAGGGGAGGAGAGTTGGGGGGGACCAGCCCTACAGGGGAGAAGAGTTGGGTGGGACCCAGGCCTGCAGAAGAGGACAGTTGGGTGGGACCCAGGCCTGCAAGGGAAGGCAGTTGGGGGGGACCAGGCCAGCAGGGGAGAGCATTAGGGAAGGCCCAGGCCTGCAGGGGAGGGCAGTTAGGGGTGACCGGTCCAGCAGGGGAGGCAGTTGGGGGCAAACAAGCCTGCAGGGGAGGGCTTTTGGGGGGACTAGGCCTGCAGGGAGGGCAGTTTGGGGGCCCAGGCCTGCAGGGGAGGAAAGTTGGGTGGGGGACCCAGGCCTGCAGGGGAGGGCAATTGTGGGGGGGCCAGATCTGCAGGGGAGGACAGTTGGGGGGAACCCATGCCTGCAGGGGAGGGCAGTTGGGAGGGACCCAGCCTGCAGGGAAGGGCAGTTGGGAGGGGACCAGGCCTGCAGGGGAGGGCAGTAGGGGGGACCCAGGCCTGCAGGAGAGGGCAGTTGGGGGTGGGGGACAAGGCCAGCAGGGGAGGGCAGTTGGCAGGGGGACCAGGCCTGCAGGGGAGGGCAGTTGGGGGAGACCCAGGCCTGCAGGGGAGGGCAGTTGGGGGGCCGAGGCCTGCATGGGAGGACATTTGGGTGGGACCCAGGCCTGCAAGGGAGGAAAGCTGGGCAGGGGACCCATGCCTGAAGGGGAGGGCAGTTGGGGGGGATAGGCCAGCATGGGAGGGCAGTTTGGGGTGACTGGGCCAGCAGGGGAGGGCAGTTAGGGGCAATCGGGCTGGCCAGGGAGCAGTTAGGTGTCGATCAGGCTGGCAGTGGAGTGGTTAGGGGGTGATCAGGCTGGCAGGCAGAAGTGGTTAGGGGCAATCAGGCAGAAGCAGGTGAGCGGTTGGGAGCCAGCAGTCCTGGATTGTGAGAGGGATGTCCTACCGCCCATTTAGGCCAATGGGATTGGGCCTAAACGGGAGGTTGGACATCCTTCAAGGGGTCCCAGATTGGAAAGGGTGCAGGCTGGGCTGAGAGACACCTCCCCCACCTTGCACGAATTTCGTGCACTGGGCCTCTAGTATATTTATAAAACTTAAATGAAAAATAAATTTAGATTTAAAGTATAATATAGATTTATTGAATTTCTACTTTGTAGCAGTTTCTGTAAAAGTGCTTCAAATGCATACCTAATTTAATTTAAAGGTTTAGGAAGAATTTTAGTACTTTATGTATAAGGAATGTAACACAATTTATTTATCTAGAGTACTACAGACTACCTCTGTCTTTAAAAGGAGAAAAACTTGTATCTTTAACTCAGAAAGACATGCAAATAATGGAAGGAGTCTTATTTTCCAAGACATCTATGAAATTTCAGTTTGTGTTTTAACTATGAGAAGTGTTTTAATTTGGTCTCTTCTGAAAACAGATGGGATCAGAAAACCCAGGTGGGTATGTTATTATGATATTTGTGAAGAAATTGATTTTTCTTATTTTCTATGGGAATGAGATTAAAATCAGTAGTTTGTTATGCATTGCTCTTGATTTCCCCAAATAAAATAATTCACTTTACTGAAAGGTTTTGGTGAACTCGAAGTCTCTGCAATGTAACCATTGAGTAAAATGTCTTTTATGTTGAATAGCCAAAGCAATGACATTATGTATCCATCTGAGATGAGCATGAAATGGTGGGGCACTTTCCCCTTTTCTCACCATGGTAATTTTAAAGAGAGTATTGTTTATTGCACCCCATGTGATCAGGGATGTAAGCTCCATTCTAACCTCCTGACTCTTCTTAAGAAACCTTTTTTTTTTGTTTATCAAGAGAAATTTGATCAATTCTTTATCCATAGCTAACTACAATGTTTAGTTCTAATTCTGAACAAGGCCAGTTACAGTGAAACCTAAGATCACAAACTCAGTAGATCCAGAGACATAGAAACATGGAACAGACTGACGAATTTCAGAGGGAAGGTGGGGGTAGGGAAGTGGAGGGGAGTGACTAACCAGGGAACTTATACACATACTAGAGGCCTGGTGCACAAATTCGTGCACAGGTGGGGTGCCTTGGCCTGGCCAGCAATCAGGGCCGTCTCACACAGTCTCTATTGGGGTGATCAGGGCCAGTTGGCCAGGGGAAAGGGACTGCAGGAGGTTGACCCACCTCAGGAGGTTGGCTGTGGGAGCACACTGACCACCAGGGGGCAGCTCCTGCATTGAGCGTCTGCTCCCTGGTGGTCAGTGCATGTCATAGCGGCTGGTTGACAGGTCGTTTGGTTGTTCAGTCATAATGGTCATTTAGGCTTTTATATATATAGATATGCATAGCCCATGGACACAGACAATAGTGTGGTGAAGGCCTGGGAGGAGCAGGTGCAGGGTGGAAGGGGTCAATGGGAAAAAACAAACAAACAAAGGGGACATCTGTAATACTTTCAACAATAAGGATAAGTTAAAATAAATAAATAAAATGAAAAAGATAACAAACTCATTAAGTAGTTTTTTTTTCCCCCTTGGGTCTTCCTTTTCACATCCCCAATTCTACCTTATTCGTTCCCTTTCCTAATCTGAAATGCTTCTGCTTTATCTATCACCAATAAATGTTACTGAGCTCTAAGGAATTGACAATTTCACCAATTAAAAAAAAAATTGCATCTGCCAGCTATTAGATATTTACACCTTGCATCATTTTCTATGCAACTACATTCCCAAGGGAATTGTTTCTATTCAAAAGAAATAATTTCTTACTTTGTGAAAATATGAATTAAAGCTCATTCTTTTAAAAAATAATTTGTTTTCCAAGTAATTTAATGTGGCCATTATTTGGTAATAGAGAACCGTTCTAGAAAAAGTTAATAATAATTCTCCCTGAAATCATATCATTGTTCATGGCCAATAATTTTCAGAATAATAAATGGAAAAGGTCTGAACTCAAAGATGTTTGGTTCAAGTAAAGTAAGCTTTCATTGAAAGAAGAAAAAACACAGCAGATATTTTAAAACAACTTATGCTAAGTTTAGATTATAACTGAAATTTTATTTCAGAAAGGATATTTCAGAATATTAAATTATTTCTCAATGACTAAAACAGAATTATATACTCTACTGAAATTGTACTGCCTTCTGTAATATAATTTTGACATACTTATGACCCATTAAAAAATCTAAGCTATACTGTGTAAGAACTGCACGCAACCAATTACTCCATTGGAGTCATAGACAACGGTATGGTGGTTACCAGAGAGACAGGGAGTTTGGGGGAAGTAGATAAAGGGTAAAGGAAGTCAAATATATGGTGATGGAAGGAGATTTGACTTTGGGTGATAAACACACAATACAATATACAGATGATGTCTTATAGAATTGTATACTGTTTCAAGTATACAATTTTATTAACCAATGTCACCCCAATAAATTTAATAAACTTTTTACATAGAAGCTATAATAAAATTTAGATACACTTATATTTCATTATTCATTTATTTTGGAAATTTATCTAGACTACTATTTCATATCATTTAGAAAACTCTCCACAGGCATTTTTCAAAATGGGTCTTTTTCCTTCACTAAAAAAAAAAAGAAAAACAAATCAATTTCTAGTTTAAAAAAATTAAAAGTATTATTGTATGCTTCTATTTTCCCACCTAAAACTAAAGGCTTCTTAGGAATTGTTTTTGCTTGTATTTATAAGTTAACATTTATCCCCAAATAAAGCATTATTTATTACTAGAGGCCTGGTGCACGAATTTGTGCACAGGTTGGGTCCCTAGCCCTGGCTGGCGATCAGAGCCATTTGGGGCCATCTCGCCCAGTCCTAATCGGGGCCAGGCCAATTGGGGACTGCTGGCCAGGGAGAAGAACAGGGGAGGTACGGCAGGAGGTTGGCCAACCGGCCAGGGGGAGGGACCGAGGGAGGTTGGTCAGCCACAGGAGGTTGGCTGTGGGAGTGCACTGACCACCAGGAGGCAGCTCCTGCATTAAGCGTCTGCCCCCTGGTGGTCAGTATGTATAATAGCGACTGGTCGATCAGTCATTCCAGTCATTCTGGTCGTTCGGTTGTAATGGCGCTTAGGCTTTTATATATATAGATTACTCAATATCATCTTAGTTCCATTTTGTCACCAGGGTCTTCATATATGACTAAAACTGTGAAAAAAAATTTCAAAATTTTGAAAATAAATGTTGCAAAGGTTATTAGAGAACACTGTAAAATTACATCTGATGTAGTATTGAAAGGTGTATTTTAGTTAATTTTTACTGTATGTGTAGTTTTTTGAAAATCTTCTGTAAGAATCATTTAAGAGTCTACACAATGTCACTTATATCTATGATATTGCACAAATTTTATAATTTTTTATTTAGATTCTGGAGGACAGGAAATAATGCTTCTTTCTCCCACTCCTCAGTCTTCTTCATTCATTGTCCATGCACCACTTATTTGCACCAGTAAACTTCCGCAAGACAAGTCTTACTCTCTCTATGGGGCAAAACCATACAGAGCAGTTACATGGCTTATATAATATACAGTATACCTCCCTCCTGGATAAAATTAATTCTGATATAACCTCATTATTGACTTAAAATATTTGCTTTCAAATGCAACTTTAATATATACAAATAAAAATTGACAATAATGCTAATCAAGACACTGAAATCATGTATCATTATTCTGTCATTTTCTAATAGCTGAGAATATATGTATATTTTTAGAATATCATTAAAATAAAAACGGAAAATATTTAACATCCTATAGAAATCAAGATACCCAGAATATATGCCTTAGGAACACATTAGGAGTCTAAGGTTTAGCAACCCTGATTGCTTCCTAAACCTGTGTTTGAAGAAAAGTGAGTAGATGTAGGAAGCAGAAAATACATTGACACTAGGTGTGGGCAAAAACTGTCAGAATAGATAGATGTATTGTAAATGGACCAGAATGAGTTCAAATGAATTAGAAGTTCGAACCCTAGAGGCAGCAAGGCATTTTTCTATTTGAGCTGATGCTGAATTGTCCCAAATCTATCTGCATCTAATCCTCTTTCATGTTGTTAATGCATTTAAAAATAAAATTATTTAATCATAACATTTCAATGAGGTGTAAATGATATATTTCTATTTGGGCACTAAGTTGCTGCCAGAATTAAAACCTTTTTTGTGTCTGGGAAGGAATGTGATGGGCAGAGAAAAATATCTCCCCTTTTTCTAAATTTTGTTTGCTTTATACAATAAAAAGTGGGAAAAATAAGGAAAACACTAAGGTTAAGGCAAATGCAACTTAGTAGCTTTGTTATGAAAGCATGAGGCCTAACAAATGTGTATAAAATTCACTTATTTATCAACCTTGCTCTATTCCTGCATTTTCTTTAAGATAAGTGCCTGGAATTAGTTGACACTCAAGGAAATTTAACCTTACCTAACATTTTCTAAATGAGACCCCAATGTGCTCCATCAGTTTAAGGCTGGGGGTTTGTTTAGACTGTCATTAAGAAAAAACATGTATATTTATATTTTTTATCTACATATATGTGAGCAAATATACACAAACACAATATATGTCACTAACCACATAGCAACTAAAAACATGGAACATAAAATCGCTATAGAGACACAGGATGCTAGGAAGGCTGTGAAGTGTGGGCGAGGCTGGCAGTCTATGAGGTAGAGGCCTTAAGGGGAAAGTGCTAGCTATTTCTAACTGCACCTGACACTGTTTTTTTCTATATACACTAAACACTTCCCTGGGTCATATAAAGAAACATATTTTCCTATCGTTTCTACAGAAACATTTGGGTATAATGTGATTACATACGGAGAATATTTATGTTTATGTAGCTATATACAGGTACAACCTGTTTTCCCAAATTTGAGCTCTTGATTAAAATCACTTTAATTTGTAATTTAAGATCATTGCTGTGCTGAAGCTGTCAGGTTTAGAAGAAGAGTATTTTCCTTTCTATATTTCAGTCTTTCTCTCTACATTTTTGAACCTTTTTTGCCCCCACCCCCATATTTGCCTGACAATCCTAAAAGTGCCTAATATAAACCTTCACCTTTTTTAAAAAAAACTTGTAATTGATTTTTATAGAGAGAGGAAGGGAGAAGTATAGAAAGATAGAAATGTCGATAAGAGAGGAACGTCATTGATCAGCTGCCTCCTGCACCACCCCTACTGGAGATGGAGCCCGCAACCCGGGCATGTGCCCTGACTGGGAATCAAACTGGTAACCTATTGTAAACCTCCAGCTTTAAATAGTCATAGCCATTCTACTACAAAATGTTTCCACTCTTTTTTAGGTTAAATGTAAATTAAATATAGCTGGATCCTCTACAACTCAGGGCACATCTATCCCTGACTAAATTTAATATAAATGCATCTACCACATACTATCAACACTTCAGTCAATGTCAGACAGTGAGGTGTGTAAGTTTCAAGACTTTGTACACTATCTTCCACTGCTAGCCTTTGACAAGCATCTAGAGACCAAGGATTGAGGAAGAAGAGGACTGAAAGGAATCTTTATATAAGTATTATTTTTACAGAAAAAACTAAGAAAAGTGAATTGATTTATTATTTATAGAAAGTAGACAAGTTTGGGAAACAGAAGAGTTGGATCCATTTATGAAGACTTGACTATAGTAAAAAACCTAAATTTATTAGTAGAGAGCTGGATTAACAGATTATCCTCCAAAATATCTTATAATAAAAGATAAATAAGAACAATATCCCAAACAACCGTCAAAATGTTCTTTCATCAGGAATAAGTAAGAATTTTAAGATTCTGTAGATTGAAAAAAAGAATAAGAAACCACAGGTGACATTAAATTTCAGCCACCAGTCTGATATAATCTAGACATTAAAAAATAGTCTGTAGAGCCACCAACTTTCACCATACCCAAAAATAAACTCAAAATGGATAAAGGACTTAAATGTAAGAGGGGAAACCATAAAAATCCTAGAAGAAGCCATGGACAGCCAAATAGCAGACATTTGTCGTAGCAATATCTTTACTGATACAGCTCCTAGGGCAATGGAAACTAAGGAGACAATAAACAAATGGGACTGCATCAAAATAAAAAGCTTCTGCACAGCAAAAGAAACCAAACAATAAGAAAGCCCCCTGCATGGGAGAACATATTTACCAATGTTATCTCCGATAAGGGCTTAATCTCCAAAATTTATAGGGAACCCATACAACTTAACAAAAAGAAGATAAACAATCCAAGCAAAAAATGGGCAAAGGACCTAAATAGACACTTTTTGAAAGAAGACATCCAGAAGGCCAAGAGACATATGAAAACATGCTCAAAGTCACTAATCATCTGAAAGATGCAAATAAAAACAACAATGAGGTATCATCTCACACCTGTCAGAACGGCTATCATCAACAAATCAACAAATGACAAGTGCTGGCGAGGATGTGGAGAAAAAGGAACCCTTGTGCACTGTTGGTGGGAATGCAGACTGGTGCAGCCACTGTGGGAAACAGTATGGAGTTTCCTCAAAAAATTAAAAATGGAACTTCCATTTCACCCAGTGATCCCACTTTTAGGAATATATCCCAAAAGAACAAAAACACCAATCAGAAAAGATATATGCACCTCTATATAACAGCACAATTTATAATAGCTAAGATTTGGAAACAGCCTAAGTGCCCATCAGCAGATGAGTGAATTAGAAAACTGGTATATCTACACAATGGAATACTACACTGCTGTAAAAAAAAGAAGGAATTCTTACCATGTGCAACAGCATGGATGGAACTGGAGAGCATTATGCTAAGTGAAATAAGCCAGCTAGTGAAAGAAAAATACCACATGATCTCACTCATTTGTGGAATATAATGAACAACATAAACTGATGAACAAAAATAGAACCAGAGTCATAGAAGCATCGAACAGACTGTCCAGTCTATGAGGGAAGGTGGAGGGTGAGGGGGTACGAAATCAACCAAAGGACTTGTATGCATGCATATGAGCATAACTATTGGACACAGATGGGGTAGGGGGGTGAGGGCATGTGCTTGGGGGGTGGGCGTGGCTGGGGAGAAGTCAATGGGGGAAGAAGGAGACTTATGTAATACTTTAAACAATAAAGAATTTAAATTAAAAAATAGGTTGTATATTATTATTAATAAAGTTATTATTATTAATTATTATTATTATTAATAAAATTATTATTAAAAAACCCAAGTGATTTATACTATTATATGATAGCTATACTGTCTGAGAGAATTTTAATTAAATCTTTAATAGCTTTTGGAACAGAGAAGTCAAACTGTACTGGTCAATATAAAATGCAGGATTTAGCAGAAGAGTCTAATGTGCATTAATGAATTAACCGGGCCAACAAGTATCTAAATACAGCAGTGCTTAAAGGATCTGGTTTTAAGAGGCAGACTGACCAGATCCAACATCAGTAGTCTCACCTCTTGCACCAAATCCTATAAATAATATGTGTGCCTAGCATTGCTAAAAACTGATATGAATACTCAGTGGTTCAGGGCATGGGAGAAATCTGTAATGGTTATGTGTACTTCACAGGATGGCCTGATGATTAGAACACATTTTAGCTTAGAGGACTGTGCTGACACAGAAAGTTATAGCAAATCTAAGCATAACCACAATGGTAGAATCCATGAACAGAGGGCATCCAGAGACATAACCAGGTGATCAACTTGAGTAACTCAATTCAAGGAACCAGAAATAGAGAGCCCTCCATGTCATCTCCTAAGTCCAGTGCCAAGCAGTAGCATCTGGGGTATTTTATTCTGAGCAGGAATGTTTATTATGGGAGTTTGGGCAAGTGAGACAAGGCAATGATCTAGTTGTATATCCTGTCTATCTCCCTCACTCTAAAACAGTGTGGGCCACCACCCTACAAGTAGTTCCCGCCCTCCCATAGGCTGACTGTTCAAGCAGAGTCTATCAGAATCAAATAACCTCAAGTGCTAAACTGAATACAAAAATGTAAAGTCAGTCAACATTTGAAAATTATCATCATTATGAAATATCAAAGACAATAAATGTGAATAATAAGTAATGTGAATAGTTTCAACACCTCTAAATTATAGAGATACTCATTCTGGACTAATAATATATTTAGTTCATTGATGATTACAAGAGCTGTATCTCAAACCAAATAAAATTGAAAATAAAGGAATTGAGAATGTGGGTTATACATGTGTGATGGATGTTAACCAAAATTATTGTGGTAATCATTTTGCAATGTATTCATATATTTATCAAATCATTATGCTGTATACATAAAATGTTATATGTCAATTATATCTCACTTTTAAAAAATAAAAAGCCATAAAGAAATAAATTAATAAATTTTAAAACACAAATAATGGACTTAGTTATATTATTTATCACTTACCTAATAAGACAAATAGCATTCAGAATGGATTTTTAAAATCTACTAATCAGTCAAACAAAAATATTTATTAACAGCAAAGCACATGCCAAGCAATTCATAGAAATAAAAAAGCAAAAGGCCAATAAAACCAGAAAAAGATGATAGACTTCAATAATAAACAGAAAAACTCAAATTAAAACTAAAAATCTGATACTATTTTTTCATCCTTTAGATTAGCAAAAATTACGGGTGAATTATATCAAGCACTGGTGACATTGTCAACAAACTGTCTCACACTTTGCTGTAAAAGTAAATTATAAATAGCTATGAGTATAAATTAGTACAGCTATTTCAGATGAAATTTGGCATTACCTAATAATGCCACTTCTCAATACAATAGTTACCTTTAAGAAATACTTCCATATGTAGAATAAACTAGTATCCTATATAATAAAACCCTAATATGCACATCGACAGAACGGCAGAAAGACCAGTCGCTATGACGTGCACTACCCACCAGGAGGCAGACACTAAACGCAGGAGGTGCCCCCTGGTGGTCAGTGCACTCCCACAGGGGGAGTGTTGCTCAGCCAGAAGCCGGGCTCACGACTGGCGAGTGCAGCCGCGGTGGCGGGAGCCTCTCCCGCCTCCGCAACAGCACTAAGGACCCCTCAGGGGATGTCCGCCTGCCGGCTTAGGCCCACTCCCTGCAGACCTGCATGCCAGCAGGCAGACATCCCCCGAGGAGTCCTGGACTGCAAGATGGCGCAGGCTGGGCTGAGGGGCACCCCTCCCCTCCACCCCCCAGTGCACGAATGTCGTGCACTGGGCCTCTAGTATCAGAATGTTTATTATGGCATTGCTAATATTAAAATATGAGTAGACAGCAGAGGGAGAGAGAAAAATCCTTAATAGAATAGTAACTAAGTACATGGTAGTTTAATACAGTTAATATACTATAATATATGTGTATTATATAAAAATATGCAGTAACTGTTAAGGTAGATCTGTAGATACTAGCTTTCTTGAGATAGCTCTCTATATACCTACATAGTCGAGATAGATCCTTATGTACTAACATGATTATATTTACAAGAACAAATATAAAAAAGCAAGTTGAAGAAAATGTTACTTCATTTAATGTAAAAATGCAGGGTTTTTGTTAAAGTAAGACTAAAAATACACAATAAAATATTTCCCCTCATGCATAAATATTTTATGTAAATCACAAAAGATATGTCTGGATGAATAGCCACAAAAAATTGTTGACAGTGACTCTCAGGGATATAGGAGAGGATCAGCATTTGAAAGGAGTCATCAAAGGAAACTACAGTGAACATCTATCACTTTTACCCCCCTGCACTAACTCCCCCTCCTTAAAGCACACTGATTCTGCTTTTGGAGAAACCTTTTGTATCAACCAACATGCTTGGGAGAAACTGAACACTCCTCAACCAAGATTGAAGCAGGTAAACAAGGCCCAAAGCAATCAATGTTTTCCAATTCCATAGAACAGTGATTGGCTCAGGTCTATAAATCAAAACAAATGAAACTCAGTTCTGGAAACTCTTTAAAAGCTGTTATAAAATGAAACTAGCAGGAAGAAAACTAAAGCCATTGCAGCCACCTTGCAACCTTGGAAGAAGAGCCGAGAACAAGCCAACGAGGTGGTTGGTTGTGCCAGGGCATATACAAAGAGAGACACAGAGTCCTGCCGCCACTGGAACCCTGGGGAAGCCAAGGGCTTCTAGCTTCTGTCAGCAAATCCTTGCAGGCACTCAGGCCATCTGGGTTAACTTTTCAGTCATTTGCCACCAAAATGTTTTCTCCCACAGAGGTCTCTTGGGCTTATCTTTTTGTTATAATTTACTTTTTTGTTATAATAATTTTATTAAAATTATGTTTGTTATAATTTTTACTAGGAAGATATACTCACATACTTTGTAATTTTAAAACTTTAACAAAAACAGATTTTAAAATATCATGATTGCACAAAGGATTTTTTTACGTTACCTTCATTCTTCTAAGTTTAAGATTTTTATTTGAGGTTTTATTAAAGTATTAAATAGAATCATAAAATACTTTTTAAATATAAAACATCTTGGCAGATGGACTATGAGGAAGTAATAACTTCAAATATTCCCTAGAATTGTGTGGATATAATTAATGCATACATAAAAAGTAAAAATTTTAGATGGAATCAAACTCTAGAACAACAGAAATGTTGCAGTCTTTTTCCAAACTCCTTCTCCCCTAATTATTGCTAACAGAAAATGGAGACCCTTCTTTTAAAATTTTTCTCTCTAAAATGACAGGGACAGCATGAAATTCATAGTAAAGAGACAAATCTTCTTGTAACTGTTGTGCTTGCCTCCAAAGACGACATCTTTGAACAGGACCTTGAAGCTATAGGCTCTTTTGTAATCTTTTTTTTCTCCTTGTGCTTTTACATTCTGGTCTCTTATCTTCAACTCTTCAAAGAGTTCAAGCACAAGAGGACCCACTCACTTCCTCTGCATCTGCTCTTCCTACAGCCAGCTGTGTTCGTTCCCTAAAACATTGTAGTATTCAACTGCGCATTTTCTACTACATTTTTCCCCTTTGCTGCTCATTTCACCCATTTCTTTTTTTTATTTTTCAATTACAGTTTGCATTCAACATTATTTTGTATTAGTTTCAGGTGTACAGCATAGCAGCTAGATATCATATATTTTACAAAGTGTTCCCCACACCAACATTTCAAGTACCTTCTTGGCACCATGCATAGTTATTACAATATTATTGACTATATTTCCTATGCTTTACGTCCCCATGACTATTATGTAATGACCAATTAGTAATTCCTAATCCCCTAATCTTACCCATTTCTTTCATTTTTTAATGAACCTGTAATTTACTTATTTGTTTGTTTGTTAATCCTCACCCGAGGACATTTTTCCATTAATTTTTAGGGGAAATGGAAGTGAGAAGGAAAGACAGAGAGGAACATCAATGTGAGAGAAACACATCGATTGGTTGCCTCCTGCACAAGACATGACCAGAGCCCAGGACAGGGAGGAGTCTGTAACCAAGGTACATGCCCTTGACTGGAATCAAACCTGAGACCCTTTGTTCCTCAGGCCGATGGTCTATCCACTGAGCAAAACCGGCTAGGGCAGTGGTCGCGAGCCGTGGTTTGCCGCTCTGTTGACTAATGAGTTTGCCGACCACTGGGCTAGGGCAATTTTACCCATTTCTAATAATGGTCATTGAAAACAAAGTTTTTTCAATATAGGAAAATGAGTTTATTTTTTATTCAATGGTCATTAGGCCTACATGTTAATACAGAGGGCTTCTGCTTCACTGTGAGATCATAACATTCATCATTACAGCTCAACCACAGGCATGCCAATGTGGGACAGAAACAGCACATGTTTATAATATGGGTCTGCACCAAGGTCATTTCACATGTATGCTAATAGGCCACAGGACAACTGCCAATGGTGATAACTTCCAGTTTTGAGATAACAATCTGACTTAAGTGACATAAAAATGTGTACTTTATATCTTCCTTGAGTATTATTTCCATGGCTACCCAGGCCCTCAATTGTTCTGTAAACTGATGGGATTCTGTAAACAGTGCTGGTGTGCATTACCGAAACAAACAAGTGGTCTGTCTGCCACAAACTGGCCAGCCAGATTGTTCATTGTAAATTAATCTCAAAAAATACCTGGTTTGGAGCATAGCACCAATTCATTTAGCAAAATAAAGTAATTATGTAATCCAAGATTTTTTCTTGAAAAACTATGTCATTTAGTGAATGGTATGTTTAAAAAGACCCCAAAAAAGTTAAAATTACATGGGTGCATACACTTCCTTTTTCTTAGACTTCGAAGGCATAATGCAGACAAAGTACAGCATCCCATGACTGGTCAGTGCAAGATGCCACTGTCTTCCTTTTATTTTTTAACTTTAATTTTCTATTCTGACTCATTTTCATTCTCTTACCTATTCTAATCACTCTCTTTAATGTCCATAAAATATATGCCTCTTTTAAAATATAAAGTTCTGTTTTGTGTTTTTTTTTATTTAAACTGATAAATTGCTTTGATCTTGTTTTAATGCCTACTCTTCATTTCATATCATGTTATTGTGTTCTCACTGCTTCTTACTGCAGCTAGTGTTCCTTTGAATGCTGTTATTACATTTCGTTTATATGTTCCCTTAGTAATGAATCCAGGGAAGGCTTCTTTGCTACAGCAAGGGAACATTATCACGCTTGCCCATTGGCAACACTTGTGTGAGAGAGCTGTTTCATTCAACAAATATGTATTAGGCATCTAATAAGTGTCATGCACTGTTCTAGGCATGAAGGATATGTCAGTGAACAAAAGAAACCAAAAGCCCTTGCCTCAAGGAGTTGACGTTCTAGTGGATTTTTTCTGGAGAACATAACTAGGAAAGGGACTGTTGGATTTTACGGCATACACATTCTTAATTTCATTTTCAGAATTCCTTCTGAAATAGCTTCACTCAATTAAAAATGTGAGTAATATATGAGTACCCTCACTCCTTGCCCTAAACTTGGTTAGCTTAGGGCAGTGGTCGGTAAACTCATTAGTCAACAAAGACAAATATCAACAGTACAACAATTGAAATTGCTTTTGAGAGCCAAAACCGACTTCTGTGCATGGGCCACGAAGTTTCAATCGCACTGTATGTGCGTACCCGCACGTGGTATTTTGTGGAAGAGCCACACTCAAGGGGCCAAAGAGCCGCATGTGGCTCGCGAGCCGCAGTTTGCTGACCACTGGCTTAGGGAATTATATAAATCTCTAAGGTTTGACAACCTGATAGAAGTAAAATGACATATTATATATCTGATTTCTAGAAGTTTCTACACAGTTTTCTAAATCATGTGGCTTTATCACATTTGTGAATTGCCTATGCATAATTGTTTCTAGTTTTTCTGCTTTTTTATTTTTAAGCACTTAAAAATATTTTTATCATGCCCTAGCCGGTTTGGCTCAGTGGCTAGAGCAGCTGTGGGCAAACTACGGCCGGCGGGCTGGATCTGGCCCGTTCGGCTGTTCTATCCGGCCCGCGGAGCCAAAAGAGCAGAGGGTTCTCTTGTTCTCCCCTCCACTCCTTTACTTTGAATTTATATTAGTTCACACAAACACTCCATCCATGCTTTTGTTCCGGCCCTCCGGTCCAGTTTAAGAACCCATTGTGGCCCTCGAGTCAAAAAGTTTGCCCACCCCTGGGCTAGAGCATCGGCTTGCAGACCAAAGGGTCCTGGATTCTCTAAACACATCAATGTTTCTCCTGTCTTTCCCTCTCTCTTCCACTCTCCCTAAAAGTCAATGGAAAAATATCCTTGGGTGAAGATAAAAATAAATTTAAAAATTTATTAGTAAATAAGAAAGATATGGAAAGAAGCTAGGAAAAGCACAACAGACCCAAAATAAAAAGGTAGGAAATAAATAACATATAAACAGTAACAGGACTCAATGACATAGAGAAAAAAATGACCACAGTAAAACTCAAAAGATATGACATTTTAAAAAAATTTGTTCTTTGGAAAACAGCACATAAAATATACAAAATTTTGGTAAGATGTAATAAATATAACTGAAAGAAGATACAAAATAAACTAAATTCAGAGTAAGAAAAGAACTAGTGATACAATAGTGATTATAAATATTATAAACTATACATCAATCAATTTGGAAAACTAGATAAAATGTTAAAATCTGAGGGAAACATAATGTTAAATTGTTATAAAAACTTTAATACACAAATTTTATTAAATAAAAATTAAAATGATAATTTAAGCAAAAACCAAAACAGGGCCACCTGGCTTGAGAGGTAAGTTCTAACAAGTTGTTAATGATGAGATATCAAATTGTTATAGAAAATATTAAAACTCAGGAAAGCTTTTTGTCTGACTTGTTGAGTGTGGCTAGTAAAATTATTTATTTCAAATGCCATAAGGACAGTACATTAAGTAGTATAAAAAATTTTTAAAAATTCCTCCTTTGACCATGAAGGAATAACTGCAATAGGAATTGCTTTCCCTACAAAACTACAAAACCAGCCAAAATATAGGAAAACAGGTAGAGCAGGACTGGGAAAAGGGAAAAATGAGGTGAACATTACCTGACCAGCTTACCTCCTAGAGGTAGTTTCCAGGATGCAGTGCAGAGAATAAAAAACCAAACCGCGCCCAGCAGTCTCCCAGTGCGAAGGAATAAGTAATTGGAGTTCAAGCAAACCAAGGATCCTAGAATTGTGGGCAGGGTACTGTAGAGGAGGGTCTATACAGAGAAATAGTTCTGCATATCTGCAGAGGAATCCCTTTGAGACTTCTGCTAAGTACTGCTCTGTGTATACAAGAGACCCCGCTAGAACCACTACAAAGTAAGCTGAACAATTTCCTTGGCTTTACACCAGGCTGTTAATAGTCTGTACTGCTACCAGCCACAGTGAAGAGATCTCATAAGAAAGGAGCGTTAGATAGAGCTCTCATGCATTAAGGGTCTTGCCTAATAGCAAGACTAATTGAACACTGGGAGTGGGATGGGGGATCAGGAAGAGTGGCCTGCTCTGAACTAGCACTAACAAAACATAAAAGAAATCCTTGAAAGAATCAAACAGATCCTAGTAACTGCATGGCAGAACAAAACCAAATATTCTTTAAAGAAATAAAAAAAAGTCCAGCATGAACAAGATAACCTAGAATACAATAAAAAAAAATTGCCAGGCTTGCAAAGAAACAGCATAACAAGATCCTTACGAGATTAAAATCAATCAACCAAACAAAAAGAAATCAGAGATGATGGGATTAACAGTAAAGGACATTGACAAAGTTATTATAAATTTGTTCCATATGATCACAAAGGTAAAAGGAAAATATGAACATGACAAGGAGAGGAAAAATAGGTATGGAAAAGACAAAAATGGAACTTCTAAAGTTGAAAAATAAAAAGTCTAAAAGTAGACACTGAAGCAGATTAGATACAAAAGGAAATATATGTGAACTAAAAGACAAAGCCATAAAATATACTCAAGCGTATGTTTCCCTAAGACCACTATAAAAATATTTCACATATAGCCTGGCTGGCATGGCTCAGTGGTTGCGCATCGACCTATGAACCAGGAGGTCATGGTTCAATTCCCAGTTAGGACACTGCCCGGGTTGTGAGCTTGATCCCCAGTGTGGAGAGTGCAGAAGGCAGCCAATCAATGATTCTCTCTCATCACTGATGTTTCTATCACTCTCTCCCTCTTCTTTCCTATGTGAAATCAAAAAGAATCCTATATAATAAAAACGTAGTATGCAAATTGTCCCCTTGACTGGAGTTAGTCCAAGAGTTTGACCAGGGGGTGGGGTCGCCTGGGGGAAGGGAGGGAGGCCCCAGCTGGCAGCTGCTAGGGACCCTACCAGTGCACGAATTTTGTGCACTGGGCCTCTAGTGTGTTATAATTATAATTAAAAAGCTAAGGGATATTTCTCCCTTTTGTAAGTACTGTAACTGGAATTTTAACTATTAAACATGGTTTTGATAAATGCAAGTTCTGTACATTGAAATCTATAGGAGAGAAAAGACAAAGAACATTTAAATAAATACCTTGCTTATGAATCAGAAGACAAGATTGTCAGGAAATCACTTTCTTCAAATTATGGATTTAATGAAATACCATTCAAAATCCTAGAAGTTTTTTTTTAAATGTGGTAAAAGCTGATTCTTAAATTTATGTGGAAATGTAAAAGACCTAGAATACCCACAATAATTTTGTAAGAGAACAGTTAAACACTATCTGACTTTAAGACTTAATATCAAGCTAGAGATATCACAACAGTGCAGGATTGGCATAATGATGTATATATGGGTCAATAGGACAGAATAACATCCAGAAATAGACTCACATATACTAGTATATGGCTAATTTTGGACAGTTATTAGGATGATTCAAAGAAAGTAGATCCTTTACAACAACCAATTAAATTTTTATGGGAAAATAATGAACCTTCACCCTTACCTCACATCAAATATAAAAATTCATTTAATATGTGTCATAGACTTAAATGTAAAACCAAAAACTATAAATCTTCTAATAAATAAAAACAGAAGAGAAATCATTAGTTCTTGTGTTAGGCCAAGATTTCTTAGATCAAACACAGAAACTGATATCACTGTAATTAGCTAATCATTAATAATAGGGAAGGAGCAAAGGGGGAAGCCTGACATTATAAGTGTGGTCACTGGGCAGCTTCAACAGGAAGCTGCAACTTCACACTCCCCAGGGAACCACGGGCCCATTCCCTGCAGACACTGGGGGAAGGGACCAAAGAAAGGGGAAGAGGGACCCCTGTGCAGTGAATTGGGGTGCCTTAGGAAAGGTGCTTGCTGCCAGTCAAACCTGGGAGAGAAATTATTGGCCGGAGGGGCAGGGCTTCTGCAAGGTCACGAACATTTGTGAATACATAATCCCTAGACCAGGGAGCTCGCTCCCTTGGCTCTCTAGTTTCTTCGGTTTTGCTTCTGCTTCCTTGCATTTGCCCGTGTTTCCTCCATAGCCACATGGCCCTCCGGACCCCACACAACAGCCTGATGGACTGAAGTGGGGACCACAAACTAAGCTAGCCTGATGCTGGACTGGACTGTGCTCCCACAAGGAGTGGAAACTCAGGACACTGGCTTCGACCCTAGCTTTGCCGAAGCCACAGCTGCACTTCTGAAACTCAGGGGTGTAATTCCGCAGAAATAAAGCTTTTTACAGTATCTCATCCTCCCGTGGGGACCTCTGGAAATTCTTATTCCAACAGCACCCCAATAACTCCACTCCCACTAGCAACAGGTTGGAACGAGGAGAGTTTTCCACCAATAACAAAACCATAAGCCATAGATAAATATTAATAAACTGAACTGCATCAAAATTAAAAACGTTTGCTTTTTATATACAGAAACTTAAAAGGCAAGCCACAGATTGGGAGAACATATATTTAAAGGTTTGTCTCCAAAATGTAAAATTAACTCTTCACTCCACTTAAAGGAAGATATACAAATGACCAAAAGTACATAAAAATATGCATTTAAGTCACTGTCAATGCAATTGGAAAAGAAATATGACAGTAGCCATGAGGGAAAAGACAAAAAAAAATCATGTTTTGAAGAATATTTGATCATTTTCATAGAAACCTCAGCAGACAAGGTAGTACAGTTTGTAAAGCTTTATGCTTCTGTATTGTTTTGTTTTTTGCTTGCATTCAAGGAATACATTCCAGAGGAAGATGCAATGCTGTTAAAGAAGAGGGAGGAGGGATGCCTTTTGTGTTAGGCTTGTTTCTCTGTGAAGGATTCTGAGGAGAGTCTAAGGATCAATTCTGGATGGACCCTGTTTTTAAGGAGGAATTTTAAAATGCAGGGATTACAGAGGAATTAGGTGGGTTTTTTTATTATTTATTTATTTCAGAGAGGAAAGGAAAGGGAGAGTGAGAGATGGAAACATCCATGATGAGAGAGAATCATTGATCGGCTCCCTCCTACATGTCCCCTACTAGGGATCAAGCCTGCAACCAGGGCATGTGCCCTGATTGGGAATCGAACAGTGAATTCCTAGTTCATAGATTGACGCTCAACCACTGAGCAATACTGGCTAGGCTTGAGTGCTGTCTTAAGGTCAAAGTGGCTAAGCAATTCTGTATCTCCTCTAATTAATGAAACAAGCAAAGCAAGTCTGAGGAATCATTGGAGAGGATGCTGTAATCACTCAAAGTGTGTTTTTTGTGACATTTTACAACTACAATATGACCTTGGGCGACAAAGTGTTGTTAACTTTGCAGCTGACTTTATCTGTGTCTGTGTCCCATCCTGATTAATGAGTGGCAGGGCTGCTTTTGGCTTTTTCAGTTTAAGCTAATTTTTACTCTCACTTCTTGGATAGTTTTGTGTGTTTTTTTAATATATTTTATTGATTTTTTTACAGAGAGGAAGGGAGAGGGATAGAGAGTTAGAAACATCGATGAGAGAGAAACATCGATCAGCTGCCTCCTGCACACCTCCTACTGGGGATGTGCCCGCAACCAAGGTACGTGCCCTTGACCGGAATCGAACCTAGGACCTTTCAGTTCTCAGGCCGATGCTCTATCCACTGAGCCAAACTGGTTAGGGCAGTTTTTGAATCTTTCACAATTAAAGAGAGACCTTAGCAAGATGACCAGATAAACTTCTTTACAAATTCGATTTTTTTCAATTCTATTAAAAACTAGTAAAATTAAAAAGCTAAAAATATATTAATATTAAATATCAAGAAAAAATGGAAAATAAAAAACACTGTTAAAGCTACATTTGGGAGGTTCAGTTGGTTGAGCATTGTCCTGTACACCAAAAAAAAAAAAAAAAAAAAAAAAAAAAAAAAAAGCTGATAGGTTCCATTCCCAGTCAGGGCACATGCCTAGGTTTCCAGTTCTATCCCAGTCAGGGATGGTATAGATAGCAACTGATTGACGTTTCTCTCCCACGTTAATCTCTCTCTCACTCTCTCTCTCTGCTGTCTCTCTCTCTTTCCCTCCTTTCCTCTCTAAAATCAATGAAAAAAAAAATCCTTGGGTGAGAGTTTTAAAAAACTACACGTAAAGACATAAAACAAAACATGTAAACAAGTTATATTTAAAATATCTTAGTCTTAATTGGAAAAACTCAATATTACAAAGATATTAATTCCCATTGCACCCCCACAAAATTAATTCTCAAACTCAAGTCAATTCAAAGCAAGATTTTTAGGGGGAACCTGAAAATAGTACCTTTAAAATTCATATAACAATTATCTATCAGTATCTAAGATAAATTTTTTTAAAAAACAAATATAAATGTGAATTGGGGAGAAGTACCCTGCAATGGTAGAAAAATGTATGACAAAATCATAGCAATAAAATAATGCGATATAGAAAGATGAATGAGCAAACAGTCATGAAACAGTATAAAGATCCCAAATACACACTATCTGTGGAAACTTGGTAAATGAAAGAGATGGCCTTACCAATTACTGGGGGAAAGATGGACAACTTTATATAATTGCAGAGGAAAATAGCTATGTAGAAATAAGTAAAACTGGATCCCTACATCACAGCATATGCAAACAAAACTTCCAAGTCAATCAAATACTTAGAACCATCTATCCTATCTAATCCTATCTAATAAAGAGGGAATATGCTAATTGACAATCACTCCATCATAAAGATGGCTGCACCCACAGCTGAGGCTAAGTTCCCATAAGGAGCCTTAACGAGCAATCAGTAGGGACCTGAGGCTACACCCTCCCCCACCCCTGTGGGGCTTGACAGGAGACCTCAGGCCATGCCCCCCGCCCGGCGGAGCTTGATGGGGGACCTCAAGGTGGGCTTCCCGTCCTGGTGCTGGGCTAGAGGACCTCAGGCTGCTTTCTCCACCCCAGCACCAGGCTGGGGGACCTCAGGCTGCGCCCCCCGCCAGGTGGGGCTTGACAGGGGACTTCAGGATGCTCCCTCCGCCCCAGCACCAGGCCAGGGGACCTCAGGCTGTGCCCCCTGTGCCTGGCTGGGCTTGACAGGGGACCTCAGGCCATACCCCCCACCCAGCGGCGCTTGACAGGGGACCTCAAGGTGCACCCCCAGTGCTGGGTCGAGGGAACTCAGACAGCGCCCCTCACCCCAGCACCAAGCTGGGGGGCCTCAGACCGCACCCCCCGCCCAGCAGGACTTGACAGGGGACCTCAGGCCGCACCCCCCGCCCCAGCACCGGGCCAGGGGACCTGAGGCTGCGCCCCCCTGCCTGGCTGTGCTTGACATGGGACCTCAGGCCGCGCCTCCCGCCTTGGCACCAGGCCAGGGGACCTCAAGCCACACCCCTCACCCGGCGGGGCTTGATGGGGACCTCAGCCCTCGCCCCCTGCCCTGGCACCAGGCCAGGGGACCTGAGACCATGCCCCCCCGCCTGGCGGGGCTTGATGGGGGACCTCAAGGTGCGCTTCCCATCCTGGTGCTGGGCTAGGGGACTTCAGGCTGCTCCCCCTGCCCCAGCGCCAGGCTGGGGGAACTCAGGCCGTGCCCCTCACCAGGTGGGGCTTGATAGGGGACTTCATGCCACGCCCCTCACCCCAGTACCATGCCAGAGGATCTCCGGCCACACCCCCTTCCCCAGTACTGGGCCAGGGGACCTGAGGCTGTGCCCCCTTCCTGGTGGGGCTTGACAGGGGACCTCAGGCTGTGCTCCCCACCCAGCGGGGCTTGATGGGGGATCTCAAGGTGCACCCCCAGTGCTGGGTTGGGGGAACTCAGACCACACCCCCTGCCCAGTGGGGCTTGACAGGGGACTTGAGGCTGCAACCCCCTGCCGGTGGGCTTGACGGGGGACTTAGGCTGTGCCCCCCTTCTGGTGCCAGGCCGGGGGACCTGAGGCTGCATGCCCCCCCTCGCCTGGCAAGGCTTGACGGGGGACCTCAGGCCATGCCCCCCACCCAGCAGGGCTTGACAGGGGATCTCAGGCCATGTCCCCCACCTGGAGGGGCTTGACGGGGGATCTCAAGGCATGCCCCCGCCCTGGTCTGTGCTGGGGGACCTCAGGCCATGCCCACCATCCTGGTGCCGGGCCAGGGGACCTGAGGCTACGTCCCCTGCCTGGCGGGGCTTGACAAGGGTGGGACTGGCCAGGTCTGGATCTAGCCCAATGGGGGCAGGGGCCGGCCGGGTCTCGGTCTCTCGTGATTTTGAGGTGCATGTGGGTGGGTGGGGACTTGACTCTGGGTCCCATGGTGTGCACCAGACTCTGACAGGAAGGTTTTCATATACATTTTATTAATTTTCTTTCATCTCTGACACTTCTATTATAAAGAAAGGGAAAATAGCAATATTAAATTATTTCCTCTAATTAATCCCCTTTTAATGTGCATGAATTTCGTGCACCGGGCCACTAGTGTGTGTGTGTGTGTGTGTGTGTGTGTGTGTGTGTGTGTGTATATAAACATAAACATATATATATATAAACATACATACATACATACATACATACATACATATATATGGCTAATATGCAAAGTGCAAAGTGTCCCCTCGGGAGTTTGACTGGGAGACTGGGAGTTCTATCTGTTGCTATCATGTGCACTGACCACCAGGGGGTGGTGCAGAATGAAGGAAGGCCTCAACAGGCAGCTGAAGGGGACCTTACCTGTGCATGAATTTTGTACACTGGGCCTCTAGTAAGACTATAAAGCTAACAGGAAAAAAAAATAGAATGTCCTTGTCTCTTAAAAAGAATTTACTTTTCATTGGGTTACAAAGTAAAGAATTGTTCTTCATAAACCACAGACAAACTAAACTGTTGGGGGAAGTTAAATTCATTTAAAATATATGAAATAAGTAAAATAATTATAAAAATTATAAATATAAATATTTTAAATATAATACAATATTTATATAACATAAAATAAACTACAATAAAGTAATATTTAGCAATGGATTTATCTGCATTTCTAATTTACAAATATCTATAATATATTTGCACATTCCAAAATATCTTAATATTTTCCTCCATAAATAGGAATGTGTTTCTATTACTTATAGGTCACACAAATCATTTTGTATCTGGCAATCTGTTGAAAAAGTATAGGTCTTATGAAATAAAAGATGGACATCTACCCAAAATAATGACACCAAAAAAAAGTCACAGAAAATTGAAGAGTGTAATTTGAGATACCAAAATATGAAAACCCTTCTGCCATTTTAAGATTAAACTGATAAACTAAAAGGAGTAAAAAAAAAAATGTACTTTAACTAGTATTGACCCAAAATTCCTAGCTGCTATTTTGACTGATGTCACTTTTATAAATTACAAACTCCTATGGTTGTATTTTCTTGCATTCTTAGAAGCTAGTGACCCCATCGTTAATGAAAAATACTGAAAACCAATTAAATATAAAAATCATAAGCCGACTATTGGTAGAAAAATATAAGCGCTTGACCTTAACCAGCTTTGTAGGAAAATAATGTGTCTTTTCATTAATTTCTGTTTCATAGAAGAC
The DNA here is from genome assembly GCF_963455305.1 of Plecotus auritus. NCBI lineage: Eukaryota > Metazoa > Chordata > Mammalia > Chiroptera > Vespertilionidae > Plecotus > Plecotus auritus. The sequence goes on from NC_137777.1 coordinate 33,191,707, forward strand.
AATGATTACAATTATTTCATAGAAGAAAAAAATCAAATGTTTAGACATTTTGCAACTTTCACCCTTATTGGAAAGGATGTTTTTATCTTTTGTCATGCTTTTCTTAGCTTAAAGCATCTTGTCTCTTTCAAAAGCAGTACTTGACAGCTGATATTTTCTTTTTACTTCTACTTCAACAGTTAATTGCATATTTACAATCTTTCAATCAAGAGGAAAAGAGAACAGATTAGAAAAATTTTCTATCTGTCAACAGAGCTATGTACTATAATGAAACATCTACTCATTAAATATAGAGAACTTCATGGCATCAATAATAAGTGTTATAAGGGCACAAAGGTATTATTAATTCTGAAGGAATGCAGGACTATAAAAACAATAAGTCATTTTGACAGTTGCTATGAAGACTATTACCAAATGCTATGTTTACTTGACTAGCTCAATTTATAAAACAAGACCTACAAAAAAAATCTACAGTTTAATCAATTGAGATGTGCTATTATAAACAACTGCTAATGGACTGAAGCTTTGCTTCTCTTCTTAATGATTGAATTGTGACTACATTTTTAAAAATTAGGGTAATTACCAGTGTGAGCAGTTTTGTGCATTTTAAGAGAACCTTAAATCAATGAAATAAAACTGTAGAACAGATTTAATGAGAACATAAATGTTTCTTTTTCAGTTAAATTAAGGTAAAGATGCAAGTCTCTTTAAATACAGTGTGTGATTATCTTTTCAGGGAGAATTCACAAAGGTATTTGTTTATCATGCAAATTAAGAAACAATAAAGGATTTAAATCCCCAACCATAATCATTGATTAAATTTCTTTGTAGATCTCATGAAAATTCAATTCAGATTCCTAGGAAAAAGTATTGATTGGATTTTATTTAGTTAAAAGAAAAAAATAGTTGAAGGATTTGATCATCTAAATAATCTAAGACATTATTAGACAATGGATTGGACTATAGTTTAGGGAAAATACTGTTTCTTAAATTTTTATTTGATTTTATTAACTCATGTGAAAAATAGATTTCAGTGATATCATTAACTTTTTTAAAATTCAAATTTTTTATTCTTGCATTCATTCTAAAAATATATGTTGAAGTCATTGTTTTGTATCTATGGACTTTTGTAGGCAGTAAAGAATAAGGATTGCACTGAAAAATATATACTTGATTTACAGTCCTATGAATTATGAAACGTTTCATAACATTTACATGCCTGTGTCCATTTGTAGATGTGTGGGGGCATGTGTGGGTCTACGTGTATAAGCAGTCTGTGTTTGTAAGCACATATGTCTGAATGGGTGTGTATATGTATGAATTCATGTGAAAATGTGTTTGAGGGGGTATGTGTTGTACATATGTTTCTGTATGTGTGGGTGAGTATAAGGAGTCTGCAATGAAGGGGCTAGAACAGCCAAGCCTACAGATGAGCAATGCTTCTTTGGAGGTCAGAGGAGAAATAACTGGAAGTGGAGTCAAAATTGAACAGGATGGAGGAAAACAGACACAAAATAAAAAGTTCAGATAAAGCAGGGAAAAGAAATAGAGCTAGGAAAACTCAGGAAGCAAGCAGCATATTTTTCTAACATTTTACTAAAAGATAAATCAGGGAACTTTGCAAAATCAAAAAAGCCAACTGAAGAATAGATAAATCTCCCATGCAGAAGAATTCCAAATATTTTGAATACATATTCCACCCTGAAGGAAGTAGAGCATAACTATGGGCTCAGTAGAGCAACTTCCTTCTAAAAACTATAACATGGGAAGGACAGAAAAAAGAGTATATTTACAGTAAAATAACTAGATAAACACTATATCAGCCAGATGATCAAGGTCAGCATCATCAGTAATAAATCATCATGATCTATTATACTTTGGTATGAGGTGATGAAAATAACACTTTGCCTCTATCATCTTCCTCTCAAAACCCCTCAAACAGTCTATATGACAAAAAACAGTCCTAGCTGGTTTGACCCAGTGGATAGAGCATTAACCTGCGGACTGAAGGGTCCTGGGTTCTATTCCAGTCAAGGTCACATGTCTAGGTTGTGGGCTCAATCCCTAGAAGGGGGCATGCAGGAGGCAGCCAATCAATGATTCTCTCTCATCACTGATGTTTCTATCTTTCTCTTCCTCTCCCTTCTGCTCTGAAATCAATAAAAATACATTTTTTAAAAATAATAAAAATAAATATGAGAAAAAAACAAGATAAATCCCAATTGATAGGCAGTTTATAAAATACTAGACTAGGATCATCAAAACTGTCAAGTTGTCAAAAACAGGAAAAGTCTGCGAAACTGTCACAGCCAAAGAAGCCTAAAGTGACATGATAACTAAATGTAATGCGGTGTCCTGGATGGGATCCTAGAACAGTAAAATAACATTAGGTTAAGAAAAAGAAAAAGAAAAAAGAGGGCCCACACTAACTTATTCCTAGTGTCTTTTTCATAAAAATGTCATCTCTTACCTCATGCTTCAGACTTTCCTAAAATCTATCAAACAAACAACATCTGGCCTCTACTTACCCCATACCTCTGCTCTGGATAACTGGCCATAGGCCTGACACTAGCAGCAGCTGGTCTTGGTTGACCTCTCTTGGATACCTCCAAGCCCAGCACAAGTAGCAACCATCTGCAGATTTCTCTATAGCTCCTGTCAGTAAACCCAGGCAGAACACAGATGGTGGCTGACCTTGAACCTCCCTGGAGACACCAGAGCCAGTGCACTCAGTGGAGAGCTGCAGACCATTCCAGATTATCACCTTACTACCTCCACAAGCTACATATTCAAGGGGTGAACTCGGCAAGGTATCAAAGCCCCACTGAAGCAAATCCTGCTTCATAGGGTTGGCACCTGCATAGAGGCTCCTCCTCTGTAGTAGCAGCCAGTCCCTACAGACAATTGGCCTAAAGATCAATTCCTCCCAGTGACGTGCCAACAGCAATCACAGCTCATCTACAATTGGAAAGTGCACACAGCCCACATAGGGATACACCTGAAGCTCCCAGCTCTGGTGACTGGAGAGGATGTACCACTGGATCCTACCAGACACTTGCTATAGAAGACCACTCTACCAAGTCCAGGAGACATAGTGGCTCTACCTAATACATAGAAACAAACACAGGGAAATGACCAAACAAGATAAAGAAATAGGTCACAAATACAAAAAAATTAAAAATTAAAAAGAGGGAGAAATCTCCAGAAAAAGAATAAATAAAATGGAGGCAAGCAAACTACCAGATATAGAGTTCAAAACAATGATTATAACAGTGGTTCTCAACCTTTTTATTGCCACGACCCTTTAATACAGTTCCTCATGTTGTGGTGACCCCCAACCATAAAATTATTTTTGTTGCTACTTCATAACTGTAATTTTGCTACTGTTATGAATTGTAATGTAAATATCTCTGTTTTCCAATGGTCTTAAGCGACCCCGCTAGTGGTTCTCAACCTGTGGGTTGTGACCCACAGATTGAGAACTGCTGCTGTAGAGCCTAAAACCATAGGAAAACACAGATATTTACATTACGATTCATTAACAGTAGCAAAATTACAGTTATGAAGTAGCAACAAAAATAATTTTATGGTTGGGGGTCACCACAACATGAGGAACTGTATTAAAGGGTCGCGGCATTAAAAAGGTTGAGAACCACTGGATTATAAGGATGCTCAAGCAACTTAGTGAGAACATCAACAGTATAAAAAATGACATGAAAACCATAAAAAAGAACCAGTCAGAAATAAAGGATACTCTAACTGAAATGAAGAATAATTTATAGGGAATCAATAATAATGTAGATAAAGCCAGGAATCAAGTCAGCAATTTGGAATATAAGGAAGCAAAAAACACTCAATCAGAACAGCAAAAAGAAAAAAAAAGGAAAATATTGTAATGAGCCTCTGGGACAACTTCAAGCATACCAACATTTGCATCATGGGGGTGCCAAAAGGAGAAGAGAGTGAGCAAGAAATTTAAAACATATTTGAAAAAAAATAACGATGGAAAACTTCCCTGACTTGGGAAGGAAATAAACATATAAGTCCAGAAATCACCGAGTCCCAAGCAAGATGAACTCAAAGAGGCCTACACCAAGTCACATCATAATTAAAATGTAAAAGACTACAGACACAGAGAGAATCTTAAAAGCAGCAAGAGAAAAGCAGTTACTTATTTAGAAGGGAGTTTCTATAAAATTGTCAGCTGATTTCTCAACAGAAACTTTGCAGGCCAGAAAAGATTGGCAAGAAATATCACTTCAAAAATTAAGACTAAACTAGAAGTAACACAGGGGAATAAACACTAATAATGTCATAAGTGAAATGGAGACAAAAAGGGGGAAATATTTAAAAAGCAATATAGGAGACTGTGGGAGAGGAAAAAAAAATTTCTTCTAGCCTCCTAGATTCTCTGACTGGGCCTTGTAAATGAGACTAACAAAAGACAGATTAGCAAGAGAAAAGCAAACAGAAGTTTATAAATGTGTGCACTGTATATTTATGTGAGACAACTCAAGGATGAGTAACTCAAGGGGTAGTTAGAACGTGAGGCTGATATAGCATCAGAAAAAAAAAAAGAATAAATGTTTTGACAAAGTGATAAGACAAAGAAAAAGCATTTTAGACTTCCAAAGGCTGCAAATGATGGGAAGATCAATATGTGGGGAAAACTAATGGAGTAAAGTTTGTTTGTGCAGGTCTGTCTCAGTGCCAACTTTCCGTCTTCTTCATGGCCAAAACCCTTCCCCAGGAGAGATTTATGGCAGTCCAAATTTCTCAGAATTTTCTGCTTTTAGTCAGATAAAGGAAGCTCCAGGAAAGCTTTTTTCCTACATCTATTGATTCTCAATTGTCTTCAGCTCTAAATAATTACTATGCCAAAGTAGCATATGTTGAGGTGGCATATTCTGGTCCCCTATGAGATATAAAAAGATTGAAGAAAAAGTGAAAAATAGTGAAAGTAGGCAAAAACAACAGCAAAAATGCAGTGTATGGGTAACAGAAAACACTGGGGGGGAAAGCCCAATAATTATTTTGTTGAAATTTAAGTGAACTTGCCTGAAGTTAAAAAAAAAAAATCAAACTACATAGTGATAAGAGTATAGCACATACATGACAATATTGAGTCAGTTGGAAGAATACCAAGGCAGATTCTAGTAAAATTACCAGACTTTATAAACCAATCAAAAACAACAAAACTTTGGGCAAGTAAGCAGAAAGAGTAAGGTACTGATTAAGAAAATTATATTATCATCAGCCTGTTCAACAGCAATACTTTACACTAGAAGAAAAAGGAGCAAAATATTTTAAATACTCAATGAAAGAAAATAGTCAAGGACTTTAAGAAAACCCTCAATTTTTCAATTTTTAACCCAGAAAAGTTGAACTTCTACCAACATTCAGGGAAGTCAGAGATAATAATGCCCCTATGATTGCTTTCTGAAAAAAATCAACAAGAGAAAAAGCTTTAGAAACCAAAATGAGTAAAGAGACTTTGACGTAAGGATTAATAGTGAGTTGTTGGTAAATTTAAGGATAAATGAGGATTAAAATAGAGTATCCTGTGAAATGGTTCTATGATCTTGAAACTATATATATTATATAAGCATAAAAATAGGGAGAGATGGGGAACTCTGTGTTCAGATCATTTCATGTAATAGACCTATTGTTATTATGGGTTGTGAATTAATGTGGGATAAAACATGGGTAATTATCATGTCCTGTGCCTTTCAGAAACAGAATTTTTGGTTTAGTAGAAAGGTAGAAAATGTAATAAAGGATGTTAAATAAACCACTCTGAAGGAGAATCTGATGAATAAAGCTTAATATAAAAAAGAGATGGTCAAGCCTAAACTATAATGTCAAATTCTAGGACAGCTTGAATTTTGAAACTGGGAAGTGGGCCCTGACAGGAAAGCTCCAAGAACATGTCTCTTTTTCTGCTTAGAAGACCATGAAGGAAGGCCTGCAGACCAGAGTATGAGGTTAGATCACTATTTCTTCCATTCTTGTTTTATAAAACAGCCTTGCTTTGAGCAAGCCCCAGTCATGAGGCTTTACTCCTTTGGTCTTGGCAGTGGAATTGCCAGAGTAAAATAAACCTTTCATTTTGAATGGAATAACTGGAAAAGGGGCCTACTGTGCTCCAAACATATTTCTCCCCTTTCTCATATTGATTTGCTCCAAACAGATCCAGTAGAGAAATATGTGATGGTACAGGGAGGCTAAAACCCATCAATCTAGCCAGAAAACCAGAAAAAGAGTCTTGTCAGAGTCAGAGAATCTAGGGAAATCAGGCATAGAGGGAAGTGGAGAAAGGTAACATTTAAGTTTGTGTGTGAAATCTCGGGCTCCTCCCCAGAATATGTGCAGAATTAATCTAAATCAACATATTAAAGGTTTTGAGAACAAAAATACAGTGTATACCATAGCCCAGGTTCCATACTGGCCCATGGATTGGGCACCAAACAGTACTTCAAAGACTTGGAAAACTAAACTGACATTAGAACCATAGCCCCCAGAAGATGGCTTGTGGTTGGAAACTAACTGGATTAATTGCACATAGTCCAAAGAAAGACAACATTCTCCCCCAAAATTGTAGCAGAACCTAGACTCCCATAACACAATATTGAAAATGCTCAGGATACAATCCAAAATTACTCAACATACAAAGAACCAGTAAAAGCTAAATAACTCTAAAGGGAAAAGATCAACATATGTCAAATCTGAAATGACTCAGATATTGGACTTCCCACACAATGTCTTTCATGTAGCTATTTTATCCATGCTCTATGATGTAAGGGTGAACACTGGTCAGGTCTGAGGAAATATTTGGGTCATAATCTGTGAATGAGGTCCAAGGTAACCTCAGAATTCATTTGTTATAAAGGACTGACATCAACAAAAATGGCAAAGTAGGCAGCTCCAATAGCCTAACCCTCCACACAAACAGAAAACTCAAGCAAAAACTATCAGAATCAACTGTCAGAACTCTGGGAAACAGTGAAAGATTTATTGCAACCAAGTGAATGCTGAATCAAAAAGGTGACTTTGAAAAGGTAGAAAAGTTTTGTGGCATTTTGTTTGCCCTTGCCCCACTCCCCCGCAGCTTTATAGTAGTCTTGAAGATAACAGCCTGCATTACCAAGTGAGAAACAGGTCCCTGGTCCCAGAGAGAGCAGAGCAGATTTCATTTGCAAAGAATTGTGTTTTTATGTTCCAAACTGTTGGATACTACCTAAATACCTATAGTTATAAAGGACTATATAAGGACTAGATAGAAGAACTTGTCTTTGTTGTCACTTAACTGGGAACTTACCCAGGGCAGAAAAACAATGGGCATTCCTTAAAATATTGTTAAGCAAACAACCTATAAGCTGCCTGGGGCTAAAGACTATGATTAAGGCATTCAATAGATATAAAGACCAGGAGAAAGTTTCTTTGGGAAAGGAGGACATTTAAAAACATCTGTGTATACTGGGGAATTTAGAAAACCACATATATGCCCAGGGCAGTAGGCGAGTAGGTGTACTCAGGAAAGACCTGAGAAGACTTTCAGCTTTTACTTCTGACTGATCTCTAGACTCTGAGCAGGCAGGAAGTAAAGGCTAAGGCAGATGCAAACAAGATGACTGTGTTGAAGAAGCACCTCCAGCACAAAGCCAATCTGCAAAGACTAGAGAGTAGGACAGGTTTCTTTCTCTCTCTCTCTCTCTCTCTCTCTCTTTTTCTTGATCTTTTCCTCCACCTATCCCCTCCATCTCTTCCTATCTCTTTCCCTCTTTCCACATGACAAAGAATATAGACTTTTAAAAAATATTTCTTTAAAAATGACCAAATACAAATGGCAATATAAACTTTAAGGAAGATGAAGCATCTGATTTCCACATTTACCACATTATAATATTCCAATTACCTAGTTGTCAACCAAAAATTATGGAGCATGCAAAAAAATAAGAAAGCATGGCCCCCCTTTCACAGAAGTAATAAAGGGAAGCTAGCCCTGAGGAAGCACATGCTTATTAGAGACTTTACACAACTGTTTTATATATACTCCAAGAGCTAAAGGAAACCAATGACAAATTCTTAAGGAAACTAGAAGAGCAATATATGAAAAAATAGAGATGATAAATAAAGAAACATAAATTATTTTTTTAATAAAACCAATTTTGAAACTGAAAGTACAATAACAAATGAAAAATAAAACTCCCTAGAGAGTTTCAGTATCAGATTGGAGCAGCAGAAGAAAAAGTCAGCAAACTTAAAGATAGGTCAATTGAAATTATCTAGCTTGAGGACCACAAAGACTGAAGAAAACTTAACAGAAACTAAGGGACCTATGGGACACCATCAAGTGTACCAACATATGCACTTAAATTCTTCTATTGCTGAGGCAATTTTAGATGTTCAAAATCTGTTTAGTTTAGAAGCTCAACCAGTATGACTGAAGGGACACTGATTTCCTCAAGTACAGAGAATTTCTTTGGAGATTCATATTCTGGGTCTCCATTTACCTTTAGCAAAGGGAAGAATGTCCCAGACAATGGGCTTTTTATATTACTGTACCATAAATCTCCATGACCGCCAGTGTAAGGAAAAGATAAAAGTAAATTTAACTAAAGTGTTCAAATTAAAATTGGTAATTATCCTACTTCCCTGACTATAGTATAATCTGGAGAGCTATTTGCCTTCTGATTCACCCTTTAATAAGGATACATATAAAGTGTTCAAGGTATTATAACTAGGATCATGAGAGATTATAGAAACTATCTAATATGTGCAATATTTTAAGAATATGTTTAGTTTGGGACATTGAGGTGATTCTTGGTAACTACATTAAAATATTTTCACAGTTCACAAGTTAAATCAAGCATACACTTATGATTTGTTTTATTTGTTTATACAATAGGTAGAAATTTACAGAGTTCTAATTTCCAGGGAGGTAAATTTCAATTTAGTTGTAATAACTAGAACTCTGGGGTTAAAGGAAGAAAGGAAAGAATTTCATGTTTTTATGAAGAAGCAAGCACTGAATCATTTTTTTTCATTCATTCATCAAACGTTTATTCATTCAGTGCATACTACGTGGTAAACACTATACTAGATGTGATGGTTTCAATGGTGATGAAGCCAATGCCAATGATCCTCAGTGAGTGCTGAAATTACTCAGGTGTTTTAAATCAAAATTATAGGTACACAGAAAGCCCACTAAATTTTTACCCAAATTGTGTGTGTGTGTGTGTGTGTAAAACTATACATATGTTTTGGGAGGGAGGAAGACAAATTGTACCTTTTATCAGATTCTTACAGACATCAATAATGTAAGAGGGTTTTCCAAATTTCCTCCTAATTTTAACATTCAGAGTTTAATATTATGAAATACCATAGCCAATATTCTACTACTAATCTCTCACTCACTAGTTTCTAAAATTAGCCCAAAATACTGGCTAATTCAAATTTTACTTTAATTGTAAGAATGGAATGCACTCCTTTAGATTATGACAATGCCATTGATTAAAATGATAAAATAATAAATCACAGCTTGAAAAGAGTAGGAAGAGATATTTTCTTGTGTTTCCATGTACATGAAATGTTAAAATTAGACAAGCCTTTAAGGTAATGCTGAGTCAGGGGTTACTGCCCACCTGTATATTTGAATTAAAAAAACATGTATGTTTAAATGCATATGGGCACATATGTGTATGTGTATACAGCTATAAGAATGTATTTTGCAATATAAAAATTTCTGCCTAAAAATAAAAAGGAATAGGAAATTTGCAATTCAAAAAAAGGCCACTATGTCTAGAAAATCAGAATTTGTAGGGTTATCTCCCTGGAAAGCAAGGGTAAAAAAGGAAAGATAATTGCATTGCAATTCAAGTTCCAAAGCACAAAACTCTATCTAGAAAATCACAGTCATCATGTGCATGAATAAAAATTTGCTATTGCTTGGAGACTGTGATTAAAAAAATAAAGTAATATCAGGGAGAATATTGAAGCTGACAGTCCAAATAGAGGAAAAAGTTAACTGATTCTTCTAACCTCTTAGGAGATAGCATCAAGGTTGAAAATGTGTTCCTTCAGTTACTTTTCCTAGAGAAAATAGAAAAGGGTGAGATTCTGGGGGAATATAACTTTAAGGAAGCCATGGAAATAAGCACTGGCCGATGTCTCTTGGGTCTAAAACCAATCAAGTCTGGCTTAATAAGAAACAGGCTTTAGAAAAATGTAATATTCTATCCACATTTTTTTTTTTTTTTGGCCATGAGACATCTGTGTTTTTGCTACGAACAAATGCTTTTGTTATTTTAATCTAGTAAGAGAAGTGGTAGAAAAGTGGGTGCCTCAAAAGGAAAGGACACAATCCTGATATATATGCTCTTATCAGACATCATCACCCACTTTGCAAAGATTTAAGCAACAAAAGAGAAGGGAATATAACCCTGAGGTGTATTTATAGGAAAACAAAAGGTTTAAAGTTGTCTTTCAATATTCCTTTCCTAGGCTCACAGTGATTCCATATCAAACCAAGGCACGGACAAGAAGGGATCCCAGCAGTTAGCAATACACATGCCAAGGACTTAACAGCTCAACAAAGAAATCATAAATTAGGAGATATTAACATGTTAGCATGCCACTGCCATGTTTTGTGTGGACTAAGACAAACAGGACCATATATGGCTGGTGGTTAAATCAATATATATTAGGTTAATTCACTGGATGATGCTGGACAAAGTGCCTAAATTTTCTGAGACTCTGTTCCTTCTTCTGCAGCATACTAATGTGTGTGCTACAATCCTGTGTTTCATAAAGTGTTTGACAGATGATCTTTATAGTATATTAGAGGCCCAGTGCATGGACTTGTGCACCGGTGGGGTCCCTCGGCCTGGCCTGTGGGGATCAGGCTGAAACTGGCTCCCCGACATTCCCTGAGGGGTCCCAGATTGCGAGAGGGCGGTTCCTGGGTCATGTACCCTGGAATCAGGCTCCCTCCTCTCTGGTTCCGGGTGCGTCACCCGAGAACCACAGCTGCCAATTCACTGCAGCTCGGCAGCTCCTGCATTGAGTGTCTGCCCCCTGGTGGTTAGTGCGCTTCATAGCTATTGGTCGGAGCATCTGCCCCCTGGTGGTCAGTGCGCATCATAGCTACCGGCCAGTCAGCCAGTCTGCCGGTCGCTTAGGCTTTTATATGTATAGATGAGAATAAACCAGGTATGTGGGGGATTGGAAAATATGAAAATACAAATTTCTGTATTCCATTCCAAACTTAGCATATCAGAATCTTTAGGTGAGGATTGGTGTGAGCCTAAGAAATTTCATTTTAACAAATCCCTCAGATAATTTTTATACACATCAAGGTATGAGAACCACAAATATAGTTATAATGCCCCCACCCCTTTCATGTATTCTCTTTGGGAATTATAACTCTCATTTTTAAACCTTGCAGAGAGGCCAGTTCTTTTCAAAGGGAAGGCAGAGACCATTTCAATAGCAAGGCTGGTTTGAGTGAATTTCCCCCATCTCCTTCAGCTCTATTTTTCACAGTTACACAGGCTCAGTTCTTATTGTATTATGTTCTCTTTAAGTTGCCTGGCCAGTATTGCTCAGTGGTTGAGCACTGACCTATTAACCAAGAGGTCACAGGTTCGATTCCTGGTCAGGGCACATGCCTGGGTTGCGATCTCCATCCCCAGAAGAGTACATGCCGATTGATGTTTCTCTCTCACTGATGTTTCTATTTCTCTATCCCTCTCCCTTCCTCTCTAAAAGTCAACAAAAACATATTTTAAAAAAATATGTAGTATTACCCAATGTCTATCCAAGACAGAATATATTTGATTGGGGGTTGTTGGTCATTTTAGCAATGGGTGAGTGTCCAACAGGGACCAGCTGGTCTAGAGGATATGAAGAATCCAATAAAAGGCTAATAAGCAAATTGACCCTAACAGCAGAACAACTGGGAATGACTGGTCACTATGACACGCACTGCCCACCAGGGGGAAGATGCTCAAGGCAGGAGCTACCCCTTGGTGGTCAGTGTGCTCCCACCGGGGAAGCTCCACTCAGCCACAAGCCGGGCTGCGAGCCTCTCCCGCCTCCTCCACAGAGCTAAGGATGTCCGACTGGGGCTTAGGCCCACTCCCCTCAGGACATCCCCTGAGGGGTCCCGGATGGCAAGAGGGTGCAGGCAAGGCTGAGGGACCCCCCCCCCCCGCCAGTGCATGAATTTTCGTGCACCAGGCCTCCAGTTGTTTTATAAAGAAGTCTTACTGACACAAGAGACATTTAATGTTGGTGGGGCCTTTATCAGTCTATTAACTCTTGAGTCAGTTTGAATTCTGATAAAAGGCAGGGACAAAATTTGTTATATTCTTTTTGTACCTTCTTCTCATGAATAGAAGGGCCATCAAACCAGAGTTTACTTTTCTATTGCTTAATCACTATTGCATCAACAAACACTTGCTACTGTGCATTATTGCTAAACCTGGTTTTTAATCTGTAGTTTACAAAAGTCACTATCAAATTGAGCTCACATGGCCAACACTGTTTTAAATACCTTTATGTTGCCCAATATCTATAGCAAGTGCCCAATAAATACTTGTCCCTATCTTCCCATCCTTAGCAACCACATGCTAGTTAGATTCTCCCTAATTCTCAACTGGATTATTATAATAATCCCATAACTAAATTCTGCCAATCTCATTTCTTTATGTTTCAGAACAGATATATCTTGCCAAAGCACTTCTTTGTTCAACTATCTTCAATGATACTGACAATGAAATTATAGCTCCCTCCTCATCTGGAATACAAAACTTTCCATAATCATATCCCAGCATACTTGCCTAGTCATTTTGGATAAGTGGACCTTTAGAAAGCAAGGAGTTGGTTCAGTGACTAACATAGGAGTTATGCCCTCAGGAAGATTTGATGAAAATTTGGCACAATGAGTGATTGGTGCTTGGGGAAGTTAGTAGGGCCGCAAGGAAGGGGTCCCAATCTAGATATTTGCTTCTCTTTCCCATCATCTCATTTCCCAGTTCTGTACCTGTGGAAAGCCCCTTAACCACATGGCACCTGCATTTCTTTCCCTTTAAAATGTAGGTAAATATGCCTGATCCCAATCTTCTCAAATGTATTGTTACCAAGATTAATGATACCATCATTTAAAAAGTGTTCTGTAGCAAAAGACACTTAATTTAGCACTTTCTAGAGTCCCCAACCACATGTGATTTGCAAATATTTTCTTCCAGTCTGTAGCTTGTCTTTTCCAACTTCTTAACAGGGTCTTTCATAGAGCAAACTTTTCCATATTGACAAGATCCAATTTATCAAATTTTTCTCTTTTAGGTCATACTTTTGGTGTCATGTCTAAGAATGCTTTGTCTAGCCCTAAATCTCAGAGATGTTCTCCTATTGTTTACTCTATTAAGATCTACAATTTCATATCTAAACCTAATTTATAATTTATATTTAAGTGGTCCATATAGAGTTAATTTTTGTATAGAACATGAGGTGTAGGTTCAGGTAAATTTTAATTACCTATAAATGTTTAGTGGCATCAGTATCATTTCTTCAAAGACTTCTTCCCATTCACTTGTTGAATTTCCTCCTGTGTTTGTTAAAAATCAGTTGTGTGGGGATGTATTTCAGGGTTACCTATTCGGTTGGATGTCAGTTGTTCCACCACTACTCCACTCTCTTAATTACTGTGGCTGTACAGTAAGCCTCAATACCAAGTAAAGGGATTTCTTCCAGTTCCCTTTTTTGAACTTGTTTTTCTATTCCAGTTCTTTTGCCTTTTTGTATAAATGGTAGAATAATCTTTTTTTATATAAAGATAATTTTTTTAAAAAAAGAATCCCTCATCTCTCAACAGCACCTACCCAGCACCTGCCTGTTCCTGAGCACTTAGCCTCAGGAACAGGCAGTTGGTGGCAAGAGGAGAAATGTTGATATCATGTTCCTCCTATGAGCTCCTCCTCCTACTTGGAGAGAGGTGTTCTAGACTGCTGGGAGAGGGGAGGAAGGGGGTGGTCATCGTTGAAATAGCATAGACTCTTGTTTTCCCTACAGAACCCGTATAGATTTTCTTGAGTAGATATTTTCTTCATTCATATTCCCTGAAGACCAGTTCCAGAGACTTTAAATGGTTGTTGTTGTTGTTCAATTTTCACCAGTTTCAATGGAAATAAGGTCCACAGAGCATCTCACATTGTCATGCTGGAAGTCCACCCCCCTTTATGTTACATTTTACCATTTCCAATTATTGGCATGGTTTCTGGGTCCCAACTAAAATAGGCGATTTCATGGAAATTAGATGACATCCAACTTAGATGCCCATGTATATTCTTCATAGCGTAATAACCATGCATGTATTCTTTAAATAAGACAATGCAGATAGTGACTTTTAAAAGTAACACCGCATATATTGTGCATCCTAGAAAGCATTCGTATTGCTTCTTTTCTAGTCAGTTGTACTGATCAACACTGCTTTCAGTGTCAACAGAAATTAATAAGTTAGACTAAGTAACACTACAGAAATACTGTAAAACATGCCACTTACAGAGACTGACCTTATATTAAATTAAACACTTGCTATGGGATACAAAGAAGGTAGCAAGAAATCAAAGAGAAAGTATTAAAACAAGTCAAAATGTGTCAGAAGATAAATTTAATTCAGTTTAAAGTCTTTTCATGTAAGTTGTAAGTCATGGTAATACAGACCTTATAAATGACATTAAAGCTATAGACATGTTTTAATGGAAAATCAAATGTAAGAATTATAAAAATTTCACATAGAGATTTGACAAGTGAAATACTCTAGATATTAAGAATTTAGTTCAGTGATAAATTGTCTATTGTATTCATGCTTTCTGTTTAATAATTAATACACTTTGCTTGAAATAACCTATATAGAATTACATCTTAAACAGAGTATAAATTATTTTATTATGGTGCCAATGAGAGAAAAATAAGATACATGGAGATTAAGAAAGTTTCCTATTTTTCTCACAGTAAGTTTTGTCCAAGTTATTTCAAGACAGTTTTCTTTTTTTTAAGGAAAAGAAACCACAAATAGATGAGAATATTCTGGAAATCTAGAGTCAGGGTTAGAGGTTTTCTGAAAAGTTGAAGCGAATGAAGAATAAGAATATGAGAGGTGAGTAAAAAACTTTAGATGACCCTGTGAATATTTCAAGGTCATAAGAAATTTTTCTGCGATCAGAACTTTTGTCTAAAACACATTTAATTTATAGCTAAAATAATGTAACTGAGATCTCTACTTTTCAGTTTTGTTATGCTTTATTCACCATTTGTGAAGTACTGGTGAGTAATTTTGCTCAGATGTTTTGCTAAAACTTTTGGCTGTCACTCAACTCCAAAACTGCAAGAATTGACATTTTTATGAAATGATCCCCTGAAACTGCTGAGTTTTAAACTGAGGTTTTAATATGAGAAGATACAAGCTTTAGTTTCATAACGAAACTCAAGCAGCTCAGTTTAGTCCAAGTTTCACATGAACATAAAACCCAAAGACTAAAGAAAACAATCACCAAACTTGATACATTAAATCCAAAGTCATACCCCACTTTACTCTCAATAGCATGCTTTTAATCTTATCATTAAAATCCAGATATCTGGAATGATGTGTGAAAAATCACAATAGGTCAGAGCCAAACTATCCATTACCAGAATCATATTTTTTTCATCTCCAAACCAAAATTAAATCCCAGATATGAATTTGTGTATTTATCCATTCAGCAACCATTTAGTGTCTACTATGTGTCAGGCAGTGTGATATGTTCTGGGCCTAGTTGAATTGGGCTAAAGGTGAGAGAAATTATCATACAATGTGATAAGTGTTAGGTTTCTGGAATGACATGAGAATAAAGGGATAGCATATCCATTACACAGATCAAAGTCGAGTTGAGAAGGAGAAGATATGTTGTTTGTTTGTTGTTGTTGTTGTTTGGAGGGGGCGCATGGCTCTGAACACAGTTTGTGGAAATAAGCAGTAGGGAGATAGGCAGAAGAAAGACAAGGGATTCAGACAGATATTTCAGGCATAAATAGCAGAAAGAATGAAGACATGGAAGCATGAAAGAAACAGAACTTGATTACAAGTAGTTAGGTGTACATTACAGGAGCCCCTGGCACAAGGGTGGAAGATGTAGTTAGAAAGGTGGAGATAGGCCAGTTAGTGGAAAGCCTTGTATACCAAACTCAATATTTAAATCTTAATGTGATATCTTAGAGAAAAATAATAAAGAAATTTGAGTAGAGAGGTGACATGATCATAGTGGATTTTCAAAAGATGACTCCGACAGCAATGTGGAAGTGGAGGGGGAAGGGTGAGAATGGAGGCAGATAGCAGTTAGGATGCTCTTGCAGCAACATGAGAGGGAAGTCAAGACAGGAACCAATTAGTGTCAAGAAGCACATGAACATGAAAATATTAAGAATAGATATCAGGGTTTGCCATCTAATTAGGTAAGAAGAGACATAATCTAGGATGCTGAGATAACCATTTTGGTTCCAAGAAGTAGGTAAAGGGGAACTATAAAAAAAGGAAGAACAAATTTATAAAATAGGGACATTCATTGAATCATGAATGGTGTGATTTACATAAGAAACTTTAAATGGAAATATCCATTTGGCAGATAGTTGTGTGATTCTAGAGCCCTAAAGAAGGTTTGCAGCTGTGTATTCAGGTGTCACACACTACATGGTATGTAAAAATCATTGGTGAGTTGCTTGCTTATGGAATATAGACCTAGAAGAGAAGCTAAGTGAAATTTAAACAACAAAGATATTCCATGGACAAGTGAATAAGGAGAAAACAGGCATGTCTCAATGGGTGGACCACACACACACACACACACACACACACACACACACACACACACACATCACTAAGAAGGAGCAGCCAGAGAGTTAGATGGTAACCAGGAATCAATGAAACGGAAATGAAAGTTTTATGAAGGGAGTGGAGAAAGTGTTTCCTTCCTTCCTTCCTTCCTTCCTTCCTTCCTTCCTTCCTTCCTTCCTTTCCTTCCTTCCTTCCTTCCTTCCTTCCTTCCTTCCTTCCTTCCTTCCTTCCTTCTTTCCCTCCTTCCCTTCCTTCCTGCTTCCTTCCCTCTCTCCCTTCCTCTTTGCCTCCTTCCCTCCCTCCCTTCCTTCCTTCCTTGCTTCCCCAGTGCCTCATTGTGCACCTGGTGTGAGCCAGCACATTCCAGCAGCAGGGGTGCAGAGTCTGCCCTCAGATCATTTGCCAGGAGGCTCCTGGAACACTGCTAGTTCAGGGTAAATAAGAGGTACTGTGTTTACTTGGCTTCTTTGAATGAAAAAGAACCTCCACAGCCCTGCTTCAGAGAAGAATTTTAAAAGTTGTTTAACACTCACTCAGTATAAAACTCTGAGTTCATGGGGGATGAGTTGAACTGTATCCCTGAGACCATTTAAGGTTCACTCATTATCTCAATGATGAGGATAAAGGACTTGTAGTATCATATTTATATATATACTAAAAGCCCAATGCACGAAGATTTGTGCAAGAACGGGCCTTCCTTCCCCTGGCTGCTGGCACTGCCTTCACTACGTCCTGGAGCCGCCTTTCTACCCTCCCACGCTGCCCAAAGCCCTGGAGCTGCTGGGGTGGTGCGGAATGCCTGCATTGTTGCCATGGCGACGACACAAGCGTCCCACCCTGCCCCCGGCTGCTCAGCATCTGCATATGCAAATTAACCCACCATCTTTGTTGGGTTAATTTGCATACCCACTCCTGATTGGCTGGTGGGCGTTGCAAAGGTACAGTCAATTTGCATCTTTCTCTTTTATTAGTGTGTGTGTGTGTGTGTGTGTGTGTGTGTGTATAGTGTCCAAAAATGTATATACATACTTTGAATAATTATAAAAGCAGTGTTTATTAAAACACATTGCATTTTCAAAATTGAGCTATTGGTTGTTAATGTATTACACATTTTAGGGGACACCATATATATGTGTATATACATTAATCAGTCATAAAAAAAATACAAGGAAATTCTACCATTTACAATGATGTGGAAGCAATTTGAAAGCATTATGCTAAGTGAAATAAATCATACAGAGAAAGTCAAATACTGTATGATCTCACTTATATGTGGAATCTTAAAAAAAGAAAAGAACCTACCAAACTCATAGAAAAAGTAATCAGATTGTGGCTATCATAGGGAGAGGGTGGAGTGAGAGGGAATTGGAGGAATGTAGCCAAAAGGTACAAACTTCCAGTTATAAGATAAATATGTAGCAGGGATAATGTACAACATGATGCTCTATGATACATAGAAAAGTTAAGAGAGTAAATCCTAAGTGTTCTCATCACAAGAAAAATTATTTTTTCCTTTTTCTTTCTTTTTTAATTACATCTATATGAAAAGATGGGTGTTAGCTGAACCTATTATGATAATCATTTCACAATATATGTAAATGAAAACATCACACTGTTCTCCTTAAACTTACATGGTGATTAATATCAATTATGTATTAATAATACTGGGGTGGAAAAAGAATTAAATTCTTATTTTAGGTTCATTAACCTACAAATACATCATAAAAAATTATCATTGCACACAACTTTCTGGCATTTTTGCCCAAGAAAGTAAATACTGTGCTTTTATTTTTTTACAATTACTTCTAGCGTTAATGAAAAGCAAAAAAAAAAAAAAAAACAACAAAACAAAACAAACATAAAAACAAAAAAACCTAAAACAAAAAATTAAAAATGAAAGAGAAATCTAGATTAGACATTATTTGTTACCTTCTTTTTGCTTACATATTTAAGTCTCTCAAATTCATTTAACTTTGACTTAAAATAAAAAATTACAATGAATTTGTTTCAAAATAATCTACTTTTTTTCTTTATTTTATTTTTTTCCATCACCATTTATCCCCCTATACCCTCTTCCACCTCCACCCCCTCTCCTTCCCCCAGTAATCACCTTTTAAAAAAATATATAAAGTACCAGATGGTGTAAAAATTAGAACTAATTCAGCCATATAGACTCTGCCCTATGAGCCAGTATCAGACTTTTATGATACGTACTTCTTCATGCAATTATTGGACTTTAGTCTTATTTTGTGTGTAATGTTTCGTTAATATGACATTAAATGTTGCTTTAAATAACATATTCCTTTTATTTTAGTATTTCTTCTTCACTCCTTCCCCCTCCCAGCCTTCCAATCCAGAACTTAGAAGCAAACTTGCTTTTTCCTCCTGAGATATATTTGTCCTACACATGAAAGTGATTGAGCAGAAGAGGGTCTGCATGACACATTCTGAAATAGCATTCCAGAATACCTTTCCAGTTGTCACCGTCTGTACCCACCAGAAGTATGGTTTCAATTTTGCTCTTGAAATATGAGTCAAGCTATGTTACCAACACATATTTTTCCCTGTCATAACATTTCACTTATTCTGTATTCTGTAGACAGTTTATAGGGTGCATCTTTCCCCTAGTCTTATTGAAATGGTATCTTCTTGCTCTTTGAATTCATTTTTCATTAGGGAGGCAAAATCAGATTCTGTACCCAACAAAAAGAAGCATCTGGCTTACAGATTTGTCATCATTCCCGAGTGACACCCCTGATAATGAAAAGCAGTCAAATGCCACTTAGGAAAGGTGAAGATGCCAGCTACTCTGCCGCCCCGCATGTACTTTTGGAGTCATTGGTGATGTGTCCTTCAGCCCCACCCAGAGAATTAATCGAGCATGTAATATGCGGAGTAGAAACAACAGCTTTCCTCTGCTTCAGAGGTCCCATGAATTCACAGATCTGATGTTGTAAGTCCCATTGGACATTGAAGGAGCATCCAGGAAGCATATACAGTATAGTGCCCTTCGCTTTAGTGTTCTGGGTTTCATAAAATTGTATCCAAAATTTAAGCAATTCTCTAAATTTAAAAAATTCAGAGGTATTGATATGCTCTTTTTAGAGCAAACAAAATATTACGTCAAAATGCCAACACACCATACTGGCTTTATTAGCAACATAATTATTTTCTAATCTTACTCTCAGGAAAGTAAATATTTCCATTAAGATTGATTCCTTTTACCAGAAAAGGTGTTAGATCTCATTGTTTTGTAAAAGAAAAAAAAAAGTCTACTTCAAGTCAAAATAAAATTGTTCATCATTTACAAAATATAAATAAACAAAGAAGGTCACAAAGAAAGCAAATGAATGTTGATATCAAGCATAAAATAAACAATAAAACCTGGCATATTTTATAAGGAAATCTAGCCAGAGTAATATCAGCGGAAGACAATGAAGTGTAATAAATAATAAGAGAATTTTCTTACATTTACATTACATTTTGTAGTATAAAGATGATTATGGAAGAAGTAAACCACCAAGCGTTGACCTCCAGTTATGTAACAGCCACAGAGCAACCACCATGCTGTTTCAAGCAGGTGGTGAAAACATGTGAGTCAACTGTGGTTTTGATACAAAGAGCATACATAAGGAATGTGGAATTTGACTCACACAGCTTTCACTTTGGGTAAATACTACAGGATCTTACAGGCCAGGAGGTTGTTACTAAATGTTTCCTAAGGTTTGTGAGGGGCTCCTTCCGCTTACAATGTTAGGCTCCTTGAAAAAGCACTGTGTCATGTCAAGTATCAAACAAACGACATGTTTATCACACTGATGATGTGCATTTATGTGTAGGGGAGGGAAAGAACTGAGAGTGGGAAGAGGAGGGAAGAATGTGGTATCTATAACAAATCCCTCCCAGCTCTGAGCCCAAAATAATATAAGAGATCAGCAGCAAAATATGAATAGTAATAATTTTCTTTAAAAAAAAAAAAAAGCAAGAAAAAGAAACCAAGGGGAAAATAAACAGAATGAAAATGAAAATAGCTTGATATAGAATAAAGTAGATACCTTAAAATCAAGAGTAAAAACAATCAAATTGATGCCCCAGGTGCAAGGAAGGTTAAAAAAAAAGTATTTTAGAGCTCTGAGAAACATTTGAGAGCTAAATTAAACAGACTAAATTAATCTTTGAGCAATTTTCTTACTGGGGAAGACAGGATTCATTTTTTTTTCACCTTAGTGAATTTATTAATCTCCCCATGGGCTAAAAAGTCATTTACATTTTTTAAATACAGAAAGATCTGTGGATTACCAAAGAAGCTTTATAAGATATGAGTCATCATCACAAGTATGTGAACAATCAGGTTTTTAACGTCCTTTAAGTTTATACCTGTGTGCAATTTTAGAAATCTTTTACGTAAATTTCAATATTCATAGCATTGCTTTCCCTGGCAAAGTAAACAGGGCAAAACAGGGGGGTGAGGAAATTTTTCTAAGGTCCTTTACTCACCATTAAGTAAAATGTGAGTGAGTAATGGATTGTATCAAAGCTCATTAATTCATTTTACATGGCAACAGAAAGTATGTAAGATTGTTTCAAAATTATTAACTGATTCCCATAGTTTCATTTTACCAAAAAAATAATGATCCATTTAATGTCCTACACACGCATACACACAGGGTATTTACTTTTCTATTTTTCCCAGAAAATAAAATAATTGCTCCATTTCCATATTTGCCAAATTAGACTATTATCGAGTCACCAAATAAGTGGCAGAAAACGTGTTTCAAATTAGAAATTTTGACTCCATAAAACTCCAGAAATTAGTGGAAGATAATGTCTCCAAATTTCCTATAGGTGTTAATCTTCAGAGTTTAGAAACAAGAAATCAGAATTCATGGGAAGTATCAGGAATTCCTAAAATCTTAAGTATATATATTTAAACAATTCTTTAGCAAATTTAAAAAATGTTAAGCTTAATGGCATTCACAAAACACTGTCACTTATAGCAAAATACTCAAATAATGAAAAATTCCCATGGACATTTTATTAATCAAGGGCATGTGTAAAAACTGCCAATTGAATGACACAGTTTGCTTCTAAAACTTGTTATTTCTTGTGATACCACCAAAAGGATTTGTATAACCTACGTGCATAACCTTATTAATATTTAATCTGCCGCAGTGATTCACCGTTAGCCAGACAGGACTGTGAACACACAGTTAGGTATAAGAGCACAAGTTACAAGGAGGCTGGTATATGGACACCACCTCTTCTACCTGACCCGTGCTGCTTCCTGGAAATGCCAACTTTAACCTTCCACTCCACAGAGGCAGCATTTCCTGCTCTTGCTTTTGACTTGATAATGGTAGATTCTTTCCAACCAGTAACACCTGTATAGATTGTTAAACTTTCATTCTCACATAAAAACTGTAATATTTTTCTTAATTTTCCCAGTTTTTTGACTAATTGTCTTCATGATTCAGAAAAAAATTCAAACTTCAAAAAAAATGCTCAGCGGGAATTTCTACATAGAAACACTAGTTGGAGGTGTATGTAACATGTGCAGGTGTGTATGTAACATGTGCAGGTATGTATGTATATGTGCACTGAATGTAATACAGGAAAATAGCATTTTCTCTACTAATAATGACACCTCCACCACTACACAAAGTTATTTGACAAAACAAGTTTAATTTTTCTCACCTAACATAGAATCATTTATTACTTATTGATTAGAGAAAAGATTGAATGAAGAAGCAAAAGAAAGCAGGCAGGGAAAGCTTTCAGAAATGTATAAAACTATATCTTTGTTTTAATTTCTGAATTACCAAAGCTTTCAGAAGCACATTGATGAATCTGAAGTATTTCTTACACATTTTAGGTGGTAGAACATAGCATTTTGTTTACATTTTCAATGATTTTATCCTTTACTACAAAATTCATCATCTAACTATAATAGTAAGGTAACTGCTAATTTTATAAAATTTGACCAAAGACCCTTTCAGCACAGCCAGAAACAGAAGGCAAGGCCAGGCAATGGGTGAGGCCAACCGCTCCAAGAGGGAGCTTGTCAGCAGTGTCCTTGGTGACGGTGGGATGCCTCGTGAACTACCTTAGAACAGTCATGCCTATTTGTTTTGTACATAGCAAGGCAGGAATTATAGGGGCCATGACAATTTCTTCCCAACTTCAACTTATGGTGATTAAATTAGCTACATCTAGAAATCTTTTCCCATTTTGGTGATGACATATAGTTTACCATGTAGGAAGATGGAAGCACAATTTCCATCTCTGTTTTCCTAAATATCAGCTGGTATTTTCTATTCATTTTTTACAGATGTCCCCTCTTTCTCTCCATTGACCCCCTCCACCCTGCACCCGTCCTCCACCCCAGGCCTTCACCACCCTATTGTCCTTGCCATGAATTATGCATATGTGCATAAGGTCCTTTGGTTAATCTCTCCCCACCCACCCACCTTCCCCCGCCTTCCCTCTGAGATTCATTGGTCTAGTCCATGCTCTCTATTGATTTCTGAAACAAGGACTCATTTGCTGAGGAAAGTACAACCCTTTCTTTTGCCTTTTGGTTGTCCTTGTTTTGGAATAATAATACTTTCCCAATGTGAACTCAGGAAATGCTCAATAAAATGTATCCATTCCTGTGGAAACAAATTCAAATGTAAACCACATGCTCACAAAAATTTATGCTACAGAACTGAAGATTAATATTAAAAAAAAATACTTGGCCTATATTCTGGAGACAGCTACAACAGACATGGAATTCCCTTTGAAAGTTCCAGATGTGATGCCTCTGACCAGACTATATAACAATAGCTACTTAAATAAGATTGTGTCCAAGCTCTATAATGAGTGACTCCCTCCCAGATGTTAGTCACAGAGTGAGCAAACTGGGTCGAATTTTGCATAACTTTTGTTCCTAAACACAATTGGCAAAGTGAATCATCTCTGGCATCAATGTACTAGTACACTTTGCAGTCGAGCAAAACTAGAGCAGGAGGAAGATGATTCACTCGGAGCACTGTTCATAGAGGGTCTAACAGAATATTCTGCCAAGTCAGTTTTTATGTGAGAGTCTACTGATATCTTATGAGGCTAGAGAACCACATGGAAGGGAATAATGAGTAATGTGTTGTTATGGGCTGAACTGTGTCTCCTCCCTCCAAAATCCATATGCTGAAGTCCTAATGCTACCTCCGAATGTGACTGTATTTAGAGATAAGGCCTTTAAAGGAGACATTAAGCTGAAATGAGGTTGGCAGTGTATGTCTTAATCCAATCTAACTGATGTCATAAGAAGAGGAAATTCGGACACACAGGGATGTAAGTACACAGAGGAAAGACCTGTGAGGACACTGTGAGGAGGTGGATGTCTGCAAGTCAAGGAGAGAGGCTTTAGGAGAAACCACCCCTGCAAGCACGTTGATCTTGGACTTCCAAACTCCAGGATGGTGGGAAAATAAGCCCCCCTTGTGTGAGCCACCAAGCCTGTGGTCTTTTGTTATGGAAGCCCTAGAAAACTAGGATGCATGTATGTGGCAATTAGGTTACAAGGGAACAGCCATGCAAGGCATCTATTTTCTTTCACAATTCTGGCTCTGCAGAAGGTGTGGATTTAGATTCAGGACTACTAACCAGGGAGCATGATTCCTATGAAAAAAAACAGTCATTCCATATGTCAACTGAAATTTGTTTTTCTTAAAATCTCTGCTGGTTAGTTTTAGAAGTTGGAAGCAGATAGTTAAGTTTGGTGATGTTTTCAAACGAATTACTATTAGAATGGAATCATTTGTACTCCCCAAGTGAAAAATATATAATAGGTCTGCAAAACCTCTGGAGGGGTGAAAGACATTTAAAAATGAACTTCAGAACACTCTAAGAGGTGAAAGGTTTTTGATATTTCACTTTTCTGATGTAGAAGACAGATGTTTACCAACAACAGTTAGAAAGCATACAAAGAACAAAAGAAGCATCGTCTAAAACAGGGACATTGAGACTAATGCTACAGATAAACATACATGAAAATAATCATTGTAACAACCAAAGTAGATTTACATAACAATCAGAGGAAATGGTCCTTGCTTCTGAGAAGCAAGTAGCCTCTTTTTAATAAAATATTTAAGAAAAATAGATGATAAATAAATATATATATGTGTATATATATATATATATATATATATGTGTGTGTATATATATATTTACAACTCATTTTAATATTAAGGGTGACTATTACAGACTGTTTTAAACATTTTGCAAAGGGATCTCACTCATTAAAAGCATTATAACAACCAATTTCTTATACTACTCCTCTATCACATAAAAAAAAATAACTAACAGGAAGAGGTGATTGAGATTTTTACCAGTTTTATAATTTGTTATCAACTCCATTACAGCATAATTCATATTTTAAAAATGCATCCATTTAAAGTGAACAGTGTGATGAGTTTCACAAATGTAAACATCACCACAATAACATACAGAATAGTTCCATCATTCTAGAAAGTTCCTTTGTGCCACATCCCAGTCAATTCAGCCCACCTCTGCCCCTAATATGCTTTCCATCACTATACATTAGATTTACCATTTCTAGATTTTCATAGAATTCAATATTGTACTTTGTGCCTGCTCTTTCATTTTGCACAATGTTGTTGAGATCCACACATATCGTGGCATATATCAGTAGTTTGTTCCTTTTTATTACTGAGTAATAGTCCAGTATGTGAATATTCATCAGCTTATGTTCATGGGTTGGTTATAATTTTTGGCTACTATGAATAAAGCTACTACAAGCATTCATGTACAAGTCTTATGTGGACATATATTTCCATTTCTCTTGGGCATATACCAAAAAGTGAAATAGCTAAATCATATGGTAAATATATGGCTAACATTAAAGAAACTGCCAAACAGTTGCCCAAAGTGAGTGTATCATTTTACATTCGCACCTGAAACCTATAAAATTTCAAAAGCCAACCCTTTTTATTGCTACTGCTTTTAACTTCAACTGTTCTAGTTTGTGAGTAGTGGGGTCCCATTCTGCTTTAGATTTGCATTTCTCTGATGGCTGCTCATGTTGAGCATCTTTCTGTGTGCTTATTGGCCATTTGTAGATCAGCTATTCTGGAGCAACTGTTCAAATCTATTGCCCTATTTTATTGGGTTGATTTTCATTTTATTATGGAGTTGTATCAGTTATGGCTGTAAGTCTTTGGTCAAATGTGTATATTGAAAGTATTTCTCCCACACTGTGGCTTCCTTTTTCATTTTCTTAATGTAATCTTTCAAAAAGCAAAAATTCTTAATTTTTATAAAGTCCAATTTATCATTTTTTCTTTTATGATTAATGCTTTTTATGCCTTAAAAACTCTTTGCCTATCGCAAAGCTATGAATGTTTTTTATTTTATTTTAGAAATGTTTATCATTTTAACTGTTACACTTAGGCCTATGATTCATTTCAAGTTAATTTACACCATATGCTATAAGAATCAATGTACTTTTTTTTCTGGTTTCATTATCACTTGTTAAAAAATATATTCTTTATCCACTGAATGCACTGGCATTCTTGGTCACAAATCAATATAACTTATATGTGTGATATGTTTCTGAAATCCCTAGTCTCTACCATTTATTTATATGTCTATCCCTGTGCCAAGCCACACTGTCATTATTACTCTCCCCTTATGATAATAAAAAACATATTTAACCACTCCATTGGCTCAATAATCTGAAAAAAAGTTTTGATAGTTACCAAGCCATGTAAGGGGCAGATTTGGTAACATTATCTTCAAAATATAGAGACAACTCTAATCTCCCTCAAATTAGAGTAGTCCCCTTCCTCTCTGTGAGCTAGCTTTATACAGTTTCAGTTAACTGGGTCAACTATGCTCCAAAAATATTAAATGGAAAATTCCAGAAATAATTCATAAATGTTAAATTGTGCACTGTTCTGAGTAATGTTATAAAAGCTTTCACCATCCTGCTCCATCTTACCTAGAACATGTATCAACCCTTTGTCCAACATATCCATACTCTATACCCTACCCACCTGTTAGTCACTTAGCTGTCTCAGTTATCAGATTGACTGTCATAGTATTTCAGTGCTTGTGTTCAAGTCACCCTTATTTTACTTAATAATGGTCCTACAGTGCAAGAGTAGTGATGCTGAAAATGTGGATATGCCAAAGAGAAGCTTTCCTTAAGTGAAAAGGTGAATAGAGTACAATATTTTGAGAGAGAGAGAGAGATTACATTCCCATAACTTTTATTATAGTATATTATTATAATTACTAGAGGCCCAGTGCACGAAATTCATGCACGGAGGAGGGGGGGTGTCCCTCAGCCCAGCCTGCACCCTCTCCAATCTGGGACCCCTCGAGGGATGTCCGACTGCCCTCTCACAATCCAGGACTGCTGGCTCCCAACTGCTCGCCTGCCTGCCTTCCTGATTGCCCCTAACCGCTTCTGCCTGCCAGCCTGATCACCCCCTAACCACTCCCCTGCCAGCCTGATTGATGCCTAACTGCTCCCCTGCCAGCCTGTTTGCCCCTAATTGCCCTCCCCTGCAGGCCTGGTCACCCCTAACTGCCCTCCCCTGCAGTCCTGGTTCCCCCCAACTGCTCTCCCCTGCAGTCCTGGTTCCCCACAACTGCTCTCCCCTGCAGGCCTGGGTCCCTCCCAACTGCCTTTCCCTGCAGGCCTGGTCGCCCCCAACTTCCCTCCTCTGCAGGCTTGGTCACCCCCAGCTGCCCTCCCTTGCAGGCCTGGTCCCTCCCAACTGCCCTCCCCTGCTGGCCAACTTGTGGTGACCATCTTGTGTCCACATGGGGACAGGATCTTTGACCACATGGGTGCTGCCATCTTGTGTGTTGGAGTGATGGTCAATCTGCATATTACTCTTTTATTAGATAGGATAGAGGCCTGGTGCATGGGTGGGGGCGAGCTGGTTTGCCCTGAAGGGTGTCCCGGATCAGGGTGGGGGTTCCCTTGGGTCATGGGGCAGCCTGGGCGAGGGGCCTCTGGTGGTTTGCAGGCCGGCCATGCAACCTGGCGACCCAAGCGGAGGCCCTGGTATCTGGGGTTTATCTTCTACAATTGAAACTTTGTAGCCTGGAGCGGAGCCAAGCCTTCTGCTTGCTCCGAGGCAGCAGCCATTTCTGTTGGAATTTATGTATCTTCTATAATTGAAACTTTGTAGCCTTAAGCGAAGCCTGGGCCGGCCAGGGTGTGTGGAAAGCTTGGCTTCCTCCATCGCCGGGGGCAACCCTAGCCTCCTGCTCTTTCCAGCTCCGTGGCTGCCACCATTTCTGTTTGGGTTTATGTATCTTCTATCATTGAAACTTTGTAGCCTTGAGTGGAGGCCTAGGCCGGCAAGGGCAGGCGGAAAGCTTGGCTTCCTCCATTGCCGGGGAAACCCAAGCCTCCCTCCTGCTCTCTGTGGCTGTAGCCATCTTGGTTGGGTTTATTTGCATATTCGCTCCTGATTGGCTGGTGGGCGTGGCTTATGGGCATGGCTTGTGGGTGTAGTGGAGTGAGGGTTAATTTGCATATTACTCTTTTATTAGATAGGATTCTATTAGATTATTAGTTGTTGTTAATTTCTTACTGTACCTAATTTATAAATTAAATTTTATCAAAAGTATGTAATAGGGGAAAACATAATATATTTAGGGCTCCATACTAGTTGCAATTTCAAGCATCCACTGGGGATCTTGGACCATATCTCCTACAGATAAGGGGGGAGAGTTTACCTATAAATAGAAAAATTAACATCCAAGTTCATAATACCCAGCTCCAGAACCAAAGCTTGTGGGACAGTCATGTAGAAAAGAGGAAATGACAGCATGGAGCCCAGAGATGACAGAACAGAGAGAAAATCAATCCTAATAGGAGAATGCCATCCTTACTGGAAAATAATTCAAACATGTCTCAGTTTGCTATGAAAATAGTGCCATCAGGAATTCAAAATGAGGAGAAATTAAATCTGAATTACAAGAATCCCAGAGCAAAAGTGATTTAAATGAAAAAGGGACATTAGTAAAAAGCCAAATGAATGAAAACGTAATTTTAAAAAGTGGAAAGAGCCCTAGCCAGTTTGGCTCAGTGGATAGAGCGTCCACCTGTGGACTGAAGGGTCCCAGGTTTGATTCCAGTCAAGGGCACATGCCTGGGTTGCAGGCTCGATACCCAGTAGGGGGTGTGCAGGAGGCAACCAATCAATGATTCTCTCGCATCATTGATGTTTCTATCTCTCCCTCTCTCTCTTCCTCTCTGAAATCAATAAAAATATATTTAAAAAGAAAAAAGAGAGGGGTTCAATAAAAAGGAAAGAGAAAGATAAGGGTTTATAATATCTCAAACTAGATAAAATAAACTTTATTTTTAAAAAACTGGAAAGAATCACAGAGAATGTGACAGAATTAGAAGATAGGCAAAGAAGGTACAATACATACAGACAATTATCCATGAAAAAAAAAAGAAGAAATCAATGGAATATAATTAATATGCAAAAACCCTAGAAAACTTTCTGGAAATAAAAGAAGATCTAAATCTACATATTGAAAGTCTCCACTCTATGCATGAGAAAACTGATATATCCCGATAAAACTAGACTTGAAACAAAAGTGAGTAAAAAAAATATCTTAAGGGATTTAGGAAAAAATGATAGTCATTCAGAAAGGGACGAAAACTCTGTTAACAGGACTTATCAGTAACCACATAGAATTAGCCCCTATGAATAGTCTGCATGAAACAACCACAAGCTAAAAATATTTTCAAAGATATTGTCAAATATCTCAAAAATTTGAGAAAACTCTAACTCACTACAACCTGGAGTAGAATGTGTAAAGATGCCTTATATCTGATGGTGATAACAATATGTGGAGTAAATTTTGTCAAATGCTTTTTCTGCAGCTATTCAGGCAATTATATGCTTTGTATCCTTGATTTTGTTAATGTGGTGCATCACATCAGTTTATTTACAGATGTTGCACCAGCCTTGCATTGCTAAAGTAATTTCCATTTGATCATGGTGCATGATCCTTTAAATGTATTGTTCAAGTCAGTTTACTTATATTTTGTTGAGGATTTTTAAATATGTGTTCATCAGGGATACGGGCCGCTGTTTTCTTGTGGTGTCTTTGTCTGGTTTTGGTATAGGGAATTGCTAGCCTAGTAAAATGAGTTTGGAGGTCTTCCCTTCTTTTGTATTTTTTTGGAGGAGTTTGGAAAGGATTGGCATTAATTCTTTTTTAAATGTTTGGTAGAATTTACCAGTGAAGCCTTGAATGTTCTTTGTTGGCATGTTTTTGAAGAATCTACTTTTTGTAGCTTTCTGCCCTTATCTTTGTTCATTTGTTTTTTTTTCTGATTTGTAAAGTTTGTTGTGTTATTTTGGTGCATAACTGTGAGATCTTTGTTGTTAATTTTGCTTTTAGCCTTATGAAGTTCCTTTGATAGTGTTTTATGCTTTTTGGTCTGAATTTTACGCTGTCAAATTTTGTCATTATTATTTCCAGTTTCCAAGTATATATTTGCTCATCTCTTATTTTTTTGCACTTTGAAGATTTCTTTTTAGGTATGTCTCTTGTGTGCAATATAGCTTTGAATTTTGCTTTATGACCCTATTTGGGAATCTACTTAAACAGATTAAGAATGTCTATTTATAGTTATTAATATGGGTATTAGGACTCAATTATGCAATTTTATTTTTGTTAAACTTACAATATACATAATGTTATAGTCTTTGATTTTTTGTGATTATTTACTCTTAAAAATTCTTTTGGTATTAAGAATGGTTTGAACTTTAATTGTAGTGGTTAAATTAATACTTTCTTCTTTATTTTTAATTCTATTGATTAGTTCTTAACTTTTTATCTTTTAACTTCCACCACTTACCTATATAGCAGTTATTGACCTTATTTACATTTTTCCTTTTTTCTGTTTGTTTTAAATTGTCTTACTTTCGCTTTGCCAGATTATCCAATATCTACATATTATTTTTCTTCTATGTCTCACAATTTTTTGTCTTAAAGGTATAAGTAATAAAATTCATTTGTCCGTTGCTAAAGTTTCTAAGTGCTTTCTTGGATGAAACTCATCCTCTTGTGTCTTTCTCAAGATAGCTTCATGAATAGAACATTTTTTTGAAATCCTGTAAGTTTATAACTACCTTTTAATAGCCTTGACATTTGAAGAATAGCTTGGCTGAATATAAATTTCTTGGCTCCAAATTTATTTTATTGAGTTTCTGAAAATGTTGTTCCATTCTTGTATTGCCTAATACGCAGTTGTCAGGAAGTCAGTGGTCAACCGATTGATTTTCCTTGGTAATAAACAATAGCTCGGCTGGATACAAAATTCACTTGTTTTGTAGAATTTCTTTAAAATGTTGGTCCTCTCTTTTCCTGATTTTTAAATATGAACACATATTTAAAAATCCTCAACAAAATATAAGTAAACTGACTTGAACAATACATTTAAAGGATCATACACCATGATCAAATGGAAATTACTTTAGCAATGCAAGGCTGGTGCAACATCTATAAATAAACTGATGTGATGCACCACATTAAGAAAATCAAGGATACAAAGCATATAATTGCCTGAATAGCTGCAGAAAAAGCATTTGACAAAATTTAACAGACTTTTGAGATAAAAACTCTCAGGAAAGTGGGTATAGACTC
Source organism: Plecotus auritus (assembly GCF_963455305.1). Taxonomy (NCBI): domain Eukaryota; kingdom Metazoa; phylum Chordata; class Mammalia; order Chiroptera; family Vespertilionidae; genus Plecotus; species Plecotus auritus. The sequence continues at coordinate 33,223,268 of NC_137777.1, forward strand.
AGGGAATATACCTCAATATAATAAAGGTAATATATGGCAAGACTACAATACTAACAATATGCTCAACAATTCAAAGCTAAAAGCTTTACCTCTAAGATCAGGAAGAAGACAAGGATAACTAGCTAAAACAAGGGCCAGTCAACTTTTTCTAAAGAAAGTCAGATAGTAAATATTTTGCTTTTGTGTATTAAGAGGTGAAATTGAGGATTTTTGTAGATAATTACCTAATGAGAGAAAATTAATTTTCACAAAACTTTTATTGTTGAATTATAGTAACTAGTAAAATTTTTGTAACACATGTTGCACACAGATTAAACAGAGGTTTTCTAATTAGAAATATGAAAGTCTTTATCTTGGAGATAACACCTAACTTAATAGTATTAGTGGTCCCTATCCTGAAGATCTATTGGAAATGTTAAAATATTTTCCAGAAATTAGCTGCTAGTGAATAATGCAATGAGTACCATGCATTTTCGAAACCTTGTAAATTTTCCAATTAAATTTTTACTATACTCCACATATTGTTATCACCATCAGATATAAGGCATCTTTACACATTCTACTCCAGGTTGTAGTGAGTTAGAGTTTTCTCAAATTTTTGAGATATTTGACAATATCTTTGAAAATATTTTTAGCTTGTGGTTGTTTCATGCAGACTATTCATAGGGGCTAATTCTTCAGTCACCTGAAACCTGACATTCACTCTTCAAGGAAATGATAATAATTGACATTTGCCATTAAATACTCTAAAGTATTTAAGAAACAAATAAAACCATCCTATATAATAAAAACCTAATATGCAAATTGACTGAACGGCAGAATGACCGGTTGCTATGACATGCACTGACCACCAGGGGGCAGATGCTCAACACAGGAGCTTCCCTCAGCCCACAGGCCCTAGGCCAGCCAAGGCAGGTGCCAGCGGGGACACCCCTCCCCCAATCGCCCCGCCAGTCGCCTTGCAGATTGACCCTGATCGCCGGATAGGACTAGGGACCCTACCTGTGCACAAATTTCATGCACCGGGCCTCTAGTTTGGAAATAATTGTAGATTGATAGAAAGGTGCAGAGATAATACAGTAAGGTACCATGTACTTTTACCTAATTTCTCCCAATGATTACATCTCACATAGTTATACTATATACTAATAATACAGGAAAGTGATATTGATACAACATGTATATAAAATTTTTGTTTATTACATGGGTAAATTAATGTAACCATTACCACACAATCAAGATACAGAGCTATTACATCACCACAAAGATCTCCCACGTGCTATCTTTTGAAAGGCACACCATGGCCACCACCACCACCACCACCACCACCACCATCTCAAACTCCTGACAATGATTAATCTCTTTCATCTGTATAATTTTGTAATTTAAAAAATATGATATAAATACAGCATGTGATCTTTGAACTGAGTTTTTATTCCAACTGCATAATGCCCCTGAGATACATCCAAGTTATTGAGCATATCAATATTTTATTCATTTTTATTAGCTACACCACACTCTTTTAGACTATTGATGGACATTTTGGCTGTTTCCAAGTTTGGGCTATTATATCTAAAGTTGCCATGAACAATAGTATATAGGTCTTTGTGTGTACTTAAATTTTTATTTCTCTGTAATAAATGCTCAGGAATTCATTTGCTGACTCATATGGTAAGTGTAGGTTTAGTTTTAAAAAAAAAAACTGCCAAAATATTTTCCACAGTGGGTGTATACCACTTTACATACCCATCAGCAATGTATGAGACATTGAGCTTCTCCACATCCTGAACAGCATTTGGTATTGTCACTATTTTTAATATTAGCTGTTCTAATAGGTGTTAAAAGATTTCTCATTGTTGTCTTATAATAAACATCTTTTCATGTGCTTCTTTGTCACCCGTATATCCTCTTCAGTGAAATGTCTCTCCATATTATTTGCCTGTGTTCTAATTAGGTTGTTTTTTACTGTTGAATTTTGAGCCCATTTTCAGATATGTGATGTTCAAATATTTTCTCCCAGAGTACAACTTGTCTTTTCATCATCTTCACAGAGCAAAAGTTTTTTTTTATTTTTATGAAGTCTAATTTATCAATGTTATTCTTTTCTGAAAAATGCTTTTGATGACATATTTAAGAAATCTTCACCAAACCATAGGTTCCTAAGATTACATAGGTTCCTATGTAATCAGCTAAAAGTTTTATAATTTTATGTTTTACATTTAAATCTTTGATAGTTTGACTTAATTTTTATATAAGGTGTAAAGTTTATAATCAAGATTCAATATTTGTTATGAATACCTAATTGCTTAAAACCATAATTTTAAAAACTATTCATTCTCCATCGAATCACATTTACATCTTTGTCAAAAGCCATTGGTCATAATCCTGTGGAACTATTTCAGGATTTTTACTCTGGGGTGTGTGTGTGTGTGTGTGTGTGTGTGTGTGTGTGTGTGTGTGTGTGTGTGTATTGTGTTATGGGTATAAATTCAATTTCATTAGTAATTATTGGGCTGTTCATTGGATGAGTTTTATTAGTTTATACCAATAATCTAATAAATTAGTTTATACTAATTTCAAGGAATTAGTCCATTTATCTAAAGTATCAAATTTGTGTGTAGAGTTGCTTATTCTTTTATTACCCTTTCAATGTATGCAAACTCCATAGTGTGATCCCATTTCAACCTGATAACAATATTTCCTTCTTATCTCTTTTTTCACTTGTCAATCTTGCTGGGGTTTTGTCTATTTTATTGATCTTTTCAATAAAAGCTTTTGTTTGTTAACTTTTTCTATTGTGTATCTGTTTTCAATTTCATTGATCTCTGCTCTTTCCCCCCTCCCACCCCCCTCTTTTAAGAGCTTATTTTACTCTTCATTTTCTAGGTTCTTGAAGTAGGAGCTTAGACTGTATACTTGAGACTTTCCCTCTTTTCAATGTAAGCATTTAGCGCTATAAATTTTCATCTCAGTACTGCTTTAACAGTGTCCCACAATTTCTGATGTCTTGCTTTAATTTTCACTACATTCAAGTATTTGTCTCAGGACTTCCTCCTTGACCAATAAATTATTTAGAAGTGTCCTGTTGAGTTTCCAAATGTTTAGAGGTTTTCCTGACCTCTTTTTGTCCTTAATTTCTAGTTGTATTCCATTATGTTTAGAGAACACATACTATGTGAATTCAATTCTTTAAATCTGTTGAGGTTTGTTTCATGGCCCAGGATAATATTTATCTTTGTATATGTTCCATGAATACATGAAAATAACATATTCTGCTGTTGTTGGGTAGAGGAATTTTTTTAATACTGATTAGATACTGTTGGTTGATGGTGTTGTTCAGTTCTTCCATTCTTGATGACTTTCTGTCCAGTTGTTTTATCAGTTGTTGAGTTAGAAGTATTGAAGTCTGCAGCTATAATAATGGACTTGTCTTTCCTTCTTTCAGTTCTATCAGTTTTTGCTTCACATGTTTCTTAGCTCAGCTTTGGTGCATACAGATGTAGGATTACTATGTCTTCTTGGGGAACTGACTATCACTCTCTTTGTCCTGAAGTCTACTTAATCTGGTATTAATATAGCCACTCCTTTCTTTTGATTAGGGTTTGCATAGTATATCTCTTTTTACCCTATCACTTTCACACCTACCCATATCATTGGATTTGAATGGTGTTTCCTGTAAATGGTCATGATTCTTTTTGTTTTTGTTTTAAAATCCACCCTGCCAAACTGTATTTTAATTGATGGTGGGGTGAGGGTTGGCCACAGTGTTTTCTGGGGTATTTGGCTAGAGTAGACAAAGATGATCTAAATTTTTCTGTCTTCCTACGTAGTCCCTTTCGTGGCCCTTTGGCTAGAGAGCAGGCTTTTCTTAGAGAATTTTTATCTGTCCCCATTGGCATTACTACCAGTCCCAAGTATTGGAAAGATGACTAAAAAAAAAAAAAAAAAAAAAAGGGTAATGAGATCATGGATTCACCACTATATCTTTCCCTGGGTCCTAAGCTCCTAAAGAAAGTCTGCCTTCTTCTACTTTTCAGATCATCTTATGTTTTTAAATATATAATATCCAAAGAGTTTTAACTGTACTCAGCAGGAGGAATATGGAAAGTATTTTACTCCATCTGTTATTCTCAATGTCCTTAGCTCTTTAAGCAACTGTTCTCACTAAAAGGCTAATAGTCTTAATCAAGTTTGTTTTCTCTGGACACATTTCTTCATCTGCTGCAATCAAACACAATTAAATTAACTCAACATTGGTAAATGGTTTTCCTTGCTTGGTGAACAAATGAGCTGCTCAGAAATTTACTTTTATTTCAGCCTTGTTTCAATGTTTTAACATTTTGGAAGAAACTTTGCTTTGGTTATATATTCCATTTTTAATTTCTAATTTTTCTGAACATTGCTTTTCTGTGAGTGGGACCATTTTTAATAAGTGCTTAATCTAATAATGTTGATGAATATAGTACCATTTCAGCACAGCTATGGTGTCACTGCACAATAAACACAATGCTTTGCCATCTTAGTTAATAACAAAATTAATCACCCTCCACTTCTCCTTAAAGATATAACATGCTAAATCAACTTTTCTTTTCTTATTTTAACATGGTTGCTAAGCACTGGTAATAAAACAAATGAATAAATAAATGTTATGGCACAGTAATAGGTATAGCATTCAGAATGCTGTTAACTTATAACTGGGTTGTGGTAATTTGCAGTACTACAAGCTGCAATGAAAAGCAATAAGAGTGTGACATACATCCTTGTTATAACTACTCAGTCCTGTTGTTACAGTATGAAAGCAGCCATAGGCAGTATAATCAAATGAGCATGGCTGTGTTCCAATAAAACTTCATTTGCAGACATTGGAATACAAGGCCAGAAAGAAACTAAACACTAAAGAGTATGCACCTTAATGTACACAAAATGTTTAAAAGTCATTTATGAGTTTGGGGATCCCAGAAAGGAATGCAGAATATGACAAAACAATCTAATTGTATTGCTAAAGTATGAAAATCCACACTAATCTGACAGAGGCTTTAATTCCTATCCAACTTAGTTTGCCTCCTACTTGTATGTAGTACATAAAACTACCATCTATATATATAAAAGGCTAATATGCTAAGTGTCCCTCCACCCGTCCAACCAGTCACTATGACACGCACTGACCACTGGGGGGCAGACGCTCAACTCAGGAGCTGCCGAGCTGCAGTGACTTGGCAGCAGCAGTTCTCAGGTGATGCACCCCGAAACCAGAGAGGAGGGATCCTGATTCCTCGCAGAGCTGTGGGTTATGTTGTTGCTGGGGCACTGTTGGCCCTGAATCTGGTTTACTGCACCCTTGCATTTGCATTCCACACCCTGCAGCTTTGCAGAGTGCCCTCTTGCATTCTGGGACCCCTCAGGAGCTGTCAGAGAGCCTGTTACAGCCTGATCCCTGCAGGCCAGGCTGAGGGACCCCACCTGCTGGAGGGACCCCCTTACTCTGCAATCGCCCTTCGAGCCACTTCACCACCCCAGGTGCAGCCATCTGGGGAGGGACTGTGGGAGGTTGGCACCAGGGCGTGTCCAGCCCGTCTCACCCAGCCCCACCGGCCACCTTCTAATTAATTTCCTTTCAATGTGCACGAATTCATGCACCGAGGCACTAGTACTATAATAAACAAATACAATATTGAACTATATGACAATCAAAGAGGTATTATCTAGTTGAAAGAATTTCATCAATAGAAAATTAAACACCAAGTATTGAAGTGCAAGATTGTATGACTAAACCCAGCCACTGGAAACTGGCAAAGCAATCTTTTTAGTCATGCATGCCTACAGCAACTTTTCCCTAGTGACAGGCCACAAATCTAGACAAAATGTTTTTCTAAGAAATCAAAGTTGAGATAAGGAATACTTAAAAAGGGCCAAGTCATCAAATCTGGGGAGAATATGAAACTCAACTATGAGGTTCCTATTGCCAGCTGCCATCTCTACTTTCACTAGGATTAAGAGAAAACAGGGAGTTGTACTTTGTGCGTTTGTGTGTATATTCTGTTTCTTCATGATTGTTTTTGTCAAAAGTTATAGAGACAGAGACTGGTCTTCATTTCCAAATATCTTAAATTGTGCCAAATGACTTCAGCTGTGAATGAATACAATAAAGAGAAGCAATAATAAATAAACTATTATATTTCTGGGTGGCAGAAGTGGTTCCAGCTGTTGGTCTAATTCTATCCTTGTAGAAAACTGCTTTCAGCAAACTCATCCTAAATTGCTTGACTAGCTTGGATAATTGAGATTTCAGTTGAGAGCTTACAAAATGTGGTTCATAACAATTAGGTCAGAAATGAAACAAAGTAAATGGGAAGATAGACAATTTATTTGAAGAATTTATATTGAACTGAAGGGGGAAAGAATATTTACCAAAATTTCATATTAACTAAAACTGAAAATTCACAGGTACTAAATTTGAATGGAAAAGCCTACTCAAAGCAATTATTTTTTATTAGATGTTTGTGGAATATGTATATTATAAAGTGGTGCATTAATTTATTAATTTTTTCTATTATGGAAGAATCTCCACTGTTCAAGATTAAAATTTATCAATGACATTTATATAACCAATAATGTCCTTAGATTTATGAAATCAACTTGACCCCTTCACATCAATCTAACTTTCATGAAATGTCTTACTTCATGCCCTGCAAAAAAATAGATGACAATTTTGTCAAATCTAGAGAGTGGGAAAATGACAAGCATGAAGTTAAATGATTTTAGTGCTTCGAGGGACATACAAGATGATATAATCCATTCACTTTATCTACAAATGAGGAAGTTGAGTACCAGAATGGTGAATGAACCAAATGGCACCACTTGATACAGGTACTGTAATTATAAAAAAGAAAGCTGGTCCTAGTTAGTACACAAGTTCCCTTAAATAACTAATATGTCCCATTGCTGTAACAGCATGCTTCCTCTTCATGAATGCCTCTCCACAGAAGCCTAGTTTCACCTGCTAAACATGACCATTGGGTTTCTCACAGTCTGATTTTTAAAGCAGCAGTATCAGAATCAACTAGGTGTTTGTTAAAATGTAAATCCCTGGGCCCAATCCCAGACCTCCTAAAAAAGAACCTAGTTGTAGTTTTTAAAAAGCCACCAGGTAACTCTCCTGCATTGTCTGTGAATGATTATATTACATCAGCATATAGACACCTTGTCTGATTATAAGACACCTGGAGGACTTAGCAAAAATGCAAAGTTCCAAGTGTGCAGAGCCACATATGTGCATGGATACACACCCAAATAAATATAGGTTTTACAATGTTGAAAACTGAATACGGCCTTTAATCTAGTTAGCAGTAATGTAACAATGTCCATTTCCTGGTTTTGATATTGTTCTACAGCTATGTAAGATGTCACTATTAGGGGCAGTCAGATGAAGAGTATGCAAATTCCATGCTCAAGTTCCGAGACCCTCACTAAGAGATGATGATTCAGGAATTCAGGAAATAGAGATTACATACAGCAAGTGTGTGTGTGTGTGTGTGTGTTAACAAGAACTCCAGTGAGTCTCCATACTGCATCAGATCTGAGTTTAACACCCACACCCCAGCATATATCAACAGTCCTATGTCTCCTTTGAGGATCTTTTGAAGGAAATTTCCCCAATTTTGCAATGTGGAAGCTTTGTTTAAATTTCTGCATGAAAATCCTTAAGCACTTACAGATTAAAAGGATTTGCAACAAAGATTTGTACTCTATAACCAGGATACACTTCAGATCCATTACCTGGTTTGATCAGTATATAGAGAAAATGTTGGACACACATGATGTAATTTAGCTCAAAAAAACATAAAAAGCTTCACAATATCTTTTAAGCAAAATAATTTATTTTTTTTTTCAAACAGTGTATATCTCATCACCACTGGAATACTTTGAGATAAAAGAATATTTGTTGAGTCCAAATAGGACAATTTTAAAATCATAATGAACCCCACACAATTTATTAAAGTACAAAGATATAATAGTGAGTTAATACCAATGCTTGATACTTTCTAGGTACATTTTTAAATTAGATAATAAGATAACAAAATAACAGTGAGACTTTTTATCAATAAATGATAAACTAAGGGCCAGGGTAAACACAAGTCTGTGACAACAGCCCAGCACAGAATTAACAGAAAGACTGAAGAAATTAGAATTTCTACATGAGAATATCTACTCCTGTTATATTTTTTCTTCATCCCAAGTCTAACCTGTATTGTTGAATGCAAATTCTATTTACAAAGTCCATTACTCAGAAAATACATTTTAAGAACAGACCAAGGACAGGACACGCTTTGACTTAGTTGCTGGGCCTGGACCCTGACCCTCTCCGGGAGTTTGCCTCGGGAACACTGACCATTCTCAGATCCCAGGAACCAGCTGAGCTGTTTGTAACATCCTAGATAGCCACCTTGTTATCAGACTTCATGCTCCTGAAGGCCAGACTATAGACCCTACCCCCCTCCCCCTTTCCCTGTTACACTTGCAGCTCACAGCTGCATACAGTTTTCTCCCTGTATATAATCGGAATTCTCAGGATGACCTACTGCTCTCCCCATACTGCCGGCATCATTGGAATAAACACTCAAATACGATTCAACTCTGTTTCTGCTTAATTTGGCTCAAGTAGTGACAGGCGGCGTCGAACCCATTTAGTGTCGGGTATCAGAAGCAGTATGGCCACCGGGAGGAAGACTGTCTCTCAGATTCAGCCTTGAGGAGCAGTTCACATTGCCAGAACGGGACTAGCACTTCTGAATTTCCTGGGATGATAGGCCCTGTGGTTTCCTTGGGAAGCTCTGCAGCAACACCCAACCTCCCCACACCCTCTAACACCCCCCATCCCACCACTCCTGGGCTGCTGGAGTCCAGGCCACCCAGGTGTGAAGCCCAAATCCTGCCCCACTGTAAAGGGGGAGGGGAGACTCAGCGGAGGTAGTTGTCTTTTCTGCAGGGGAAATGGGCCACTTGGTCCCTGGTAATTCTGAGGGGAAAAGCTTGCTCTTCTGCACTCTCAGCACAAGACTAATACAGGTTGCCTAAATAAAGGTTGGAACCTGAGGCGGGGGAGGGGTGCTTGGTTGCTAAGGGGCACATGCATGACAAAGCTGCCAATTGTTCTGCTCGCATTCAGCACATGGTACTGGCACCCCACCTGCCTCGGTCGCTAGCTGTGCCCTGGGCCTCTGGGCCCCACACTTCCAGTTCACGTGGCAGCTGATGTGGCTGCAGGTCCAGGCAGATCAGCCTCCAGAGTTGATCCTGGACCTCATCCTGCTGACCTGCATCCCCTTGGGGTCACTGAGCCCTGGTCCTGGTATCAGCAAAACCCTCCATATAATTCTGAAGAGGCAGAACCTCCATCATTCCAACAGGGAACCTCAGCTCCATACTGAGGCGCCTGAGAAAATGTAACCTTCTTTAAAGCCCCAGGAGACTTAAGCTCAGTTTCCACCTGAACAAGAGGACTCAACTCAGTATAGTGTCCTCTGAGCTGTTGAAAATTTTGTTAGTCCACAAGGAGTCCTCAGCTCAGCCTCCACCCCACCCTGAATATGTTGAATCTTCAATCCAGCAGAAGAGCTCAGCTCTGCCTCCCAGGCCTCTTGCCAGTGTACAACCTTCTCAAGTCCAGCAGAAGGGTCTAGTTCAGCCTTGAAAATACTCTATGGATGTCGTAGCTCAACCTTCAGTATGTCAGCAGGTGACAGTCTCACCTTTGGGTTCAGGTGAAGCTCAGCACCCAGTGCTGCCTAATATCAATGGGAAAGGTGTAGATCTGGCAGTTTTGACAATTTCAGAGCGCACTAAGAAGATTGAAGCATGTGCAATGGAGCAGGTGGTCTTAGTTCATGCTCCAAAGTCCAAAGAAGAGGTGATACCTCCATCTGAGCAGGAGATACCAGCTCAGCCTACTTGGGAGGCTGATGGTACAGACCTGAAGCAGACAAAAATTCCAAGTACCCTGAGTGACCTGAACATAACCATCACTCCCAAAACGAATTTGGAGACTAACGCTCCTCCTAAGCACCACCTGAGGTGACACTTCCACTTGAGGGACCGTTCAGGCACAGAAGTCAGCCTTGACCGAAGTCCCAGTTCAACCTTTGGACTGGAGCTAAACATGACCCCCAAACCTGCACCACAGACTGATGCTACAGCCCTGCAGCAGACAACTGCTCCTGCAAAGCACCCTGAGGTGACAGTTCCACTTTCAGAGCCTGCTCTGTCTCAGCAGCCAACCTTGTCTGAAGTCACAGTTTAACCTTGGGACCTGGAAGTTACCATAACTCAGCAACCAGAGTCATCTGAGACTTTTGCTCCAGCGTCTGAACAGAGTGACACCATGAACATATGTAAGTTCTGTACCTGCAATAATGGGACGCTGCCGTGTATTTGGCACGCCCCAAAGCACAGGTTTCACAGAGTGCCTGTGTCAGAGCCCAACACCTACAGTGGCACCTTCACCATCTTAAATTTCCAAGAAAATTCTATTTCTTACATTGATGAAGATACATTGAAGTCATACCATTTGGTTGAAAAACTAATTTCAGTGAGGATAACTTGAGAGAATTACATAAGGGTTCATCTGAAGGTCAGCTATCCCTCCAGTATTTAAATCTTGGTTGCAATTTAATCACAAAACTGAGCTTTGGGATGTTTCAGGCCTGGCATGGAATGAAGTTTTTACACAAGTTAATTCTCAATCATTATCTTCCGACAACGGTTGAAGATCCATATCTTTCTAATTTGCAGCATTAAAATATTTAGACATGGGAACGACACAAGTGTCACTTGCAACAGTTGAGAGCATCCTCATGATGGCCCTTGAATGGGAAAAACTGATCTTCCCTAGCCATTTGACCTGCTGCCTCTGCCAATTTAAAAATAATATTGAGACTGCTGGCAGGACAGTCACACTGCATTGTGACACTGAATGTCTGACAAACACACCTCGTGGCTCCTGATGAAGCTTCTCAGTGCACAGCAAGAAGGAAAGGTTTCCAGTGCAGAGTGGGATACAGATCAATGGAAAAATGAGAGGACGTGAGCCCAGGGTGAACAAGAGGAGTTAAATCAGCTCACCAAAGATGTGCCAGGGTATTAGTATAACAGCACACACATCAATGCAGTACCTAGTACCTGTGATTGTAGTAGCGGCGATTTTTTATTATAATTTTCTGTCTCATTGCAATTTGTCAAAGAACACCTTCAAAGGATGGTAGACAAGGAAACTCAAGGGTCTTTTGTCCAATTCTCCAGCAAAAGAGACGCTCACTGAACTCGAGGTGGAAGAGGGCAGTTTCTGGAGAAAGCAGCTGCTCTGGGTGAGGGATATGTATGGACCTCTCAGTGTCATCATATGCAAGAAAAACATGGAGCAGAAGCCACACAGCAAGGATTCGGCTGATGAAGATGAGCTTTTCGACAAATGAGCAGAGTGAAGCCTCCCCCTCATCAACCAGGATTGATGCATCAGACTGGGCTGCTGAAGAGACAGGTGAAGAAAGTGAAACCTGACACCTCCGCTGCGTGAACTCAGGCTACCTGCAAATTGAATTTGGAAATGTTGGCTCAGCATTGCTGGTAAAATACATACTTTCCTCTTGTTGAAAAAAAAATACCTATATGCTTGATGATATTCAATTTTTCTCTTTTCAATGCTAATAATTTATGTCAATAAAATTAACTATTTCCTTTGTGAAATCAACTTCTTGTTATTATTACCATTGATGATATCTGCCAGGTTCCAAAGTTAAGCTTGACAATGAGATCGTTTAAACATACCTTGTCTAGCCTGGCGTGGCTCAGTGGTTGAGCGTAGACCTATGAACCAGGCGATTACGGTTTGATTCCTGGTCAGGGCATATGCCTGGGTTGCAGGCTCAATCCCCAGTATGGGGGAGTCCAGGAGGAGGCCTATCAATGGTTCTCTCATCATTGATGTTTCTATCTCTCTCCCCCTCTCTCCTTCTCTCTGAAATCAATAAAAAATATGTATATATTTTTAAAAATACCCTGTCTAAATATGAGCATTATTTCAGAATCATTTGTTAGGCAAGATTTCATTGAATATAGCATTCCTGGTAATTTGGAGAGATGATCCAGTACACAGAAGAGTAAATGGAAATTTTGGTTTCCATTTCAAATTTTGGATTCTTCTATTTGTCTACATTTTATCCAGTTATTCATTTTATTCTGAGCTCTTAACATGTGTACATGTGTCATGTGTACACTGTAGGATGCATAAATATTAATAAGACATACTCATTATCCTTATGGCATTCACAATTTAGAACGGGAAATAGATCCCCACAAATACCTCTAGTACAATATATACACACATTAGTAGCATTGTTCCTCTTAGTAACTGGCAGAGTCTGCAGGCTTAGACACTTTATTATAGTGGGTGTAGTAATAACCCTATTTCAGTTCTGTGTCTAAGAGAAAGATGGTGTCATTAAAAAAAATAAGAAACTCTGAAAAAAGTAACTTAGAAAGTTAAAGAAAAGGTTTTGAATATTCAATATTTACTCTGAAGTATTAGCCATATGACAAGCTACACATGTAGACAATTTATAGAATTAAAGTACAGTATATAGGAAGTTAGAGCTGGAAATACAATCTTCAAAATAGGACCAAACCCTGTGCTATGATTTGCTAAGACAGCAAATCATTCCAGGGTCACCTAGAGGGCAAAGAGGAGGAGGACTGAGGTGCTGGACCTAGTGGCTCACTCAGCCACCGACACAGGGATTAGCCACACAATGTGCCAGTCACTGCTGGAGCCCCTGGACATCAGATAATGGTGATAAAGGAATGTGGCAGGTATAGTAGAAGGAAATATGGATTCTTTAAGTTGTGTGCAAACATTATTGGCAGGACCCAAGAAGGAGTTAGTGTGGAAATTGACAGAAGATAGTGTTAGAAGACAACCTCATGAAAAGGAAGGGACCTCAGGGTTTACAACCAAGTTAATAAGTGATTAACTCGTTGGAAGACTAGTTTTATGATCATTGTCACCCAGATTATCCCATTAGGCCATGGTAGTCATGAGGAAATTTGCGGTTGTCATGTTATATTGGGGGGGGGGGGGGGAGTCCCTGAGACAATCACTTAGGGCTGTGGCTCACTGTAATAAACCTTTCTTTTCTTTATCACCTGATCATTCCCTAAATTGGCTAAAGTCTGGAAGTTTTAGACCTAAAGTCAGATGTGCATCTCAGTGGTAATCCTGCAGTTTGAGTAAAAGTATTAATTCTATCATTGAAATGTGAACTGCTTTATGCTGCACATTTCAGAAAGATTGGTAGTTCACTGGAAGCAGGGCATCCTGGGCCTAAATACCTGACTGTTCTCCATTGGTGCTTTTAAACCAGTTGGTCCATAGGAAGATACCATCTCTTCAGGGTAGCTCAAGACACTCATCCTGCTGCTGCTCTTGTACCTATAGATCCAGGGACAGAAGTGCTATCTCCCCTCCTCCCAGAGAGGAGGAAGGAAGGACCATTTTCTTCATGGGCCTATTGGCTGCCAAACTGCAATAACTTCTGGGGTGTGCACCTAGAAGGGTGGACCTGCACTCCTACACCCTCCTGTGCTGGTAACTCTCCTCTTCTCTACCCCTTCTCTCTCTGTCTTAGGAGGACAGGAGCTGACATTAGATGTGGATTTTGTTCCACTCACGGCATGTGTGTTTGTGATCTTGGTGTACAGGCCGAGTCATTTAGACAGAAAGGAACCTTCTCCTAGTCTCACTTCTAGAACTAGAAGCTTGGTGATGAATTTGCACAGCCTATGACATAATCCATACAAAATGCCTTGCACAACCCCGGCCAGTATGGCTCAGTTGGAGCATCATCCCATGTACTGAAAGGTTGTGGGTTCAATTCCTGGTCAGGGCACATATCCAAGTTGTGGGTTCAATCTGGTGTTGGGATGCAATTGGGAGACAACCAATCAATATTTCTCTCTCTCATTGATGTTTCTCTCCCTCTCCCTCTCTCTCTCTCTCTCTCTCTCTCTCTCTCTCCCTTCCTCTTTCTCTAAAATCATTTTTAAAGAAAGAAAACAGTAAAAAAATGCCTTGTACAGTAATGCAAACTTATTACAATTTTTTTTATTTTTATATATTGCTTATTATGTTATTATTAATTTCTATAGTATAAGAAATGCACATAAATATGTATGCTCTGAAGGTCAAATATTATATAACTCTGTTGAGAGAATTATAAGCCCATGTGGGATTTGAAAGGATATAGTAGTTAGGAAACAATCTTATGAAACTATGATGGGAGAAATAGTAAAGCAGAAAAGACAGGGCATATACAGTTTCAGCATTTTCCACTTAACAGATATCCTGAAAGGTGTGGAATAGAAAACTACTATAAGAACACAATCTATCCTCAGACTGTAGCCTGAGAATCTGGTGGAAGCATGTACTGTTATGGCTGCTACATACAAACACTATATACAATAAATAAGGATATGAAGTTACTTCAGTTTTAGTTTCTGCACTATTAGCAATAAATTAACTTCTATGATGCCCCCATAACTTGCTTATTTGGCAAGTTTTATCTGCAATTTCAATTTGCATCAGTCCAATATCAGTATAGTAGCCTAAGGACATGCCAAGATGGGCTTCTTTATTGGTGAAAAACGCACTAGCCTATTCGTTGATTGCTGCTTTGAGCTCCAATGGCAAAAAAAAAAAAAAAAAAAAAAAAAAAAAGTGTGGGGGGGGTGGTAAAGTCCTTTTTTTTCCTGCTTAGCCAATTTTTCTTTATATGTTCAGCAGTGCAGCAAAAGTTAATTCATTCTAAAGCACATGGTTTTCCAGCAACCCTGTCAATATTAAAATGTTCTTTGCAGCTCTGGTCTACCCACTGTATTAGATGAAGGGAAAATACAGATGGGCTATACTTTGTTGTAGTGGGAAAACCATCAAAGAGCTCCTCTGAATCAATTTCTTTATTCCAATGTATAAGCTTCTGCTAAAGTTCAGAAGTTTATGCTTTTATTATTTTTTGCCTACCCCCATCCTATTAACTGAGCTGTTTATAGATCTTTAAAATAGGATAGAGCATTTTCCCCCCTTAGGACAGGCAAAGAGAAAGGCTACCAATTATTCCTCTTTTGACTTCAATGAAGTCTCTTTAAAAGAAAGAATAAGAGTTCAATATGATTTCTTTAGAAAATGCCCTCCCACCAATATAGTTACATGCAAGTCAGACAAAATGTCTGCTGTTTCTTACAATGGACTATGAAACAGCCTGACAGTTCTCAAATGATTGATGGGAAAATACAAAATGGGCCTATATTGTAGTCTATGATGTCTGCATTGAAACAAGCTCAGCCAGTATTTCCATCGGTGAAGGACAGCCTGCCTACAGGCGGGGTGGGGTGTTGGGGACCTTGTGGTTGGGTGGCTGCTGTCTTTTTTCCTTCAGCTGGGAAGTGGGAGATAACCCACACGACTTTTGGAAGAGGAGGAGACTCAAAATCTGACCACCCAAATAAACTTACAGAAACTTCCTGCTGATCAGGATAACTATTCTTTACTAACAGTATCTTCCACAATGAAAGTCCCTATCCTTTACTCTGTATGGCTTTAAATAATGTAATAGTAACTCCAACTTAAAATGCGTTACCCCTTTTATTTTGTATGGCATTTTGTGCTCTACCCAAGCCCTTTTTTGGCTGAAATCCCAATGGAGTAGCAAGTTGGTGCCCTTTCTGTCTCAAAATTAAGTTAGATATCAGGGTAAGCTCCTCCTTTTCTTTTATCTTCCTTAAGGGACAAGCAGACTAGAAGTCATCCACTGAGAGATCCTTTGGTCTCTCAATAAAATATTTAGACATTCTCCAATTTGCTACAAAGAGAAAGAAGATCAAGTACTTGGTTTATATAAAGTGGCTGCCAACATTAGATAGAATGAAAATAATTATATACTTTTTGATAAGCTAACTGATGTTGGTAGATATCCACTACAGATTCCAGAGAGTTGGACTTCAGAATCCATGTGCTTGATCCTTTTCATATATGTAAAATCATTAGCCATTCAGTGCCTCCGTGCCTGCTCTGTGCTGAGTATCACCGAAGATACAACATGAGCCTTGCTTTCAGTGTGCTTATGATCTAGAATAGGCATAGAAATACAATCACTGCACCTCCCAGTAATTAGAATTAACTATGTACTAAGCATAGTGCTAAGTAATCTCAGACATTATTTTATTATGTTTCACATTTTTACATGTGAGAAAATGGCTTTGTAACTTGCCTGAACTTGAATCCTCACTTTAGGATTCAAGTTGGATCTAGGTCCAAAGAGCATTTGCTAACTCGGTGAATAATACGAGGAAGAATTAAAAACATACCAGAATACAAATTCAAAGAAAATCTGTTGGGCCATTATCAATATGATGTAGATTTAGAATTATTTTCCAAAAGTCTTATAGTAATAAAAATTAGTGTATGCTGGAATATCTGGAACATCTCCTGGGTCCCAGTTTGTGCTCATAATAAGAACAAAACAAGACAGGTGGGTTAGTTCTGCAGTGTAGGCTATGGAATAGTGATTCTCAGAAAGAAGCTAAACACGTCCATGGGTTGAATCTTGATTTTGTCTTTACTCACTTCCACTAAATGACGACGGCATAGATGACATGTTTGTTCGTTGTTACTGTTTTTAGCAATGACCATACTTTCATAACAGCAAAAGCAGAAGCCAAGAAGCAATAATGGTATCTTTGGATAACTCAAAAATGTGGCTGCCTCATAACAAAGGAAATGCAAAGTGACCCCAGATAAGTAAAATGTATATAATTTTTGCTTTGTTGGTGGCAAATTACAAGATAGAAGTGCTTCTGGTTGTTGTTGGTTTGGTTGTTAAAAGAAGTGTTCTGGTGATGACCCAAACCAAGCACGAGGTAGACATGAGATGGTGGAAAGTATGGGCTTAGGAGTAGGAAGACACCCAGGTTGAAATTCCAACTCTATCATTTACTGCTTTTGTGAGTTTAGATGAAGTACTCAATCTCTTTGAGCTTTTCTCCTAATATTTAAATGGGTCTTTAAAAATTACCTGATAAGGTTTTAAAAATATTAAATGACATAGTAAACCTAAATGGCTTGCAATGTAATTAGAAAGGCTCCTTAACTCTCACTACACAAAGGCTCAAAACTGCCCCTTTCATTCAAGACAGAGAATACGAGGTTTTTAAACTATGGAAGACAGTTCTATAATCTTGACAAAGGCTAAAATAGAGGAAAGAAAGAAAATAGAAAATAGCACACAAATGTAAAAAAGAGAAGTCCAGGAAATATAAAAAGTGAAAGGAAGTTACTTCTAAAACCAATGAAACCTGACTCAATTCTGGGATATTTACAATAATGATGACTAAGCCTTTTAATATATGCCTCTGTGGAGCCAAGACTCACATACAGTAACATTTAATTTAGAAAGCAGGGAAATGCTACAATCTGGATAGGCATACACCAAGCTAGCTCGGAAACATTTATTTCCACATATGAAATTTGAATAAATATATTTTAATGAAGGCTTCAATTGTCCTTTTCTAGATTAAACCATATGTAATTTAAAGAATTTATATGTATTCCACGTTAAAACACCTTAAACATCTCTGTAAGGCAACTCCCTAAGGTATCACACACTTTCTGAGCCCCCAAGAGAGAAGTGTGATTCAAATTAGTCCTCAAGCTGTTCAAATAAGGAGCTATGGCTGAAAGTAACACAGTTTGAGGAGGAGGTGTATGTATTTTAAAAGTTACTTATATCTTAGAGATAAGCCTGACAAAATGGATTAGAAAGTGGAATCTGAATGAATAGGTTTACATTAACCAGTGAATTCCTCTGATCCTGAAGAAATATCAAGGTGGCTGGGAATTTCTTGTTCAAACCTGGTGTGCAATCAACCTTCCTGAAAGTATCTTCAAGGAAATGGTATTACTCTTGCACAGCGATTTTCAACCTTTCTCACCTCATAGCACACATTAACTAATTACTAAAATTTTGCAGCACACAAAAATATATTCTATTTTTTGCCAATCTAACAAAAAAATAGATATAATTTTGATTCATTCACACTGACAGTATTGTTGTGTTGGCTGTTATCATTTTTTATTTGACAATCTAAGGCAAGCATGTCAAACTCGTGGCCACTCAAGGCATGCAGCCCGCTGACCACGAATTTGACATGCTTGATCTAAGAGAAAAGAGATCAGTGCCCTTTACTAAAGAGTAAGGCATTGCATGTTTTAAAAATGCTTTCAGCACATGGGTTGAAAACGGCTGCTCTTGCACACATTCCCATTTGAATCCAGGATGTTCTGCTTAATGTCTAACTG
This sequence comes from Plecotus auritus, assembly GCF_963455305.1. Lineage (NCBI taxonomy): Eukaryota > Metazoa > Chordata > Mammalia > Chiroptera > Vespertilionidae > Plecotus > Plecotus auritus. The sequence goes on from NC_137777.1 coordinate 33,241,668, forward strand.
GCCCCATAACCATTACCATCGCTCTTTTCCCCCTCTAGATTCTGCCTTAGTTCCGGAATCAGAATATTCAAATGATAGTATCCTCAACTTGCAGTTCTTTTTTTCCTAAAGCTCTGACATCTAGGGAATCGTTGACACTACTACAGGAAGAATTATTATGGTGGAGTAACCCTTCAAATTGGGCACCAGAACACTTATTTTTGGCAGTACTGCTAAACTTCAGTGGTAAGTCACTTGACCTTGCTGGCTCTCATCTCAGAGCAAAGGGCTGACTAGCCCATCTCCAAGGTCCTTTCCTGCTCAATCATCCTACGATTCTGTAATGTACTTGCTAAGTGCTTTGCCTAATCACACAATTACCCAGTGGTCCTCCTGAACTAGAAGTGGATGATCACTTGTCAGGGGCATCATAGAGGGTATTCATAAATTAGCTGGGGGTCATGTTATAACCTCTGCAGTCACTTCTAACTCTGATTCGGTCCTGGCGTCTGGCTCTGCTGACTCCTAGCCCAATGCACTATCCATCAGAATGATATTACCTCTTGGAAGCAGCCAATTTCTAGTTCATTAATAGAGAGATTTCAAGGATTAAAAACAGGCTATGTGAGTGAATGATAAATATAAACCATTACCAACTTGTCCTCTTACAAAAATAATTATATAGGAAATTCTTTTCATTTCATAGTAAAGTAATGAGAAATAAAGAGAAAACAGAGGTATAATTTTAGTGCCCCCCAGTGGGGAACAATAATGGCTGCAGTTAAATTACACCTTTCAGTGGCTTTTAGGGTTATCCTATAGCCACTTGAATGGATCTGTTGGCCCTCTTGTACTGTCCATGACTATTTTATTCTATAAATACTTCTAGAAATTTTCCTAGAGAGCCTGAAATTTATCTAGAAGACAAAAGCTTTTCCGACTATCCCCACAAGTCTATGGTCTTTTCAGGGATTCCAATTGACGTGGATATGTTCCAAATGGTCCAAGATGATCTGAGGCATCCCCAGATACCCATCTGATCCTACATTTATTAAAAGTCCTGGCGCTATTTAGTCCTAATCACACTCAGAATAATAAGCAGAAAGAATAGTTGTCTCTGGAAATCGTTAAGTTCCAATCCATCTCCCGGCTTCCACAGCTTGCATTCCAGAATTAGAAATTCTCAACCAGAGCTCTGGGACAAAACCATGGCTTCATTTTGCTCGCAGATTTATTAGCATTTGAGAATGTTGGTTGAACATGAAGAAACCCTAATATCATTTTGTCACAATGGCCAATGACCAGAAATAGCATATAAGATAGCTCCTCTGAGTAATAGGGTTTTATTTAAGATTGAAGCATGTTTTCCATTCATTTTTCCAATGACAATATTAGTAATTCTGACCTTCATTTGGACCAGGGCTCCAGCAATTCCTATCTGCATAACTTACCTTAGATAATTTTTAACTTTATTATTTCTAAGTCTCATAGCTTCTGCAAAACTTGGATAGTGGAATACATCTTGTAAGACTTTTACAAGGACTAAAGGGGATTATACAAATACAGAATGGAATAAAACACATAATGATCTAAGAAATATCTATTAGCATTGTAATTTAAACCAATATATCATGAGCACCTATTATGTAAAAAATTATGTAGGTAAACAGTCCCTCTAGCCTTGGAGATTACTACACATAGTGGTCATGTGTAAAGGCTTCATATGTGCTAAGAACATGGAAGCTTTTAAAATTTAAGTGAAGATACAACATAGAAAATGGGAACTGACACTACAAGAGGCACTACAGAGTTCACACAAAATTATAGGAAATATTCCAAGGTAGTATGCTTCAATACCAAGCAAATAGTTCAGATAACCTCTCCCAGAACTTCAGAAGGCATTGTTCTGGATTACAATGTTCTGGGAAGGCTTTATGGAAATGGATGGATTTAAGTTGAGAGGAGAGAAAGGAGGTAAGGAGAATAGCAGTAGTTCTAAGTTGGTGTAATATATGAGTATCCACAGCATGAAAAGTTAGGAAACTTACTGAAGAATAATGAACTATGCTGAAGCAAAATATAGGGAATATCTATACTAATAAAAACCTAGGTGGCCCTTGCGCCCTTGCGCAATGCCCTTACATCGTCACAAGATGGCTGCCCCCATGTTGTCAGAAGATGGCGGCAGGGGAGGGCAGTTGTGGGCAATCAGGCTGGCAGGGGAGGGCAGTTGGGAGCAATCGGGCTGGCAGGCAGAAGTGGTTAGGTGCCAGCAGTCCCAGATTGTGAGACATCTTCTGAGGGGTCCCAGAATGGAGAGGGTGCAGGCTAGGCTGAGGGACAGCCTTCCCCACCCGCAAGTGCATGAATTTCATGCACTGGGCCTCTAGTTATACTATAACTAACTAGAGCTGTTATTGAAAACAAGAATGAGCCAGGGGCATAAGCTAAACATTCAGGCTTTGATTCATTAAGATAACAAATATAGTGTTTATCTTGTAGACCAGGAATGAACATAGCACAAATGTCATATATCTATCTACACTTCTTCCCGGACCTATAACAGCTGTCACTAAACAATCACCACTCTCTTCTATTGAGCCTTAACGAGAGCTCAGAATTCTTCTTAATACTTTACTCTAGGTCAGTGGTCAGCAAACTGCGGCTCATGAGCCGCGGTTTGCAGCTCTATTGACTAATGAGTATGCCGACCACTGACCTAGACTCTCAATTCCAATAATGACAGGCTGTTGTTGTCCCTTGTGATTAAGCCCCTATCCCAGTGGTTGGCAAACTCATTAGTCAACAGAGCGGCAAACCACAGCTCGCGAGTCGCATGTAGCTCGTGAGCCGCAGTTTGCCGACCACTGCTCTAGGTGGTAATCACCATCCAATAGGATTGTCTCAAAGATAAGACCAGCTTGCCACTCTTCCACTAGTCTAGGCAAAGAAAATGGTAACATATTTTAAGGTAAGGCAAAGAATCAATTGGATAGGATACTGGTTAGGAAGATGGCAAACATGTAAAGGCTTATTGTACTAATCTAGAGATGAGATGATAGGATTTTCTCATTTAGCTCTTTCAACAAACACTCATTGAGTGTCCATTGTGTGCTAAGTTATGAGGTGGGGCTGGGACCTGGGGCAAATAAAGTGATGACAGTACCTGACTAACTGAAGTTTTGGGTGGAGTGCCTGGAAAGATCATGATGACCTAAGCAGGAACTTTGGGCTATGTTAGAAGTACATGAGTTTTTCTTGGGAGACTATACAAAGAAAAAATCCAATGGATAATATTTATTTATGAAGAAATACACACTTATATGGTGGTTAATTGATAGCAGTACCATTAAGAAGACAGGAAATTGCTGCTCAAAGAGCTAGAAAAAGAAAAAAAAAAAAGTCCAGAATTCTCAGACACAAAATAGGAGAGTTTCAAAAAGAAAATTGTTAAAAGTTGAGCACAGGTTATTGTGATGAGGATTGAATTGAATTTAACAATTAGGAGATCACTAATAACATGAAGAAAATTTTAACTGAAGAAAAATTATATTTAGCTTGCATGGGTGTGAAAAAAGAAACAAACACTGAAGAATTAGAGGAAATGAATACAACAGCAGATCAAAACTAGATGCTAGTCAAAGGCAGCATCATAGGATCGAGGATGCCTGAATATGTTAAAAAGAGAAGGAGAAAAGCAGTGTAGACCAGAAGAGATTGAAGATGTTGGAGAGAGCATAATGAATAGAAGGACCCAGGCCCTGAGGTGGTAGTAGAAGGTGAGTTTAAGAACCTATATGGAAGATTAACAAGTTTGTGGGAAGATTAACAAGTTTGTCTTGTGGGAAGCAAGGGTATAGAGACAGAAATAGTCAAAGAGAAGGAAATATTGAAGAATATATATCTAATATTCTTGGTAAAATAAAAAATATAATAATTTGCAAAGAGGAAAGAATAGAGGTGGAATGTAAATAAGCATTAGATTCAGGTAGAAAATGTTTGGGCAAAATATTACAGTTTTCTTACGTGTTCACCAAATACTTTTTGTGTACTTATAATGTGTCAGAAAAAAAATATTAGCTGCTGGGGATACAATAATAAATGACACTGATATTGTCTCTTCCCTCAAATATCTTCTATTATAGAGAAGAAAATCATACATCTGTGAGATAGACAAATAGAGATAGCAAGCATGCAGCCTAACATGAAAGGAGGAGCTCAAAGGATAGGTCTAAAGATATAAATTAGGGAAGGATACACATGAAGATTTTTTTAGAGCGATAGTGGAAAAAACTCCATTAGAAATTTTAATAAGAATCTAAACATAGCTAACCTCTTGGTATCAAATAAATTTTGAGGCACAAACATCATAAAAAATGACACAATGCTATTACAGTTTTTTAAATCAATGGAAATAACTGAGATCACAGAGTATGGAGAAAGAAGAGAAAGGCCCAAGACCTCGCAGCATGTGGTTTCGACTTTGCTTGTTTAAACATATGGGATCTGATTCGAGACTAGATTCTAAGTAGATAGAATGCAGATTTCACCACTCATTCTTTTATAAGGAAGACATTGGGTCATGAAACCACAAAGGAGATTGAATATCCTTAAAACTTTTAAGGAATACCTGAAGTCAGAGTTAAGAGGCTGCCCATTGCAATAATTGTTATCCTGGATACCTACTCATTGCAATGGACAATTTTATTCTACTTGGGTCTTATGAAATGTAAGTATTGAGATTTTCAAGTGCAGAGGAAAATCACTCTTTATTTATCACACATTCATTGAGCCTTATCTGTGTGTCAGCTACTTGATTAGGTCCTAGGAATAGGAAGATTGAAAAGAAAGGTACCTACTTTGAGTGAGCTCACAATCTCATGAGGCAGACAGGGCAGATGTTGGTCCTTGCAGTCTTTATTACAGCTAGATACAAACTGATATTGAGGCTGTGATAGGACCACCTAATTTGGTTTTGCATAAAATGAAGAACTATAAGAATAATAGAAGTAAAGATGACAAAGGGCTAAGTAAAGGTAGAGGCCCCTGAAAATTTACTGCAAAAACAGAGTAGCTCTTTTAACAAAGAACTAATAAAAGCAAAACTCCAACATTAAAAAAAGAAATTTTCCATATCCCATGGTTACAAATTTTTATTTAAGATTTTACTCCTACTATATATCCAACTATAATGGCTTTATTCTAGCTATTATGTCCAATCCCAATACCCAAAGGTGTTTTTCACACTATAAAGCATCTTCCTCTGTTATTAGAGTAAATTAGTTAGCACAAGAATGACATATTAATCCTGTAAAGGTCACATCATCTTGATTACAAGAAGCCCATAAAATGGAATTCTTGCTTTTAATAGATGGATGTCGCAAGAGGGAAAATAGAGAGCTTAACACTTCCCTCTCTAATGAAGAGATGTTATTCTCAAAATTATATTCATCAAAGTATTGCTGTTTGTTTCTCAAAACAAGTGAAGTGTCATGGTCATTAGAGAGGTTGCATTATCTCAGGATAAAAATCATATAGCCAGCCCTGAGGAAAACACTATTGTCTCTCCCTCATCATAAAATGCTTACCACTTACATGAATTTTCTTCAGACTTTTGACAAACTTTCTTCCTTCATTCAATTTGCAGACAAGGCAATCAGGGAGAGAGAAGTAAACTGTTTCTCCAACACTACAAACTAGTAATAGGGATCTGAGACCAGAAGCATGGGCATTGAGTTCCCAATTCATTGCTTGAGCCTGGGTCTTATTGTTTCCTTATAGAAGATAATTTTGCAACATATTTAGATTTTTTGACCTAGAATAAAAACTGAAGACATTTGCAATTTTTGCTCTTAGAAGCAGTTACCTAACATCCTAACTAAAATAGAACCATTATGTGCTAGGTTGAGTTCTAAGTGTTTAAATAGATTATTTCATTAAATCTTCACAACAATCCTCTGAGATACTTACTAATTTTATCCCTGTTTTAAAGATTGACAATTGAGGCAGTTTCACATAAAGGAACGCAGCTAGTAAGTGCTAGGGCCAGACTTTGACCCCAAGAAGTCTGGCACTGGAGGGCCAATGTTCTTCCCTACTTCCCCACACTGCCTCCATGAACTACATAGATTATATCCCTATACAGGTGTGTTATCCACGCACTACATTCTCCTCTCTAAGCTTACACAAAAATAAACGTATGCCACCAAAATCGCTAGAGAATAACAGAAAATACATGGTTGTGATTACGGCACATGACTATGCTGTAGTGTAAATGCAAGAGGATCACGGAAGGTTTTCAGAGGAGGCAACGACTGCAATCAGGTTATAAGTCTCAGATGAAAGAGGGCTGGTGACACAGATGTAGCATTTTTGTGGTCATTAAGGGTGTTGACTCTAAAGTTAGACTGCCAGGGTTCACATCCTGACTCCATAACTTGCTCCCAGAAATTGGGCAGGTTATTTACCCTCTCTGTACCTCAGTTTCCCCATACGTTAAAAGGAAGATTAATTATACCTGTAATATCTATTTTATTGTTGTCTCATAAGAATCCAATTACATAATTCATTTCAAAAACCTAGAAATGTCTCAGGCACACACAAAAGCATCAAAGTTATGCTAGCTATTATAACTGCTATAAGAATAAATAAGGAAGAATAGTATTAAAAATCATAAATAATGCTGGCCATTCTGCTCAACATGAGAGTCTCTGACTATCCCTAATCCATCACCTCCAATGAATGGGGTTGAGGTACTGAGTACTATCCCATCATCATCCAGGGCCCCCATCTGAACTTAGCTATTTGCATCTACTCTAATGAAGATGTAAGAGTATAGAGAGAGGTAAGTTTTGCTAGACTTTAAGCATCCCCTCAGCTCAAACTCAGCATTTCCATATCCCCTCAATTTCTTTTAGTTTGAGACAGTGATATAAAATTCTATCTGATGCCTACAAAAACCCTTTTAGATCATTCTACTAAGAGTCACCAAATTCTCAACACATGTGTGTGCGTGTGTGTGTGTGTGTGTGTGTGTGTGTGTGTGTGTGTGTGTGTGTGTTAAGGGATGGAGAAAGGATTCAAAAATAAAACAAACCTGGATCTTGCCTCTTTGAGTCCTCATCTTAACTGTGGCTTACACTTGGGGTTGGGAGATATGGGAGATGGAAGTTCCACCCTTTAGAGGAAGTCCAGGTGGGTTAGAAATGGGAGGAGAGAGATTGAACGGCCGCATTACTGAAAGGCCAATGGGCTTTCATGACTCCAAGCATCCTTCAACATTACAGATGATTCTGCACACCAAAGAGTAGTCCCACCCAAAATGCCAGCAGTGCCCTTTGTGAGAAACTGTGAAATAAACTATGGAACACAAGTTTCCAAAATGATACAGCATTGGGAACATACAAATAAAAAACTAAGAAATTCAGAGATAGAGAGTGACTTCTTGCTATACAATTCTGGAAAGATTTTGTACAACAACCTGGATTAAAACAGAGTCTTAATGGGTACAATTTGAACATACAAAGAGGGGATGGAGGCAAAATTGACTACTGAAGTCCTGACAGTGCCTCATAACTAGGGTAGCTATATAATTGATCTTCCAAAGCAAGTCACTTATAAGAATAGAGACTATTCATACTTAGCAACCAAGAAAATAGGTTCAAATTTAACTGCCCTGGCAATCTGAGAGGGCAGACCAATAGACCCTTGTTATTTACCTGTAACATAGCCTAATGACAAGGAAAGAAATCCTTGTTTTGCCTGTGAGGAAAGTAAAGCATTAACATGATGCAACGTTCACTCAGAAGATGTGGACAGCACCAAGATGAGATTCCATTTCCATGAGTGTGAGAAGTGTCCAGACAGGTGTCCCAACACATGGGAACTGATTTCAGTTTGTCAATACCAAATATAAGATCTTTGGCAATTTACTTACACCTTCTGGGTAATGTCCTCTCATCTACATAAGGAATGTGTAGGGATACCTGATCTCCAAAATCCTCTACAGCTCTGATACTATAAGATTTTTCTTGGCCAGGTAGTCTGAGACTTTTCAAACCATTTTCCTATCTCTACGTAGGTTACTCTTATCCTCAGCTCTCTCATGTCTTTGTTTAACCAATATACGTTTTTTTCAACTATAATGACATATATGCTTTCCCAGAGGGGAAAAAAAACCACTCATGTTCTGCAAAATTACACACTAAAAATAAGTATTTGAGGGTGAGAAATAAGGCCATAGGCAGACCTTCAAACCTGTGCAAGCTTGTAACCAAAGCACTAACAAAACCAAAATAATTCTAATTAAATTTTAACTCAGAAAAAAACATGTTGAATTCCCAATTTAAATAATAGTACAATAGATATAAAACTTGACCTTTAAATAAAGGTAATGATAGCTTAATTTTAGGGGTGTGCAGGGAAGTTGATGCTTTTGGTTTGGAGACACAGGCAAAATGCCCCTGGATCAGAGAAACCATGCAGAATGTGTTTCCAAACAGAGCATGTGACCAAACGAAGCAAAGAGGAAATGCTGTGGCTGAGGGTGTGGCTGTGGGCAGGTGGCTGGGGCTAGGGGTCATCCATATTGTTCCAATGTGCTGCTGTACTTGGAGATCAGCTGATATTACTTGGTAACTCAAAGCATTAAAATGCTCTGAAATATTGCTTATGAACCAACACAATTTCCACATTATAATAATATAATTCTTCTATTTAGTAACCAAATATGAACTAATTTGCATTAGAGAAACATGCTTCAGAGTAGAAAAAGGTATCTGTGCATTCCATTTATCTTAGGATATTACTGCTGAATTCAGTCAGTCATTCATTTATTCATTTCACAGGTACTATAATCTGCAATGTGCAAGGTGCTATGCTAGGACTCATCGGCAGCAAGAACATAAATCTAAATGTTATTAAATTATTTGTTCCAAAGCTTGATCGCTATTTTTAGTAATAAATTCTCAGGTCAGAATGTGTATCAACCACAAAGACTGTGATCATTTTGAGTTGGACACAGGAGCTGTTATCTGGACTCTTACTGCCACATATGTAATATTCTGAAGTGGGCTGAGGTACCTTTTCTCCTTTTCTTGTTAAAGTCATTCTCAGAAACTGATTTGTTTTGTGCTGCTTTCCATTCACATCACGATCCAATCAAACCACAGAATATAGGAAAGATCAAAGTAGTGCAGTCTAGCCATCTACAGTAATTCATAGAATATATGAGGCATTAAAATTTTCATTCCTCATTCTTGTAAGAAAGACTATAAAGGTAAGTGAAAATGATGCAGAATATGAATTCATTCCTGAGACAATGATTGTAGCAAGAATGGGGAAAAGCATAAACCAACAGACCCTTTTTATTTTTGCCTCAGTCTTAAGCCCTTTTTGAAAAACAGTTCTTGCCTGTGTCATTCACATTTTTACTTTGATCTTTGATCTCTTCAGCTCTTCTCCTATCTAAATGGTATATTGGCGGGGGGGAGGGGGGGGCAGGGGAGAGCCCAGAAAAGTTTTCAAGTATTGGCTGCCTGTATTTTCATCCAAAGCAATTTTACAAGCCTTCCCATAAACACAAGAAAAAATTTCCAAGGTTATGCCTAACAGATGCAGAAACAATTGATTGAAAAATGAAAGCTTCAGTCAAACAGCAAGCAGGAGGGGTAGTCTGTAGGCTCCACCTCATTAATTTTACTCCCCTTGTTGTATTTTTCTTCTCTGTGTTAACCATTTTTGCTAGAAGATGTTTTTAATTCCATACATTTCTGTTTAATAAAATATATCTGACAGTAATGATTTACAGCACACAAAATAGAAGTTTCATCCATTTTCAGAATGTTAGCCAGGAGACTATGGGACACAAAAGTTATAGGGAGGAACAAGTGGGCAAAATTGCATATCTGAATCGGTATAAAAAAATTGAAGTACAAAAGTTTTTTTATTATTTTTTTCTTCCTATTAACATACTCTTTCCACTAAATAGGAAACTCAGGGAGAAAAACATTTGTGACCAACTGAGAATGTAATAAAGGCTAGTGATGTTCTAAAAAATACCAGTATTTTTAATTAAAAAGGTTCCAAATAAAGGAGGGCTGATACTCTACATGACATTCTCTAAGCAACCCTGGTGCCAGGAGCCTCCCTGCCCACTGGCTGTCCCACACAGGGCAGGTGCTGACCATCAAAGGAGAGGGACAGATGCAGGAACCTTAGACAAGAGAGTATCAGGGTACCCTGAGACCACTGTGGGTCCCATGTTTCTATTGGAAAGTTGAGGAACTTACTCATTTGACTGCCTATCCTTCTTGTGGTGGTTTCTCACCTGCAGTGGCAACTTCTCATGTGATTCATGAGCCTCCCTGGGCCCTCTATGGATACAACCTATCATGCTACAGAAGTTGATATTGAAAAAAAAAGCCATGAGAAAGGCATAGATTCTTGGCAGCGGGTCTAGACTCACATCCCAATTCCAACAATGACCAATTGTGTGGAGTTGAACACATTACTTTGTCTCTCCAAGCAGCAATTTCTTCCTTTGTAAAATAATAAAAGGAATAATAAAAGTTACTGCATGGAGTTTTTTTGAGATTGACATCAGATAGCAGATGTAAAATGCCAGGCAGAGACTGGTTTCCAGCACAAACTCTGAAATAACCAGGGACTCAAACTCTGGCTCCACCAACTCAACTACTGTGAGACTTGGCCAATGGTCACTTCACTTTTCAGTGCCTCACCTGTGAAGATAATAAACACATACGTCATAGGGTTTATTTAAGAGTATCCCTTATCTGTTTGTAAAGTATCAGAAGAGTGCCTGGCATAGAATGAAAATTTTGTCTTATTTTATCAATATCCTTATTTTATCAATTTAGTCTGACACTCAGCAGCTATATATAATGGGTGATACTATAGTAAAAGTTCTTACTTAGGCCAGACAGTAGTAACAAAAGAAAAATATTCCTCCAGGGCAGAGTTTTGATATAGCTATAGAGTGAAAATGAAGTTTGAAGCAAGGGGTATTACTGTAGAAGAGAATAGAGGACCTCTGGAAATGGGCTTGGGTTGGTCAAGTTCAATGAAGGAACTGGAAGAAAAGAGGGAAATTTCAGAGAAATTGAGTATACAAAAAAGGAACTCTAATAAGTTGCTGCTCTAGATCAGACACTCAGTGAGACTTCAATGTTCACAAATGTTCACAAACCTTTACAGAAAAATCATTCTGCACTCAGTAATAAGGGCCCTAAATTGGGAGATAGGAATAGAAAATAGTGGCACACCACTACACTCACCGCCTTCCCTGGATCTTCCACTGACACCAGGTGAAATATAACTGTCTGTAAGGGCATGCAGGTAATAAGAAATGATTTAGGTGAAATATTCATAAACAGTAAAAGAGAGCATGCTTTCTATTAATTATCAAAACATATTCCAGTTAGCATAGATATTTAAATGTACTAAGTAAATTTACTTTAAAATGAAAATAAATAAAAAATAGAGGCTACAGGTAAACTTTTAACTTACCTAAATGATAGGCAGATCTCTCTAAAACCAAATAGTAGAATTATCAGATTTAGCAAATAAACAATACATGTTATCCAATTAAAATTGAATTTCAGATAAACAAAGAAAAAGTGTAATAATATCCCAAATATTGCAAGGATATATTAAACTAAAAAATCATCATTTATCTTAAATTCAAATGGTGTCTTATATTTCATCTGTCATTCCTACCACATGGCAAAATTTATGTGATGAACATTTTATTGAATGAATCCTCATTGGGTTGCTACTATGTGTCCAGCATGGTTCTAAGCATTGGGGGAGAGGCAGATTCATATGAAGATAATGAACCTCATTTGCATAGGTGCCTCTCAAGGCCATTGTAAAATAAATATAACTAATATATTTTGGCAGCCATTGGTTCAAACCACTGTTTCATATCACTGTAATTTTTCTTCCGTAACACTGGACCTCTCATATGGCAGTAGCTGTAGGTAATTTTGCAAATCTTCTAGGACTTATTTGGGGAAACATTTAGTTTGTGTTTAGTGGGATATGTTTTTGTGGTGTTCCAAGTATAGTTATATTATTGTTAGCCTTCTGAATGTGGCTATTTTCTCCAGAACTACTCATGTAATCCACTATGTTAGCTTACGATATGAAAATGTCTGTAGCCTCTCCATACTGGAAATAATGTATATAGAGGAAGAAAAAGTAAGGAGAGAAATGGACAGAGCTGGAGGCTAGCATGTAAAAAATTCTTCCAAAACAGAAAGTTCTATATAAATGAACCATGAATGTGTTTCCCTAAATTTGATAGCAATTCTAAAAATGTATATGACTTTACAAGTAATGATATATACTGATATATATATACACACACAGGGTATACCCCAAAAAATGTACACCAACTTTAACAGCTGATAACTCAATTGATGTTTCTTTTCAGATTTAACCCATAGGTATTAATAATGGATTAAAAGTGTATATACATTTTGGGAGGACACCTATATATGATATATATACCAAATTGTACAAAGATATTAAAATATTCCTAAGTTGTGAAGTCATGAGTTTAGAAAGCAGAAAGTAAAAGTAAAATACTGAACATTAAGATGAAAATTACTATACTGATACTATAAGAAGTTCTTCAAAGAAACAGAAACTTTAGGAAAATTCCTTATATATATGTACTTCAACACTTCATAAAACTTGAGAGAAAAAGTGCCACTTTACAGAGCATTGATTACTAAAAATACATACAGAACTTCAGAAACAATACAAGCTCAAATGCTAAAATTTTTTTAAAGAAAATGAAAGCAAATTGCCACTCTCACCATTTCAAACACCTGAAAACACATCACATGGTTCATTAATATTGTTCTGACTATAATGACTAGCATTTAGTTAGAGATTCTCTCCAACAAGGAAATCATCAAATTTACTCTTGGTACTAACAATTTCCACTGGTCATGCCAAATATGCAAATGGTATCTACAAGTGAACAGGACAAATGAAAGCAAAAAGTAACTTTTCTAAACTATCAAAATATAAAACAAATTTCAATTGACCAGATTAAAGGTTTTCATTTTTTTTATTGGAATTATATTACATAATTCTTATTTAATAAATCCTATATAATAAGAGGCTAATATGCAAATTGTCCCCTCAACCAGAAGTTCAACCAGGGGGCGGAGCCAGCCAGCCAACCTCCTGTTCCCTCCCTCCCCCACCCCTGGCCATGCACGAATTCATGCACCGGGCCTCTAGTTGATAATAAAGAGCATGCAACAGAAAAAGCTTGGGCAATTAATTTTTTACTGTTTATTTATTTAGTGGTGTTTGAATTCATAAACCTTTTTTAAAAGTCTAATTTAGTTGTATTTTTCTCATTCTAAATAATTACCAATTTTCATACCTGATTTTATGTTTCTAAGAGATATCCCCAAATTGTATAAGCTCCAGAACTCACAAAACCGAGATATCACACTAGAAAGAATAACAACAAAATAATTTTTTTTAAAAGTTATTGCATGAAGCTTAAATTCTAATATGGGAAACAGCCAAAAAATTAATCCCATAAATAAAGTAAATGGTATGTGAGATGGTGATAAGTGCTATAAAGAAAAAGACAATAAGAAGAATGAGCAGTGCAGGGGTGGGGAAAGGTTCAATTTTCGGTAGTCTCAATGAAGCCCTCAGAAGAAAACATTTAAGCAAATACCTGAAGCTCCATGGGTGTCTGGGGAAAGAGAACAATGGGCAGAAAATCCCTGAGCCTGGAATGTAACTGTCTGAGGACTGCAAGGAGCCAGGGTGGTAGGAGACTGTAGAAGACAGAAAAGAGAAGCCTTGTAGGATTAGCCATATGAGCTATTATGAATGCCCTGGTTTTTAGTGAAAGTGAGGTGAAAGACAACTAGAGGAATAGAAGAGTCTGATGAGCTGTCAAGGATTTAAAAGGACTACTCTAGCTAGCAGGTTGTATAGAGGCAAGGACAGGAAGACTAGTTAGAAGGCAACTGATTCGTTCAAGAGATACCAATGGCTTGCCAAGGGTGGTGATAAGAGGTTATATCTGAGATCTGTTTTGAAGGCAATGACAGTAGATTTGATAAATGAGGGAAAATATAATATATGAAGAAAAAGAGAAATGGAAATTTGGAGTTGCCACTTACCATGATTAGAAAAACTACACGAGAAGCAAGCTTCAAGGAAAATCAAAACCATTCATTTCAAGATGTCAGTTTATCTTTCATTTAAAGATAGCAAGTAAGCAGTTGACTAAGTGAGCCTGAAATTCAGGGGTGAGATCTAGATTGTAGATTTGTAAGTCATTGACATAAAAAGTTATGAAACTAGAAGAGCTCTCCAAGGGAGTAAGTGTAGAGAAAGGAAAACAACCCAAGGACTGAGCATAGGCACTCTAAGTCCAAGAGTTTGGGAAGATGATGAGGAATCCATAAATAATACATATTTCTAAGGTTACAGAGAAGGAACTCCTGGTGAGGCAGGAAGAAAACCAGGAGAGTTTCTTGTCCTGGAAGCCTAGGAATGAGAATGTTTCAAAGAGGAAGGAGACATTAACTTGGTTAGATGATGCTGAGAACCAATAGATTACTGACGAAGAGTTGGCAAAATAGAAGCCTTTGGTGGCCTTCATAGAGCGTGAAATTGAGGGAGAAGGCCCGATTTTATTGCTTTCAAAGGAGAATGAGAGGAGAGGAATTGAAGAGAATGAGTATAGACAACTCATGGAGTTTTGCTGCCAGGAAAAGAGAAATGGGGCTCTAAGTGGATGTACAAGTCAGTGGAAATGATTCAGTAGGAACAGAGAAACTGATGATGAAAGGAAGAAATTTTTTTTTAGCAAATAATAACTTAGTCTTTACTATGTATTTGTCATTTATTGAGTGCTTAATGTAAGTGCTATGTCCTTTGTTCAAAAAGTAATTATTTCTCACATCAACTCTAGGAGCTACATGTATTATCATCAGTTTATTCTAATTTCCTAAGGTTACACAGATAATAAGCAGCGAGCAAACATTTTAATTCAGGTTTATCTGATCAAACATGGTATTATTTCAATTAGTCTTCTACTTTGTTCTCCTAGCAATAAGACAGCACATAGTAAATATTCTGTCAATATTCTCTGAAGGTATTACTGTAGAATAAATAAGTGGTGATTATGTTTATACATACACACACACATATGTATACATATACACAGGATTGCCATGGACACGGTGAGATAAGTGAAAAGCAGGGAGGTTTAGGGATTCTTCTACTGAATTAGAAATTCTTCTCCTATTCCCTACAGAAGGTGTTGGTAGGAGAAGTTCCCTAAAAGGAGCCTTAGAGGAGGGTAACCCGGCTCTTCACAGCTTTCTAAGGAAGCAGTGCTTCAATCAATTAAGACAAGCCTCCAGGCACAGACCTTTAACTAGATTCTAAAAATAGCAAGCAAGTAAACAGGGGAGATTCCTTGATTGGGGGCACTTTTACTCCCCCTTTGCAAACAGGAAAAGTGTTAAGTAATACTTAGTAAAAAAAAAAAAAAAAAAAAAAAAAAAGGCATCTTCTCCATTAATTAGAATCTTAGTCTTTCCTGCACCTTATTTTTTCGAATAATTTCTAAATTCAAAAGGCATTATATTTAAATAGTTACCAAGGATATATCATAATTTTCAAGACATTTTCCAGCAGAATATAAGATGGATTTAAGTCTTGGTGAAATCCTGACCTTCAGTTAACCGTTTGTTCATTACATTCTTTAAGTAAAAATACTAGTAATTTATCAGGAATGTGTGAAATTCATCCTTAAAATAAACACTAGCCCTTTGTGAAGAAACACCATCCACATTCTTGCTCTTTGCTACCAAGGATCATCATCATGTTTCAGTATTAGTAATGCAATCTTCTGGTAATCCACAAGCATTTCAGTGCTGTAGAATGATGAGCATATCTGTTTCTATACATTTTTATATAATGTGTTTAGTTCTGAGTTGAACAAATTACACAGGATTGGATAGTCGTTCCATTTTCTTTCCTCATTAAAATTTAGCTTCATTTATGCCATTTCTGATATTAGCAATCATATTTCCAATAGAATTTTAACAGCATTATTTCAATTTCAGTGCACAAATAAGTGATATAACCAGTCTTTGCTGCGTTATAATCTCCTTAGCTTTAATTACTGTTCTTTAGAATATTGTCTCTTCCTACTTTATGGGTTTTAAAATGTATTTTCATTTTATATTCTAAAACAGTCCCTTTTAGTTGAGAAAGAAAAGGGAAAGTACATATTGCCACATTCTTTTGAAACTACTTTATCATTTCAATGCTCATTGTATCTAAACCATTAGGTATTGGAATATAATATTTTAGAATTTTAGAAAACCACAGAGCTTAACATAAATCAGCTAGAATGATTTAGGTATCAAACATTAGAAAGTAGGGACTCTGAAATAGAGCTCTCATTTAGTTATGTTTTGGGTAGTATAGAAATAGTTCTAGTTGGAGCTCCTTCATATCAAAAAGATACAAATCACCTCACTGATTATTAGTGTCCTATTAAGCGTTATTAAGTGATTATTCTGATTTTTATAATTATTTTCTGCTTTCTGTGGTAATAAAAGCTAAATGAATATTTTTTAAAAAATTCCAAACACCTAGTAAATGTTAGTTGAATATGAATTTATCTCTAGAAGTAAAAAGGGAGGGGATGATTAGACTGAAATATATGCAGAAAGTATGAGTAATTACAAAATTATCAGAGAGAGAGGGAGGGATGTAGGGAGGGAGGGAGAGAGGGAGAGAGAGAAACATTGATGTGAGATAGTAACATTGATCGGCTGCCTCCTGCATGCCCTGCACTGGGGATTGAGCCCCCAACCTGGGCATGTGGCCTGACTGAGATCAAACTGGGGGCCCTTTAGTACATGAGATGCCACTCAACCAACTGAACCACACAGGCCAGGGCTGTCACTGGAATTGTGATAGGGATTTCATTGAATCTGTAGATCGCTTTGGGGAGTATGGACATTTTAACAATATTAATTTGATCCATGAACACATATATTTTCATTTATATGTCTTCTTCACTTTCTTTCATTAATGTCTCATAGTATCCAGTATATAAATATTTTACCTACTCGGTTAAATTTACTCCTAAGAATTCTATTGGTATTGATGCTATTGTAAATGGGAATGTTTTCTCAATTTCTCTTTCCAATAGTTTGATGTTAATGTGCAGAAATACAATTTATTTTTGTATATTAATTTGTATCCTTAAACTTTATTGAATTGTTCATTAGTACTAACAGTTTTTTGGTGTGTTGAGGATTTTCTACAAAAAATATCATGGCATTTCTTTCCTATTTGGATGCCTTTTGTTTCTTTTTCTTGCCTAACTGCTCTAGGATAGGACTTCCCAAATACTATATATATATGGCTAATATGCAAATTGTCCCCACAGGAGTTCGACCAGGAGACCAGGAGTTCACTCACTATGACATGCGCTGACCACCAGGAAGGCTCTGGCTGGCAGCCAGAAGCCAGCAGCTGGGGAAGGAAGGCCTCGGCCGGCAGCCAGAAGGCCCAATCGGCCCTGATCACTGGCCAGGCCTAGGGACCCTACCCGTGCACAAATTTCATGCACGGCCTCTAGTGTTGAATAAAAAAGGCAAGAGCAGACGTCCTTGACTTGTTCCTGACCTCAGAGGAAAAGCTTTTAGCTTTTCACCACTAAATATGATGTTATCAGCAGGCTTGTCATTTATGGTCTTTATTATCTTGAGATACTTTTCTTCTATATCCAGTTTGTTGAGAGTTTTTATCATGAAAGGATGTTAAATTTTGTGAAATGCTTTTTCTGCTTCTTCTGAGTTGATCAAATCTGTAGCCTTCATTTTGTTAATTTGGTATATCACATTTTTTATGATTTGCATATTTTGAATCACCCTGGCCTCCCTGGAACAAATCCCACTTGGTCATGGTGTATGATCCTTTTAATGTATTAAATGTATTATTGAATTCAGTTTGCTATCTTTTTTTTTTTTTTTGAGCATTTTTGCAGGTTGGCTGACCAGGAGTTCTGCTATTCACTCACTCAAGTCTCCAGAAGACCCTGATTGCTGGGGTATGCTGTGTATGAGTAATCAAATATCACTTCCAGTTCCAGGCTACATACTAATTTTAGCCTCACTTTGAGTCTTTGAGTAAAAGGCTACTTACCTCCCAGGACTCAGGTATATCCAAATACATTTTGTTTGCAATGACTCAAAACATCACATTAACTTGGACTCAGAGCTGGTTAACTCATTTCTCCCCTAAGAAAACCCAAATTTCTCTCCCCCAAATGAAAACCATCACTGTTTATTTAATACAATTCTCTATTTTTTCAGAGTCCATTTTCATTTTTTTAAGAGAAATTGCTTTTCTTTCTGAATATATAAATTATGAATACTTAAAAATTATAAGATAAACATTCTCATGAATATTGTCTGCAACTTTGAGTTACCGGATAAAGCAATAAGAACTTAGTGTTTTGAAACTTGATGCCAAATCACTTTCTAGAAATGTATTCACTTACTTTGCTACAGCAATGCCTAAGAACACTGGCTTCACTGCATGCACACCGGCAGTAATTAATAAATTTGAAATTATATTCTTTCTAATTTCATAAATAAAAATACCATATATTTTTATATTTGCATTAATTTTAATAATCTACTGAAGTTGGGTATTTTCATGTATTTGTTTTCATATTTATATTACTTTTTTTATAAATTGTGGGTGGTGCCAGCCAAGCCCATAGGAGGGGGCCAAGCACTTCATCCTGGTCCTAGACAATAGCCTCTGAGGGAGACACACTCAGACTGAATGGGGCTCAGTAGGGCAGGCCACCAGGACAGGATGTGAGAGGGCAGGTCCAAAAAGTCTCTAGTTGGGGTGGTGCTGGCAAGCCTAAGGGGGGCGGGAGGGAGGGGGCAGGTACTTCTTCCCCTTCCCAGGATAGCATGGGCTAAGAGGAAAGGATATAGGAGTGCCTCCTCCACAGTGTAACCCCACAACCCAGCACCAACCCGTCTGATTCCTGAACAAAGCCTCCCCAGGGGATGTGCTCCAAAAGTCCCAGCTCTGTGCAGCTCTAGATCCCACTGCATGACTGAACCCAGCATAGTGGGGCCACAGAGCAGCAGGGCAGGCCAAGTGATTCAACAGGGATGTGTGTGTGTGTGTGTGGGGGGGGGGGGGCGGGGGTGTCCTGGCTGCCCTGGAGGTGGAGGAGAAAGGTCCCCTTCCCAAAGCTACACAGTTCAGACACTGTCTGAGTCTCCACCAAGAGCTTCTCCAGGCATGCTTCTGGTAGATGTTGGTAAGAAAAACAAGACCCTTGCCTTTGGGAATTTCTAGTGTAAGAAGGAGAGTCAACATGGGCACTAGTTTCTGTTCTTAATGTTCTTTTCTGTTTCCTTTATCTTCTGCATTTTATACGTGGATATATTCATTTATTTCTATTTTTTCCAGGATTTGGAATTATATATTCTGTTACAAATTTTAAAAGATGACAGAAGTAGAGTTTCACGTTTGACACCATTTTATGTAAGATTGGAAATATAGCTCACTTTTACTCATTCCTTAAATTTCAGTACTTAATACGATCTGAAATTTTATCAATTATGTTTATTTAGTAACTTGTACACTATATTTTCTCCATCAATGATCAATTTTAACATTTTCATTCACTTTTGTAACTGGATTGTGTAAAACCATTATTTAAATAATTTAATCTACCAACTATATTTTGGATGGTTTCATACTCCACTATCCTTTAATGTTATGCCTTCACAAAGCTTGAGTTCTTAACTTTCATCTGCTGCTCCCTTAACTGGAATTTCTTTTCTATCACTTTTATGACAATTTATTTTTAGAATTATTGTATATGTGAAAATATTTTGTGGTCTTATTCTACAACTTAGCTATGTATAACACTCTTTAGTCATAAAAAACACTATCATTTGCCACAAAATATTACAGAGGAAAAGTATGAACCAATCTCTTTGTTTCTTTGTAGATTAAATTGTCTCTTCTTAACAGACATTTTTTTATGTTAGAAATGTCTGCTTAGTGAACCACTATGTCTCTCCTTATTTTTTTCATTTGAAATGACTGTGAGCCATGTCAAAGTGCTTATACTAGTCTGACATTGGTTTTAAAAAGTCATGTTCAATTAATTTCAATATTTTCTATATTTTTAATAGGACTCATGTTGTTGTTTTCTTGTTTTAAATGTTTAAATGATATCTAGCTGGAGATGGGGTTTGACAACTAGAGATATATGTTGTCTCAGTATGGGTTTCCCCAAAAGTTCCTAAGACAAGAATTCAAGGGAAAGTGCTGTATATGATTGGAGAGGGAACCACTAAATTCTATTCTGCTAAGGGAATACAGGAGTTTCTCTCCCCAGCATAAAACAATCATTCTCTATAGACTGTTTTCTGGCTTTCCCTATATTAAATTGCCTCAAAGATATGGTTTCCTTTGTCAATCACTTTCTAGACTCAACTCAAAATAACACATATGTTGTAATGTTCACTGCATGCCAGACAGAGTTTACATGATTATCTAATTTCACAGCAATACTCTTAGGATGTTCCTATTACCGTCTCCATTTTCCAGATGAGGAAACTAAGACTTAGAGATTAAATAAGCTGTAGAACTACCATTAACCCAACAATCTCCTCTTGAGCCCATACTCTTAACAAATGCTCGAGACTAATTTGCTGTTTGGAGTTGGTATCCACTCCGACCTTCACCCCATGGGTTCTGTTACATTTTGAAATGATGGCATTCAGTAACACTTTTGATCTCCTATATACATAGCTATGAGGGCTCTGGTCTTCCTCAAACTCATCTTGTTTTCCTTGTTACTCTCCAGCCTCCAGTATACTGAACCACTGTCAATCTCTCCCTTTTCTGTTGCTTTATAAAAATTGCAGGATCCAAAATGACCAATGGTGAGGCACCTTTTTGATACAGAAGTGATACCAAAAGGAAGCAATGTGAAAACAGTTGCACATGCATGGCAGAGACATTGAGAGGCAGCTGTGGTATATCCCTACTTTGGGAAGGGGTGTAGTATATTCCTTCTTCCTTTCTAGCTCTGTTGTAGGTGTTGCTTCAAACTTAACCCCTTGAAATTCCATTTTATCCTATGTCTTCTCAGAATCTGGCAACAGTCAGCCTTCTATTTGACATTGTGACTTGATCCTACGTCTTCATTTCTTCATAAGTATTTTGTTGAAAAGCTCAAGAGTTTATAACTTGGAGGTGAACCAGATGCCATTTCAAATTATCAGTCTTGCAGTTTAAGGAATACATCTTATCTTTTCACATCTGCTTCTCTTACATGAGGCCCAACTGCAAGGTCCAGTTCCCCTTGTGCCTTGAGAGAATTCATTTTTTTTATTATCCTAATTCTAGAATTCAAAATATCTATTTATTTGTAAAGGCAAATTTTTCAATCACTACAATGATTTTTAAGTACTTAAAATTCAGTTAACTCATTTGACAATAGAACTAGTTTTATCATCATTTTGAGAAAAAGGTTATTTTTTTTATCCTCACCTGAGGATATGTTTATTGATTTTAGAGAGAGAGGAATGGAAGAGGGGGTGAGAGAGAGAGAGAAAGAAAAAAAAATCAAAGTGAGAGAGAAACATCAATCAGTTACAGTTGCCTCTCATACAAGACACGATAAGGGACAAACCCACAACCAGATATGTTCTCTGACCAGGATTTGAACCCACAACCTTTTGGTGTATGGGACGATGCTTCAATCAAGCGAGCCATCTGGCCAGAGCAAGGGAGTTTATTTTTTAAACTTCTTACTGAATTAATCAGTTGCTTTCTTTTGAAGTTTTTAGAGTCTTAATTGAATGCAAGCAACCTTAAAATCTTTTTAATGGGTATACAGTAAATAAACTAATAATTTAAGGTTATTTGACCCAGTCTTAACTTGTATTTCTACTTGAAATTACTATAATGTCTCAATACTCTATTTGGTGCTTTGGTTAATGTGACATTTAAAAAATATTTCAAACATGTCATTTTCCAGTTCTGTGGTTTCTTTCTTTCCATTACATTCAGAAGAGCCATTGTCAGTTGATTTTCACATATTCTTACATATTCTTAAAGTCATGCCCATGTATTATAAAATAAATTACCAAAAATACATGGACCCATATTTAACTATTTTGTAATTAGACAAATTTTTAACATCCATTTTAAACTTTATTAAGATAGGCATTGGCATCTACTGGTATTTAATTCACACCCAACATCCTTTCTAACTTAAATTAAAACCTTATTGAAGACATTTATTCCAATTGTAACTGTTTTCTCTAATGAACTACCAATTCATTTCCCCACACAGCAGGCTCTAATTTGTGCTTGTGGTGGTTTGTAGAAACATATGGGGACCAACCGTGGTTATGTTTTGGGATCTTCTGTACAAGAACATGGTAATTGCTTTTGTTTTGCTGATTATTCTCAGATAGTCTCAAACCTCTTCAACTTTTTCTTTATCCACAAGGTTTTTCATTGCAAATCCCCTCCTGTTTTATCAGACGAATTTCACAAAATGAACATATTGGCTGGGTTGGTTAATCTGTCCAGAGGTTCCATGATCTTTAGAAAGTATCAACCCCTTGCATATAATTTACAAATTGTTCCAGATAGGAGACATCATCAGGCTTGTTATTTCCATAGTGCCATAAACACAAAGGCAGAAAGCTACATGAAAGGTAAGAGGCCTTTTGCAACATAAAAGAGAAAGTAAGATTGGCATATCCTTTGCTTTTGGGTTTGTTTTTTTTTGGAGGGGAAGGGTGAGTAGCAGCAAAAGATACAATAATACAAGCATCTTCCTGATTGATTAAAGTAGTGAAGTGCATTCTTTGGTTCATAAATAATGCTCTATTACTTTTCTTCAAAGACAAGTAAACCTTGACAGAGTGACCTTTTCCAGGGCAGGAGCTGTTTCAGTGCCATAAATTATACTGTAAAACGAGTAGAAATGCTACTGAGAAGTGTGTGACAAAATAAGATTAAAGATTACTATACACAAAAGATTGTTGTTTTATTAATGGATTCCTGTCAATGGGATGAAAAATCCTCAGCTTTATACTGGACAATGAGATAACAACAAGCTGAAATTAGGAGAGCATTTTCTAAAAGGTAACTAAATGTGTCAGAATAACAATATCCTGATTGGTTTTTTTCCTCCTGTATTATACTTGCTATTAAAGCAAACTTATTGTCAAATAAGCTTGTACATCCACAGTCATTTGCTAGCAAAGAGAAGGGTGGTGCTGTGGGCTGGCTGTGGTGGTGGCTATGCAGCTGCAGTGAGATTGGAAGGAGACACTGCTGAACAGAGCTTGGGAGGGAATGTCTTCTCAGTGTGCTGTACGTGGTCATTCTCAAACCATTCATCTATCTGGTGACCACACAATCTGACAGAGCCATCCATGTCACTTTGGAGATTTAAACTGTGACTCTCGATTTTTTTTATAGTACATGTGTTTCCAATTTTATCAATTAGTAAAAAACAACATGAAATTATAAAAACTAAAATCCACTTAAAATACAATGAAGGATTTAAGTCTACTTAAAGGAAATGAGGTCATGAGCGTTCAAAGGCTTTTTGAAGCATCCACATCCTGTGCAAATCCTAAGATTCCTTTTAATGTGATTAGTGAATTTTGGCTGTTGTAATTATCCCTGGCCAATTTTTCCTTAAAATCAAGATTGTGTGTTTAAAAATTTATCCACAGACTCTTGGAAAATGTGATTGTAATCTAAAATTAATAAATAAATCAATCAATCAAAATATACAGACAATGGTAGCAAAGAAAGAAAGAAAGAAAGAAAGAAAGAAAGAAAGAAAGAAAGAAAGAAAGAAAGAAAGAAAGAAAGAAAGAAAGAAAGAAAAAGTCCTGGCTGGTGTGGCTCAGTTAGTTTGAGTGCCGTCCCATGCACAGAAAGGTTGTGGGTTTGATTCCTGGTCAGGGCACATACCCAGGTTTCAGGTTTGATCACTGGTCAAGGCGTGTGCAAGAGGCAACCAATCGGTGTTTCTCTCCCCCACCCCCTTCCTCTAAAAATCAGTAAAATTTAAGAAAGAGAAAACATTATTTAAAAAAATAAAAATAAAAATTACTAAGTATCAAATAAATATTTTGAATCATAAATTTCAATAGTAAAATTCACTTAAGGGTTATGGCCCTTTATTATGTGGCGCTCACAGACATACATTCAACTAAAAGAGAAACAGAAACCATCCTATAAAATTTAATTAAAGTTTTCAAAACTTTCCTTGGAATTTGATCTAGCATGGTTCACTTAAATAGTAAGGCCCTTGTTAGATAGAGCATATGCTCAGCATGGCATGTTGCTATAAATCACTCCTTGTCACAAAGAAGAATAGATACACTGATCTGTACTGCTTTGTTATTCTTTATAACTAGGCACAGGGTATCAGTTTTACCTTCATTATAAAAAGAACAGAAATGTATGCTTAATCCACACGCCATTTTAAAGATAGGTGTCAAGAAGCCAAATGAGATTAGTGTTGCAATGAGCATCCATCTACTTCTGGGACAAACATAAAATTCTAGTTAGTGCACATGGAGCCAACATGATGAGCTGGGTAGATATTTTGCACATACTTTCACTGTATGAAGCAGAAAGCCATTCCCTATTCTTGCATTGCACATAGACATTTTCTCTGGGATGTACCCTATTTATTTTATCAACAATTTGAGGAGAGATCCAAAGTATTAAAATGTTACATTTGTCTTAGCACAAGTCAGAATATGTTAGGTCATACTAGTTTTAAGAATATACCACAATTTCCCTCCTTTAGGCAAAATAAATAAATAACTGAGTGGCTCCTTTTGCTAGGGAGATCAGAAGTCCCAGGATGCTCTTTAGCTGCACCTGTGCCCTGCACAGTCTCCTTGTGTGCACAGTAGGGCTATGCTCTTCTTCAGCCTGCGAGATCTCAGACAAGGCAGAGGTGAACAGCATACACCAGGAGGCAAAGAAGGTTGACAGTTGTAATACAAACAAATAATATGATAGTTAATAAATATAAGAATAGTTAATAATACAAGAATAAATGCTGTGTTGCATGTGTTCCCAACTGTACACCTACATTTGCCCACCCCTGTATATGCAGAATCTTCAGGAGACAATACAGTCTTAGAAAATATGTACAATCTAGGAGCCAGAACAAGAGCAGTGATTCATCATACAGACATCAGGCTTTGTGGCATCGCTAATCTTGCAACCTAAAGGCTTATGTTGGATGTCAATTTTTTTTTTTCCTCAACTGATCTACGCTTTTGTTTTTACCATTAAAATTTTTAAAAAAGCTTCTCTCTCCTATACTCGCTTTCCACCAGAATGTGGAAACGCTGTTTATTCATCACTCATTTAAGGAGCACTTGCTGGGTGCCTGCTATGAACCAGCCAGTGGGCCTCAGACCGCTCATGATTCTTCTCGGCCACAAGAATCATTCCTGAGAGGTCCCTCTGCTTCTGATATAGAGAAGAATCCCTCCATAACTCCAAACTTTTTCATAAGCAGAAAATTCTTCCTGCTTATAAATTCTTAGCTTTTATATTCCAGATTTGGCAAAATAGGGGCTAGGTTCCTGATCTCACAAAGAGAGTGTCATCTTAAAGTAGGAAAACTATATTTGCAATACAATTGCATATATGTTAACTCGTGAGTATCTCTTAGTATCTGCAATGATGAGGCTGAATTCATTCGAGTTCCCTGAAATAACATTCTAATAGCAATGCCACAGAAGCTTCAGATGTCTCTTGGAAGATGTAACAAGTTACACAGAAATACTATCTGCTTAAATACTTACACGTACCTATATGCTTATACCCAGAACTACCTCAATTTTTGTCTTAGGGGAAATCTAATACAATGTTACTATAAATATTGAACACATCTAAGCTAAATTCAGACTAAACTATGAGTGGCCTCTCAATCACAATGTTCCCCCATATTCTGGGAACAAGTAGGAGCACAAAACAGCCAGATATTTTTACTTCTTAGGAAAGAGTTTCCTCAAACAAAGCAGCTCAAAGCAGAGATGCTGGGTCTCTTTTCCAAGTTAATGTTACTGCCCTGGTTTCTAATACTTCTAAGTGATCTGACTATATATCAAACTGTTCACCACTTATCAATCTATTGTAGTCACTGTAATAAACTAAGACATAGCCAGTATGGAGCAGCATAACCCCAACAGATGAGTGTCTCAAACACTCGGAGGAGACTCCAGCTTTATATCATAACATTCAAAAACCAAGTTCCAGATGAAGTAAAAAATAAATAATATGTGTTTTAAAATCTTAAATATAGTATAAGAAAATACAGGAGAATAGTTTTACTAGGGATGTGGAAAGTCTTTCTGAGTAGGGCATACAATTCAGTAGTTGTAGAGAATTATATTGGCAAATTTGACCATGTTGAAATTTTAAATTCTGTAAAACCAAAATTATGGTCAAAAAAGCTAAAATAGAAACTACAAACTTTAGAACATACATTTAATGTACATAACGTAAAAATCAATATTCTTTTTTAAATTCATATTTATTGTTAAAAGTATTACAGATGTCCCTTTGTTTCCCCCATTGACCACCTCCATCCCCGCCCCCCCCCCAGGCCTTCACCACATTATTGTCCTGTGTCCATGGGTTATGCATATATACATATCAATTCCCCCTTTAATCTCTCCCCACCCACACCCACCCCTGCCTTCTAAGATTTGTCATATTTTTTACATAGTAAAAAAACACACAATTAAGCCAGCAACTGGTAGAAAAAGGCTTAAAGGATATAAACACTCAAGTCACAGAATAAAATGGTAAATGAATATAAAAATAATGATCAACTCATTAATAAGCAGGAAAATGTAAGTTAAAGAAGACATGTCTATCAATCAAATTTGGAAATAATTAGAATACTAACTAATATTTACTAGGGTTTTGGAAGGCCATTTCGCAAGCTCAGTTACAGTTGACAGGAGGAAATATTGGCTTAGGCTACTGGATGAACCATGAAAATATTCACCAAGCCTCACAAAACCTTCAGTGACTAATCCAAAATCATGTTCTTGGCCCTCAGACTTCTGTCTTTTCAAATCTCTAAGCTCTTTCTTAAAATTTCCAGACATCTAAACACCTACTTAGAATTTAATAAGCACTTAATTTTTTTCTTCATTTTCAGTAGCTATTATACTTCGAGGATTACTTTTTTAATAATATACTCCCATTTCACACATTGCTTCAATATTCTGAAAATTTTATTAGCAACAATGTTAAATATTAGTTTCTTCATCTGGAAATAAAGAGTTTAAACTAAATGCTCTTTTTATGACCTCTTATATCTCTAAAATTCTATGACTGTATTATTTTATGGATATTTTCAAAGCACTTCGTGTGTGTGTGTGTGTGTGTGTGTGTGTGTGTGTGTGTTTCCCTATGCTTTTTCTTAAGCCCAATGGACGTCTCAATTCTAACTTGTGAATCCAAAATTTAGTGACACCCCTTGTAAGAGTTTTCATTATATTTCTGTTTAGTAAAAATTCAATTTACATTTTACATTCATAAAAATCTTTATCTCTAAGATGCCTTACTGAAATAATTTGGGAATCCATTTCATTACTATAAATTATGCTTCTATATATATAAAAAGCCAGTGTCTGTGACAACCAAATGACCGGTTACCATGAGGTACATTGAGCACTTCTTGGTCCCTCCCCATCCCCGGCCCACGAGTGGGGCTGAGTGGGACTGGGGACTGGCGAGCAGGCTGAACAGCTGACCTCTTGGTCCCTGCCCCCGACTCACAGGCTCCGATGGATCAGCGATGGTGAACGGGGGAATCGGGGTAGGTGGTGGGAAGACCGGCTGGCTGTCAGGCCGTTGGGATCACCAGCTCATCCTTGGCTGCTCTGGGGCTCTGGCCTGTGGGAAAGCAAGCACCGGCAACTTCACCTCCATTCCCATGTGCCGGGCCAGCTGCTGATGGAACACGCTGCCTGCTCTGGGCTGCTCACGCCAGGGCAGGTAGTTCGTGGGCATGCCCTGCAGCTTCTGTCAGCGCCTCAAGCCCCAGCAGCAGCAGTGGTGGCGGTGGCGGCGACACCTACGTGAGCAGCCCGAAGCAGGCAGCGTGTTCCATCAGCGGCAGGCCTGGAGCAAGTGCATAAAGGTGAAGTCGCCAGCGCCTGCTTTCCCACAGGCCTGAGCCCCTGAGCAGCTGGGGATGAGCTGGTGATCCCAATAGCCTGACAGCCTGGCGGCAGAGGCAGCGTTCAGCCTGGGGATTGGCTAACAGGCAAAAGATGGCCCTGATCTCAGGAGGCTAGGCCCTAGGGACCCTACCCACACGATTTCGTGCGCTGGGCCTCTAGTTAAAAAATAAAGAGCCCTAGCCGGTTTGGTTCAGTGGATAGAGCATTGGCCTGTGGACCAAAGGGTTCCAGGTTCGATTACGGTCAAGGGCATGTAACTTGGTCACAGGCTCCTCCCCGGCCCGGGCTCTGGTCGGGCTCATGCAGGAGGCAACCAATCAATGGTTGATGTGTTGGCCTCACATCAATATTCTCTCTGTCTTTCTCTCTCTCTCTTCCACTCGCTTTAAAAAAAATCAATGAAAAAATATCCTCAGGTGAGGATAAATAAAAATAAATAAAAAATCTGCTAAAGGCATTACTAAGCCAAGAATGATGTGTTCATCTTTACAATAAGATGCAAACATTCTATAAGAGAAAGGACATTAATTTGAAAATATTTGCATAAGATTATACTTAAAAATATGGATGCTAGCTGTTGAAACTCAGACCATTGCACTAGGAGACTAATCCAAAATCTTGGCCCTCAGACTTCTGTCTTTTTACTTTTTAACTAGATTATGAGTTAATTTTTCTTTCTGTTTAATCATTAGCCCTTTGAAATCCTATATAATAAAAGCCTAATATGCAAAGTGTCCAGTCGTCGGTCATCCATTCAACCAATCAAAGCATAATATGCTAATGATATGCTAAGGCTGCTCAACTGCTCGCTATGATGTGCACTGACCACCAGGGGGCAGACAGTCAACTGGTTGACCAGTCACTATAATGTGCACTGACTACCAGGAGGCAGACACTTCGACTGGTGGGTTAGCTTACTGCTGGGGTCCGGCCAATCAGGACTGAGCGAGATGGGCCAGACATGCCCCGGAGCCCTCTCACGGTCCCTCCCCAGCTGGCCAACTTCCTGCATCCCTCCCCAGCCCCAATCATGCACTGGTGGGGCCCTCGGCCTGGCCTGCACCCTCTTGCAATCCGGGACCCCTCGGGGGATGTCAGAGAACTGGTTTTAGCCAGATCCCGCAGGCCAGGCTAAGGGGCCCCACTGGTGCACGAATTCGTGCACTGGGCCTCTAGTTTACAATAAGCAACTCTAAGAAGTGTTCATAGGCAGGGTAAGTAGGGTCAGTTGCTGCTCTCTTTCCTGTGCAAATCACCTCTGACACTATTGTTGCCAGTTCAAAATGATGCTGTCCTTGCTGGCATATCTGTGATTGATTATGCATTAAACGTTAATATTTTCTTATGCTGTTCATCTCTTTCTGAAACTAATACTAGCTTACAAATACAAAAAAAAATGACAAGGTAAGAATCCAGGTTTCCTAAATATATACACTCCATTTTTTAAGGATCAGGAGCAGGCTCACCAAGCTGAACATGTGTTCCTGAAAAGCTACAGAAATGTTATTCAAGCTTCTAGGGTTTGCAAACATCTGGAATTCTTGTATATCAACCAGGGGGAACCATCTTGGGTCCCAGCATGATAGAGTCAGCCTAGTACTTGAAGGATTCATGTAAATTTGTTCTGTTTAACTAAATACATAGCTATAGCTTATTTACAAGCATAAATTTCATAATACAAATTAGTGTCAGTCTTAAATTGCCAAGGGTCCATCTGTTAAGCAAAGTCTGAATGCAAAATTATTTTTTTTTACCATGTTATATGATAACCACTGTACTGCATGATCTTACTCTAGTTCTCAAACTCCTGCTTAGATTTCCCTTCTCCACTTTCAGGGTCTCTCTCATATTATGTCTGACCCTCTCTGTTTTGCAGTACACAACAGTTCTATACTTGGCTCTCAGTAATCAAATGGGAAGAAAGATTTTTCTTCTTCCTTTTCTTAAAATGGGTTTTAATATTTGATGCATGACATTTAGGTTTACTAACTGAAAAACATTTTTAGGATTTTTATCACTAAATAGGCATTATTATAAAATACCTACAGTAGTAGGCTGAATAATGCTCCCCCAAAATATGTCACCATATAATCCCCAAAATATATGAGTATGTTACCTTACATAACAGAAAAGAATTTGCAGATATAATGAAGTTAAGGATCATAAGATCAGAGGCTACCCTGGATTAGCCTGTGGGCCCAATATAATCACCAGGGTCCTTATAAAAGAGAGGCAGGAGGGTCAGGTTCACAGGAGATGTGATGATGGAGACAAACAGAGATTTGAAGATATTATGCTGTTGGATTTAAAGATGGAGACAGGGGCCACAATCCAAGGAGTTCAGGCAGACTCTAGAGGTTGAAAAGGCTAAGAAACAGACTCTCCCCTGAAGCCTATAGAAGGAACCAGCTCTGCCAACACCTTGACTTTAGTCCTGTGAGAATTATTTTGGAATTCTTACCTCTAGAATTATAAGATAATAAATTTGCGCTGTTTTAAACCCCTAAGTTTGTGACATTTTATTACATGGGTAATAAAAAGCACATATACTTACTGAATATGTGTGATTAGCTTTCTAGGCTCTGAATTTTTCTTCTAGCTCAGTGGTCGGCAAACAGCGGCTCGCGAGCCGCAGTTTGCCGTTCTGTTGACTAATGAGTTTGCCGACCACTGCTATAACTAAAGAGTTAAATATTGTTTTGGCTGTTTTGCATATTTTTCCTTTATAAGAGCTATTCCAAGATATTTACAACCAAGTGATTGTCTCCTTAAAAGGTGCAATGTATACATTTAAATGGTTTTATAAATCTTTAAAAATTCATTAAGGCATCTAACAAGAAGTATAAAGGTTGCAATAGGCCATCTCTGAAGACTATTGTCGGACTGTAACAAGAATAGGAGCAACAGCTCCAGTGATATGTTGTATGGCTTGGCCTAAAATTGTTTTCTTTTCCACAGAAATGCAGGAGCGTGACTTCTTGGTAAACCTTCTGAAATATAAGGGATTGGCCTGCTTCATGAATAGGCAGATGTTCAGGGTCTGCGAGAAGCCTACATATCATCTCTTTGGGGAGTGTTATGAAGCAAACAATACCAAAAAGCCTCTGAAATTAAGTCTTAGTGGTACACAGAAACAAAATAATCAATTTAATATATAGTATAATGATAAATATGTAGTATTTAAAAGTATTTGTGGGACCAATTAATTCTTATATCAATACATTAACACTAATAAGACTTCCAGCTACCTTTTTCTTACTGTTGTTTTGTTGTTATTGTTGTTGTTGTGTTGTTGTTTTTTTATTTAGAAACTCTCATTGTCCCTCATATGTCACTAAAGCAAGTCTCTGAGGGTTCCTCCAGCCCTGAAATAATATGATCACAGTTCCTCGCCTCTAAGGAGGTCATAATCTACCAGGAACACAGACAAGTCATCTTTTTGAAACCTACAAAAAATCACCAGTGAACAAAAATATTTAAGGTTAATATTAATTAAAGAAATAAAAACATTTAAATAATAACAATTTTTCCAATACCACCTGGCACTTCAGAAGAATAACCTCCTTAGGGAAGTGATGGAGATGGAGAATTCAGAGTAAGCTTGGGCTTACATAGTGAGCTGGAAAAGCTATTTGTAAAGGGGAGGGAGGACATTGTAGGCACAAATAGGGAATGCTCAATGGCACAGAGGCACGGGTGAGTATAGTGCATTGAAGGAACTAAAAAGTCAGTACTAGCATAGCTCAAATGGGACATGGAAATCATAAGTGAGCTGAGCTTACTGCAGAAGCCAGATCCAGAAGGGCTGGGTCTGACATGCTGTGGAGCACAGGCTTTATCCTGCTGCCCTGGAGCGGGGTAATTTTTAGAAGGGAAGTCAAATGGATGCATTTGAAGCAAGCCGGTTAATTGTTGGTATTGTGAAAAATAGATTAGAGGGAAGAGAGCCATTATGCATAAGGGTGCTTAGAGAAACACCATCACTACAATCAAGATGAGGAGAGATCAGGTTAATATCTGCCCAAGGACTTCATGAGATTCACTTAGAGCATAAAGGGTGAGATGGAATCAAAATAATAGATAGGAGGTAAAAAAAAAAAAACTATATGATTAGGTTTTTGATTGTTTGTGAAGATTAAGAGAGAAGGAAGAATTAGGGATGACTGCCAAAATTCCTAATTGAACATGGAAGGATTGTGTTATTTATAGTAAGGAAGAGAAGAGAAAGAGCCTATTGGGAATGTGGGAGTGTTATTTCTTTCTGTTTTGGGCTTGTTCAGATTGCAGTGACTGTGGGACAAAAAATTACAGATATCCAGAGTGCTCTTGGATATAGGAATCTAGACCTCAGGTGATAAATCTTAAATGAGAAGCAGACTTAAGACTTATCAGCATATATACAGATGGTATTTGAAAGTGTGGAATTAAATAAAATCATTTGGGAAAACCATGCTGGACCATTTTAAAGAGTAAATTTGAAATAACTACTGTGGGGGATTTAAAATGAGGACTTTTTTTGGAGTTACTAAAAAAGTTATTCCATTGGTAAGGTTTTATTCTTCATTTAATCTGCTTGATTCTTGCTAAAAAATATATATATAATAATAAGCTGTCTCCTTCAAGTGATGCTAAAAAATTTTTGGTTGATACAAACTATTAATTAATTCACTAGGTAAAAACTTATTTAGACTATTCATTGATTGTGGTTAGTTTTACACCTTTTAGTTCTATTGATTTCACTACATATAAATGGAGCTGCACTTCTCTTCTCTAAAATGTTTCCATTGATTCTATATTTAACTCTATGAAATCATTTTCACATCTGGAGCTGCACTAATTTCCCCGGATTTCTCTTGTCTTCTGCACATACTACTGAAGTAAGGTGCTGAGATAGATATAATATAGTATATATAGCTAAAATTTTATGTATTTTATTAATAAATTCTACTTTTATTTATATTTTTCAGTGTCATCCTAATACAAACCTTTCCTTTACACTTAGTAATAAAGATTTGGGGCCATAAACTATTATATTTAGTAGTTATGAAGGTTTGCCTTCAGTAAGGTCCTTCATTTTGGACTCAATCAGTAGATACATTTGCTCCTAAGGAAGATGAAACATTTACTCTATCTTCGAAAGAACATATATTATGCTTAGGTATTTCCCCTATAATTATATCTTTGATTATGTTGTCTAAAATCGACAACTTTGTTTTACAATCGGAACAACCAGGTTAATTAAGATGAACCCTAGGAAGAATAGAACCTAACAAGGTAGTAGATATTTCATCTGATTCCAAAGGTAAAAAATGATTCTTTCATAATCCTGTAGCAAAATATTTTCTACAAACAAGAAAGCTGTACTTTACACGGGAGTTTTTCATTCATATCCTATCTCCATATTTTACTAGCTATGACAGTGTAGGCAAGAAAATTTTAATCTCTTTATACCACATTTTCCTTACAAAATGGAAGTAAAAAGAGTACTTGTCTCTGGAGTATGAGCAGGTTACTGAGTTAACATATGAAAGCACATGGAACAGGGCCCCAGCAGGAGTCAAGTGATACAGCAACAACTGCCACTTTCTTATTTTTGTTTGTTTTCATAGATAGCGATACAAGCTCATTCTGAATAGTGACATAATTATACAGCTTACTCTTTTTCTCACAACCCTCCTCGTTTTCTGGTAAACCTGGCTTCCAACCTGTTTCTTTTCTTCACAACATGTTGAACATCCCTTCCATTTATTCGTCATCTATCTGTCTAGAGCAAGGGTGGGCAAACTTTTTGACTCGAGGGCCACAATGGGTTCTTAAACTGGACCGGAGGGCCGGAACAAAAGCATGGATGGAGTGTTAGTGTGAACTAATATAAATTCAAAGTAAACATCATTACATAAAAGGGTACGGTCTTTTTTTTTTTATTTCAATAGTTTTATTCATTTCAAACATTTTAACAAGAAGAATGTAAACACTAATTATTATAATTTGAAACTTCAAAAAATGGAGGAATCATAGCACAATAACATACCTTATATTGAAGATGGCAAAGGCAAAATAAAATTGCCTAACAAAGGAAAGGTACAAAAGCCTTTCAAATTAAACTTAAATATAATAAAATAATTTAAAACTAAAACAAATAGAAAAGAACAAAATGTATAAACAGTAAATTAAACATTTTCTTTAGTGCAACTTCCAAATTATGCCCGGGACGTAGATGTAGATGGCAATGTAGACTGGGTTGAAAGGTTTTTGGTCTTTAAAACATCAACTTCAGTGGGAACAGTGTTGTTGGTCTCCTTTTTAGCTAATGCTCTGATACTGTGCTCTCCAGGAGCGTGTCTCCCTACATCACCACGATAAGGTGTCTACGCATTCCCAGGGTGATGTCGGGGGACGCGTCCGCAGGCATTACAAAGAGCCTCTGGGAGATTGAGAGGTTGTTCCTTCTACTGAATGGGCGCATATAAATCCGCCCACTCAGAAGGAGGAGCTGCGGCCGTGTTTCCCGACGTTGCCATGTTAACACTGCTGCTGGTGAAGGAGCGGAGGGGAGAGCAAGAGAACCCTCCGCTGTTTCGGCTCTGTGGGCCGGATAGAACAGCTGAACGGGCCGGATCCGGCCCGCGGGCCGTAGTTTGCCCACGGCTGGTCTAGAGCAAGCCTGTCAAACTCGTGGCCGGCGGGCCACATGCTATAAATGAGACATGCAACCTGCTGGCTGCAAGTTTGACAAGCTTGGTCTAGAAGACCCACCATATTTAAAATTATTATACCTTTACCAAATTTGTTTATCCTCCCATTTTTAAATTGCCTAGTCCTCTAAGTCTAGTGCAACCCTGCTGCTCCCAACATTCAATCAGAACTATTCTTATCAAGATCAATGAGTATTTCCTCTGGGCAAATACATTATTTTCAAGTTGATAATTATATCCTTCTAAAAATTCTATGGCCATTTAAAAGTAGAAAAAGGAATTTCAAATACAGATTATATTCACAAGTGTCATTAAAATTCTAAACAACCCCAAACCCTCTGTAATCTTGGATTCAATAATCTAATCTAAATGGGATTTTATAAGTA
Source organism: Plecotus auritus (assembly GCF_963455305.1). Classification (NCBI taxonomy): domain Eukaryota; kingdom Metazoa; phylum Chordata; class Mammalia; order Chiroptera; family Vespertilionidae; genus Plecotus; species Plecotus auritus. The sequence continues at coordinate 33,277,077 of NC_137777.1, forward strand.
AGTACGCATATTGGCAAAGAGAAAGTAGACATATCTTGCAGATATATCACAGAGCATTAACAAAGCCTGGTGCTAGGATGAGTCAGATGACTATAAAGCAAAGTAAGGAAACAGTCTGAAAGAAGAAAAAGGGCACTTGAGATTGGGAAATTAGAAAAAAATAAGACTGATAGTATCACACTGTGTGGAACATTATACTATATCAATTTGGCAAGCCTGGAACCATGCTTCACTGAATCCCCTTCTATAGTTTCAAGTTAGGGCTGTCCAAAAGAGAAATTTGCATGAGGTTAGGAAAGTAGATATGAATCAATAGCCAGAACTCTCTGACAGTCATTCAGATTATAGAGATTGGAGAGACAGATAGGAGCCAGCAAGTTCTAACTTTCCCCCATTCTGCATCCAGCTCTTCGCCCTACCTGTCAGCTCTGTTAACCAACAGTGACTTCAGACCCACCACCTGATGCAGAAGCACAGCCTTCCAGAGGCTTCACCAGCAGTTCCCCTCATGGCTTCACTCCAGCAGGAATGTGTTTGACTTCAGGAGGACTTCTGAGGGACTTCTTTCAGATTCCAATTCGCCTTTCAGACTTTCACTTCTCCAGCTTCTTGCACAATTATTTAGGTATTTTCCTATCTAATAAAGAGGGAATATGCTAATTGACCCTCATGCCATCACAAAGATGGCAGCACCCACAGCCAATAAGAAGGGAATATGCTAATTGACTGTCACGCCCTCAAAGATGGTGGCACCCACAGCCACAAGATGGCGGCGCCCAGTCCCCTCAGCCCCACCAGGGTGCCTGCCTCCAGAGTCCCCCAGTCCCCTCAGCCCCCCAGCCACCCAGGGCCACCTGAGGCTCAGGTAATTAGGGCCGGCCGAGGCTTGTGCTGCTGGCAGTGGCAGCAGCAGAGGTGTGATGGGGTGTCACCTTCCCCTGATCGCCGGGTCGCCTCCCACTCCTGAGGGCTCCTGGACTGTGAGAGGGGGCAGGCCAGGCAAATTAGATTCCCCAGAATGGAGACAGACATAAGTAAATGATCCTCAACTCTTCAAAGTTATTGACACTGCTATTACTCTATTCAGAGCCTTTGTGATACAATACAATCCTGGGCACACAATAGGAATATATTAAAAGTTTACAGAATATGAGAATGCATGATATACATAAAAGATGAGTGTATTTTCCACAGCCCAAGTGCTCATCAGTAGATGAGTTGATTACAAAGCTGTGGTACATTTCACACAATTGAATACTATGCAGTGGTACAAAAGAAGGATCTCTTACCCTTTGAAACAGCATGAATGGGCCCAGAGATTATTATGCTAAGTGAAATAAGCCAGTCAGGGAAAGACAAATATCACATGATCTCACTTATATGTGGAATCTAATAAACAAAATACACTGAGGAACAAAATAGGACCACAGACATGGAATACTAGAACAGATTGGCAGATATCAGAGGGAAGGTGGAGAGAGGGTGGAAAGAGATTAATCAAATAATTTATATGCATACAAGAGGCCCGGTGCATGAAATTCGTGCATTGGGGGTGGGGGTGTCCCTCAGCCCAGCCTGCACCCTCTCCAATCTGGGACCCTTTGGGGATGTCCAATTGCCAGTTTAGGCCTGATGAATCAGGCCTAAACTGGCAGTCGGACATCCTTCTCACAATCCAGTACCACTGGCTCCTAACCACTTCTGCCTGCCAGCCTGATCACCCCCTAACCGCTCCCCTGCTGGCCTGATTGACACCTAACTGCTCCCCTGCAGGCCCAATCGCCCCCAACTGCCCTCCCCTGCTTGCCTATTTTTCCCCAACTGCCCAGCCCTGCTGGCCATCTTATGGTGGCCATCTTGTGATGACGTGGGGGTGGACATCTTGTGGCGGCCATCTTGTGACAACGTTGGGGCGGCCATCTTATGATGACATGGGGGCGGCCATCTTGTGACAACATGTGGGTGGCCATCTTGTGATGACGTGAGGGCAAGACGCCACCTAGGCTTTTATTAATATAGATATCAGTGACTCATGGACTCAGACAATAGACAGGTAAAGGCCTGGTGTGGAGCAGAAGCATGGTGGAGGGGAGCATATGGGGGAAAATGGGGAATATCTGTAACACTCTCAATGATAAAATAAATTTAAAATAAAGGAAATACTTCCTGATTTCCACTGAAATGTAAGTTCCATAAGGCCATGGAAGTGGAGGATTTGTCTTTCCACTACTATATTTTCAGTGCCTGGAAAAGTGTTTGGCACATATTAAGGCCTGAATAAATATTTATTGAATGAAAAAATTCATGATTGATGCCAGTGGACATAAAAAAAAGTTTCCAAAATCAGTTAATGAAGTGCTACACCATCACATAAATATCTCCAAATATTCAATCTACCAATTAAACTTAACTCACAATTTCAGAGTGCAGAATCCTACAGAAAATATTTTAATAAAAAAAGTTTACGTGTGAGGTTTACAAAAAAGAAGTATGTGCTTAATATATTTCTGTCACAGGTTCTTTATTGTTGTTGCTTACTTTTTTTCTAGGCAAGAAATGATATTGAGAGGTTTATTTTCGGTCATTCAGGAAAATCATTTTTTGGCTATAAATATTAATGGATTTAGTAATAAATTACACACTTGAATGGCATTTTATTACTTAAAACTAAAATATTAAAAACCTTATTTGAAATGCACAGAGAAATCATGTAATTTAAATCACCTTAGACTTGGAAATAGACTGCAAACCACTCCTTAGAGAGAAGTATAATTCTTAAAATACGTTATTTTGATAATGGGCCAACATATTCCACAGAATCGTCTAAAAAAAAATGGATAGGTCCTCTGGTCCAGTATATTTTCCTCAGATAAGCAAACTCTTATCTGCTGCTTCCTCGGGCCATTCTTTAAATTTAATAACATAAGCACTGAAATTAGAATTGATAAAGACTAATTTTTCTAACTATTAAAGTAAGGTTTTCTTCTCTCTGAAAATGCTAACAATGTTTGAGCCAAAAGCATAATCTCAAAAATAAATCCTGCAGATAGGCCACACGAAATATATACTCAAAAGTATGTCGCCAATTCATACTTATTCACTTGGAAAATTTGGAATTAATAATTTAAGCACTGATATTAATTTATTTCTTCACTATATAATAAATGAACTCCTCAGATTAATTCTATCTGATCATTTTAGAGATAGAAATAATAATTTTACTCAGGATTCAATCATTACCATTATACCTTCAATCAATATTTATCAGGACCAGAGTATAAAATACTAACCTTGCCCTAAATAGTTTTGTCTAAAATTCCTTAATTCTGATAAGTTACAAAAATACTCATTAACATGTGGTTTGCTTAGAGATGCTTAGTGTCCTAGCAAGTTAGCCTGCTTTTGTAAAAGGTGAAATAGGTTCTAAATCTTGCTGAGTTCACTTATCAGAGTTATTTTTAAAATAACTTCCCCATTAAGAACTTTCAGTGACTCCCCACTGCACACAGTGTAAGACCTGTTTTCCTTAGCTTGGTTATCAAGGACCTCACTAATCTACCCAACTCTTCTTTTTTTAGCCTGTTATTCTTCTTGAGTTTTCTACTCTACACCAGCCACATCAGAGCTTTGACTGTTCTTAAATACACATGAACTCTATACCTCCAAGGTGTCTGTGCAACATGAAGGGGGCACCTGGAATATTCTCCTTGCTCAATAAATCCTCCCATTCATTTTTTAAACTTTATTTTATTTTTATTGTTTACACTAATACAGATGTCCACATTTTCTGCCCCCCTTTGCCCACCTCCACCCAGCCCCACCCCCTTCCATCACCATACTGTTGTCTGCATCTATGGATTATCCATATATGTTCCTTGGCTAATCCCTTCACCATTTTTCATTCAGTCTCCCTCTCTTTGCCCTCCCCTCTGATAGTTGTCAGAAGCCATGCTACTGTTTCTATTTTGTTCATACATTTATTTTGCTCATTAGATTCCACATATAAATGAGATCATATGGCATCACCAAGCCCTCAGCTTTACAAAATGATTCTTTCTCTTACCTGTCCACTCACTTCACAGTTTGTACTTCTTTTCTATCTTGTATTAGAGTTTCTTATATATCCATCTGCCTTGCCTGCCAGGCTGTGAGGTTGTAATGAAGCAGGATCTGTCTTATTCATATTTATATTTATCATATAAATAGATAAGTGCCCCATTAATAGTTATGAGTTGAATTGAACTGAACTGAATTAAAGTGAATTGATGAACTGAACAGAATTGAATCAAACGGAATTGAAAATGGGAGTCAGGATAGTGGTGGGGATAGGGATATGACATAAGACCGAGGCCTCCACTACAGCCACACAGAAATTAGCAATTACATTTTTGGGGCCAGATAGAGATCTGAGATTGTCATTAGTCACTGTAGGAAGTACATAAAAAGGTAAGCACCTTCAAGAATCCTCATTAATAATGCCTTAACTTAGCTCATTGAAGAAAGAGGAAAGAGAGCTGAATTTTACCAGATAACTTAGATACAGTGTCATCTAGTTTTCAAAACAACCATTCAAAGGGGACATTACATTTTACAGATGAAAAACCTGACGTTCACCCGGCCAGTGTGGGTCAGTGGTTGAGCATCCCCAGACAGGGCACATGCCCGGGTTGTGGGCTAGATCCCCAGTGTCGGGAGTGCAGGAGGCAGCTAATCAAGGATTTTCCCTCATCAATGATGTCTCTATTTCTCTCTTCTTCTCCCTTCCTATGTGAAATCAATAAAAATAAAAATTAAAAGAAAAACCTGAGGCTCAAATTCATACAGCAAGTGAGTAGCTGAGTAAGAATGCAAACTGATGTCTGTCAGGGCCCAGGGTTTGTGCTCTCTCAACCACATCAGATTGTTAAAATATCATTTCTATTTTTATATTAAAAATAAGTACATATTAGCTGCAAAAGTGACCCAGAGATAACTAACAGTTTTTGTTTCCTGTCTTTTCCTGTAAGAATAAACAAACAACATACGTATTTTCTAATATTAGGTCACTCTGTATATGTTCCATTGTATAATAACGTTTTATTTTATACACTCAACATTCTCCATATTATTCCAACATTCACCTACTTTATAAATAAAATTTGGTTAGCATTCTTCTGCTTAAATATTTTTGTACATCTCTGAATGCTTATTTGGTGTTCAAATTTCAACTTTTATGGTAAAAGGAAACAGAAGCACAGAAAAAGTAAGCTGTATTTGATTTCACACTTCTAAAAAGTAATGCACTCTAGACTTCAGTGCAAATCATCTAGTACATGATTTCTCAATCTCAAGCACTGCAATATTTTGGATCAGATCATTATAATTATAGAGGCCAGGGATAGTGTGCCTTGTAAGATATTTAGCAGCATCCCTGGCCTTTATCCCTACATGCCAGTAACAACCTCTATCCATGAACTCATGACCATCAAAAATTTCTCCAGATATCACCAAGTGTCCTGGAGTGAGAGCTGGGGATGGATCATAACACCTCTCTTCCATTGAAAGTCATTGATCTAACATAATAGACTCTGTCCCATTATATCATTCAATATTTATATACACCTGATTTTGGAAGAGGGAGAAAATTTGACATATAAACAATCATTTTCAAAAATAACTGGAGGCCCATGGAGAATGCAACAAATATTTTGCATTATATAAGACCATGAAAATATTCAACTTCAAGGATATATGCAAGCATTTTTGAACACCCAAACAATATCTGAAAACGTGTAGAAAACAAATATCAGCTTTGTGCCAAGAAAGACAAAGCTGCATGTATAAAAGACAGTCTCTTAATAGCCTGCAATATAAGACACTTCACAGTAACCAGTTGAAAAATGAAGATAAAACCTTGAATAGAGACAGATTGATATGTAAAGAAAAAGAAGGAGTAGAGGTTAATGAATTATTTCTAAATCAATATAATGTAATAAAATTCTCTCTTCTGTGAAAATGTGAAATATGCATTTATGCCCAGTGAAATATAGATGAACTGTGATTGTGCTTATTACACCTGTCACAGAGAAAAAAATCAGGGCACATTATCTACTAGTTACATTTCTTAAAAACTGATTAACCTTAATATGTTTTTCCCTTCACTGATATTACAGAGTTTACTGAATATAGGATGTCTTGATTAAAATTGCCCACATCTTAATTCAAGTCATCCCTTTCTCTAACTCATGTATCTCCCATCAGTTCTTTAAATTAACTGTTTAAATAATGGGAATAATGCAATCTCTTAGTCATGATATATTTAAAAACTCAGATAAGTGATCCCCCAAATGAAATTTTCAAGAAAAGCAAGCAGAAGATACTAAAATAACAACGTTTTTGCCCATCAGTATCTATTTAGGATAGAAATTCTTTGAGGGTACAATAGAAGTCTTTACAAAGACTCAAAGAGAAATTTTGCTGGTGTTCATAAGTGCTATGTGCTTGTAGTTTAAGACTCCTTCCTACTGCTGTCTCTAACTTAGGCATATATTAAGTTCCGTTATTTGATACACAATCTTTGAATGGACACTTTTGTTGTGGTTCACTGAGTGGAGGGTTGTGTTTTTGTTGTTTGCGCACTTAGCAACTAATTGAATTTCTCTAACAGTTGATTTTATTTTGGAATTAAGAAACTAAAAACACCTAATTATCCATTTGTCAGTCCATAGTGTATGAAGAAAATCAACAGCTCTTGTTTTTTCATTTGGGTCAGATTTACTACTATTGTGGCAAAATCTGCACAGCTGAAACACTTGGTAACTCATTTTCTTTACAAATCTGCCAGGTAACATGAAGAGTAGAAACATAGGGCCAAAGGAGGTATTTCAAGTGAAGAGACCAGGAAATTTCTTATCAAATTAGTACACTAGTGAGCTCTAAATACATTTCTTTGTAAATGGAGACTTTTGGATTATTAAACATGAAACATATTTGTCTCAATTAAATTGTTTTGAAAAATGCTCCATGAGAACTATTCTTTGCATCTGTATAATAATCTCAGAGGGTGAGTGGGTGGTAAGAGATCAACCAAATAACTTGTATGCATATATGCTTAACCCATGGACACATACAGTAGGGTGGTAAAGGCCTGGGGTGGAGGGCAGGGGAGGCTTGAAGGGGTCAGTGGGGGGAAAAGGGTCATATGTAACATATTCAACAATAAAAAAATTTAAAAAGAGAGATAAGGGGGGAAAAATTACTTATTTAATAATCTCTTGGTCCTACACTTAATATTTTTACAGGGTAAATTTGTTTCTGTTTCTGTACACAGAAAGTATAATATAAAGACTCTCACCCAAGTCATCTTAAGTGAGAGTGGTTGACTCATTATATAACTCAAATCCAATCTACAGTATCTTGAACTAAACACATAATAAAATAACTCTCCATCCCACACTCACACTCACCCTGACTCCAGTCCCTGGGTTAAACTACTTTCTGTTTTGGCTCTCTGAAAGGAAAGCATGTGGTATGTCCTTCAGAGAAGGAAAAAATAAGTTTATTAATATGACTGAAATGTTAAATATTCTGCTTGGATGAACAAACAATAACTTGTTTTTGGTAATTCTACCAAATGTAATACAACTGATTAAACATAATGTACATATACTATTTTAGAAGAGAATTGCTTCTGCCAAGTTTCTTTCAATACATAGTAAGAAGAATGTTCTCTAGGTTCACACACACACACACACACACACACACACACACACACACACACACACACCCCTAACAGGGCTTCAAAGTGTGCCCAATATTCCCATTTCTAAAGCACATGGAAATAGTGAAGACTGAGTTTGTATAATATTTTTAGAAGTTTCTTTAATTAATTTTAAACAGAGAGACTGTGTGGGAGAATACACATAACAAAGTGATAAATGTCTGTGTCTGTTATAAGAGAAATTGTACTAGGAATAAGTAAGAATAAGCACAAATTTAGTTGTTTTTAGAACCTGCTGAGATTCAGTTCCTTTGCTGCAGATCCAAAAAAGTGTGAGACAGAATAAATGTCCTATTTTCTTTCTTCTGCCTGGAGATTACTTTAGTTGAATAGGTGACTTCATCATTTTCTTGCACTTTTTGTAATTCTAGGACAATTGCCAATGACACGTTTTTCTTAACTATTCTAAGGCATCAATTCAAACCTTGTTTATACAAAAATCTCCAGGAAAAATATTTAGCTGAAATATAGTCTCTCCCCCCCACCCCCCCACCCCCTGCCTCTCTCTCTCTCTCTGGTCAGTACTCCCCATCAAAATGTATTAAGATATTTTTCCAGTGGCAATTAATATGAAATTGCCAACATTCATCATTTTTAATGCAAGTAATACTCATATCCATCAGGGAAATATACGAGAGACAAATACCCAGATTGTTTAAGGTTGCTCTCAAGGTCAATCTTAATGATCCACCAGAAACATTTACAGGCAGCTGAAATTGCTTATAATATTTTCAGTAATCTTTAGAGCATTCTTTAGTAGATAAGTTGCATCCCCATAATTTGATGTGGCCAACACAAGTTTTGACTCAAAGAGAGGCTTGGACTAGGTTAAATGAAAGAAAAATATTTGTGGCAAGGGAAGATCAATGTAGACATTTCCCAGTGCTCTTTTCCACTAGAGGGTTTGATACACCTCTTTGATTTAGATGATCTAGCAATAAACCTTGCACTTATGTTTGTTTATGGAAGAAATAAACAGTATGAGGTTTGAAAGTATTTCACTTCTGAATTTTAAAGAAGAGTTATCAATTGAACAAATCCAGAAGAAAGTAAATTCCAGAACCATAGCAAATTTCTAAATGGGACAGCCATCCAAATTTCTAACCAATTTTGAGGATATCAGTATATTTCTTGCATGAGATGATGATCCCTGAATACAGAAGCCTTGAGTAAAAACTAAAGTGAAATTTGAAAGCAGGACAAAATATCATTCTCTTATAAGAAAATAGTGAAAATGCTAACAATTTAGCAGAACAGACATTAGAAAAAAATAAATGTTCTTTCTTTTTTAGGGGTTTGGGTTAAAACAAAAAGGGAACTTATGGATTAAATCGCCAAGAAAGTCAATGAAAAGGAAAGGGTACATATTAATGTTGTCATACAATTTTAAAATAGCACCAGATTAAAAGAACCACCGGGTGTTTTCATGCTTATTTTTTCCATGAAGAAAAGTTGTATCAGCTCTGGTGGGGCAGATCAGATGATTTAGAAACCACATCCTCATTACTCAGAACCAGATTCCACCTTTCAGTATTTCAGTATTATTAGTTTGTCCCCAATTTCTACCTTTGAAACTACTGCATGTGTTCTCAGTGGTCCAGTGACCACTACTGATGCTAATCAGGTCCCTCATTTTCATAATCTTAGTGATGTTTAACATGAAGTGGGTCAAGCAAAAGAGGGAAAAGTTATAACTGAGGAGTAGGTCAATGTGTGCTAGAAATATTAAGTTTGCTCTCTCTCACACACAAACTTTCTATTTTAAAAAAATAGTATTTAAATTAGAGTTAAAAATAATTATCTGACTTCCCTTTTCATTTATTTATTTATTTAATTTCAGATAGGTTGGGAGAGGGAGAGAGAGATAGAAACAGCAATGAAAGAGAATCACTGACCAACTGCCTCCTGCATGCATCGAAACTACAACCTGGGCATGTACCCTGACCAGGAATCAAACCGTGACCTCCTGGTTCATATGTCGACACTCAACCACTGAGCCATGTAGGCCAGGCTGATTTCCCTTTTCTGATTTCTTAATGCTACTTGCCCAATATTGGTGAGCTCTTGTCCCATTTTGATATTTCTATAGAAGGGCACATACCTAGAAGTAAACATTTCCTGCTTCTGTTTTTGCTTCTGCACTCACTCCTCGCCATGGTACATGTGACTTATCTGATTTGAGATTGAGTCTACATAAATTGGAAAGAGTCTCCATTTATGTAGACATAATAATTGGGGCATAACAGACAAAAGTCACTCCATGGAAATAAGGACACTTCCCCTCTCTCTTTCCTGTTCTCCTCACACATAAGATAAACTCCAATTCCTTTTTTATTTATAAGAAGACCAAGTTGAGTCAGAGCCCCTCTGTAGCTTCTTCACCTTGAACTTGGAGTGTGACTTGTTAATTTTGGTGAGTAAAGAGGGTCTCCTTTGTCTAATCTAGTTTTATCAATGTATTGGCTATCTATAGCCACATAACAAATACACCCCCAAAACACAGTTGTCATTTCTAATCTTTCAGTTTCTGTGAGTTAGAAAGTCTGACAGGGCACAGTGAGGTTAGGTCAGCCCATCTGTGCTCTATGATATCTGGGCCACAGCTGGAACTTGAAGATGGTGACTCGAATCTATTGAAGGCCTGCTTACTCACTTACTCACGTGTCTTGTAGTTGATACAGGCTAAGACTTTAGCTTAGCTGCCAAATGGAGCATCTATACATGGCTCTTCATGTGACCTGGGCTTTCTTGTAATATGGTGGCTGGCTTCCATAGGCTAGTGTCTAGAGATAGAGAGACAGAGAGAAAGAGAGACAGAGACTAATATATATATATATATATATATATATATATATATATATATATATAGAGAGAGAGAGAGAGAGAGAGAGAGAGAGAGAGAGAGAGATGGGGATAGAAAGGGGACCATCCTTTTATTACCTAGGCTCTGAAGGCATATACCATCACTTCCACTGAACTCTATTGGTCAGAAAGTCACAAGGGGGGGAACATAGACCATCTACCAGGGGGAGGAGTGCTGGCATATTATAAGAATAGAATGTGGGATAAGATAAATGTATTGGAAGGGACATCTTTGAAAATCACAATCTTCCCAAAGAACTTATATGCATATATGCATAACCCATGGACACAGACAACAGTGTGGTAGGCTTGGGGGGGGAGCGGATATGGGGTGGAAGGGACCAAGGGGGGAAGGGGGACATCTGTAATACTTTCAACAATAAAAATAAAAATAAAGAAAATGTCCATCTTAAAAAAAAACCAAAAAACCCACAATCTTTCACCACCAGCAATAGAAGGATATTGTGTTTAACCTCAGTTGACTTCTGGAGGAAGGGTAAATCACTAGACTCTCTTAACCTCCAACTATTTTCAGTAATTATTTTAGTTCCATAAGCATGAATTTTCTCCAGAAACAAGGCAATATGCTAGGAGATGTGACAAGAATATTTGTTGATACTAATATAAGATACAGATTCTGCCTTCATAGATGTAATAATTATTAATGTCATGCATTTCCATAGTACTTTATATTTTTAAAACTTGTGCATATTAACTATCTTACTTTATCTCTTAAAGATTCTTATTATTTTATGTATGAATAAACTGAAATTAGGGATAGTTCAGGGACTTACCCAATGTTACAGAAGTAATATATAAAAGTAGGATTCATATTACAGAGAAAATTTTCTATTATTTCTTTATTGTCTCATAAAGTCCTTTTCTATCTGATTTTATTCTCTCCCACTAGACTTTAGAGGTATAAATTAATCCAGAAAAAGTAATTTCATTATATAAAAATACTACTTCAAATAAGGCTATTATAATATTGTGTTTAGTACTGGCTCAATACACTCTCTACTCCCCACATTAAAAAGAAAGAAGACTAAATGGAATAACTAAAGGTAAAAACTGCCAAAGACGAAGCTGCCAATAAGAAAAGACATGTCAGATAGCCACTAGGACTTTCTTTGTCCTTGGATGGAACTGATTATGTACAAATCTCAAGTAGTGAATATTTCACTTCTCTTAGTGCTTTGTAGACACACCCTAATGGAGTGAAGCAGATATTTCACTGATGTACATTTTAAGAATGCTTGAAGTCTACACATAGGCAAAAATAAACACTCAGCATGGTAATATAAATGAAAAGACATCTAATCATTGTCTGGAGTTGGTATTTGTTTTCTAGGATTGCCATAACAAAATACCAAGGCTGGGGAGCTTAAACAACAAAGATTTATTATCTCACAGTCTGGGGGCTAGAAGTCGAAGACCAAGCAGTTGGTTCCGAGGCCTCTCTATTTGGCTTATTGATGGCCACCTTCTTGCTGTATATTCACACTGTCTTCCCTCTGTGTGTGTCTTGTTCTCTTAATCTAGTGGTCCTTGCATTAGGGGCCAGTGTAATGACCTCATCTTAACTAATTATATCTGCAATGACCCTATTGCCAAATAAAGTCACATTTTGAGGTACTGGATTAAGACTTCAAAATATAAATTTGGGGAGGTACTCAATTCAACTCATAACAAAACTCCATGAACTATACCACAAAAAAATAAATAGAAAGGCCTTGCTAAAAACATTTAAGACAGGTGGTCATTCAGTGGTACACTGAAATAACGTTCACCATATAGAGCAGAGAAGCTGGTGAACAAAAGGCAATGGTGGGGCCATGGTAATCCATTGATGTTCCTCAGTGGGTTGAGTTATTGTAAAGGTAAGTGATATCTATATTTTCTTACTGGGACAAGGGCCAACACAGAAGCATTTTTCTATTACTTTTTAGCTTATCTATCCACCACAATATATTTACTTAGGTTGTCTCTGTAACATTTTTTATGTCTGGGTCTCTATAAATGATTCCAATATATGAAAGAACAGGATCTACTCCAAAAGCTAGTTTCAAAATGATCTTGCTGCCTAATGTGCAAGTAGAAACCATGGATTTATGAATAAACTAGAGGCCCGGTGCACAAAATTCATACACTGGCGGGGGCTGGAGTGGGGGAAGGTGTCCCTCAGCCTGGTCTAGCTTGTACCCTCTCATAGTCTGGGACCCCTTGGGGGATGTCTGACTGCCAACTTAGGCCCGATCCCTGGCAGTCCGGGGCTCTCGCAGTCTGGGACCCCTCGCTCTGCCCGCAGCACAGGCAGGAGAGGCTCCCACCACCACCGCTGCACTCACCAGCCATGAGCCCAGGTTCTGGCTAAGCGGCGATCCCCCTGTGGGAGCACACTGACCACCAGGGGGCAGCTAGCATCTGGTCAGTGTGCATCATAGTGACTAGTCATTCTGCTGGTCGGTCATTTTGCATATTAGGGTTTTATTATATAAGACTATGGTTGGCAAACTGCGGCTCGTGAGCCACATGCAGCTCTTTGGCCCCTTGAGTGTGGCTCTTCCACAAAATACCATGGCCTGGGTGAGTCTATTTTGAAGAAGTGGCATTAGAAGAAGTTTAAGTTTAAAAAATTTGGCTCTCAAAAGAAATTTCAGTCGTTGTACTGTTGATATTTGGCTCTGTTGACTAATGAGTTTGCCGACCACTGATATAGGATAAAGGCAAATCTTCAGATACCTTTCCAAGTGAATTCAAAAAAATATTCTAAAAGGACTGAGAGAAAGGAAAATAAATTTGGGTTCAAGACTATGGAGTTAATAACAACAATTCAGATTTGACTTTAAAATGTTAAAAGATAACTTTAAAATTGATCTAGATAGTATCTATTTTTGAGACATTTATATTTCATTGTGTAAGTCTCTTCTTATTAAAAATATAGAAGGAAAAAAGCATCTTACTACATCTTTTAATTTTGGCAAAGCCACTCAAGTAAAGAAGTACCTAAATACATTAAATGTTAACAGGAACTTGGCAAATCCATTTTAAAATGTCTTACTGTGAAAATATAAAACATGAAAATATAATAATGTAATGGATTTATTTTATACTTGTCAAAATATTCAATAATTAACAAGAATTTGCCACATTAACTTTATCTATTGCTTTGTCTCTTGCATCCCCCTTCCTGTCTCCTACCCTTTCTCTTCTCCATCTCTTCCCTAAATTATTCACTGGACTTCCAGCCATCATTTTATCCCTACATACTTCTGAACAGATCTCTAAAAATTATAAAGATTTTCTTATAACCCTCAGTACTTTCACCAAACCTAACAGAATAAAAATAATTCCTTAATGCTATCTCATGCCCTGTACACATTCAAATTTCTCAGATTGTCTCCAAATATGTTCATAGTTGTTCTGTTTGAATCAGGATCTGAGTAAGGTACTCACATCATAGCCACTTGTTACATTCATTAAAGTGTTTTTGAAAACTGGACTAAAAGTTTTAAGCAATGAGCTCATGAGGTTTGCATGAGGTTTTTCCCTTTTTATCCTGCTTAGAGAAGTTCCACAGCCAGAACTGTCTTGACTTTGTTCCAACATACATGCTGACCCACTTAAGGCCTCAAGTTGCCCAAATGAGAAAATCTCAAAGAATTGGGGAAGGGAGGGGAGAGAGAAGTCACAGCAGGACGGGAGAAGAAAAGGGAGATTCTGGACATGATTTATGAAATTTTACTTTTTTGGTGGGGGGGGGAGAATTTGAATTTTTAAAAAGTAAGTAGGCAAAGAGAGTTATTGACAACCTTACCCCTACTATATCTACAAAGACTATTTCTGGAATCTGAGTCAAATTTGGAACATTTATTTATTATTAGCAAACTGTTGTAGTAAAATGCTTTATTTCTGTGCTCCTGGAGTGCATGGTGCTTATTGTACTAGGATGTATAGAAGTTTATCTACAGAAGGCAGAGAAAAAAAAAGCTCTGCTTTCAAGTAAGTCTGTACAGGCATGAAAAAAATATAATTATAATGATAAAACACATATGCATTTGGGCAGGCAGAATTCTAAGAGGGCCACTCCCTGGTGTATACATCCTGTATAATCTTTTTCCGTTGGGTATAGGTGACACCTGTGCATATGATGGGATAATCACTCTCTTGATTATATTATGTAAGACCCCCTGGTCTTACATAATCCTCAGTACTTATGTTGTCTCTGTAACACCCTTTATGTCTGGGTGACATTATGTAAGACCCCCTTATCTCGCAGCCTAGAGAGGATTGGAAATCAGAAGCATTGTTGGTGGCCTGGAAAAAGCAAACATTCATGCTGTAAAATGTCCATGGGGGTCATACGGTGAAGAACTGCAGGAGCCTCTAAGAGCTGGGAGCCATTCCTAGCTAACAGCCAGCAGGAAACGGGCACCTCATTACTATACCCACAAGAAACTGAATTCTGCCAATAATCTGAATCTACTTCAAGGAGGACCCTGAGTTCCAGAAGAGAACCTCAGTGTGGCCAACCCTTGATTGCAGCCTTGGGAGACCCTGAGCTTGATGTGGGCACAATCCAGCTTGCCTGGACTTCTGATTCATGGAAACTGAGACAATAAGCATATGTTGTTTCAAGAAGCCATATTTATGGTAATTTGATGTGCAGTAATAGAAAATTAATGTTCGATGCCTATTTATATATTATAGTTGCATATATTTACACATAAGAATAACAGATTACGGTGAGTCTGGGGTCAAGAGGTAATTACAGTATAATTGTTACAGGTAATATTAACAACAACTGTTTAAACTTCTTCTTCAACAACTTCCTTCTTGCTAACAAAGCCCAATTTTATTCAACATGTAACCATGCTTCTCGGGAAAGGAGGCAGCAGCCTCACAGGGGGAATCCACCTTGGTCTGAGGCAATCCTGGTGGCCTCAGTGCCCTGGCAATCACTGGCTTAGATGTGAGTGTGGGGGAGTTCTGAACACTGAGGCTTAAGGAGAAGTCATTGTGAAAAGTTCTCTTCACTGTTAAAAAAGTCACACATAGGAGGAAACCTTTCTTTTTATTCTTCTAGGTTACCTGGTGTGCTAGCTGCAATTGCATCATCTACCTTGTGTAGTAAGAGAGTCAGCATTAAGAAAACAATAAAAAATGCTGAAGGTGGCAGAATAGAAAAATTAAAAACATGAAGCTATGACCTTGATGATGTCATTGACCCCTTAATTAAAAAAACATGAAGTCACCCTACCATAAGACCTTTTGTTGTTTGAGTTCATAAATAATAAATTAAGCCATTTTAGCTGTATTTTCTGTTATTTGCTGCCAAAGTCATTTTAATTTATGTTTCTGTGCAGTATTTTACTGTGTGTGTGTATGTATGTGTGTGTGTAGAAAGAGCACATACTTGGTTAGTGGTTATTATTAAGACATTGAAATAAATTACCCAAACTTTCCTTCTCTCTTGATACATTTTAGACTCACCCTAAATAATATGAAGCTGGTATTTTAAATGTTAGAGTAAAGGGACTCTAACATTAAACCCATTCTCTAGGCTAGGCACTATGCTTGATATTACATACATTATCTTACTTATTACCAACAATAGTGTAGACATTGTATGTAAACTTTCAGTGTAGACATTGTATGTAAACTTTCTCTGTGATTTCTGGACTTTATGGTTCATCACAAGAACACTTCATATCCTCAAACTCACCTCTGAATAGTCCTCCTTTTCCTTGCATTAACTGAAATATGATTCTCCCCTACAGACAGTGCTTCCTCTTCAGCTTTCTCAAGTGATGCAGGTAATTGCTCCCTCAGCCCCTACTGATAAAACTACCTGTGGAGTAGCTATCCAGCTGAACCTCTTTCTTCCTGCTTGAAACCCCATGAGATTTTATCACCACTATTCATTATTCCTGTTATGTACCAACACCCAGGTTCCTTCTCCTTGTTTCTCTTTTCATTTCTTCTCACTTCATCTTCTCACTTATCATGGCTCACTATCACTCCAAAATAATTCCTGTCTTAATTCTTGGTCATTTCAGTATGCCCATAGATAATTCTTCAAATATTCTAGCTCTCAGTTTTTCAACTCCTCTTTTTTAATTTGACCTCCATCTTATCTCATTGGCTTCCTCTTAGAGATCTACCTCACACTTTGTCGTCATCAATATCTGCAACCTCTCCACAATCTCAATTCCATGAATTCCTCTTCTGAGCTCTTCCTCTTTCTAGCTCCCTTCTTTTAGAAATCTATTTCATTAGGACTTTCAATTTATTGATCCTATCACTATTCAATATCTCTCACCTCCAAGATCTCCTCTCTTTGACCCTTACCTGGATTACATTCCATAGTCAATCATTTTAATCACTTCCTAGCATAGATACTCAATTATCTTGCCCATCATTGTTTATGCTGGACTTGTTTGACAAAACCACGAACTTAGGTAAAACCAATTATCTGTGCCCTTTATAGCTGTACAAAAAAGAAAAGACTAACCACATTCCTGGTATCCATTTAAAAAAAATCATAAATTCCAAGTGTGCTCTTAAATGCCTAGCAATTATACTATGATTCTTTAGCCCATTTACTCTCTCATTGTGGTAAGTGATACTTTCTTTTTGTTTCTCAGACCTCCAACATTCCCTCTCCCATCCTTGTGCACCAACTAATGACTTTGCTTCCTACCAGACAAAAAAAATAATTAACTTTACTTCAAGTGAAAGAGGACTAGACAATTCCCCCATTAAAAACAAACCATGAAAGCTGAAAAAAATGCATGAAAGGTTTTTGAAGACAAGATAGAACTAATAAGATAATGAAGAACTGTGGCAGATAATCCAAGAGGAGAAAATAACTCAGATAACTACCCTTATCCCAAGGACATCTGCCAATGGTAGCATAGGTAAATGCAGTACTCGCATCCTCCCACAACCACATCAGAATTACAATTAAACTACAGATGAGGAATGTGAGAAGCTGAGAAGCTGAACAGCACTTTCAATATCCTTTCTGATCTAGAGAGACAAATGCTGGAAAATAAGTCTAGCCAAGAAGGAGAAATCTTGGTAAGCTACACATACTTTGGATTGGGGTGTTGAAAACCAGCTATATCGTAAGAATAAAGCAAATTCAAAAATAGAAAGGTTTAAATTATTTCAATCTCTGAAACTGAATTACATTATTAAGATTGCTAGTGCCTCTAGATGCGTACCAGAAGCAAAAACACATCCTTCCTGAAGAAAGCCATCATCCTCAGTAAGCTTTTTAAAAATACTTTTGTATGCAATGTCCAGCATTTAATCAAAACAGTGTGGAGACAATATCACATTAATAAATCATAATAAAATAATAATAGTAAAGAACAGAAAAATACATACACAGAAAACTCATAATACAGTGTTATCAGGCTTGTGACATTAAATAACCATGTTTAATAATCTTAATAAAAGACATTGAGAATTTAAAAAAAAAATAACACTGAAAACTATAAGTAACACAAAAAATTTTAGACCTGAAAACTATAATGACCAAAATTAAGAAACCAATGGGTGAGTTTAGCAGCAGATTAAACAGAACTTTAGAAAATATTTTGAGACATGGTAGCATGAGAAAAACTCGACCCACATGACTGGCTTTGAAGATGGTGGAAGGGGAACCCAAGCCATACCAAGTGGCTTTTCCATGCAATGGTCTCCAGAAGCTAGAAAAACACAAATTGGATTCTCCCTTAGAGCTTCCAGAAAGAAACTCAGCACTGCCAACACTTTTATTTTAGCTCAGAAAGACCCATGTCTGGCTTCTGACCTGCATAGTTTTTAAGAAAAGGTCCCCAGCTTCTGGTTAAGATGGTAGTATAGGTTAATGCAGCACTCGCATCCTCACACAACCACATCAAAATTACAACTAAACCACAGAACAACCATAATTGAGAACCACCTGAAATCAACCTGAACAAAAGTCCTACAACTAAGGATATACAGAAGAAGCCACTTTGAGACTTGGAACAGGCTGGCCCTACAACCACATGTGGTAGATAAAAATCAGGAGAGACATCTGGAGAGACATCTGGGCTATGGAGGTTCCCCCTGAAGAGCAAGAGGTCCCAGTCCTACACTTGCCCCCCCCCCCCCCCCAGCCCAGGGTTCCAGTGCCAGGAAGGCAAGTACCCATAACTTTTGGCTGAGAGGATTGAGACAGAGTGCCAGGCATTCCTCTTAAAGTGCCCACACACAGACTTACTTGGACACACTCCCTCTGAGCTCCAGCTCTGGGGCAGCAGCTTGAAAGAAACCAGGAACATTCAGGGAGGAACTGAATTGTCTGGCTTCAGGGCAAGAGCTGGGGGAGAAGCTTTCTCACTGACAAAAGTGCTGGCAGAGGCCATTGTTCATCTGCTGAGCCTTACCCCTCAGAACCAACATGTGGGCACTATATCTGAGTCTCCACCAACCTAGCTAATACTGTTGGCCCCACCCTGGTGATTCCCTGAGATCCACCCCACCCCATCTGTGGGTTCACCCAAGCCATACCAAGTGGCTTTTCCATACAGCCTGTCTTGGTTCACGTTTTAAAATTTCCTAAAAATTTCTCAAACAAGCAGTATCTGGCCTCAGCAAGCCCCATATACCTTGCTAAGTGGCTCTAGGCCCAGCACAAGTGGCAGCCAGCCTTGGTCCACAGCTTGGTCTCTCCTGGGAACCTCCAAGCCAAGTAGCAGCAATCTGAAAATTACTTTGTAGCTCATGGCAGGTGACCCCCAGCAAGGAACATGTGGTCCTGCACCTCCCTGGAGGTCCCAGAGCCAGTGAACGCAATGGGCAGCTTCAGACCATGTAGAAGCACCACTAACCACCTCCACAAACCATACACTCAAAGGAAAGACTCAGCAAGCATCAAGTGCCACTGAAGCAAGTCTAGCTCTGAGGGTCAGCCCCTGCACAGCTGCTCTTTCACCATGATTGGGCCAGTCCTGATCATCCTGGGGGTAAATCCCTCCCATTGATGTGCCAACAGCAATCAAGGCTCAACTACAGCAAGAAGGTGCATACAGCCGACATGCCCCAAATGACTCAAATGAAAGAACAAAAATAGAGAAAAATAACTAAACAAAATGGAGATAAGCAATCTACCAGATGCAGAGTTCAAAACACTGGTTATAAAGATGTTCAATTAACTTAGGGGAAGAGTAGATGAACTTAGTGAGAACTGCAACAAAGAGATAGGAAACCTCTTTAAAAGAACTAGTCAGAAATGAAGAATACTAACTAAAATAAAGCATGCATTACAGGGAATCAAGAGTAGAATACATGAAGCAGAGTATCAAATCAATTATTTGGAAGCTAAGGAAACAGAAAACACCTAATTAGAACAACAAAAAGAAAAAAAAAATCCAAACAAATGAGGATAGTATAAGGACCTTCTGGGATAACTTCAAGTGCACCAATATTCACATTATGGGGGTACCAGAAGGAGAAGAGAGAGATCAAGGAATTGAAAACCTATGTGAAAAAATAATGATGGAAAACTTCCCTAATCTGGTGAAGGAAAGAGACATGCAGGTCCAGGAATCACAGAGGGTCCCAAACAAGATGAACCCAAAGAGACCCACACCAAGACACATCATAATCAAAATGCTAGAGTTTAAAGACAAAAAGAGAATCTTAAAAGCAGCAAGAGAAAAGCACTGAGGCAGCAGCTTGAAAGAAACCGCATTAGTTATCTACAAAGGAGCTTCTGTTAGACTGCCAGCTGATTTCTCAACAAAAATTTTGTAGGGCAGAAAGGATTGGCAAGAAATATTAAAAGTGATAAAAAGCAAAAACTTACAAGCAAGATTACTCAGCAAAGCTATTATTTAAAAATCTAAGGGCACATAAAGAGCTTCCCAGACTAGTAAAAGCTAAAGGAGTTCACCACCACCATAGCAATATTATAAGAATTGTTAAAGGGTATTCTTTAAGAAGGGAGAAAATATCAAAAATATCAATAATAAAAAGGCAATAAATATATATGTATCAATAATTACCTTAAATTAAAATGGATTAAATGCTCCAATCAAAATACATGTGGAGGCTGAAGAGATAAAAAAACAAGACCTACATACACTGTCTACAAGAGACACACTTCAGATTGAAGGATACACACAAACTGAAAGTAAAGGGAAGAAAAACAAAATTTCAAGAGAATGGAAACAAACAAAAGAGCTAGAATAGCAATACTTATACAAAACAAAATAGACTTAAAATAAAGGCAATAACAAGAGACAAGAAAGAACTCAGCAATTCCACTTCTAGATATTTATCCAAAGAAACACAAAACACTAAATCGAAAAGACATATGCATCCCTATGTTCATTGCAGCATTATTTATAACTAGAGGCCCGGTTCACAAATTGGTGTATGGGTGGGGTCCGGCCAGCCCACCCCAATTGGGGCCAATTGAGGAGGCTGGCTTGGAGGAGGGGCCACAGGCAGTTGGCCGGCCAGCCCTGCCCCCTGGTCAAACTCCCGGTTGAGGGGACAATTTGTATATTAGCCTTTTATTATATAGGATAGCCAAGATATGAAAGCAACCTAAGTGTCTATCAATAGATGAATGGATAAAGAAGTGGTGCATATATACAATGGAATATGATTCAGCCACACACACCAAAAAAAGAATATATTTTGCCATCTGCAACAACATGGATAGACCTAGAGGGTATTTTGCTGAGTGAAATAAATCAGACAAAGAAAGACAAGTACCGTATGATTTCACTTATATGTGGAATCTAAAAAAGCAAAATAAGTGAACAAACAGAACAGAAACAGATTCATAGATACAGAGAACATTTTGACAGTTGCCAGATGGAAGGGTGGTTGGGGAGAATGGGTGAGAAAGGTGAAGGGATTAAGAAGTACAAATTGGTAGTTACAGAATAGTCATGCAGATGTAAAGTACAGCATAGGGAATATAGTCAATAATATTGTAATAACCATGTATGCTGTCCGATGGGTACTAACTTTATTGGGGTGTTCTCTTTGTACGTTATATAAATGTGTAATCACTGGGTTGTACACCTGAAACTAATATAATACTGTACATCAACTGTAATTGCAAAAAGACAGGCAGAAGAAAATCTATCAAAACAAGTAGGAAATATATGGATAAAAAAAATATTTTTAAAAGAAAAAGAAGCTATCTACAATATATATATTTAAAGTCCCAAAAGGGAAAGCAAAATATAGCAGAAGTAATATTTTAAAAGGTAATGACTGAAAATTTTCTGAAATTGGTAAACATTATGAAACACAGATTCAAGAAGCACTGCGAGCCACAAGCAGTATTAATTTTTAAAAAATAGGTACATCATTCTAAAACGTTGAAAGCTAAAACCAGAAAAATTTTACAACCTCCTAAGAGGCAAAATAGATGAATCTGAAAGGAAAAAGAATTAGACTGCAGGAGACTTTTCAACAGAAACAACAGAAGTCAGAAGACACAGGATTAATATCTTCAGTGTATGGACACAGAATGCTATACCCAAAGAACACATTCTTCAAAAGTGACGGTACAAGAAAGATATTTTCTGACAAAAAAAAAAAATAAATAAAACTGGGAAAATTTAGCTCCAGCATACTTGAACTAAAGAAAATACAAAAATGTATTTTTCAGACAGAGGGAAATGAAACCAGATGGAAGCTCAGAAATCCATGAAGAAATGACAAGCAATAAAAATGATAAACATGTGTGAAGATTTAAATGAATATTGTTTCTGAAACATAATAAAAGTAGAGTATAGTGGTATTTAACAAATATATGTGAGTATATATATGTACATATTACACATGTCTAAGTATATGTTTGTGTATTTGTTAAGAAAATGTGTGTGTGTGTGTGTGTGTGTGTGTGTGTGTGTGTACACATAAAGACAAAAATACCCATATAAGCCAGGAAGGGAGTAAATACTAGTAAAGTTAAAGTGTTATAATGTTCTTGCATTGCTTGGGAAGAGTGTAAAAGTACTAAGTACCCTTATATGCCAATGATGGATGATGTAATTTCTAGGATAACCACTAAAAGAGAAATATAAGATTATACTCAGACTAATTGAGATCAAATGATAAAAATAATAACCCAAAGGAGGTAAAAATGTGTGAAAAGTGGAGCATTCACTAGAGTTAAAGAAATGAAATAGTAATATGGTGAATTTAAATCCCAATCTATCAGTAATACATTATTTACTAAATGTCCCTATTTAAAAAGAAATTCAGACCCAACACTATGCTGCTAAGGAAAATATTTATAATATAAAGATATAGAAATGTTAGCAAAGGTATCTTTTTAATTTGAGGCTCTGTCATAAGTGCACATATATTCATCTAATTGACTTCTTATTATACCAGTTCTCTATATTTCAAAACACATATCAAACAAAAAGAAAAATATTTCAAGTACCTAACAACTTGACCTAAAACTTATATGTACTACAACCAATGACTGCAGAATATTTTATTTTTTTAAAAACTCTAATATTTAAGAAATTTCAACTTAAAAGTTTCAAATACAGAATAGCATTCTCATATAACTCCCATATACGTTTACCAGATTCCCCTATTGTTAACATTGTACATAACTGCAATAAAGGTGCACAATACCATTAAGTTCTTCCTTTTAATAAAATCAAATGGTATTAAAAAAGAAAACAAGATCTGGGTGCTGGATATATACCCTGCTACTGGGTTGTCATTGTATCTAGGTCCTTTAGTGAAGAGAGTTAAGAAGTATACTTATGTATACTGCCTCATGTATATAAACATGCGTTCATACTGATTTCTCTGACTCTAATCCCATACCATAGAATTCATTCTCTTTCCTTTTGGCATATGTATAACTTCTTTTTTAAAAAATGCTCTTTTTTAAAATATGTTTTTGTTGATATCAGTAACAACAAAAAGAAAATAACAGAAAGAAAAATTATCCTAAATTTGGAAATTAAGAATTACATTTCTAAAAATATTCCTTTGATCAAAGAAGAAATTAGAGTGAAAATTTAAAAATATTTTGCATGAAATTACAATAAAAATACAATATATCAAAATTTGTAGCATGTAGGAAAGTTATGCTTACAGAGAATTAAATGAATACATTACAAAAGTCATATTAAAATTTGTTAAATTAAGTAAAAAGAAAATAGCAAATTAAACTTAATGAAAGTAGGAAAGAAATCCAGAAAAATAATAAAATGGAAAACCAACTAGAGAAATTCAATAAGGCCCAAAGCTTATCCTCTAAAATTAACAAAATGTACCAAACCCTGGTGAGACTGATCAAAAAATAAAGCACCAATATAGTATATGTAATATGAAGACTGAAAAAATGACATTATAGGTTCTATAATATTTAAAGATTAGAGGCCCAGTGCATGAAATTCACACACTCGGGGCGGGGGGATGTGGGGGAGAAGGTCCCTCAGCCTGGCCTGCACCCTCTCAGAGTCCGGGAGCCATCAGTCAGACATCCTTAGTTCTACTGCAGAGGCGGGTGAGGCTCCTGCCACCGCCTCTGTGCTCACCAGCCATGAGCCCAGCTTCTGGTTGAGTGGCACTCCCCCTGTGGGAGTGCACTGACCATCAGGGGGCAGTTCCTGCATTGAGCGTCTACCTCCTGGTGGTCAGTGCATGTCATAGTGCCTGGTCCTTCTGCCATTCAGTCAATTTGCATATTAGCCTTTTATTATATAGAATTATAAAAGATTAATATGAATTTTATTACTTCATTTGAAAAATGTTAATAAATTACACTAATTGATAGTTACTTAAACAGAAAAAAGAATAAATTTAAAATCTGAGTAATCCCACAAACAGTAATGAAATTGAACCCATAAACACAAACCTTCCCACAAAGAGGACTTCAAGACCAGATGGCTGCATCTATAGTCTATCAAACATTTAAGAAAGAAATAATGGTAGTGTTATAGCTCAGTTAACTATTTTACTGAAGATAAAAAAAGAAACACTTCAAAACTCATTATAAGAGATGAGTGTAACCTTGATACCAAATGACAAGGACATCTATCAGAAGAAAATTATAGGCCAACATTACTTGTCAACATTAGATGCAAAATTCCTTTTAAAAAGGGCAAATATAATCCAGAAATATGGAAGATAATAATAAAATCACAAGTGGTGATTATTCCAGAAATGCAAAATCAATTTAACCTTTAAGAATAAATCAAAATAATTCATTATGTGAACAAAAGAGAAAAATCATTTGATGGTTTCCAAAAAAATGATTAAAATGCTAATTTTATTTATTTAGTAAATAAAATCCAACATCCATTCAAGATTTAAAACTCTCAAAAAATAAGACTAGAAAGATATTTTCTTAATCTATTAAAGAAAAACCCACAGGAAACATAACCATCAGTAAAATGTTGAAAAGTTTTCCTCTGATAAATGACATAAAATAGATACCATCTTCACTACTTACTTATATTCAATATTTTGGAGAAAATTTTAGCAAGTGCAATAAGGCAAGAAATAAATTAAAAGAAATAATCATTGAAAAGAAATAAAAGTGCCATTATTCATTACAATATATGATATATATGCAAAAAAGTCTAAAAGGACCTATATATAAATTACTCAAATTATGAATTACTAGAATATAAAATTATATACATATTTCTATATGCCAAAGATAACCCATTAGAAAATGAAAATTGTAAAAAAAACTCCATTGATAATAAAATATAAAAAATTACATGCCTGGAAATAAATCTGATGAAAGATATATAAGATTGTTAATATAGAAAATTAGGAAACATTTTGAGAGATACTAAAGAAAAGCAAATTAATGAAAAGGTATACCAAATTTATAGTGTGGATAACACAATTTTGTAAAGATGTCAATTTTTCCCAAATTGACCCATAAATTCATTGTGGGTCAATTAAATTCCCATGTGGTTTTGAAATTTAAAAGTTAATTTCAAATTTATACTTAAATATATAGCCAAACATTTAAAGAGCAAAAGCCATGGTAGGAGGACTTTAAAACAGATCATACTGCAACATTAATTGGACAGAGTGGTATTGATTAAGTGGAAATGCACAGACTAATAACATGGGCTAAGAAACCTACTTGATCATGTAAAGATACTCATTTTAAAACTAATTTGACACTTTGGAGATGTGGGAAAGAAATGGTCTTTTTAGTAAGTGGTGCAAAGAAAAATAAAATTCCTTATGAAAAAAAAAAATTTACTTCTAATTTCACACCATACTCAATTCCAGGTCAGTTTACAAATCTGCGTGTGAGAAACCATCCCTACAACTTCTAGAAGACAGGATCTCTTTGACCAGGCATAGGAAACGTTTCCCTGTCGTACGCAGAAAGCACTAAGCAGAGAGGCAAACAGTGATCCATCGGACCACAGCGTCCCCACTTCATCCCTGGGGTTTCACTGACACGTCTTCAACCGCAATCCGAAAATTATTGAATGGAAAATCCCCCAAAATAAACTAGTCATCCGTTTTCAATTGTGCACCATTCTGAGTAGCACGATGAAATCTCACGCCATCCAGCTCCGTCCTGCCGGGATGTGAACCATCCCCTTGTTTGCAATGTCACCTCCAGATAGATATTCAACAAAAATGCCCCCCGCCCCCCTCCACACACACACACACACACACACACACACACACACACACAACCATGTGTACGGCAGGCTAAGCGCTCAACACTAGAAACAATGCGCATACCTCTCAGCTACAGGGTGGAAAACCAAATTGTGTAATCCAATATTCT
This sequence comes from Plecotus auritus, assembly GCF_963455305.1. Taxonomy (NCBI): domain Eukaryota; kingdom Metazoa; phylum Chordata; class Mammalia; order Chiroptera; family Vespertilionidae; genus Plecotus; species Plecotus auritus. The sequence continues at coordinate 33,303,503 of NC_137777.1, forward strand.
ACAGAACCGTAAAACACTCCATACCAGCTTTTAAACGTTTAATAACACTGAACCGCCGTGTTCCAGCTCAGGAGAGTGGTGGCTTGGGGGAGGGGACGCGCGTAAGAATTAGGACGGGGGCGCCCCGTTTTCTGCTGCCTGACCAAGAGGACAGCCACGCGGCCTTCCGATGCCAATGACTCGCCGAGCTGGACACTGACATGTGGGATACTTTCCTGCGGGTTATTCTTAACAATCAAGCTTTTCAAATATGAAGCACTCGGCAGAAAACGTTCAGACTCACCACCGCCGCCGTAGTCCTACCGGCGACTTCCCTCACTGAACAGGTGACCCTTGACCGGAACGGGCTTGGACGGTAACGGTCCACTTAGAAACGGTTACTCCCCTCCCCCTCCCCGCAATAAATACAGCCCACCGGCCCTTCACCTCCTTCACCTGGTGTCCACATCCGGGGATCCCACCAGCTGCGGATGGAAAGAAACAGGGTTTTCGCGTTCCCAAGGGCAGATTCGCCACCCTAGATGGGAAACACTTGTTTTCCATCCGGGGCTGGTGGAATGTGCATTTTCCAAGTACCTGTTGTAGAGTCAAAAGTTGTGCATGGATTTTCCACTGTAGGGGGGTCCGCTCCCTAACTGCCCGCATTGCCTGAGAGTCAGCTAACGGAACTGTCTTCTCACGTCACACTGTTGCTGATGCCAGCCTGGGCCCACCCTGTGCTCTAAATGCCATCCCTGCCGGCCTCCTCAACAGCATCTCTCTAAAAAGTCTCTTCTTCAAACATTTTTTGTTATTATATGTTTATTTCTAGTCTGCAGAGGCAAGATTTTTTAAAGGAAAGAAATGGGGGAAAAAATAGATACAGAGGCAAAGAAGCACTGAACAGACTGTCAAACTACAGCGGGAAGGCAGGGGAGGTTGGGGACGGGGGGTGGGGGCGGGGGGGCTGTAAGAGATCAACCCAAGGACTTGTACGCATGCATATAAGCATAACCAATGGATACAAGACACTGGGAGGGGGGGCAGATAAAGGCATGTACTGGGGGGTAGGGGAGGCCAGGGGGGGAGGTCAATGGGGGGGGAAAAAAGGAGACATATGTACTACTATTTGTAATACTTCAAACAATAAAAAATAAATAAAACCAAAAAAAGAAAAAATAAATAAAAGTAAAAATTCACTCCTGTCTCTCCCGCATCGTCAGTAATTTCCTCTCTAATGCGTCATTTTCATCGACAGCATTCAAACAGAAGTTATTTGTTCTACTACTGAGATGGATGCTGAACATTACCTTATGGGTCCTGGACCAGAAAATTCCATACTGGCCGATGAAGATTACGTTTCTGGAAGAGGTTGAAACTGCAGGTTTGAAATCTCGGTTTGGTATCCTGGGCTTTTTGCACCAGGGATACTATTTGTGGCCTCTGCTTTCAAGCAAGGGCTCACTAGTGAGGGGCATAGAAGCCAATCCTGTGGCACCAGATTCTGAGAGGGGAGAAAAAAAAAAGCTTTATTGTAAACTCCACAGCAAGGACATAAAAGGCAAAGCTCAAATCTGTCTCCCCATCCCAGGTTCAGAGCGATATTTATTTTAAAGGGAGGGGAATCTCTTTCCTTATTTTTTGTTTTTAATCCTCACCTAAGGATATTTTTTCCATTGATTTTTAGACAGAATGGAAGGGAGGGGAGGATGACAGAGAGAAACACTGAAGTGAGAGAGACACATTGATTGGTTGCCTCCTGCACAGTACTGAGCCTGCAACCGTGATACAAGGTAAATGCCCTTGACCAGAATCAAACCCTGGACCCTTTAGTCTGCATGCCAATGCTCTATCCACTGAGCAAAACCAGCTAGGGCCAGAGTGAGATTTAAGGGGCTGAAGGAGACAGGCTGGTCTGCGGAAGCGCTGGCAGGGCAAGTTTCAATTGGAGAACTTTGGAACTTGGCCATTTCTGGTAAGATATGGTAAGGGACTTTAGCATGGAATCTTCCTGGACAACAAACTCTTAGCTTCTGAAAGGGGTCCTTTAGTTCCTTGGGGTGGGTGGGGAGGGGAGGGGTTGAAACTTTGGTTCCAGGTGTTACTGGAAGTCAAAATTCCCTCCTCTACTTAAGCTTGTTCTGTTGTCTCTGAAAAACAACTCAGTATCTTATTAGGAACAGGGTAAGACCATTTTGAACTGATTCTGCAGTTACACCTGTGGGTTTGTTTCTTTAACACTATCAAAATATGGCTTCATTTAAAGTTTATCTGAACTCCACACTTTCCCCCAAAGCCCTATAACAACTCCATTTTTTTTCTTTGTGAACCCTGAGGACTAAGAAGGGCTCCTGGAGGCTAACTTGGCTTTAAAAAAAAAAAAAAAAAAAGGAAAGCAAAAACCTAGCAGTCATTTCTGCACATGGGGCTTCTCAGCAAACTGCACTTGGCAGAGAAGCCTCTGCACTAAGCTGCCTACCTCTGGGCTACTAAACTGTTTGCCTGAGCTGGGTTCCTGAAATCTGAGCCAGCTCTTACGAAGAAGTTTCTGGCATCCTATTTCAGCTGAAGCTTTCCCCATCCAATCAGAGCTGTGCAGCTCCAACCAATCAAAGCAGCTCTAAAAAAAAAAAAATGATGTTGTTTTCCCCACAAACTAATGCTCTATTTTTCCAACTGTTCTTTGCACTCAATTCAGGGAAAGTTGTTTGTTTGGTGTTGCCTCACCTTGCCTCTCCTTTCATGCTCCCCGAAATACCCTCTCAACTGGCCTTTTCCTCCATCACTCCAGAAACTCTTCTCTTGTCCAGGTCACTAATGACCTCCCTATGACCTTCATTCTCATTTTGTTTGACTCATCTGAAGGACTGGATAAAAATGAGCCTTCTCTCCTTGACATTCTTTCTTCCATTGGCTTCCAGAGAGCCCCACTCTGGTTTCCTACCACATCACAGATGGGCTTCCCTTCTTAGTTTACTTTTCTGTCTTCCTCTTTTTCTAGACCGCTTAATGTTCAAACTGAGTCTTAGTTTCTCTAGCTTATATTCATTCCCATATGATCTCATTCAGTCTCATGGCTTCAAATACCTTCTATATGTCGACAGCAACTCTAAAATTTAAATCTCCAACCCAAACCTATTTTTTGAACTCCAGACTAATTAATCCAACCACCTATTTGACATTTTCACTTGGATTTTGACATCTTAAATGTAACATTTCCAAAGCTGAACTTTTTATTTGCTCCACTGAATTTTCCCCCGTCTCGAAGGCAATTCCATTCCAGTTACTCAAAATGAAAGTCCTGATTTCTCTCTTTCTCTGAAACTCCACGTTTAATCCATTAGGAAATCCTATTAGGCTCACTTTTAAAAAATCATCTGGAGCTTGACAAATTCTCCTCTCCACAGGTGCCATTCTGTTCCAAGCTGCCATCATCTCCCACCTGGATTACCTCAGGGGCCTCCTGAAGGTCTCCCACCTCTACTTTATCTTCCTCAAACTACCCAAAAATGACATCCAGAGTGATATTTTAAAACTATATTTCACATTATTCCACATATCTGTTTAAGCCTTTTCAATGGCTTTTTATCTATAATAATAAAAGGGTAATATGCTAATTAGACCAAACGTCTTACAGATGTCATTCTGGACATCTTTCCTGATGAAGCCAGGGCTGGAGGGAAGCCAGCCTGGGTCCCAGGTGTCTGTGGGTGGCCCAAGGGAAGCCAGCCTGGGTCCCGGGTGCCGGGTGCCAGAAGGAAGCCGGTGCCAGCAGCTGGGGGAAGGAAGGCTTACTCTTGCACAAATTTTCGTGCATTGGGCCTCTAGTTTATATATATAAAAGCCTAAGTGACAGGCCAACCAGCCAACCAGCCGATAGCTATGACATGCAATGACCACCAGGGGGCAGACACTCAACGCAAGAGCTGCCGAGCTGCAGTGATTTGCCAGCTGCAGTTCTCAGGTGACGCACCTGGAACCAGAGAGGAGGGAGCCCGATTCCAGGGTGCATCACCCAAGAACTGACCTCTCACAATCCTGGACCCCTTGGGGGATATCAGAAAGCCGGTTTCAGCCCGATCTCTGCAGGCCTGGCCGATGGACCCCACTGGTGCACAAATCCATGCACCGGGCCTCTAGTCTTAGAATAAAAGCCAAAGTCCTTAGATACTAATGATTTGCCGCCTTTTACTTCTCTGTCTTCATCAACGTGATACTCCCCATACCTATAATGGCTCTTTCCTGTTGCCCACACATACCATACACATCAACCTTCCAAGGCCAGTGAACTTGCTGTTCTCTCTGCCAGAAATGAAAATATCCAGATATCTGGAATTATTTTCCTCACCTACTTCAGTATTTGTTGGTATTTAATCTTCTCAATGATTCTTACTCTAACCTTCTATTTCAAATCACAACCCCCTTCTTTCCTTAATCTTATTGTGCTCATTATAGCACTTATTGTATTTATCATACTAAATAATCCATATTTACTTATTGTGTTATAATATATTATCTGCCTCATTCATTAAAATGTAAGGTCACAGGACAGCAAATTGCATCTGTTTTGTTTGTTGATGTATTTCAAGTGGCTGATACATGGAAAGGATATAATAAATACTTGTTAGATAAATTAATAAATTTGTATGTTCTAGATATAAACCTCAAAGCTTTTATTATGTTTTATGAATATATTCAATGATGAGAAAAGCCACTGGAAAATTATGAGCCAGTGAACTTTTTTTTCAAAGCAAAATTTAGAAAAATAAAACTGAAATTGATTTTTAGGAGGATTGGAATAAGCAAGGTATGACCGTTCCAAAAAATAAAAAGGTCCATTAGCTGAGCATGGATAAGAGATCTTTTTATTTTCTCCAGAAAATAATGCTCTATACTCTGTCATGATGAGGCAGTAAAGAATACTAAGTAGAAAATTGTAGGGGGGGAGGAGGGCACAAAAGAAGAAAATGGTAGCATACCACACAATTATGGAGCATTAAATAAGTGGGAATAGGGAAATTTCCATCATCCCTCACTTTATAAAAAAGGAAAGCCTCCAATCCTGATGTGATGTGCTGGCCTCACCCACGATCTTCTCGCTGAATATGCCAACCTAATGCATTTGTTAACATCATTTCTCTGGACTGTAGAATGTATTATTTTATCTAAAACTCAAAATCTAGACAATTTCCCTTCATGATCACTGGCATTCACACACACACACACACACACACACACACACACACACACACACAGCTATTTTATAAAAATATGTTCCACTTTACACTAGATATTTGGAAATAAATGACAGGAAACAAGCATCCTATAACCTCAGAACTCTCAGGCCTGTTAAAAATCCAGGCAGAGTGCGTAGTGAGCCTAATGGGGTGTAAGCAGGGGAAGGTGAGTGACTGTGAAAGATGAAGGAAGATTTCACAGAGGAGCTGTCATTTGGTTGGGTCTTGAAAGATGACTAGACTATAACCAGATAAAAAAGACAAGAGCTACATTATAGCATTATTTAAAGTAAGCAGAAATTGGAGACAACCCAAATGTTCATTAAATAAAGAAGCCATTCAAAAAATAAAAAAATATCATATGATTCCATTTAGATGAAATATCCAAAATTGGCATATCTATAGAGATAGAAAGTAGATTGGGCATTGCCTAGGGCTTATGACTGCTAGTGGGTACAAATTTCTCTATGGGGGATAAAAATGTTCTCCAAATAGACATGATGGTGTTTGTATACTCTGAATTTACTAAAAATGCTTTAAATGGGTAACTTATAAGTTACATGAACTATATCTCAATATAGCTGTTTTTTTTAAAAAAAAATAAGACAGTATATCTTTTTCAAGTACAGTATATAGTCAATATTATTTTGTATTATAGGTGTACAGCATAGTGGTTAGACAGTCATATACTTTACAAAGTGTTCCCCCTGTTATTTCCAGTACTCACCTAGCACCATGCATTGTTATTACAATATTATTGACTATATTTCCTATGCTGTACTTTACATCCCCATGGCTATTTTGTAACTACCAATCTGTACCTTTTAATCCTTTCACCTTTTCACCCAGTCCCCCAACACCCATCCCCTCTGGCGACCATTAGTCTGTTCTCTGTACCAATGAGTTAAGACAGTTATTTTACACAAAAGAAAAACTTTATGCTGAAACTTGATTGAATAAAAGAGCACAGCAAACAGTACCCGCTGGCAGAAGAATAAAGATATGGTGACAGAAGAGAAGGGGAGGAGAGATGCACCATTGGCCTCACCTTTGAGTTGAAATTTATGGCCAACGTGGAGACATCACACATCTTAAAGCAGAGTGTGTCATGTGTGTGTGTTCGGAAATAAAAAAAATTGGCAGCAATTTGAATGAGGATCTAGAAGGAAAGACCAGTAAGCGAGAACTAGACAGTCATTCAATCCTTAGTTAACTGTGACTGATATGAAAGTGGGACTTAACACGAAACTCAAGCGCTCTAAAATCTGCACTTCTGGGAAAAGGTACACCTACATTATGAGTCACGTGTAGTGTTGGTATTTACAATTTTCATCAATATGCAAATCTTTCATTGAGCTTACATGACAAATGTTTGCAAATATAAACGATAGTTTAACAAAGGGAAATAATCATAACCAAATGTATACATATTTATATGAGCTATATATGAATGTACATAACGCATGTTAATCAGATAATGGGGAGCAACAATAAAGTCAGGTTGTTTTTAAGAGCACCACATACCAGCAATCACTGAAGTCCTGGAACATGAGTTCTCTGAGATTTCTACTGGTGTGGCAGGATATTAACAATGATGATAAGAAAAAGAATTTGCACAAAACACAGCGAATACCAGTTTTCTCAAATAGCATGTTGCTCAAAGCAGGTTTGTGAACCATTTGCATCCTAGTTTGTGCATATTTAAAACTTAGATTTCTGGGCCCCTACTGAAATATAGTGAACTAGGATTTCGGGAGGTGCTGGGAATTTGCACTTCAATAGGTTGCTCAGATGGTTCTTCTCCCCTAAAGTTTCAGTAACTCAAAAAAGATTTAGAAAGGAGATTGCTGAAGGTGACAATTATTTAGAGAAATTCATTTCTTTCTGAATATTCCTACAAAGGCAGTCCTCATCCAAACTCATCTTGTGCCACGATTATGTCTCCCCTCACTAAAATGTGGCCCCCCCCGGGGTACAGATTTGTGCCTCTGTGTTAACTGCTGTTAACAGTACCTCAAATGTCACTTCACACCTAGTAGACATTCAATAAGTACTTATTTAATGAACAACTTGATGAGGCTACACACTTGTGTACATGTACATATATCACAATATGTACACACATAAAAATTATAGAAATTTTATATGCAGACTTTCTTTCCATTTAGAGAAAATTTACACCAGGTTCTCCTTTAGTATGTCATGAAAGTGGGTGCAGTGCCTGTAAGCTAAAGACAGTGAGGAAACAGGCTCTCTTTACTCTGATGGAATCAATGTGCAGCTCTCATTCTGTAGTCTGACTGCATTTGTCCTTTCAGAAAACTAAAAGCAAGCATGCTCACAAAGAAAGGGCAGCCCATTAAGGGGGTAAAAAATTGTATTTTCATAACCAAGAATAGTATTTCCTTTTGGAAGTGCAAGCGCAAATAAATGAGGCTGTAGTTGGTTGGAGGTTGGAGGAATTACAATTTGAAACCTCTAGAATCTTCCAAGGAGTTAGATAAAATTTATGATTTTTAAAACCACAGGCCAAAGCTTCTATTGGTACCTCCAGCTGTCCTTCCATTGCATAGATTTTCTGGTGCAGTTTTCCCCAGGTAGCTGAGGCCCAACTCTAACATATACCCGGGGGGGGGGGGGGGGGGGGGGGGCAAATATGCCTCTCAGATTCTGTAAGGTTATTTGTGTAGTTGCTTCTTACTTGTATGGGTAGACTGACAAATCAAAGGTAAATGACTAAGAATGTATTTTATTAATTTCATGTAAAAATGTATATTTTATTTCAAGAGAGGATTTTCTCACCTAGTAAATACGCACTCTACACCTGCGTAGACAATGGAGGTAGACTCAAAACAAACAAAAATAAGTAAATACCACCATGTCTCCATATGTTAAATTCACATAATGCCAACAACACACAATTAGATTCTTAATGAATGATTTAAAAATGCAACAATGAAAAGGAATTCAATATTTCTTTCCACTCCAACCTGTTCCACCTCCCAGATTCTCTATTTCAAGTAATTAAATCCCCATCTTTTTTTCTCCTTATCCCAAACATATACGCAGTCATTAGGTCAGGTCTATTGTACCCTCTGACTATTTTTTTAATCTATTTTTTTTCCAACTCTCCTGCCATTTTACAAGTTTAGGCCACTACTCTGTCTTAGCTAAATTATCATAAACACCTTGTTTCTGAGAACCCTGCCTCTAATCTGTCTGCCTTCCTATCCATTCTCTGCTCTACAGTCCACTTCTTATCATCCTTTAAAGAAACTCTGTGTATCAGGATGGTCCATCCTATTCTTTCTGTAAGCCCACTCCCCTTAGCAATCTCTGCCGTATCATTCCAGACCCAACAGCAAGAGTGATCTCCCTACATCACAAATGTGAAAATGTCCCACCCCCATTACTGCTTATAACTCTTTAAGAATTCCCTCCTCCTTTTGGATGAGGTCTGAGGTTTTTTCCCAAGGATTGAAAGGCCCTTTGTGATCAAACTCCCTGTTACCTGAACAGGCTGAGTTCTCTCAACCTCTGCAATTCAACTCCAGGTGCTCAATGTTATCTTTCCACCCTGAAGGTATTTGTCTATGTGGTTTCCTCTACCTGAACCCTTAAAAATTACTTCCTCCACAAAGCTTTAACCTGAAATTTGGTTGGGTATCTGTGACAGGTTTTATTTTCCAAGGATGGTCACAACGATATCTTCCATGAAATAGGCTTTTCTGCAATGCAATTTTGACAGTCCTCTCAGTGAGAGATGGAGTCTAGATCCTCTCTTCTAGAATTTAGGTGGACTTATGACTTGCTTGTAGCCAATACATTATGGCAGAGTGAGGTGCTTTTGAGGCCAGGTCAGAAAAGGCAATGCCTCCTTGCTCACTGAAAGATTCTGCTTGGAGACTTGAGCCTCTGAGTAAGAAGTCCAACTCGTCTAAGGTTTCCCTGCAGTGAGCAAATCAAGGCACGTAGAGGAGGCAGCCAATGGGTCCTCCCAGTCCAGGAGCCGCACATGTGAGTGAATGAGCCTTCCTATATTTCCGGCCCAAAGCCAATGGGTCCTTGTCTTTACATCTCGCCATCTTCCCAGCTGAGGCCACCGATAGACCAACTTCTGATTTCCTGACTCAGAGAATCCATGAGCACACACTACATTTGGGGTAGTTTGTTAGGCAATAGTAGTAACTGGTGTCTCCGACACTCTGTATTAACCCCCAACGTGGCATGTCACATTATGTTGTCATGTCATGTGTAAACAGATACGTGGCCTCAGGACTGGAAACTCCACTATGCTCCTATTTTTAGCACTGTACCTGACTCAATAATTAATAAATTTTCTAAATAAATTTTACACATCATCTTCAACTCTTTTCTTTCTTACATTTCTAAATTTTTGTATTATGCTTCCTAAATGCCTTTCAAATATATCCACTCCCCTTCTTGCCAATCTTTAATTCAGCTCATCATCATTTCTTAATAGGATTCTTAAAAGTCTTCTATCTGGTCTCACTACCACAATTCCTCCCAAATGACACCCTGAAGAAAAATAAAACAAAACTCTATTTATAAGCCACCCAGTCAATGGTATTCTGTGGTAGCAGCTCTAAATCATTAAGACAGCCTTCCATTTGCTAACTAGGCACAATGTAATGCAAAGTTTCTCAAACTTTTTGACATAAAATCCTTTTTTCCTCCTTCGATCACCCTGTGATGTATTAGATCTCCATGAGAAATGTTTTGAAACAAACTGAATCTTAACATTGTTAGGCATTTTTATTACTCTTCTACAATTACATAAATGGATCATTAAGTTGGCATTACCTGAAGCAGAACAAATGAAGCCAAATTAGAACCCCAAATGGTATTGAATATTCTGGCTGGCTTGGATTAATGTGTAAAGTTTTTCTCTAACCTGGGTAAATTTTAATGAATATACTATGAAGAATTCCATGATCACCAAGGAATACAAAGCAACCTTTGATAACCAGACGATTCATCATGATAAGATGTGCTTGCAGAGGAAACTCCCGCTTTACTGTCACCTAATGGAGGATAGTAAATTAGCATTGCACACTCTCAGAAGGTGCCCAATAAAATTCTAGCTCATAAAAAATTCAGGGCATTAAGAAGATGAGCAGCATAACTAGTTGCTATATCCTTATGGTGTTTCAAATGGGAAATAAAATTGACTGTTAAAGGTAGTGAATATCTTCTAACCTTTAACTATTTGGAGTCCCTACTGTGGGCAAGGAAACTGCTAAACACAGCAGCTTACACCTGGTGGAACTTGTGCTTGACTCCAAGGCTGTTCCTGTCTGTGACCTCTTCTGACTTGATGGTGGGCTTCTCTGGGAGTTACCTAGTTCAATGGCAGCACCTGTTTTAGAGGGACAACACTGCCACCACATATATATGCCCCAAGATCACAGAGTTCTGTTTGCTTGAACCTGTCTCTTCACAGAACCCCTCTACTTAAGGGGGAAAATCAGGCTGCAAAGGAATATCAGAAAATATTGTCACATGGACATATTTATAATTTTGTGCCAAGATACTTATGTTACTGAGGAAATTAACTATGAGGCCAAGAGTCTTTGGATGTTTGTTCTCATCTACATGAATGCCTTTATTTTTTCTTCACCCAAATATTGTGCCATTACATGGCCAAAGCCAGTAGAGAAATCCTTAGGGCTCTGGACTCTGAAAATTTTGACTCAGATCCAATAGTCAATTAAATGAATAATAACTGCAAGAAATAAGCTTGCAATTCTTGGTTTAAAGTGAGCCAGTTTTAATCAACAACTGAGTAACAATTATATTTAATGAGATCATGTGTTTTAATTTTTTCAGAGGTTAGTATCTATTCATATTCAGATTTTTATGTGTGATAATTGACTCTCTCAATAGGTTTTCTAATTAATATTTATGTTCTCTTCTATGACTTAGCACAAATTCAATTTTTTAGTCAACTTTATTGAGATATAATTAACATATAAAATGCTCATATTTTATTTTAAATGTACAGTTCAATGAGTTTTGACATATGTATATATCCATGCAGCCACCAACCCAATCAATATATAGGTTTCTGTCACTCTAGAAAATCCTTTTATGCCCCTTTCTATTTAATCCCCTCCCCCACCTCCTGCCCCAATCAAACACAGATCTGATTTTAATTATAGGTTAGTTTTGCCTATTTTAGCATTTCATATAAATGGATTAATCCTATACATTTATCTTGCCTCACATACCACCTGTGTGGTTAAAATAAGTATTTTTCATGACATAGAAGCTTTTGAATATAAATATATTTGATCATTCTTTCCTTTGGATTTGTTTCCTAAGAATCAAGTTCATTTGCTGCAAATGCCTTACTCAGGAAACCTGGTCCACCAAATTTAGCATGTTGCCAAAAGCTATTTATAGGTTTTAAATCATCTAAAAATTTTTTCTCTCCCTTCCTTTCCAAAATTTTATCAAAATTTTCACTTGTCAGCCAGAAGAGTTATTTACAGTAAGCATTTGCAATCTGTCTAAATATGTAATAGTGCTATTTTTTCAATTATAGTTTTCGTTTGTTTTTTTAGTTTGACTTACCCCCAAAGCTCATGAAAACACTCATACCATTCCTGTGTCTTCATATTTATAATAATCCCTTATGTAATTCTTGAAAAATGTTCCCCCTTTGACTCATCTTGTTAGTCTATTTTTCTCATTTAGCTCTGTGTGTGTGTGTGTGTGTGTGTGTGTGTGTGTGTGTGTGTGTGTTTCAGTTACACCAGTGGAAATTCAAAATGTGTTTCCCTTAAGATAGAAAATTCTGAAACACTCATCACCATCAAATCTGATACATACCTCAGTGACTTGCCTACATATATGAATAAGGAGCAAGTTGTGTTTAAAGAGAAAAGAAAAAGAACAAGAGAAACAGGAAGAAGGAAAGAAAGAGAGAGATAAAAAGAGAGAGAGATAGGGGGAGGGAGAGAGGAAGGGAGGAAGAGAGGAAGGGAGAAAGGAAAGAAGGGAGGGAGGGATGCTTATTGCAATGTGGATAGAATCTCTCAGGCTTGGATTATTTTAGAACGGGGGGGGGGGCAGCAGGGGGGGAGGGGGGGAGAGGAAGACACAAACAGCAAAGTAAACATGACTGTCAACTACATCCCAAATCAGTCCCATATGGCCAACGTGTGCCAACAAAGCAATCTCTGTTTAAGCAACACAACGTAAAAATTACAGAGAGATGCTGCCAAAATCTTGCAGAATGCAATTGGCCTCCACACTTCAGGAAACAGGGAGACTCCCTGAACACGTGAGAGGAAGGATGGGAGCTCTGCCCCTGGTGATCTGCCTGGGAGCCCAACAATGCCTGAGGCAGAAACACGAAGCTACTGGGTGGCAGTGTATGCGTTTCAGAGGTGTGCCTAGTCAGGAGGCGGAGACAAGAGTGTCAGGAAAGGCAAGTGACAATAATCATTACAGTAATAATGACCATATATGAGCATATATTCATCATATTCTAGGCACTATATAGGCAGCAATTCAAGCAAGTAAGTAGTATTATAAAATTAATGGATCAGCAAACTAAGGCCCCAGAAAAATTAACTAACTTGGCTAATAGATAACTAAGTTGAGATTCAACTCATATCATCCTTCTTTCAAAACAGTTACCATTTGGGGGGGGGGGGAGTATCATTTACCAACATGGTACGAGACACATTATATATAACTAGAGGCCCGATGCACGAAATTCGTGCAAGAGTTGGGTTTCCTTCCCCCGGCTGCCAGCACCGGCTTCCCTCGCAGCCCTGGCTTCATCCAGAAGGTCATCCGGGAGGATGTCCGGAAGGACGTCCAGTCTAATTAACATATTATGCTTTTATTATTATAGATAAACCACTTACTGCTCACAATAGTAGATGTTATTATCATTGTTCTGTGCAGAGAAAGTGGAAGCTTGGAGACGTGAAATAATGTTTGGCCAATGGCAGACCAAGGGTTTAAACCCATGTCCACCTGGCAGCAAAGCCCAGGTTCTTTCAGAAAAGTATGTTGTCTGCCATATGGCTTACAGTGCTCTTTATCTGAAGAAATTGGGAATTTGTTATCACATAGAGAGTATGTCCACTCTTAAAATAGAGGATGAATGATTATCTTCCAATCTTCACATGCATCATACTATAAATCTATAGATGAATTTACTCTGCAATTTTGTGACTATGTGCTTTATGTTCTACAAAGAAAAGAAAATGATAGACAATTGTTAAGAAAGTTCTCTAACCTAGACTACTAACATCTGTTACTATGTATAAAACATGAAATAGATGGAATAACAATATTTCTCTAAGGAATTGTTCTTACACAGCAGAAGATCCTTTCCAATTATGAACAGCATTAAGAAAATAAAGTTTAGCTTTTTCTAAATAAAGGCTTTGAATTCAAAATCTTTAATTATGACTTTCAAAGGAAAAATAGAAGAAAGTGATTCTCATTAATGAGCACAATGATTATCTATTCTTAAACTCTCGAGTACAGATTATTTTGCTAATGTAAAATTTTTATAAAAACAATAAACAATAACCACATCACGAAAGGCTGAACTGGATTCAGAAAATATTGTAATTATATGTAGAATTTCAGAGGCCCTTAACTAATAAGAAAGGTAACTCTAGAAGTAGAATTTGAGCCTAATACTATAAATCTAAGTCCTTGATGACAATGCTTTCACCAAAATTAAATGTTAAATATACATACAATTTCCTTAATAATATCCACTCTGAAGGGAGCTACAAAAAGAATGCAATTGACCATGCTGAGAATTTGCAGTTGCACTGCACTTCTCTGCATATATTCAGAATCGCAGTCCTGAGCAGGGTCCGTGCTCCCGTGTGATTTTCTGCAAGCCACCTTAGCTCAAGTTATCAAAAACAGATGACAAGTGGCTAAAAATATTTCTAAATAATGCTAAACTAGCAACAGCCCAGCAGAAGACCAGCTGACTCATCATGTTTGGTAAATCCTGCTGAGAAAGGCTAAAATAGACTAACCTTTGAATCAACTGTCTTCTAATGCTGCTTCATCAGAAGCCAGTTGTCCAAATAGGAAGACAGAAAGACAACTCTTAGTACTGGACGAGCTCAAGGACACAATGTTCATATGGACAGAGCTCAATCCCTTTGCTGTCTTCCAGGCACTGGAAAGGATGAAATGAGATGGTAGAATAACCACCCATGCATAAGCAATACCTTTTTACTTTAGAATCTTATTTTTTTACATTGTTCCTAGCTAAATTATTCTCACACATTTTCATGAGAACTAAATAAGATGGGGGGTAGGGGGGCAGGGAAACAGTCACAGACTCATGTGTACATCTTCTGAAACTTCTGGCCTTGTAAAAAGGAATATCTCTGTAATGAGCTCATGCCATCACTCCATAGAACAGTGCTCTAGTAGAAGATTCAAATGGGTTCTCTTATCATTGCTACTCAGGGACTGAAAGGTGGGATGATCGACTGATCACAGATAGACAACAAACTAGGACGACAAGATATCAGACCAGATTCACGGTTGAACCAATGGACTAGGCCAAACAAAAGACTGTCCAAATAAGCAAAGAGAAGTGATAACTCTACTGAAAGATGGGGAGGGGAAAGGGAGAGAAGATAACTCCACCTCTTCATAACTTTCTCTAGCTGACAAGGTGATTCCATGCTATGTGCCTGCGTTCTGTAGAATGAGGTCCACACTTGCTGCTGCTAATATTGATACCTGCAAGAAAGAAGCACAGAACCTTCTGCCTTATCAAGCCACAAATCTGAAACTGTCATAAAAAGTGCTAAGCTAATAGTATTTTTTCCAGGTATTTCCAACAGTCATTGCTTGTGAATGCAGCTACAGCCTTTATAAGAATGGCTTGTATTAAATTTTTACACCATCTGCAAATACTTGATTTTTTAAAATACATTTTTTAAACTTGTCTAAACAAATTGTTAGCCCTTCTGAGATTTACACATTATTAATTTATTTTGGATCATGTCTAATGTTCTATGAGAGATTTTCTTTCTGACCTTATGCAAAGGACAATATTGTTGTTTTATATCCTCTCAATTTTTAATGATTAAATAATTCATTTTATGTATGAATTTTACTGTTATTTTCTTTGTAAAATGTGTCAGACTTTCCTTTGTCCCACAGAGTTGTTGCCAAATTTCACTATTTTTTTCTATTCTAAAACTAAAATATTCAATTTGAATTAAATTAGATCTTGTGGACTCTCTTTATGTAAGATAAATCTCCCATGAGAACAAAGTGTTCCTCTATAAAATCTAACCTAAAAGATTCTTCTCATATCCAGATCATTCTTGGGTCCTATTGAGGCGTAAGCAATGATTTCCCTTTAGATGACAAAACCAGACTCATTTTTCTTTAAAAATAAAGATCCTTCAATTAAGAATAGCAGTTACTCTTGATTCTGTCTTGTGTTGTAATGTACATTAAAGACTATAGACTGTAGGCTGAAACTTTTAACATATTTGTCAATAAAAAGATTCTCCTGTTTAGAATGAGTTAACAATTGGGAAACAAAAAACTCACATTTACCCATTTGAACATTTCAGAGTCAGTAGATACTTGAAAATAAATAGAAACTAATTTATAAAACTGTATCAGTATTCCTCAATATTTCATAATCAGTTGCAATATCTAAGAAATTAAAGAAACAAAGCACTATTGTGCTTGATCTTCATGACACAGGGTAGCAGCATGGCAAAGTGTAGACGGGTCATGTTGTCTACACTAAACTAAGAGATAATGTTTGAACCTTGGCTCTGCTCTCTGTTAGCTGTGTGACCTTGAGTAAGCTACTTGATATCACTTAGCACAAACTTTTTCACCTATAAACTGGAAGTGGCTATTCCCACTTTATGACTTTATTGTGGGGGGCATGGTAGGTGTCTGGTAACTCTTCTCCCTCTTTCCTTCCACAAGAGCCTAATGTATTTATCATGAGCTAAAATGAAGCGAACAGAATATGATCACCATGGACTAAAAACTTCATCTTCTGCCACTGTCCCTCCTACTCCCTCTACTACTTCGTTCTTTCTCGGATTCAGGCTCGCTCTTCCTCTTCCAGGAATGTTTCCTCCAGATATCCCAGACATAGCATCTCCTACAGGCCTTGTCTAAAATGTCATCATCTCAGTAATGTAAAATAGTGTAAAATTGCAATCCACTCTCTGCTCCTCCCCTGCCACACACTCTTGATCATATCATTCTAGCTCTCATTCTTTCCACATATCACTTACCATGTTCTAACGTCTTTCTTTCTTCTTGCTCTTTATTGTCTGAACACAATATAAGTGCTACAAGGGCAGGGATACTTGTCTGTTTTGTTTTTTGATGTACCTCAAGTGCCTAGAATAGCACATTGTAGGTGTTCAATAAATATTTTTTCCTATTTTGCACTTTGTAAGATGACATAAAGCTATAAAAAACAAGGTTAAAACTAGATATCTCACTTTAACTGCTATATCTGTCAATATTTTTAAGGTTTTCTCCAACTTTTTAACGTTTCTGAAATAATTTTAGATTCACCAAAAAAGTTACAAAAATAATAGAGAGTTCCCGTATACCCTTCACCCGACTTCCTATAATAACAGTATCTTAAATAACTAGGGCACATCTGTCAAAACTAAGAAGTTACGTTTCTGTCAATAATTTTGTTAAACAAATGAATTTATTAAAAAGCACCAATAATCTATGAAGTTTATGGTCTTGTGTGTTCAAGTTATTAAGCCAGAATAGACAGTGACAAGAACAGAATGTGCTAAAATTATTTCACCTACAGTTTTCTTTCATATTTTGTCATCTTGGAACTCTTTTCTGTAAGTGACATGTATCATTAAGGGCTTGGGTTGGTAGATTTGCAAAAGACTTTGCCACCAGAGATATCTAGAAGACCCCTGAAAATCTCTGGTAGGAAAGCTTTTAAAACTCTGGTAAAAATAACCTGTGACTGTCTACTAAATCAACCGTTGAACAGAAAAGCTCCCTCCTTCCTAAAATAGCAGGATGAAGCAAAGAGAGAACTATAACATTATTCTTAATGAGAAGCTTGTTTTGTCTCTAACATGTAAATGTTTACTCAGTGCCCTGGGAAATGGTTCTAGAATGCCAACGTGATGACAAATTGCTAAGGACTGTGCTAAACATCCTCATTAGCTTAAGCTTAGATAAAATAACTTACAAAGCACTCCCCCTACGTTTCACAGTTTGTCGGCAGGGGATCTGTATACCACAGCCATCATTTTTCCCAGTCCCTAGCAAAAACAGCTGGGAAGAAGCAAAAGCATGATGGCGCTTGAGCTGTGACTAAATTAGGCTTGATGGTACAGCTGGGGCTTTTGCAATTGCAAGATATTCAGCATTTGCAGTTGCTGAAACTCCTCTTCTATGAACCCCTAAGAACGTTTCTAATCATGCTTGGTTCTGGTCTACCTTGCCGTGGTCCCTCTTCTTAATCTCCACCTTATCTTGCATAGCTTCTTATCTTGTTTCAGTTCGACTCATTTTATTCACTAGTTCAGCAAACATTTAGACACCATTTGCCAAAAAGATTTACACTTATTATTTCACTTAATTCTCACCATGACCCTATGACACATTATTACTTTATTGAATGAAAAAGTTGAAGTTCAAAGACTGTAGGAAAGTTGCCCATATAAATAACTGCCAACAAGTGGCACAGTCAATTATTGAATCCATGTGATTCTGAAATCATCATCCTTTCTTTCTGTGATGCTTTTCTGCATTGCAAGAAAAGCAAAAATTATAAAGGAGCATCTTTCTTTTAAAATGACTTCATTTGATAAATTAATGTTTATTGGGCAAGAGTATCTTATGATTGAGGTTAAACCAAATTAATGGATTCTTGACATTATGAAGTTGCCATTATGCCTTAACAAGAGCAAAAGAGACACACTGCCATTTTCTTCAGTGGACGATGGATAACATGACATGAGAAAATAGTCCCAGAATATGAATTTTTCGGTCACAAAGAGTTCTCTGTACCCCAGCTGAATAGAAAACCTCATGCCCAACCCCACTCTGGGATCTCCCATTTCAAAGGCTTTGTTCCCTGCCCTTACTCCTCCCCACACCCTGGGCTTCAGTCTGTGCTGCTCCGCTCTATCAGACTGTATTCTTCCATGATGGCATCTACCATGACACCTGCATTTACAATAAATTAAAAGAACAAGCTTCCCAAGATGAATGTCCTAAGAACAGGTTACAAAAACAGTGGTTCCAATTTTTAAGTTATATAAATGTCCAACCACTATGCTGTATACCTGACTATAATATTAAATGTCAACTATAATTGAAAAATAAACACTAAAAAAAACAACAGTGGTTCCCATTAGCTAAAGCAGTGACAGTCAATGTGAGGTAGGGGAGAAGGCAGTGCTGTTTGAAAACAAAGAAGCATGTTCCTACTTTATTGAATTAATTGGAGCAAATGTTTATTCCAATTTCAAATATCATAAAAGGAGGTCATGAAATGTATGCTTGCTTTATCAAACTGGGGTATAGAAAGTACCTCTCTGAGCCTCGCCTCATTTTCTTTCATCTGTAAAACAGAAAAAAAATAACCTTACCTGTAAGGACTAAATAAGATTATCTATTAAAACAGATAGCACATTATCTGGCTCATAGTAATCACTCAAAAGAAGTGGTTCATTGCTATTAATATTTTTATTATTGCTACTTTCTAAATTTTGACTGCCTTCAGCGGATTTCCAGTTAAGTAACAAGCATATACTTTAATATGCCTACCAGATATTAAATTCTAATTTTTAAGCCTTTCAATAGCTATGTATTTCACATTAACCCAATGTTATATAAGCATCTCGGGTCCCTAATATTTTCTTCTATTCCAGCTTATATATTTACTTGATAATTTTCTGCATATATTTCTATGTATGTGTGTGTGGTGCATAATAGAAAACTTTGAGCCAACTAAACTTATTTTTACAACATTATTAAGCAACAATCCAACTTTTGGAGATATAAAAATTATTTTTGTATGGTTTTAAACTGACAGTGCATTAAGTTTGAGAGAAATTAAAGTTGTTTCAGAGAAATTTAAGGTGTATTTTCGTGAATATTTATTGCCTTCCTGGGACATTTTGAAGTCCTAACTTATTGCAATTCTTTAACAATTTAACCACAAATTCAATATGTTGATATGAAGAAGTCATTTTTTGATATACCATCACTTTTCCCTTATTCTTAAAGTAAGATATTTTCAGTTTATCTATTTTCAAATAGTTCCTAAATAATAGCATGCTTTGGATGATTGACTATAGCAATTTTGCTTATATAATTCCTCCAAATCATGACATTTTAAATCACATACTTCTTTCACTAGTGATATTTGAAGTGAATTTCACATAGTTACATGATTTATCATTTGGAGATGGAATAAGATATTTACATGATTCCAACTATATCTCCACAACTGAAAAAGTATGGCCAAGTCATTAAAACCATGCATGCTTGGTTATTGCAGCTGAATAGCAATAAGGAGAGATGGTTTTGAATGTTTATATTCAAGGGCAAATGCATGGAATTCAAGGCCCAGTAACAGAGAGTGACAGAGAGCACTGATTCTCCTTCCATATGACTTCTCAGAGATCTCTGTAAGAACTCACACTATGAACTTCCTACTGCAATAGGGCACCACTTTCTCCTGCATCTACCTCCCTGCTTACTTGCCTTCTGTCACCCTTACTGGCCCCTCTTCATCCAACTTCCCTAGAAATCTGTCAGGGATCCCCAAGATCTAGTTCTTGTCCCTTTCTTAATTCTAAATATTCTTTGGGCCCCCTCCAACTGTTCTCCTGGCTTCTACTGCCAATTCTGCATGATGACTCCAAAACAGCATCTCTTGTCTACACATCTTTCATGAGCTTCAGATCTGTACAGCTAATGACCTACTAGACATCTCAATTTAGGTAGCCACCATTACCAAGCTCCACTTGCCCAGAGCAAGCTCAATATCTTTCCTTCTAAGTCTCATATATGCTTCCTTCCCCAGTCCACACTGACCTCCTAGCAGTTTCTCACACACTGTCCTCTCTTCCATCAGAGATTTTGCACATGCTTTAGTATTTCCAGAAGCTCTCCTTCCATTCCTTCCTTCACCTTTGTAACTACTCCTCCTTTGCTATCTAGAGACTTAATCATTTCTTTTGTCTAGGATTCCTCCTAGACAAAATCAAATCTCCAACATTCATTTAGCATAGCTTTGATTTTACATTTGTATTGTGATTATTAATATTCATGGCCCTTACAGGCTATCTGGAGTGTTTGTTGTGGATATATCCCAGATAGCTAGAAAGGGCAAAAAAAACCAAACAAACAAAAGCAAAAAAAGGGTTAAAAAAATCTTCCCTTCCCCCCTAAAATGGTGAATAAAAAATGCAAACTAAAATGGCAAAAAAATCTAAACATATTAATAAAAAATGAGTATAAAATGGTTAAAATCACCTATCAAAATACAAGCTTTGTTTATTAGTGTTCCACAAAAATATAATTACACAGAAAAAATAAAAATTAATGCATTAAAACTAAAGAAAGTCCAGGCTGATGAAACAGAATATAAACTAAAAGCAATAAAAGGACAAAGAGGAACAGTATATGTTGAGGAAAACAAAGTCCACCAAAAATATAGAACAATTATGAATTTTGCGTCACTTACAAGATACTTCAAAATAAATAAAACAAAAAATAACAATCACAAAGAGATATTGTCATCATAATAATAGTGAGAAAGTTTAGTTTAATTTTCAAACTAATACATCAAGGAGAGATAAGTGACAAAGATTTGAATAACAACTTTAATAAGCAAATAAATCCAGAAATAGATCAATTCCAAAGAATTGATATTATACTCAACAATTACAAATAATTGATATCATTCACACTGTTCCTAACCATAATGCAGTAAAATTGAGAATCAAATACTAAAATATAGCTTCTCCTATCACCCTCCAAAAAAATTGCACAAAACCTAAAAAACACTTTTAAATAGTTCATTAACTATAAAAATAATAGAGTGTATAATAATTAGAATGCTAAGATAGTACATATGGAAAATTATAGAACATGAATAAAGGAAAATTTAGAATTTTATACTTTAAAATTTTCATATTAGGATATAATAACTGAAAAAATAGGCCAGGCATTCAATTCAAAAAGTAGAAAATAATAATAAACAAACTCAAAGAAAAAGAAGGAAACAAAGATTAAAGTAAAATTTTATTAAATAGAAAACACAAACATACACACATGTATATACAAAACAGTGGATATAAGCAACATAACAAAAAGCAGGTTATTTGGGGGGGGGAGACTTCTGGCAAGACTAATTATTAAAAAAGTAATATTGGGGCCCAGCCAGGGTGGCTTAGTGGTTGATTATCAACCCATTAACAAAGAGGTCACCGGTCCTATTCCCAGCCAGGGCACATACCTGAGCTGCAGGCTCAGTTCCCAGTAGGGGACATACAGGAGGCAGCCAATCAATGTTTCTCTCTCATCATTGATATTTCTATCTCTCTGTCTCTCCCTTTCCCTCTAAAATCATTTTTAAGAAAAAAAAATATTGGAAATGGAAAAAAGAAGATAATTACAGACAAATTTAATATTTTTTAAAGTAGAAAAGAATGAATAAGATATGCTAATAAGTGTGAAAATAACTAAAATTGGCAATTTTCTTAGAAATTCAAAAAATGTAATCAAGAAAAAATAAAAATCCCAAATAATTGAATAAGCATTAAAGAAAAATCTCTCTCCAAGAAAGTCACCATGCCTACGTGATTTTAAAATGTAGTATATGTTAGAGTAAACCAAAATTTCTAACTATACAAAATATTTTAGAGAATAGAACAGAAGGAAGGAATTGAAGGAGGAAAAAGAATTTTGTAAATCCCATCCAACAATGTATCAAAATATAAGGTATTGCATGTATCCCAGGAATTCAAAAATAGCTTACTATCTGGTAATTTATTTGTGTTAATTGCCACCTTACCAGATTAAAAGAGAAAAGAACACCAAAAAAAAAGTCACTCAGTAAAACTTAATATCCATTCATGATTTTAATAAAAAACTTTAAATAAACAAGATTTAGAAGGGAACTTCAAAAGCCCAACAAAGAGGGTTCACCTTACATCTAGTTACTAGATTCTAGTATCACATTTAATGGCAAAATTATAGAAGCCAAAACATTAAAGTCAGGAATAGGACCAGGATGTCTCCTAGCATTCCTAATATTCAATATCATACCACATATACTAGCCATTGTAATAAGACAAGTTAAAAAATAATTATTGTTGGCTCAAATTGTGTAATAGTGGTAGCATTTGTAATACACATATAGGTAAACCTACATGGGAAAAAATTGTAAAATTTTTTTCAGGGATATAAAAGAATGGACTAAGTAGAAAAATATTTGGGTAAACATGGTCCTTATCTTGAAGATATTAAGTTTCCCCATTTTAGTCTATCAATTCAATTCATTTTTATTCAAAATGCCAATAAGATTTAATAAAACTTGAAAGACTAAATCTAAAATTCTAAGAAAGAAAAAAAAGGCATGAAAATAACAAATATAATTTTGAAATATAAGAAAAATAATACTAGAATTTAAAGTGTATTATGGAACTATATTATTAACAGAGTACTAGCTAAGGGAATGGACTATAAAGGTCAAATGTATATATGAACTTGAAACATGATAGCATTAAATAAGTGGGGATTTCTTTCTTTAATAAATGGAACAACTGATTTTCCTATGAAACATTACAAAGATAGACTTTTATTTCACAGCAATTACATTTAAAATCTCAAGAACAAATTAAAGATTAAAACATTAAATTAAAATATCTCTGTATATTATCATAGTAAAGGTTAAAAATATTTTGAATTAATTGATCTATTGAAGATAAAATTTACAAAATAAAATATACACAGATTTTTGAAACATAAAAACCAATACGACTATTTTTTTATATATGTGTTTATAAATATATTAAAATAAATATTAAAAGTACACATCAAACTCATAATTATGAGTTCCAAACAAAAGATTGGTACCAGTTAAAGGGAAATTTAGTTTTATGTCATTTTTAATTAAAATCATCAGAAAAGAATGATAATCAAAACATTTTAAATATTCACAAAATTCAACAACAGAATCTCCAATTGTTACAATTTGCCAGACAAACCTCAGATGGGAAGAGGCAGACAGATCATACAGCCCAATTCTGTATTTTTCTTTTTTTAATATATTTTAATATATTAGTGGAAGGAAGGGAGAGAGAAAGAGAGAAACATCAGTGATGATAGAGAATCATTGATCCGCTGCCTTCTGCACACCCCATACTGGGGATGGATCCTGCAACCTGGGCATGTGCCCTGACTGGACCGGGAATCGAACCATGACCTTCTGGTTCACAGATCAATGCTCAACCACTGAGCCACGACATCCAGGCTATATTTTTTTTCATAAATTTCACTTCAACCACCACCCTGCTAGGCTTGGTGGAGGAGTGGGGAGGATTTTATTTCTCCTTTACACCAGTCTCAATTAAGCTCACAATATTATTTTTGACACCTGCATTATGACTAAATTTTTTAAATATTGGAGAAAACTTTGCCCTGGGAGATAGCCAAGACAAAATAAGCCCAGTACTGTGACTGAGCAACTTGGCTCAGGTCTCAGATGTCCTCGCACTCCCATCCACCAAACTGCCTATTCATTCCTTCTGCCTCCCCTCTGCTACACTGTGAGAAGTGTCACTGCCACAAAACAAACATCCACCTGTGTTTAAGTCCTATCTCCTCTTGTCCGAGGACTTTTTCTGTTTTTTTATTGTTTGAAGTATTACAAATAGTAGTACATATGTCTCCTTTTTTTTTCCCCATTGACCTCCCCTCCAGCCTTCCCTACCCCCCAGTACATGCCTTTACCTGCCCCCCACCCCAGAGTCTTATATCAATTGGTTATGCTTATATGCATGCATACAAGTCCTTCGGTTGATCTCTTACAGCCGCCCCCCCCCCCAACCTCCCCTGCCTTCCCGCTGTAGTTTGACAGTCTGTTCAAAGCTTCTTTGCCTCTGTATTTATTTTTCCCCCATTTCTTTCCTTTAAAAAATCGTGCCTCTGCAGACTAGAAATAAACATATAATAACAAAAAATGTTTGAGTCCCAATTTCAATGTCGAGAATATGTTTGCATATTTTCAGAAAACTCCAAGACCATGTGGATTCCTGCAACAGAGAGGAATTGACAGGTCTGCTCCAACCACAAAGACAAGAGGAGAAACAGTCCAGAGATGGAAGACGTTGATGACGCCTTGCCATGCTAGCAGTCAGCAGCTGTGCATCGCAACAGGTTGCCTAGGACCAAACCAGAGAGTGTCGGACCTGCATTGCCACCATGTGCCCACCATCCAGATACCATTGCTGACATGTACACATAGGAACTGTTTGACATTGAAACGGGGACTCAGAACTGTTGGACATTGAAACTGGGACTTGTCCGAGGACTTTCTTCTGCAGAAGAGTTAACCTTACTGTGTGGTTTGTTCTACCGGAGGGGTCATGGGGGGGTTGGGCGCGGCGGGGGGGAGCGGGGGAGCGTGGAGGAGTGGAGGAGAGGACTGCTCTGTCTCTGGTAAGAGGACAACACATTAACTCCTTCAACATGCGCCCCATATACACGAGTAAATCTGGGGAACCAGGGCCAGATTTGGGTTGCTACTTCATTTTCACTAAAAAATGAAATAAAATCATGTTTGTTTGTTTTTTTAACTTACATGATGAAAATTATTTTTTCAAATCATCCTCTTTAGCAGGGGCATTCTAGAAAGTATAGTTATTTCAAACTGATCTGTAAATACTGCTAACATAAACATACCCATTTGTCTGTATTAACTGCAGCTTCTTTACTTGTGGGCCAGATGCCACAAGTATAACAGTATGGACAGGCAGCATGCCCATTCTGTCCTAACTCAGCTCATAGCATCTTTTAATCAAGTCACTGTTCTTTGTAAGAAAAAAAAAAAAAAAAAGACTTTTTCTTTTTCTTCTGAAAGAAATAACTAGCAGCATTTCTTCCAGTTAATTATCCTCTTTTTAATTGGAAAGAGGATTTCAAATGATTCATAACAAAAATTTGACCTCAGGAAAAAACAGAAAGCTTGGACAATTGTTAAACAGTGTGGGTTTTTTTGAACAGTTAATACTATTTTCATCCACATAAAATTCCAATTCTGTCAAACAAGGAAGGTGGCATAAGCCAAGAAATACATATCCTACCACTTTTACTTTTATGATTTTGGAAGCCATTAAATAACTGAAAAAAATTGAAATGCAGCCAAGTAGGAGAGAAAATGGAACTTTGTGTCTTTAAGCTAGGGAGAAAAATAAAACCCAATCATTCCAAATGTATTGCTTTAGTCATCTGGTTTCATTCTATTAATGACCTTTAACATCTGCAAAAATATTGTGAAAAGCTAATTTTGTTTGTACTGAGGTGGTGCAGAACAGTTTCTGGCTGTCACTCTAGGATGTGCTATAAAATAAAATTGTCTTTCTGGGAGTCTGACAAAAACCTACTGTATGGATCCAGTTTATTTACAACATCCAGGAATGAAAAGAAAACAGAATTTTACAACATGCCAAATGCGAGAAATGAATAGTACTTACACATTTGTGCGTGTGTTAGTAATACCACATATAGATATCTCCCAAGATTAAAAATTTTTAATAATATTTTATGGCATTCAACAAAAACTCTCACCAGCAAAACCATTTCTCCATAAATGTTATGCTGCTAAAATATGAGAAAGTGTTATTCAAAATAGTATGTTTTGATTTGCTGCAGGAGCTCTTTGGAAAGGCAAAATGGCCTTACTTCCTCATTTTGACAAGCCTATGTTTCTATTAATTAAATAAGAATCTTTGGAAGAGGTAGTGTCATGGTTTGGGGTTAATGTATTGACTTTTCATCCTCAGAGGCCAAGGTTAAAAATATACCAAATAGCCATCAAAAAAGAATAACTCTAGTCATGCTGGCCTTGCCCTTATATTCACTCATTCTCAACTGCACTGTCCAATTTTGTGAATGATTTGTAGAACCTGCCATGGAAGTGTCCGGGCCTGAAGAAGGCAGGCATTTCATGGTCCAGGAGTTTGATGAGCACCACAGGCCCAGCTCAGAGACCATTGAATAGTGGATATCAAAGCAGGAAGGGGCCTTGCAGCCATAGAGCCTAGGTTCCCATCTGATAATTAAGACCTCCTGACAACAAGCTTGCCAAAAGGCCAAACGCTGATGCTTAATAAGTTCTAATAAAAGGAATTCACTATCATCTAGTAAGACGTCATGCTATTCTGAGAAAGCGTGGCTTTCAGTAAGTTTTCAAAATATTGAGATGAGACATTGCTTCTGAAAGGTCTGCCTTGGGGCCTCAGAGAATTCCCTTCTGCATCATCATCCTTCATATATTTGAGAACAGGTAAAATTTGTCTAGTTAGACCATTAACATGTAGCTTGTGGCATGACTTAAGATCTACTCATCAGCAGTGGTGTTCAGTTATTTATATATAGATAGCAAAGATGAGGATGGACACATAGACAGATGATATGTAGCTAGATAGATACATTTCTGAAATATCCTGAAATATGACCACTGAATCATGAAAATTATTGCTTCTCTGGGTGGGATATCAGGATTTTGGCAATAGACAGTATAATTTGGCAGATACATCACAATGTTTACCCGTAGTGAGCTCACCAGATTAGCCAAAATTGCTGAACCTTTCACAACAGTTCCTCCTAAACATATTTCCAGAATTTTCAATGGAGGTGTTAAAGCCCAGCTCATCATGTGTTTGAAGTTTGATACATTCAATTTGAACAATAACTCCAATATGTCTTATCTTGGATAGACCTGCAAGGAAAAATATCCAGCCCTTCTAGTCATTCAGTCATCTACATCTTCCAGCACAGTCAGAAACACCTGAAGGAGGGGTAAGAAAACCAAACTTTCCCATTTGTACACTCATAAGAGCTTTACCTCTTGTCTTTAGCCACTTTTATTCTGGCCTCCTAACTGTAGTCCTAATGGAAGAAATTTCAAACTTGCACTAAATGGTGCCAAATAAACACCTGATGGGATAGGACCCTCTAATGGGTGAGGAGAGACAGAAATCTATAAGCCATCTTCAAGTCAGCCGACATGATTTCAAGATGGATAAAGTTTTATTTTAACCTTTCCTTTCTGGTTGCCTAGTCTCACCCCCACTGAGTTATCATATTCCAGCTCTTTTGCAAGAGCACAATGGACGGACTGGAGCGTGATGTATTTTCATTTCATCTCCAAATATGTACAGTTTCATAATGGGCCATCTGTCATTTTGTGATTCCATGTAGACAACAATGCCCTAAAGTTTTGTTGTCATAGCAACCACACCAGAGTCTCCGAAGCAAATTCTGTAACCATTCCTACTCTCAGATTCAATCCAACATTGGACTAGGGGTGGAAGCTACCGTTTCAGAAAATTCAAGTTTCTAATAGTTGTGATCTGTCCACAATTAGTGCCTAACCTAGTATACTCCAAGTTTGAATGAACTAGATTATAATATTGTTTAAAAGAGGGAGGAGCAAAAAATGCCTTCCATGAGCTGTGGTTTATTTCATTTTAGGTTAGTTTTGTTATAAGGAAGTTAAATCTTGGTTTGAATTCTGGAGAGATATTCCAATGCAGCAATCAAACCTTCCTTTTCATTTTGCTGCAGACCAATTTTAGAAGAGGCAAGAAAAAATTCAGCTCATTGTTCATGGTCTTACCTCCTATCTCAACATATTCCAGAGCATCAGGCCACATTATAGCAGAATAAAGGAACCAAAGGTGTATTCTGTGAGAAGGGGGAAAAGCACAGTTTTATATCTTGATTGACTTTCTTTCTTTTCTTCAGAAACTATCTTTTACTTTACTTTTCCTTTCCTGTAGGCATAGAAATGATTCATTTTCCCTCCCTTTGATTTGTAGCACTTAACAGCTTTCACAGAAAGTATGTAAGCATGGCCTCGGTAATATTGCTTCACAGGGAAGCAAGCCAAATTTCTTTGCTCTTCCTTCTCATGCCTCATGCCTTTCAAGCATCTTACAAATTTGTCATGTTTTTATTTTCTAAAAGATTAAGAAACTGAGATTCAATTAGTTTCAGTTATTCAGGAAATAATGAAAGTTGCCTGAGTAGGAGGAAATGCCATTGCAAAAATCTGGGTAAGGAGCAGAAAGAAATAGAGGCAGTAAAAATGAGGAGATATTCTTTGCAGAAAAATCTTAGCGTGAATGAACACAAAATAATGGGCATTGTCCAGTTGGTATAGGAAAAGAAATGCCAAAAAAATGAGTAAATATGATCCCTACACTGATGGTGTAGAAAATGGGCTCTCACATGCGGTTGGCAGGAAGAAAATAGATACAACTAGAAATGTATATTTTTGAAGTATCAATAATTTTATTCCATTTTTATTATATGTATAACGCATGTTCATTATTTGCAATATTAAAAATAAAATATATTTTAAAAAATACTTATAGTCTCACCACTTGAAGATAATCATTCCTAAATTTTGGCATATAATCTTCTATATATATATAATGATTAGCACAAATACTGTACAATCATTTTTCAAGATTATATACTTGTTCATGATGTGGTTAAACTCTAATTTTACCACACACTAAAGAAATGGTATCTACCAGCTTTTTCGCTTTTGAATTATTTTCTTAAAATATACTCACCAAATAGAATTAATATTTCTAGAATATAAAAATTGTATTAAAAGCAATAGGTGCCAATTGACTTTCCAAACAAGCTTTTTATGAGACTTCAGCATTCTTTATTTTCATTGTCCTGTGGCTAATGTGTGATTTACTGAGTACTAGAACCACATGCCCAACTAAATCCTTCTGGAATCTTCTGGGGTCTGCACTTTCTTGTACCACTTGTCATCAGTCCCATATACCTTAATTTAGTTCTTTCTTAACAATTTTTCTCAATTAGTCGCTTAAAGAATAAAACACTCCTAGTATTTCATCTTGTAGGGACTTTATACATTCTGTAGAAGTTCCTTCAAGCTTGGCTGAATAGGATGGCTTTTCTGGTGAACTGATACAGTTATAGTGTGCTAGGTTCTGCATTATTTTAGGCCATTTTAATGTTCATCCCAATCTATGTGCCCTGATGGTGTGCTATAACAATCCAGTCTTTTTGATAAACCTGTACCTCTTGCAGTGAACCTGTGCTTAATAAAATCAAATGTCACAGACTGAATATGTCCCCCATCCCAAATCCATATGATGAAGCCCAAACTCCAAGGTAACTATATTTGGAGATAGAGTCTTCAAAGAGGTCATCAGGTTAAAGGGGCCCTGATCCAATAGGACTGGTGTTCTTATAAGAAGAGGAAGACACAGGGGAGTGCACGCACATGGAGGAAAGGCTCATGAGGACACAGTGAGAAGGAAAACCAGGAATACTATGTGCAAACCAGGTTCCTCCTTGCTGTGTATAGTAAAATACAAACGGAGAGATAATTGAAGAAATTGTCAAACAAAAGAGAACCAAAACTTGAAGATTTGGAAACTTCCCAGCCTATCCAGATTGCGAGAGAGAGAGAGAGAGAGAGAGAGAGAGAGAGAGAGAGAGAGAGAGAGAGAGAGAGAGAGAGAAGGTGTGTCCTAAAGAAAACACCAAGGGTGTAGCTGGATAATCACTCCATAAAGAGATCACCCATGAATTTAATCCACCATGGAAGGAATGCGATAGGATCATACAGCAGACACTGCCAGTTTGGACTAAAGGGCACAGGAAGGCTTTTAGATATGGGGGATTCTACAGGACGGAACAATAGAGCTAGATAGCTGCAATAGCTGCACAGAGCAACGGTCATGTGAGGACATGGCAAGAAGGTAGTCCCCTGCAAGCCAAGAAGGCCTCACCAGAAACCCAACCCTGCTGGCATCTGATCTCAAACTTCCAGCCTCCAGCACTGTGACAAAACAAATTTGTTTTTAAACTATCCAACCTACAGTATTCTCTTCTAGCAGGCTGAACAGACTGACACAGGTGGGTAGCGCTCAGCCCCCAAGGCATTTACAAGCTAGTTATGAGGATATGTTTAATCTACTTTGCTTCAAGCCTCATAAACTCAGGCCATCCAATAGCATCACAGTAGCAGTCCTTCCCAGATGAACTTTCTTCTGCAGAACATGGCAATCCCATCCTACCTTAAACGTATCCACCTAACCAAGGAAATCCTTGAGTTCTTCTATGGTCACCATAATGTGCTGGAAAATCTAGTCCTGGATACTATATGGTATGCTTTTCATGCGTGCTCTATGGTGAACATGTGATTTCCATTCAGTTCTCTCATGTTTGCTGCTTGCACAAATTAGGAAGTGAGGTCCAGCACCTCAGTCCCCAGGTCCCAGAGATGACTGTGGCCTTCCCCTCTTCTTATAGCTGACTATATGTCATGGCACTGTATGTCACTCTCTGTTCTACTTGTGCCATGAACTCTTCAATTACCACTTCACTAATATACCTTGGTTTGTAAACAGGAAGTTGAGACAATCATGTTATAATGATCTTTCAGAAAGGGTGCTTCCCCAAAGGGTTAGAAAGAACAAAGGTTTTATAGTAACACATTGCAGATTTCCAGCTTTCTTAATGATGAAATAGAGTGATGAAGGAACAGAATGTTTCACCAATGGAGACTACTGTATTGTCTTCAAAGGCTTAAGGGGAAGAGGCACTCTCTAATCCCTGTGGGACCTGGAAAAGTCCCTCAGGGTGGGGTTCTTCAAGCCCATTTTCGTGAATAGTGTGCAGGCCTTCTGTTCATATGTGGAAATGGGCAGCAGGAGAGTCTGAAGTTTCATGCACCTGCAGCCTCAGAGATATAAATGGTATGTGTTTGTGTGTATGTATATAAGTGTGTCTATGTTTCATATATATATATATATATATGTATTTCTGTATATGTGTGTGCAATTGAAAAATCATAAATTGCACATTTACATTCTTTTATATTGATAGCATGGTTTCAAGATGATGTAAGAATTAATCAGTCATTGGAAAAGGTGTCTCTTTAGAAATCTATGACTGAAGTAAGGAATGATGAGCATTATAAGATACCAGTTAACCTTTATACCTAACTCTTCCTTCTACAAGAGAAAAATAAAGGCTGCTGAACACATTCATCTTACTGCCTCAATTACTTGAAGTGGATAATCAGCTTACCACTATAAGAATGACGCTGAATACATGTTGATTTTTCTTTGGTATGGATTGCTGTGCTTTGACATACTCTTTTCATTATTATGCACCAAGGAACCAACCACCTGGCATCATTGTCTATCTTAACTACTCACACATTAGGTGAGCCTCCTTTTCGCAGTTTTTTTTTTTCTATTGGATATAGTTGCCAATGCATGAGCCAAGAATTTAAAATATGGGTTATTAGTTTAAGTAACATAGTTTATATTTTAAAATACTGTTTGATGAAAACTACCAGTTTTAGACAGAAATCTTCTCCAAAATTCAATGGCAGATTTTTCTAGAACATATTTTCCTCACGTTTCTCTCAAGAAAGCTGCTGTTTCTTAGTTTAGGTAACACTTCAGTCCCTTAATAGGTAAAGTTGTGGGTGCACCATTTCTTTGCATAAAGGCCCTTATGTGAACAACAAAAATATGTGCATGTGTTTGCTGAATAACATTTGTAATGAAAATTATTATTGTCAGCTTCCACAAAAAAAGCATATGCTTAAGTAGGGCACTGTTTCTGTCTATCCACCTGTCTACCTGGCATCAGGCAGGCAACATGTGGTCCTCACATAATTGGCAAGGCCTGTTCCCTGCACTTGGGGCACCTGAGGTTGAGGCATCCCTTTTGTAGCTCTACCACTTGAATTGCTTATGAAAAGAGCTCTCTACAAACCTTTTAGTTGTCCTTGTGAGCAGTGCCCATCGAGTCAAAATCCTGCCAATAATCTGTCCCAAACAATTCCTTCCCTTCAATGTATAAGCATTAAAGTACATTAGCCTTCTATCTTTCCATAGTTCACATTTTATAAAAGGATCAATTGTGTTGACTGCTCATGGTCTATGAGTCTGAAAAAGTCCATCAGTCCAACCCTATCTGGGGGCCTGAAGCTTATAAGATATTGTCTTGACCTTGAGCCAAGAGCCAAGCCCCCCAATATCCGGAGAGCCCCTAATTGCAACTCTTACTAAGTGTGAGGGTCTGGAGTTGGTCTGTGTCTCCTCACTTGCTATCTAAGTGACACTCTGCTTCATAACTGAGCTTCTGAAGACCACCATGAATGCAGACCTGCCATCTCCCTCCCAACATAACCCATGCTAATGTGAAGTGTACAGTTTCATGACTCGCCATCATTCGTAACTGCCGTGTTGGCCCTCCCTGGGCAGCACCTCTGCCCTGTCCTGGCTTTGTGCCAAGACTACATGATGCCACTGTGACAAAGCATTTATCCCATGGGCTAATGATGAGTCCCCAACTCGCCTATGAGCACCAGCTCTTAGCTCTGGCAGATGCTCTTACATGGACATTGTTCTTAAGAAATTCCTCAACCAGAGAATGTGGCAATTTGCTTCTTCACTGCCCTCTCTGGATGTAAACTTTACTTTAGGACAGAAGGGATGTCCAACTGAAAACAGAACCTGCAATGATGAGTTACAGCTTGGGAAATAATGTTGTGCCTTCAAAACCAGGAGAAATAGACTCGCTGATATATTTAATCTAAATGGAGATATATAAAAAAGAAATTTCACTGATTGGTATATACTGAGTATAATAATGCTTACTATTGTATGCTCTCTTCCATCATGAAGTGGCCTGATGATTGCTTGAAAAGAATATCTTCCATGCTAAGGAAGAAGGTAATTTTAAAGAAAATTTTCACAGTATACATCCCTTACCCCCAAACACACACAAACATCATGCTCTTTCAGTGTTCTTATTGTCTTGGCCAGGACAATAAGATTGGAAATTTCAAGGAAACTAATACGATTACTTCATTGCTTTATGTTTAAGACTAGTACAGTCAATGAGCCGACTAATTTTTATATCTAAATAAAAAAATTTTGGCACCTTGGATGTTTGTAGACATTTATGATTTTTCTTCTCTCAGATTACACAGAAATTGATTTCTTAGTATCAGTCCTCTTATTTTCCTCGACATAACTCGGTAGGCTTCCAACCAATCCATAGCTACTACACAAGCAATGAGGAGGGTGGGATTTTCATAGAAGGCCCCAACTTGAGCAACAGGACCCAGAGACACTCAGAGCTATTGGTGTGCATGGGGTACTTGCAGTTGACTAAGAGCTAGAAACTTGGGTTGCAAGCTGCATTGCAAGAAAAAGTATAGAATAGAAGATGTTGCAATGGGCTTTCTCTCCTTTGCCTTCTCCCCTAAAAGCATATCTTCCTTTTCTCTCTTACAGAAGTAGGTCTTTGGGTTTCCCTGTAGCTCTGACCTAAATTCTCTCTGGCCCTTTTTCATCGAATTATCAAGGCACCAGAGCAGAGATGCACTGAGGTCAGCATTGGGCTTTTGCCCATTGTGGGCAGTGTGTGATCACATCAGTGCAGTTAGCTGCAGAGTGGGTGCCAGGGACACAGGAAGCCAGACCTTGATTTTTTTTTTTTCTGCTAGAACCTACCATCAGATATCAAGTCACTTAATATCTGGTTAATTGGTACGATTCTTATTGTTGAAAACCAAAGCATCTTCAGGTTTTATCATTGTGATCTTTTCCACCAACCTTGCTTCCACCCTCGAATCAGTGTCAACCAACAGTTAAAACCTACCAGCCCCAAATAAAACACTTGGTCTGATGGCGCTGATTTATTCCCTCCTTTTTCTCCCCACCTCCACATTTTCCTCAGACAGATTCACAGGCAAGTTAATTTTCTGGTTATGTCTCTTATTAGCTGTGTGAACTTGTACAAAACACTTATTCTGAGTTACAGTTTTCACGGGAGAAAAATGAAGGAAATAGTGTTTGCTTCACAGAGATGTTATGGGAATCAAATAAGATATTTCTATGTTAAGGTACTTTAATGAAGAATATAGCATGTGTAGACACCTCCCACAATTGGGGCTACTTCCTCAGATGTGTGCACATTCTCTTTCCTGTCTTATTTCAAAACACTCCTAATAAATCACATCCTTAACAGAATCCATAGGATCTATATTTGTTCCCCCAATAAATGAGCTGCCTATTAGTATACACAATAGGGGGCCAAGTAGCTATTTTTCCTATGTTTAGATTTTTTTTACTCTACCTATTTATTTTTATAAAGCAAGGTTCTCTCTCAAAATCAAAATTAACATATTCAAAAGCACTCTTTATGCCTTACACTTGGGCTCCTGTAGTAAATGGAGATCTGGCTCCATCTTAACCAGCATAAGCCTTCACTTGGATTAGGAACAATTCAGTCAGAAGATTTAAAAAATTAGAACCCGGGAATTTAAAGAGGAATATTGTTCTTGTGCTTTAGAAAATGAAAGAATGCATTTTGGAGAGCAAAGA
The DNA here is from genome assembly GCF_963455305.1 of Plecotus auritus. Classification (NCBI taxonomy): domain Eukaryota; kingdom Metazoa; phylum Chordata; class Mammalia; order Chiroptera; family Vespertilionidae; genus Plecotus; species Plecotus auritus. The sequence goes on from NC_137777.1 coordinate 33,338,421, forward strand.
GTCAACCCCCTCCCCTGCCTGTGTTATCCTGCCAGCCCATCGCTCCCTCTTGCTGCTATTAGGCTCCCATAATGTAAAACATTTCTTCATTTCCAGCAGATAATACTTTCAGTGAAAAGGTAATTTTTGAAGTCTATTACTTGCATTCTTAGCGAAGAGCACAATGTAGCATTTTGTTCTAATATGCCATTGAAATTGTTTGAGTAGGTACACCATGGAATCAAATACAAAATGTCAAAATGGTTTCCATTAACTATGCACATTTGCACGGCTTCCGTTAATGGCTGTGTTTTTGTTCTTTTCCTTCATCTTTGCATCTATAAGATGAAATGATTCAGTTGATGTAACTGAAAAGTACATTGAAAAGGTAGAGAGCAAATGACAAAAGCATCAAGCCACAATTCCACCCACATGCTTTATTTTATAATGAAGTTTAATAATGATAGAAGCTGTTGCTAGATTTAAACATCCGTCATTTCAGCAATTGTAGTTAATGTGAATATCGCATACCGAGTAATGTTTTATAAAAACATGGCAGGGCTTGTGCATTATATCCAACTGAAATGTCATATTGAAATCTTAACTAGATGCTATTATTGTAATATATATTACGCTAAGAGAAACGTACTTCAACTCAAAAAGCTAATGTAAGTACTGTGTTTTTTCCAACATCCTAAGTTCAAACAAAATCATTTTGCTTGCAAGAAAGTTTATTTTTCTTTTCTAAGACTTAGCCTGAGCACAAATTAATACCCACTACTTATTATAATAGGTGTTGTGCTGATGTATCTTAGTAAATATACAACAAAAATATAATTACTTTTCTTTGATAAAAAATATTAACTCTAAAAAGAAATTCATGGTTCTATACAGTAAACATTTACTAATCCCCAATGTATTTGGTTACCACTTCAATCGATCATGAAAAGGAAGAGATCTTTCCAATCGCAAAACCGTAGACCCAAACCTAAACAAACTCAGTTACAAGTGGTAGAGCCCAGGGCTGCATGAGGAAGCCAAGCGGTGGCCATGCTTGCTGAGTCACTCAGCAGCCGCCTTCTTTGCTTTGCTTCCCAAGAGTGTGGTTCCTGCTGACAGTAGCAGAGCAGGCCTGGTAATATGAAATGAAATCAGCACCTGACAAATCCCTCATTTTCCACTGCTACTCCTCGCCCCCACCCCCACCTCACTCACACAGTCTCTGCCCACATCAAAAAGGTTCAGCAAATCTCTGAGGTAGCTAAGGAACATTTCACAACTTCATAGTCAGATGACGAAGGAAGAGCATAAAGGAAATTTTCATATCTGAGTACTGTGTCCTTTCTCCCTCAATCTAGTAGAAAGGATGAGAAGAAAGGCAGCCGACTTTCTATAGCACCATATTTCCCTTGAGTCCAGAGCTGTTCAAGAGTGAGTAGGAGGTTAACAGCAGCTAGCCACAGTATTCTTGTTCTGTGTACGCATTTGGGGTAGTTTCATCACTTTCACCTCACAAATACTTTTTCTTGTTAGTTTTGGTTCCGTGGAGTTCAGTTTAATTTTGGTTCCCTGGAATTCTCTGTTCTTGGACATGCCTTTTCATATTTTAACAGTTTCACAAATACTACTGCATAAGCTCACCTCATTCCACAAAACATCCAGAACAGTCAGTCTTTGCCACCAGATGGCAGTGTAATACCATTCGTGCATGCAACAGGAAGAGAATGGGCTTATGGGACTTTGGATAAGTACTACTCATTAAGCTAGCCCCTTAAATTAGATACAGTCTCCTTTAAATATTCACTGCTGATACTTGAAGTTAAGTGATTCATAGCTATGGAAAATGAACCACGTTTCACGTATGTACTGCTGTGCAACAAACCACCCAACATAACTTACTGGTGCAAAAAGATAATGGTCTATTATCTATCACAGTCCTGAGGGTTGAGTGCACTCAGCTGGGCCATTCTTCTTGGTTTACCTTCTGCTTCATGGGACAGAGGTGAGGTCTCTCATGTAGCCACTTTCAGCTGGGACCTTGGTTGGGGCTGAAAATCCCAAGATGGACTCACATTCTCCAGGGTCTCTCCCTAACTGGCACAAACTTCCCTAGAGCATGTCAATGAACTTCCAAACAATAGCTTTCCAAATGGACACGGCCCTTTGTTTTAAGGGTCTATGAAGCCTCTGCTCTTATCACACTTGCTAATATTCTACGGGCTAAAACAAGTCAAGTGGCCAAGCTCATGGTCAATGTGAAAGGGACTACACACAGGCATAAATACAAGAAGACAGTTTACCCTAGATCAGTGGTTGGCAAACTCATTAGTCAAGAGAGCCAAATATCAACAGTACAACGACTGCAATTTCTTTTGAGAGCCAAATTTTTTTAACTTAAACTATATAGGTAGGTACATTGTTATTGACTTAATTAGGGTACTCCTTCAATCACACTGTACGTGCACGCCCGCACGTGGTATTTTGTAGAAGAGCCACACTCAAGGGGCCAAAGAGCCACATGTGGCTCAAGAGCTGACCACTGCCCTAGATCCATGAAAGGATCCACAGCTCAGCAAGCACTCCAATCAGAAAACACTCCAATTCTGATTTACATTGAAAATGTCATAAATTGCTATCTTTTTTCCCCCCAGTAAATCTTAGATTAGACAAATGGTGCTGAAAAGCTTTTAAAATGTCAGAAAGATAGACCACCTGGCAGAGCACAATTCCAGGCTTTAGCCTTAAGACTGTAAAACCCAATACTAAACTTTTTAAATGATGCTGGGAAAATTGGACAGATACATGCAAAAAATGAAACTAGACCACCAACTTACACCATACGCAAAAATAAACTCAAAATGGATAAAATACTTAATATAAGTCATGAAACCATAAAAATCTTAGAAGAAACCACAGGCAGCAAAATCTCAGACACCACTTGTAGCAATATGTTTGTGGAAACATCTCTTAGGGCAAAGGAAATTAAGGAGAAACTAAATAAATGGGACTACATCAAAATAAAAAACTTCTGCACAGCAAAAGAAACCATCAACAAAATGAAAAGGGAGCCCACTGTTGGGAGAACATATTTGCCAATTGATACATCCAATAAGGGGTTAATTTCCAAAATTTATAGGAAACTCATACAACCTAACAAAAGGAAGACAAACAATCCAATTTTTAAAAAATGGGCTGGTGCAGCCACTGTGGAAAACAGTATGGAATTTCCTCAAAAATTAAAAATGGGACTCCCATTTGACCCAGTGATTCCATTTCTAGGAATATGTCCTAAGAAACAAGAAAGAATATATGCATCCCTATGTTCATAGCAGCGCAATTTACAATAGCTAACATCTGGAAACAGCCCAAGTGCCCATCAGCAGATAAGTGGATTAAAAAACTGGTACATTTACACAATGGAATACTACACAGCTGTAAAATAGAAAGAACTCTTACCATTTGCAACAATATGGATGGACCTGGAGAGTATTATGCAAATCGAAATAAGCCAGTCGGAGAAAGATAAGTACCACATGATCTCACTCATATGTGGAATCTAATGAACAAAATAAACTGATGAATAAAATAAAACCAGAGACATAGAAGCATGGAACAGATTGATGAATTTCAGGGTAGAGGTAGGGTCAGGGGTAAGTGGGGAGTGATTAAACTGGGCAATTTGTATGCACTGGAGGGGGATCCCTCAGCCCGGCCTGCCCCTCTCACAGTCCGGGAGCCCTCAGGGGCGGGAGGCAACCTGGCAATCAGGGGAAGGCGATGCCCCATCACACCTCTGCTGCTGCCACTGCCGGCAGTGCAAGCCTTGGCCTGCCCTGGTTACCTGAGCCTCGGGCGGCCCTGGGCAGCTGGGCAGCCAACATTTGAGGCTTGCCTGCACCTCGGGCCGGCCCTGGGCAGCTGGGGGGCTGAGGAGACTGGGGGACTCTGCTTTTATCACACTTGCTAAGAAAATGCACTCATTACTGAATCAACATTATGTATCTTTGCTAGTGAAAAACATGTTATATCAGTGTTTTCCTAGTCTTGTTAAGAGGCAATGTTGTTGTAACTCAATGGAGCTGAGTCAGTTCTTAAAACAGAGATGTTTGTGGAATGGAGAAGGACATCTTGTGGCTGTGGGTGCCACCATCTTTGAGGGCATGGCAGTCAATTAGCATATTCCCTCCTTATTAGATAGGATATGCATAATCCATGGACACAGGCAATAGTGGTGGTGAAGACCTGGGAGGGGCAGGTACAGGGTCAATGGGTAATAAAACAACAGAAACAAACAAAGGGGACATCTGTAATACTTTCAATAATAAAGATAAATTTTTAAAAAAACACCTATTATTGAGCAAGCTAGAAGAAAAAACTGGGCTAAGAAAACTTAAAAAGAGTTTCATCAACTAGATACAAATTCGATAGTTTACAAAGACAGACCTACCTAGCATGTCAATGGAGTCTATTTGCAAACCCAATCCTGATAGATAAATCCCTCCTTTGTGTTGTTTTATGAACACAAATTTGGAACAAGGGGAGCTGGATATTCTCAGGAAATATTTCCATTAAGGCTGATGAACTGTCCTTCTCCATTCTACAAACATCTCTGTTTTAAGAAATGACTCAGCTCCATTGAATTACAACAACATTGCCTCTTAACAAGACTAGGAAAACACTGATATACATGTTTTTCACTAGCAAAGATTATTGATAAGATAAAGAATAAAAGTCAAAACTTTTTCTTAACATTATGTGTTGCATGAAGCCAGTTTATTTTTTATCCAAGTAATATTCATATTTATTATGCATGACCCAGAAAGCATTGTTGATACATAATGTTGATTCAGTAATGAGTGCACTTCCATTTTTAATCTGATAATCCCCATGGCTAACAGGTTGCCATAGCTAAATTATGCTTTTGTAGTTTAGTAACATCTGCCAATGATTGGACCTAAGAACAGTATCCAACAACAGTTCCAAATTTGCTTTCCAGCATCCAGATTAACTAAACAGCAAGGCCTTGCATCTTTTAAGACAGTCTATTAGATTCATTTACATCTAAAATTTATACAGTCTGCAATTGTAACTGACACATGCTGTTGCTATTCCTGAGCTTAAAGTAAATAACAAAATAGGAGAAGGGGCAGTTACTTAGGCTCTTCAGTAATAGTGTGTATTTTTGTTTGGGTATAAAGATAACAAATACATGGTCTGATAAATGGAATATGTGAATTCTATAGATAGCATTTCTCTATATGAAACCTACAGTAGGCCAAACTCTCAAAACCCAGTTTTCATGAGGGAAATGTAATTTTTCTATAATGATTGTTCTTTTTCCCATGGCAAAATATTCAAAATATTCTTCATTATATTACAGCCTGGGATTAAGTGATTCATTAGATGAGGATAGAGAAATATTCAACCCATTAACCATATCATTTGTAAAAGAGATTTGTCTCTTTAAATATTAAATATCTCATATTTCAATATTTAAAAAATGCCAGTTTTCAAAAACATTGCTACACAAGGCTCTCTTAAGAAATATGTTTATTTGAGTATTTATTGAATACTATGTTCAATACATGAAGAGTCAGTTAGACACTCTGCATTTAAATCACGTTAACTATTTTAGGCGCCCAATTCTTGAATTTACAACTCATAATAAAACAGCTCACATCTGAGAAGTCTGCCATCATCTAAAATTCAACATGTTGGATTGGAATTGGGCAGTAATATTTATGGTGTGCCCTGAGAACATGGCTGGCGGTGTTCTCACAGCTAATCAAGGAACCACATAAAACTCAAGACTCTGACAACTCCTCTCAAGAAGAGAAACTCTTCTTTCATTATCCACTTTGATAAAAGGGAGTAAATTTTGAGCATGTGGTAAATGCTCAATAAACATTTCTTCGTCATTCTCTTCTCTCCTCACCCCATCGCAGAATCTGGTATAACTTGCCAAACTCTCCTATTTCTATCTACCTTAATATTTTCCCCTAGTTTTACAGTCTTGAGACCCAGAATTCCTCCTAAGGTCTTCTCTTTCCCACACTCCCAATAGCCCATCTTTACTATGTCCCATAGGTGCTCCTTCATATTTCTCAAATTCATCTCTACCTCTCCATTCCCTCTAATACCATGTGCTAATATTCTTGCGCTGGAAGTCCAGCAACAGCTCTAGATCTGAATCGCCTGCGCTGGTGTCTTATTTTCATCTGGACAATGCTGCCACCTTCTGCAGCTCTCCGCGCTGAAGCACTTCCAGTGTAGTCTACACATGGGCTCGTTAGGCTGCTTAGAGAAAGTCTTTTATGTAAAGTAAATTTTTAAAAATAGATTTTTATTGATTTCAGAGGGGAAGGGAGAGGGAGAGATAGAAACATCAGTGATGAGAGAGAACCATTGATTGGCTGCCTCCTACACGCCCCACACTGGGGATCGAGCCTGCAACCCGAGCATGTGCCCCGACTGGGAATCAAACAGTGACCTCCTGGTTCATAGGTCGACGCTCAACCACTGAGCCACACAGGCCATGCTAAAGTAAATTTTTTGAAAAATCTAAAGCCATGCCTACCTCAATGCTGTTGTGAAACCAACCTTTGCAAGGGACCTAAGGGGGGTTACATAGCTTAGGTAGGGGGACCAGAGTTTTGGTTAATATCATGTATTCAAATTGTCAATGCATACCTTAGTAGGGCATCCCCTAAAGAATTTTCTAAGCTACTTCTCTCAGGAGATCTTCCTTTAAAAAGAACGGGAGATGTAGAGAGAGAAACCTTCACTTGTCAAGTTTGAGAACCCACCCAATATATTATGCTCTTAAGTCTAAAAATGGATTGCATGCTCTGATCAGTACTGCACTTAAGCTGCTTAACTTTTTGTTAACCTACTATTCTAGAAATTCGTTAAAGATTACATCTCTTCTTTTTTGTTTTTATTCTTACCTTTAGCAAAAATTGGATTATTTAATTAGAGAGTCTTCAGGGTTATTTTAAAGGGCATTCAGACATCTCCCGAGGTTCTTAGGCTCCATAAATTCTAAGTTTACTTTCCAATTTTAGTGTGAAAATTGTGGACATAATATCATGCATGGGAGCAGAAATTTACTAAGTAACCTTTATGCCCAGATCTACTTGGTTCTCCCTCACCTTCACTCTTAATACATTTGTTCAACAAAGAGTCTTTTTCAAAGATGTGGGTATTTGGAGTATTCTCAGCTCAGGACACTACATAATGTTGCTAAAAATGCCCTCAGAGCATTGGTACAGGTCTTAGAAGAGCACAGGGGACAGAGCCTACCAGGATACAATGGAAGACAACTCAGGAGCTTCCACTGGGGGGCCCAGTCCACCAGCAACCATTTCCTAAACAGCCAAGCTCACAGAGCTCTCTTGTAATTAATCTTTGAATCCTGAAGGAACCATTATGCTCCTTCTCACAGCTGCTGCTATGAGTCACATAAAACATCACCTTGGTTATGAGACTAGAACTTTAATCATATATTAGGGCTGCAAACACAGCCTAAAAAGGCATAAAATCCAAATTGTTTCCATGCCACTGTAGCAAGTATTAAAAAAAAATACCCACACACTTTTATAACATAGATTTGTGAAATGATGAAAATGCTGCTATCATTTATACTTTCCTTTCAGAATGGACACTTACTTATAAATGAATGGTTCTGTAATAACCCAATGGCACCTTCATAAATCTCTCCAATGTATGGTACTCTGTAACACATCTGATGAGAAATGTGTTTACTCTTTTAGGATTAAAAATAGAAAAACACAATAGAACAAGTTCATTGGCAGGTTCAGGTGGCCACTTAGTTTATAATAGAATCAGGAAATGAAAGAGCCCGGTGGTACAGTAAAAAAACTCCACTAGAACCCATTTTTAGCTAACACAAGCAAAGCATGTTTGTGAGTTTCCTCAGTTGTCAGCATTAAAAAAAATTAACTGTACACCTCCTTCCAATCAGCTAAATATTTATTCAAATCTTCAGCTTGTTATTTCTTCATTAGCAAGGTTTCCCCTGCTGCTCAGCAGAATATGGGAGGAACTTCGCAAATGTCAGAAGCACTCAAGATGAATCAACCAAGGGAAGTGAGAAAAAAAAGCTCGTAATCAAGTGGAACTACAATAGTGGCACATTTCAAGCTGGGAAATAATAGATCAATACACAAGGCTCTTTCCCACGGGATAATACCGCTATTTGTTCTTATTTGGAGATTTGTTTTTACTCATCAAATCACAAGCACAATGTACTTCTGTGTTAACCTTCAATTTGTAAATGATCATTTGTATTCTAATCCTCAGAACACTGCAACAGAGAAAAGAGGGTGCAATTTGGGAAGAAAAGCTGAGTCTCGTGAACAAAGGAGAGCAAAATAAAATAAGCAAAGCATTTTAGGGGAAGAATTAGAGCTTTAGGAGCTCCTGGTTAGCGCATAAATCGCTCCTCCTAATAGGTAAATCAAGCCTAATGATGCAAAGTTGGTGAAATACAGACAACTACCACAAAGGTCCTCATAGAAAAAATGTTGAAAGCTTCACTTTGATCTGGCATTAGGAAAGTCTACCACGTTCTTTTGCTTGTTTTGAAAAAAAAAAGTTATTATTTTGAAATTGCACGTTTTACATTTAATTTTGTGGCTTGGTAAGGATCTTGGTGTGTGAAAGCTCTCTTGCTATCATTGGTCTAATGCAAAACCTTATTAGTAATCTTTTATATAATACCATGTTAGTTTCATCACTGATGTCAAATAATAAAACATGTCCTAGTCTATTTATCTTTAAACCAGTTTCCTTACATAATTTCAGATGTATATTATAATCTAAGAGCTCCCAATGATAAAAATAAAAATAAAAACTTGGTTCATAAACATAAACCATAGAGTCTTTTTCAAAGATGTGGGTACTTGGAGTATTCTCCAAAATATAAAGATTGTTATTTCTTCATAAAAGATAGTGATATATCAAAACAGACCTTCAAAATATGTTTCCAAAATCACACAGAAGAAAAAGTTTCAACATTTTGGCTGAGAGTTTCTTTTATACTTTGTTATGAAAATTCTACAGAGAGTACAGAATGGTGTCCAGAAATCATTAGTAATACTCATCTGCAACATGGATTTTATTTTAGGTAAATAAATGAGCCCACAAAAATTTTACAGTGATAGTGAACATCTTCCTTAGTTATGAAACTCTGTATATATATTTTTCTCTTTCCAAAGATAAACAAACTTTTCTACCCTAGAAAGGTATCATTTAAAAAAAAAAAAAGTATGTGATCCCCCATGAAAAGGAACATGTCACTGGCCACCCAAGTGCTCTCCATTGCAACCTGATGACAGTTATTATTATGTGAGAACATTAACAACCTTCTAATGGATCCCCAGGCTAGAATGAGAGCTGAAGCATTAAAATGTTTAGCAGTGAATTGCCTGGAAAATTCAAAACTCACCACATCGATGTTAAAGCAGGTTTTTCAAGTCTTTACATATAGGATGAAGACAGAAAAGAACACAGGGAAAGGTTATATTTTAATCCCCAGTGCCCATGTTCATTCAGAGCCACTACAGGGATTACCCACACTGGTGTGCTTACCTTGCCCCTCTGGGAGGAGTTAGCACTCTTCACAAGGGCAAATTTTGTAAAGATGGATATAAAATGCCATTTGAAGAACCAGTCTGCAGGGTTAGTCACCATGCTAAGGTGACTGTTGATGAGATTGTACTATAGATTGGGGGCCTTGGAGAAGAGGTGGGGAATAGCTTATTGAGTGAAAAGAAAAAGGGTAATTCAAGGAGCAGAGTTTGGTTACTCCTTCATAGTTTAGCGATTGATCTTACATAATAAACAAATGAAATATTAACACCACTTAGGGAACAAAATGATTGCAAATTCATCTTAGGACAAGGTCTGTGCGTGAGCCACTCAGGGGCTGTAGGGAAAATCAGGTAGCACTTAGTTTACAGTCATTCCTTCCTTTGCTTTCAAGCTTTGCTCAGGACATTCCATAGGAAAGATCACGAGGGGTATAGTTTTTGCCCAATGCTTCCTAAGGAAAGCAAAGATGCTTTGCTGAACGCCAACAGGCAGGGAGATAGATGTGCCTTCACTGGGTGCTTTGAGCGGCTCTGCAGTGGTTTCTTTTGTCAAACAAGTTCTCTTTCAAGCTGCTGAGAGTTTCTTTTTTACTTTGTTATGAAAATTCTACAGAGAGTACAGAATGGTGTCCAGAAATCATTTGTAATACTCAACCACAACATGGATTTTATTTTATGCCTCCTTCTAAATAAGTCTTTTCTAAATATATTTTTGAGGACGAATGGCACATAAAAGGGAGCTATTAAGGAGAACCACAGGGTGTTGTGATGGGAAGGGCTGATTGTCCCTGACAGCCTCCAACTTTGGGATTCATGGAAAGGCAAACCACAAATATTTCCGTGAGACTAGCATGCAGATACATTTTGTGTCACATTGTCCTCCCTTTTTTCTCCTCTTTTTTCTCCCCCACTTTCTCTCTTTCTTCTAAAATGGTATGTCTCTTATAAGGTATGTCCTGGGGAGCTTTTCTACATTATATGAATCAACACACTATCATACGCATCAGCATCTTTTTTAAAGTACGCTTGCTTGGTCCTACAGCAGCCTCCGAATTAGGACACACCGTGTTTCTTTGGGCACTCCTTTGCGTGGCATTATGAAGTATTATTCTGTAGTGGGACGCTCTGGGAAACGCTCTGTGCTTTCCAAACACTGAACCTCAGGGAGGTCCTCAGCAAAACCTGGAAACAAATTTGAATCTTATCCTTCGTTCAGGTTTCGGTCTGTGACCTTGCACCCAGATGCCATGAATAGAACATTGTCCTCGCAGGGCAGAGGCTCAATAACTGGACATTTTCTGGGTCTCTGAATTTGTACAATGAGATATCAACTCCAATCTGCGAGCACAATGCTCCAGTGACTGTCGGGAATGGCTGCAATATTGATGCCTTTCAATGTAGATCCCATCACTCACCCAGCAGAGCTCAATAAAATGATACTGTCGTTAACAAGTTTGATAACACAAAGTTACTTTAAAACATGGAACTAATCAGAGGGAAGCCTGTTTATGCATGTCACCACCACCTTTAATTGTCAATAAATAAACAAAGATTTGCTTCACCTATTGTCATGTATATCAAGTCATTAATCTAAACTAATGAAGCTTAAGATATATGACAGGCAGTTTTTACGGAGCGCCTTCTTAATGATATGTTTGCTTTTCATTTCTATGCCAAGAGCCCATTATCAAGAGAGCAGCATATTATGGTCCAAACGCATTGAAATCTACAGCACTAGTCTTTGTTCCGAGTTCACAATAAGCAGCGCTTGCACTTACATATTCATGTGCTCTCCGAGATGAAAAGCACTAGTTAGACACGAATAAAGGGAGAGGGGACAATGCATCTAATGCTGCTGTTCTGTTGGGGGGGTGCCCCCCCCAGATTTTTAAGCTCACCTGGAAAGAAAAAGGAAACTAAATCTTAGCCCAATTCACGCACACATCCATTTAGAAAAATGTGAGTGAATATGTATCCTAAACACAATGAGTCCTAATCACTAAAGAACACTCTGAATCTCCCAAGAACACAAACCCAGGATGCCAAGCTGCAAATAGCTCCTGGATGATAAAAGCAAGCATTCTGCAATTATTTCAATGTTCACATTAGTCCCAAAGCTTTGATGGTTTCCAAAGATGAAGTAATTATTTCTCATTCTGCTTCTAGTTTGGAGAATAATGTGGACAAATTAACATCTATCAAACCATAATGATTCCTATACCTGGTGACATCACAAACTCAAAATAGTTGACCCTTTGGGCCAACACCATCAAGAGACTGCTGCAGGTTCCAAAAACCAAATGAAAGATTCAGTCATGTCCCAGTTTGGTTTACTTAAATCTGGAGAAACACACCGTAAATGGGACCAGATTACAAGAGCACACAACATGTCTGCGGGGAGGCCAGCACAAAGGACTATTACTAAGTGTGGCCAAGAGTCTTGCCTATCTCACTACTCACTGTATTTACTGCACCTTCCACAGTCCCTGGCCCATGGCAGGTACTTGTTGGATATTTTATAAGCTCAGAAAGCAACTATGATATACAGAGCAGAAGGATATTTTTAAAACTTTCCTGGAAATATGTTCTTCTCCTGTCCCAGCCCATTCCACCACTTACTAGAGTACTAGTGAAAACAGGAAGGCTTCCATTCTCAAGTGCTGCTGCTTTTTCTCTGTCTCCAGGGTCATGCAAGAGGGGCCTTTATGAAGTCATCAGTCCATTCCTTCTTGAACTTTCTACTTGCTCAAACCAAAGCAAAATTCAATTCACTTCTTCAAGAGATATTCATGGAGCATACCGTGAACTAGATTGGTATGTGGGCCCTCATAGAGCTCGGAGTCACACACCTACAGGCTTAGAAAACTTGGTAAGCAGCATTCTGGAACTTGTAAACAAAGTCCTAAGTGTCACAGGAGCCCAGAGGAGGCGGATTGTGAATGGTTAAGGGGTGGCTTCTAAGGACACATGTCATAGAGCAAGGCCCAGGAGGATGACTTAGCTTCTAAGAGGCAGACAAGTGAGCATTTCATGAGAAAAGGTAGGGTGAGCAAATTAAGAGAGCGTGATAAAGCACTGAGTGGTCCAGTGTCCTAAACACTGGGTATCATGAAAGATACCAAGAAGGTCATTTTGGACAGATTCTAATTAATGATCATAACCATAACAACTGTTAGTATTTCTTTAGCATTAATTATTCTATGTACAAAGACATTTACTTTTCACTATAAACCTCATTGTTTCTTAAGAGATAAATGCTGACATTTTTAAAATATATTTTTATTGATTTCAGAGAGGAAGGGAGAGAGAGAGATAGAAACATCAATGATGAAAGTGAATCAGTGATTGGCTGCCTCCTGCATGCCCCTTACTGGAGATCGAGCCTGCAACCTGGGCATATGCCCCGACCAGGAATTGAACAGTGACCTCCTGGTTCATATGTTGATGCTTAACCACTGAGCTATGTCAGCCGGGGGTAAATGCTGATATATTTAGGCAGCATATAGTTGGGTCTTGCTTTATATCCAGTCTAACAATCTCTATTTTTAAATTGGAGCATTTGGATAATTTATATTTAATATAATTATTAATATATTTGGGTTTAATTTATCATCTTGCTATGTGTTTTCTATTTAGCCCCAATATTCACTGTTCTCTTATTCCTCTTTCAACCCTGGTTTTGAGTAACTGAATTTTTTTTCCATGTTCCATTTTATTGCCTATCTCTATTTTATATTTATATGTCTTTGTTTACTTGTTTACCACTTGCTCTAGGGCTTATAATATACATGTTTACTTTATCACAAGCTACCTTCAAATGATATTGTATCACTTACTATACACTGAGTGGCCAGATTATTATGATCTCTGAATGCATAATAATATGGCCACTCAGTGTATATATCCTATCTAATAAAAGAGTAATATGCAAATTGACCATACCTCTGCTATACCCACAAGCCATGCCCACCAGCCAATCAGGAGCAAGTATGCAAATTAACCCAACAAGATGGCTGCAGCCACAGAGAGAACAGGAGGCTTGGGGGTCCCCAGCAATGGAGGAAGCCAAGCTTTCCACCTGCCCTGGCCTGCCTTGATCTCTGCTCAAGGCTACAAAGTTTCGATTATAGAAGATAAATAAATCCCAACAAAAATGGCTGCAGCTGCGGAGCAAGCAGGAGGCTTGGCTCTGCTCAAGGCTACAAAGTTTCAATTGTAGAAGATAAATAAACCCCAGATACCAGGGCCTCTGCTTGGGTCGACGGGGACATGGCTGGCCTGCAAACCACGACAGGCCCCTCACCCAGGCCGCCCCACACCCCAAGGGAACCCCCACCCTGATCCGGGACACCCTTCAGGGCAAACCAGCCAGCCCCTACCCGTACACCAGGCCTGTATCCTATCTAATCCTATGTAATAAAAGAATAATATGCAAATTGACCGTCACTCCAACACACAAGATGGCTGCCCCCATGTGGTCAAAAATGACTGCCCCCATGTGGACACAAGATGGCTGCCACAAGATGGCCAGCAGGGGAGGGCAGTTGGGAGGGACCAGGTCTGCAAGGGAGGGCAGTTGTGGGCGATCAGGCCAGCAGGGGAGGGAAGTGGGAGGGACCAGGCCTGCAAGGGAGGGCAGTTGGGGGTGATCAAGCCTGCAGGAGAGGGCAGTTAGGGGTGACCAGGCCAGCAGAGGAGTGAAGTTGGGGGGGACTGGGCCTGCAGGGAAGGGCAGTTGTGGGGGGGGCACAGGCCTGCAGGGAAGGGCAGTTAGGGGTGACCAGCCCTGTAGGGAAGGGCAGTTAGGGGTAAACAGGCTGGCAGGGGAGCAGTTAGGCATCAATCAGGCTGCCCTTCCCTGCAGGCCCGGTCGCCCCCAACTGCCCTTCCCTGCAGGCCCGGTCGCCCCCAACTTCCCTCCTCTGCCAGCCTGGTCACCCCTAACTGCCCTCCCCTGATGGCCTGATTGCCCACAACTGCCCTCCCTTGCAGGCCTGGTCCCTCCCAACTGCCCTCCCCTGCTGGCCATCTTGTGGCAGCCATCTTGTGTGCTGGAGTGACAGTCAATTTTCATATTACTCTTTTATTAGGTAGGATAGAGGCCTGGTACACAGGTGGGGGCCAGATGGTTTTCCCTGAAGGGTGTCCCGGATCAGGGTGGGGGTTCCCTTAAGGTGTGGGGTAGCCTGGGAGAGGAGCCTGTGGTTGTTTGCAGGCCAGCCACACCCCCCAGCGACCCAAGCGGAGTCCCTGGGATCTGGGATTTATTTATCTTCTATAATTGAAACTTTGTATCCTTGAGTGGAGTCCAGGGCTGGCCAGGGTGTGCAGGAAGCTTGGCTTCCCCATTGCCAGGGAAACCCAAGCCTCCTGCTTGCTTCATGGCCGCAGTCATCTTGGTTGGGTTAATTTGCATACTTGCTCCTGATTGGCTGGTGGGCATGGCTTGTGGGTGTAGCGGAGGTATGGTCAATTTGCATATTACTCTTTTATTAGATAGGATATACACTGAGTGGCCAGATTATTATGCGTTCAGAGATCATAATAATCTGGCCACTCAGTGTGTGTATACACACACACACACACACACACACACACACACACACACACACATTAGTTCTGGCCTTCTTTATTCCTTTATAAAAATGTTTCCATCGGATATCATTTTCTTTAGTCTGAAAAACCTTAACACTTCTGGTTATGCAATCTTGTTGGCAATGAATTCTCTCAGATTTTGTTTTATTGAAAATAAATAAATTTTAAGGATATTTTTGAGGAATACTGAATTCCAATTTGAGATGTTGTCTTCTGGCTTGCAAATTTCTGATAAGAAGTCTGCAATTAATTTTTTGTTTCTATACACAGTAATCTTTATGGGACAACTGTCTCTCCAAGGAACATTTATTTGGCAATGTCCACAAACAATTTTGAGTGTCACTGGGAGGTGTTGTGACTGCCAGCTACCAGGTTGAGGTGAAGGATGCTGCTACACATCCTGCAATGAACAGGGCAACTCTCACAACAAAGTAGTTTTCAGCCAAAGGTTCAATAGTTCTGACTTGAGAAACCATGCTCTGTAAAAAATGAGTCTGTATTATTTGGGCTGATTTTAATACTTTTTCTTTATTACTAATTATCAGCTATTTTATTATGATGGGTGTGGTGTGTTTGTTGAGTGTGTGTGCAAGTATGTGTGCATGTATGTATGTGTCTTCTGTCTTGGATTTGTTGAGCTTTAAAAATTAAATTTTTAATTTGGGGGTTTATGTTTTCTCAAAATTTTGGCCATTGAATCTTCAAATATTTCTTCTGCCCCTCTTCTTTTTTCTCTTTTTCTGGGACTCCAATTATACATATGTTAGACCACTTAATATTATCCCACAGGTCCCTGAGAATCCATTCATTTCAGTCTTTTTCTACTTTATATGCGTCTTTTTAGATTCTGCTCTTATGACTTTGAGTTCAATGACCTCCTCCTCTGCAGCACAAAATATGTTTTCTATATCATTCATTGAAATATTTATTTCAAAAATTATAATTTTGTTATCTGGAAGTTCCATGTCATTCTATTTTATTTTATTTTTTATGATGATTGCTTTATTTTTTAAGTATTTTTATTGTTAACAGTATTATGCATGTTGCCCATTTCCCCATCCCCACCCAACCCCCACCCCACCCCAGGCCTTCCCCACACTATTATCTGTGCCCATGGGTTATGCCTATACTTGTTATTCTATTTTACATCTTCTATTTGTCTTCTCATTATGTGTATTTTTTCCTTTAAATAGTAATGGATTGTTACATCTGTTTTATAATAGTTATGGATTGTTATGATATACTTGCTAGTTCCATCATTATTCTCACTTCTGGGTCTGTTTCTATGGACTGATTTTTTTTTCCTGGTTACGGGCCATGTTTTCCTACTTCTTGGCATATCTAGTAATTTTATTGAATTCTGGACATTGTAAATGTTATTTTGTAGGGTCTCTGAATTTTGTTCTAGCCTTTAATTTTTAGTATGCAGAAAAGTATAGAGCTTCCATGCCCTCTTTCACCAGGTCACTTCCCACACCTCCACTAGTTCACCAACCCAGTTCTCTGAACAGTCCTTTTGGATTTTTATGGAAGCTTCATTATATAATCATGATTGATTATATCATAGACCACTGGCAATCACGTTAACTTCCAGCTCCTCTAGTCTCCCAGGAAATCTGGGGGGGGGTGGGACTGAAAGTCCCAACCCTCTAATCACAAGGTTGGCTCCCCTGTCAACCAACCACCCTCCTTAGGTGCCATCCAAAAGTCGACTCATTAACATAACAAAAGGCACCTATATTGCTCTCGTTAATTAGGAATTTCCATGAACTTTAAGAGCCTGTGCCAGAAACTGGCTAAAAAACACATATTTCTTATTATAAATCACAATATCACAAGCTTCCCAAACACTACTGATTAATAACAATTTGTCAATAAGTATCATGAACTTTGACATCTTTGTGTTTTTAAAACTTAGAGGTTTTTTTAAAAATCTATCTATAAGGAATAATAGAAAACTAAAGATTTATATAAGAGAATATTCACTACAATACCTTTTTTAAGTATATTAAAATGCACAAAATAAAAAAATACCTCCTTTAACAGGCATTAAAATTTTTCTATATTTTCCAAAGGCTTTTGTTTTATTTTTTGACAAATAAAGTATTATGTATAGGTAAAGCTCCCCAAGTTTTCCCTTTCCTATTTCCCCAAAGGTACCACTGTTCTAGAGTTTCTGATCATCATGCCCATGCTTGTATTAGCTTTCTTAATATATATGTACTCAACAGCATTGGTTCAGAATCTACTGTTGAAGCTAGGGCTTGTTTCAGGTGTCTGAGCTACACCAATAAACAAAGAAACTGCAATCCCTGCTCTAATGGAGCTAACTTTCTAGGCAGGGAGACAGAAAGCAAGCAATACACCTTAAAATATATCTATATATCTAGATATAGACATATGGAGATATAGACATGCACAATAGCATTTTAGAAGGCCATGGATAACATACTGTGGGTGGGGAAGGCTTCGGATGGCTGCAGATCTGGTTACAGAGAATAGTGTGTTTTGAGTGGGCCTCGCTGAGAAGGTGCCATTTGAACAAAGGTTAAGGGGGTGAGCTTGTGGAGAGAAAAGGAAGTGTTGCCCAGAAAGGAAAGAGCCAGAACAAAGGCCCTAAGGCAGGAACATACTTTTCTGTGTCATCTAACTTTTCTGCCCAAAGGTGCATTCCTACAATCAAACTAAGATATTTTATTGTTCTTGAAAGAACTTCACAATAAATACTAAAATCTTTAAAAACAATAAAATATGTAACCTAAGGCTAATGATCAGGAAAGTGTCAATACAAGTTCTTTTTGAAAAGTCTCTTTGCTACCATCACCCACTTGCTTCCACAGCCTTAGGGTACCCCTACTGTACTACTGTGTGAATGCAGCCCAGCCTGTCAGCCTCAAGATTTCACAGGGTTAGAGAACATCAACCACATTGTAGCCAATAATAAAAACGCAGTGTTCTCTTCCAGGATATAGACAACATCTACCCCCACAATGTTGTACTGTATTCAGCTACTAATTCTTTCGGCAGCAAGTGTCTCTCAAGTGACAAAATTCAGGTAAGAAAAATTGATGTCACCTTGTTTAACACTTTAGCAATTCACTAGAAAATGGACACTGGCCCAAATATAGCTCATCCAAGTGGACTTGGTGAAAATCCTGGGTGCTGATGCCACCCCATTTGACATCACATAGGGTTCTTTCTTCAGAATTAAAGTAATAGGGTTTTTATTTTATCCTTAACAACAGAATAACACCTAAATATGAAATGAGACTGGGAATATTTCAGCTGTTTGAATATCTCTATTCAGAAGTTTTCTATTCTTCAGTCCTTTATGGAAATGTCATACAAACACACCATCCACAATATATATATATATAATGTATATAACATATATATTATATACATTATATACAATGTCTCTACTTTTTTCAATTCTGTTTTTGATTTATAGAATTTAAACTATTTTTAAAATCATCTTTGGTTTCTCTGGCAATTTTCTTCCTTCACCTTTATTTCCCAACTTCCTTAAGATAATAAAAAGAAACCTATTTTTACAGAAACATTTACATACAATCTTGAAGTGAACACGAAGGCCACAAAGTCTATTTCTTACAGTGCAAGAAACAAAGAAGGGCTTTCAACCCAGAAATGTCAGGCACCATTACTTTCTGTATGGTATGGAAATGCTACGTCTGTTGATGTCAGAGATAGCAATATGTCTATCTACACATGAACCTCGATGATTGTGGTATGCTTCAACAGACTCCTGGCAGGCCACAGACAGTAATTGTTTTCATAAATGGCCAGCATAAAAACCAGTGCAAGATGGACTTTTTGCAACACAAAAATCATTTAAATTGACTTTTAAAAATTTACAACTGAGCCTGCATTTATCATTGAAACATTTTTCAAAGAGCCAGTGGTAAGTAGAGATGATCTTAATTTTAGTAATGGCAAATTGCATCATTATGGGTTTCAATGCAGGTGTGTGGTATGTGTGTGTGTGTGTGTATGTGATAAAATATATATATATATTATGTTTCTACATGACAACAAATATATGTAGCATAATAAAAATGTCCAGATACAAGTCTAAATCCTTATTGGTTATCATATAGGAGTTTTCTTTATAAGGATAAAATTATATAGAATGAGAACCAACAAAAATACACACTAAAAAAAATTTAAAGGTCATATTTTAAGCCCCCTCCCATACAGCCTGTTTGTTTGTAATTTCAGTTTCTGCCTGAAAATGTCTACTACATGTGCAGCATATTAGTTTCATTTGAATGAAAGACAAACATAAATAAGGTTTTTTAAATCACCATCAATAAACACAAACAAGCAATTTAACTACTGAACTCAACCTGAGAAGAGTAATTTACCTTTGGGTTTTCCAATATTTCTAAATGTGTATGAAAAATATCGCTCAGTCTCTGCCCAGAAATAAAATGTAATCTCTCTCAAAGGCCCAGATCTTAGGCCTTGGTCATTCCTAATCTCAGCCAACAAGACAGTGCCAACTTCATCTGCCTGAGAGAATATAGATAGGAACCAGGGGCTAGTTCAAGCGCAGAAATTTGACTTTGCTTTTTATCTCTGCTGATATTTCATTATCTCTTATGCAGTCCTACCTATTCCACAGCAGACACAAGGCTTTCTATAACTCCTGCCTCCAAGAGGGACTACTATTCTTTTATTAGCTCCAATTTAAAAAATTAGAAGCCCTAAGCGGTTTGGCTCAGTGGTCAGAGTGTTGGCCCAAGGACTGAAGAGTCTCAGGTTCTATTTCCTGTCAAGAGCATGTACCTCGGTTGCAGGTTCCCCAGCCCCCACAGGGTGCACACGGGAGGCAGCCAGTTGACGTGCGTCTCTCACGTGGATGTTTCTCTTTCTCTCTCTCTCTCTCTCTCTCTCTCTCTCTCTCTCTCTCTCTCTCTCTCTTTCTCTCTCTCTCCCTTCCTCAATCCCTCCTCCCTCCCTTCTACTCTCTCTAGAAATCATAGAAAAAATATCCTCAGTTGAGGATTACAAAAATAAAAATTAAAAATAGGGGTAGATTCTAATTTGGGTCAGTTTGGGTTATACATGTCTGTTTTGAAACTGAGGTTAGGTACCAGGGCTGTCCCAACTTGGAACAGTTGCCTACTCTTCACCCAGTCACTGGTTGGGGAGGACAGGTTCTGTAAAGAAAAGATGGTGGCATCTACTAAATCTCATAATAAAGAACTGAGGACAGGACACTTTCCTATGAGAGGGAAAGCAGGGTGTTGGCAAACCTAATATTTCAATAGACATATACATTCCTGCCAACTTCAACTCATCAAAATAAATATCCATACAATATGTTGAATTATACACTGAGTGGCCAGATTATTATGATCTCTGAACACCTAATAATCTGGCCACTCAGTGCATCCTATCTAATAAAAGAGTAATATGCAAATTAACCATCACTCCACTACACCCACAAGCCACGCCCATAAGCCAATCAGGAGCAAATATGCAAATAAACCCAACCAAGATGGCTATGGCCACAGAGAGCAGGAGGGAGGCTTGGGTTTCCCCAGCAGTGGAGGAAGCCAAGCTTTCCGCCTGCCCTTGCCGGCCTAGGCCTCCACTCAAGGCTACAAAGTTTCAATGATAGAAGATACATAAACCCAAACAGAAATGGCGGCAGCCACGGAGCAGGAAAGAGCAGGAGGCTAGGGTTGCCCCCAGCAATGGAGGAAGCCAAGCTTTCCACACACCCTGGCCGGCCCAGGCCTCCACTTAAGGCTACAAAGTTTTAATTATAGAAGATACATAAATTCCAACAGAAATGGCTGCTGCCACGGAGCAAGCAGAAGGCTTGGCTCCACTCCAGGCTACAAAGTTTCAATTGTAGACGATAAATAAGCCCCAGATACCAGGGCCTCTGCTTGGGTCGCTGGGGCGTGTGGCTGGCCTGCAAACCACCACAGGCCCCTCGCCCAAGCCGCCCCACGCCACAAGGGAACCCCCACCCTGATCTGGGACACCCTGCAGAGCAAACCAGCTGGCCCCCACCTGTGCACCAGGCCTCTATTCTATCTAATAAAAGAGTAATATGCAGATTAACCATCACTCCAACACACAAGATGGCTGCCCCCATGTGGTCAAAAATCCTGCCCCCATGTGGACACAAGATGGCCACCACAAGATGGCCAGCAAGGGAGGGCAGTTGGGCGGGACCAGGCCTGCAGTGGAGAGCAGTTGGGGGGGACCAGGCCTGCAGGGGAGGGCAGTTGGGGGGGACCCAGGCCTGCAGGGAGAGCAGTTGGGGGGGACCAGGCCTGCAGGGGAGGGCAGTTAGGGGTGACCAGGCCTGCAGGGGAGGGCAGTTAGGGGCAAACAGGCTGGCAGGGGAGCAGTTAGGCATCAATCAGGCTGGCAGGGGAGTGGTTAGGGGGTGATCAGGTTGGCAGGCAGAAGCGGTTAGGGGCAATCAGGAAGGCAGGCAGGCGAGCAGTTGGTGGCCAGCAGTCCTGGATTGTGAGAGGGGTCCCCGATTGGAGAGGGTGCAGGCTGGGCTGAGGGACACCTCCCCCCATGCACGAATTTCGTGCACCGGGCCTCTAAGATAGATAGATAGATAGATAGATAGATAGATAGATAGATGATAGATAGATAGATAGATAGATAGATAGATAGATAGATGATAGATAGATCTTAGAGGCCCGGTGCATAAATTTGTGCATGGGTGGAGTTCGGCCAGCCTGGCCAGGGGGAGGGGACATGGGCAGTTGGCCGGCCTGCCTGTTGGTCGAACTCCTGGTCAAGGGGACAATTTGCATATTAGCCTTTTATTTTATAGGATATACACTGAGTGGCCAGATTATTATGCATTCAGAGATCATAATAATCTGGCCACTCAATGTATTTTCTTCCAATTAGTTAAGCTTTTACAAAGTAAGGAAATTGAAAAATATCTAAAATTCATTGAACACAAATTAGTCTTGCCTAGGCAACTCACAAGACCAGTTTTCATAGAGCCCAATTTAAACTGAGCCAGATCCTAATTACTGGTCTAGAAAAATATAAATCTCATATGTTCCCTGCTCCTTAATCTTATTTACTTCAATTTTCTTCTTTATAAATCTATTTCAACAAATCTCATTTTCACAGTTACCTTGAAAATGTAAAAATCATAGATGCATTAGATACTCTATATGATGTTTCATAGACATTGCTGATAAATGTGTTTATTTTGAAAAAAGTAAACTGTCTATGATTTCAGGGATGTTTACTCCCATTTGTTGCAAACACATTTGATGAATGTAATTGCCACCATGACCATAAGTCATATCATAAAACGATTGTTTATAGCTGTGAAATTCATCTTCTTCAACTGAATTGTAGATTCTTCATTTTAAATATACTCTAGTCTAAAAATTCTTCCAACACAGGTGTGACCAAAAAGTCAATAGGTCTTATTATTTTGCAGGTGAGAAAAAAATAAGTGTGCTTAAAAAAAAAAAAAGAAAAAGAAAATAAATACGGTATTAATGAACACATCACTAAACTCAGTTATTGTTTAGCAGCTCCTCAACCAAGCAAGACTCAGAACTAGCAAGTGTTAAACGCTTTCCTAAATCAAATGAAAGGAAAAACAAGAAAGCCACATTTTACTTCGCAACTGGGTTTTTTTGTTTGCTTACTGTAACAAGGGAGTTATTTAAGTTATTGTTTTGAATAGCAAGTGCTCATTTGCGTACATCTCTAACCTTAATTTTCTGACTTTCTCAGAGATGAGTAGAGCTAGTTAGGAACATCTGTGAACACAGGGAATACTAACCTCACTTCCAACATCACAGGCCAACTTTCCTCCCGTTACAATTCTCTCTCAGAATCAAGGTCATACAGGAAACCCAGCAGGTGTGACTCTTCCTCTGTGATCAACTCACTTTGTTTTTCTATTTTTATGCTCTCCTGAACACTGTATAATTAACTCCCCTAATGGTTCTAAAACTGCTACGTAAATATATTTAATGAGCTCCTATCCATGTTGACAGAGAGGAAATATGATGACTATCAGGTTTGCTCCTAGGAAATGCACCAACGCTCACAGGTCATTGGTAAAAATATCAACTTCCTGCGGTGCAGATTCTAAGCCAGTTTAGACCATCCCCTCCAGTGATGAAGCATCAAGCTGCAGCAGGCGTTCCTGAGAGGTTCGGAGGCATTTCTCACGCTATGTAAAAACCATGACACAGTGTGACCATGACCCTAACCCTTCGTGCTCCTGCTGAAAGTGGAAGCAGATGGCTAAGATCAAACCAAGCCTTAGGTTCAACCAGCAAGCATTTATTGAATACCTGCCAGAACTGGTCTAAGTCCTTTCAAATAAGTTGCTGTGAAACCCTCCTAGAGTCTTCCGTTTAATTCAGTGGTTCTCAACCTTCCTAATGCCGCGACCCTTTAATACAGTTCCTCATGTTGTGGTGACCCCCGACCATAAAATTATTTTCGTTGCTACTTCATAACTGTAATTTTGCTACTGTAATGAATCGTAATGTAAATACCTGTGTTTTCCGATGGTCTTAGGCGACCCTGCTAGCTGCTGTAGAGCCTAAGACCATCGGAAAACACAGATATTTACATTACGATTCATTAACAGTAGCAAAATTACAGTTATGAAGTAGCAACGAAAATAATTTTATGGTCGGGGGTCACCACAACATGAGGAACTGTATTAAAGGGTCGCGGCATTAGGAAGGTTGAGAACCACTGGTTTAATTCAAAGTGAAGGCCACAAGCCTTACAGGGACTTAGAAGGGCCCCCAGGACCTTTCCTCCACCTCACTCTACCCCAGCTACAGGATGTCCTTTCTGTTTGTCTGACACATCTTGTATGCGTCCTTCCTGGCATCCTGGCGCAAGGGGTTCCTTCCGCTTAAAAAGCTTTCCCTCTAGGTATCTGCATGGCTTGGCCCTTCCTTCCTTGATGTTGGTCTTTGCCCAAGTAGCACCTCAAAGAGGTTTTCTCTGGCCATATTTTCAAAGTTGCAGCACTCCTAATGCATTTCCGAATCCTTTTCTACACTTTGTGTCCTTCCTTAGCACTTCTAAGTCATTCTCTTACATAGTGCATATTTTACCCATTAGGGTCTGCCTCTATCATTAGACAATAATAAGCTTTAGGCAGCTGAAGATTTTGGTTTGCTTTGTTCACTGCCAGCTTCCAAAAGACTGTCTTGCAGGCAATAGCCACTCAATAAATATTTTTAGTTAATCAACAGATTAATACATTTTTAGATTGCATAACAACTCTATAAGGTATTATTTCTTCATACCAATGAATAAAATGGGCTCGGAGATTAATCCATCTAAGGTTCCAGCATACATAAATGGCAAAGCCCCTTCACCTCCAGATTGCGAGTCTGGGACTCATTCCTCTTGGTCCCAGCTACCTGGGAAATCTAATCCAAAGTCAAGGCGGGGTGGAGTGAAGACAGATGTTGGAAATGCATATTGGGAGCAGCATCCATGTCCTAAGGGAATAGGTGGGCCCAGGATTGGTGGTGGTGGTGGGGGGGGGTGCATACATCGTATGGTAAAATGAATAAGATTCCTACACTTAGATTCAGATTCTGTGCTTATTATCAAGTGGCTAAAAAATGTTTCAGGTTGCTATCTTACAAATGACAAATATTTTTCAATTACATATATATATATATATATTCTTCTTTAGCTGATTAGTAATTATCTGTGTACAATCTAGGCCTGATCCCATGGGAAAGAAAGTGCTTTGTCTCTCCTCTGTCTTGAGTAGTATGAGCTCCACTGTAGTATGAAATGAATGCTTTTGAGTGACATACTGGTTGTATTAGCATTCTTATGATTGCTAACACATAACTCTTCTTTGAGTTTCCTACAAGTTGAATGGTTCCGTGTGGCAGGATGGGGGGGAGAGAAATCTGAAATGAATAACATGTTAATCTCACCCATATGGCAAGTTTTTAAATTTAATATTGTTTTCTTGATTCTACACAACAGATTCATGTAGACACAAATCAGGTTTTAATCACACTCCTATTGTGTATCTAATGCACTCCCCTCAAACAGATAGACCAACTGCTTTACAGTAAAGCATCTTAGGTGGTTTAACAGAACCAACTTGCTTTCTGTAGTCCCTAAATTCTTCTCCCTAGTTTATACCTTTTAGGCTTTATGAGTCATGGCT
Organism: Plecotus auritus; assembly: GCF_963455305.1. NCBI lineage: Eukaryota > Metazoa > Chordata > Mammalia > Chiroptera > Vespertilionidae > Plecotus > Plecotus auritus. Next base: position 33,363,813 of record NC_137777.1, read on the forward strand.
CTTTTGCTTGAAAATGGCAAGAAATCAAATCAAACTAGCTTGAGCAAAAGAGGGCTTTATTAGCAAACAAGCAATAATGAAAAGACCAAAGCATAGTGAGACCTTAGGGTACAACCAAAAAGAGAAATATGTAACTTCAAGGTTCTCCATCTCCCATCTGTGCTTCTCTCCACCTGAATAGGTTGTTCTCTCTGAGCAGCTTCTTGCATTTATTGAAAATATAACCACCAGCTGCTTCTATACCTGATATATCACAGCCTTGTCACCATCTGGGGACTCAATCTCTTCCCAGGTTTATGTTTGCAAAACTTCCAGGGAAGAATTCTGATTGGGCTGGACTGGAAGCTCACCCCTGGATCTCAGTCATCGTGGCCAGGCTGGAGTCGGTAATAAAATGACAACGCCATTCAGACTCCATGACTGGGGAGTGCGAGGGAGCATTTCCTGGAGGAAAGGGTGGTGCTGTGACTGCAGAACTGGGTAGAGGGAGGGGAGGGCAGGGAAGCTTGCTGGGTGACAAAACAATCCATGTTGCCCACGCAGGACTGCCTTTCCAAGTGCCATCCTGTACTATGTGCTCTCTCTTGTTAAACTTGCCCTCCAAATTTCTGATGGCCCACTAAATTACATCTCCATGAAAAAAACGGAAAAAGTATTGTTCAGAGCCCAAGACACAGCCCACTGCCATCAATAAATTGAGTTACTGTGAAGATTTGCAGCGGCTAATATTTAAATATGTCCATTTTACTTGAGCCCTTTTCGTCCATTTTGCTGACCCTTGGCACCAGTTAACTAGAATGTAGTACACATGACTGAGTCTAAACTTCTTACTGAAATGAGCTCTTAACATAATTATTTCACTGAGATGTTTATCTACACTAATAAAAGAGAAAGATGCAAATTGACCGTACCTTCACAATGCCCACCAGCCAATCAGGAGTGAGTATGCAAATTAACCCAACAAAGATGGTGGGTTAATTTGCATACACAGGTGCCAAGCGGCTAGGGGCAGGGCGGGACACTTGCATTCCACACTGCCCCAGCAACTCCGGGCCTCTGGGCAGCATGGGAAGGCAGAAAGGTGGCTCAAGGCCAGAAGGAAAGGCAGTGCCAGAAGCCAGGGGAAGGAAGGCCCATTCTTGCACGAATCTTCGTGCATCAGGCCTCTAGTATACTTTTACTCATTTATGTTCTGGGTTGCTGTGCATGCACTAAAAACAGACCCAGCAGGTTTTCTTTCAGTGGAAGATGCCAGTACTTGTGGGTCATGCATTCATTCCTCTGGTACACCTGCTGCAGGCTCTCAGTCACCAGTGTTGAGTTAATAATCATCACATCTCTGGAACAACCTAAACCTTAAAAGACTGGCCCTTGCCTTAGCATCATCTTCCTTTATGATTTATATCAGGGGTGAGGAACATTTTTTCTACCAAGGTCCATTTGGATATTTATAACATCATTCGTGGGACATACAGAATTATCAACTTAAAAATTAGTCTGCTATATTTGGTCAAACATTTCATTAACTCACCCCTAATGCCTTGTCAGGGCCAGACCAAATGATTTCTCAGGCCTCATACAGCCTACAGGCCAGACATTCCCAACCCTGATTTATGTGAACAAAGTATGATACAGGAAGATTGAAAAATATGCAAAATTATATTTTTCACCATAAATAAGACCCAAAGTAAACTACATTCACATATACCTACACACACACACACACACACACACACACACACACACACACACACCTATCTCTCTCTGTGCTTCACAATAACTACATTAAGGAATTTCAGATTAGCTTGGAAGAAAATCACTATTTCTAAACAGAAGGTTTAAAAACTTTTCTCAGATTAAAAAAAAAGTCTATGAACATTCTCAGCTTCTGATAAAGCTAGTGGTGATTCTATTCAATAACGTGATTCACCTTATCCCTGTATATATGAGATAAATCAGAGTCCAACAATAGCCACAGATTTATAGAAGATGGTGTAATGCACTGGCTGAAAAACTGCACTTGCTGTGCTACAAATGACTACTCTTCAGAATACAGTAACTTTCCAAATTATAGCTACAGAACAAAGCAAAGAAAATTCCATCTGTTAATCAATACCCAAAGAATGCATGCCATTTCCATCTCAGCCAGAGAAATCCCTGCATTAAAAACACTGACACAGCCACTGTCATTGGTGAACCCATCATTTTTCATCAGTATTCATCATTTGTCATTCATTAACCTCCAGATGGGACACATTTGCTAGGAATTGTACAAAAGAAAGTCTGACACCATGGTCTTAAAATAAAAAAGAAATGGTGAGGAAATATTCAGTGAGACCAAAAAATAAAAAAATAAAAGTAAAAAATGGCACAGAGAGAAGAGAAATTCAAAAAGGAAATCTAAGCCATGGAGGAAAGGAGCATTGAAATTTGAATTCCTATTTGGGTTAAATTCACCATCAAATATTAGAGAACAGCTCAAATGCTTCAGAAAATATAATATTCTAGTGGACCAGAAGAAAGGGGGGAAAATAAAAGGAACTATAACTTCATGTCAAAGGTAATTATTTTTCCTCTTATTTTTCTTCACAGTCCCTAACAAATGAGTAGGAACACAAAACACATAGTAGGTTCACAATAATTATTAATAAAAGAATTAATGAAATCATTCTTTAAAGTACTGTGGCTTAAATATTTTTGTGAGGCACACTATGCCAGCTAGGTGGTCTGTACACAAAGGGCTTTGTGTCAGATAAGTTCACCAATGCTGTATAATATCACTTAGAAGATGCACATGGCCCGTGGGTAATACTCCTAGAAGAAAACATAGGGAAACAGATTCTTGACATTGGTCTTGGCAATGACCTCTTGGATAAGACACCAAAAGCACAGGCAACAAAGGCTGAAATAAGCAAGTAAGGCTACCTCAAACTAAAGAGTTTCTGCACAGCCAAGGAAACAATCAATAAATTGAAAAAGCAACCTATAGAATGGGAAAAGTATTTTCAAACCATATATCAAATAAATGGTTAATATTCCAAGTATATTTGAAAAACTCATATAAGTCAATTATTTGCACACACAAAAAAAGCAAATAATCCAATTTAAATATGAACAAAGGAACTGATACGCATTTATCAAAGAAGACTTATTTTTATCTTCCTGGACAAGAGTTCCCTAGACTAGTAAAGTCATATTGATGAAAACAGGACAATATTAAAGTTCAGTTTGTGAAGAAAGCCAAATTGTGGAGTGATGTCAATATTAATGGCAAGCTGTAAGAATATAGATGTCTTTGACTCTCACTGCCAAAGTTGTGTTGTATGATGGCAAAACAAATACTTTGGAGTGATCCAGTCTTAGGTTTGGAAAAACACTTGCCACATATTATTAGTTCTGTGGGCTCAGCCAAGTTACTTAACCTATTTGAATATTGCCATATAATAAAATCTTATTTAAGATTTTTTTAAAATGCAATCCATCAGAACTCAGAAAAGGAAGAAAATAACAAAAAACCAGGAGTATTCGGAGACAAAGGCAAAATACTGAAGTAGATCTAATTGCACACGTTGGTGAAGAAAGCATGATAAAGAAAAATATATTTATCAATAAGCTTCAAATCTCCTAGATATCCATGCTTTAATTTTTGTTCCACTGAAGTACCATTTTTTGTGGAACGAGATGAGAAATAATCCTTTTACTATCATCAAAAGGAAGGAGGGAAAGGGTGAAGCAATCCATCATAATTTATTGATAATTTTAAGAATAATATTTTAGCCTGCCCCAATGTGGCTCAGTGGTTGTGTGTTGACCCATGCACCAAGAGGTCACTGGTTTGATGCCCAGTCAGGGCACAGGCCTGGGTTGCAGGTTTAATCCCAGTAGGGGACATGCAGGAGGCAACCAACTGATGTTTCTCTGTCATCAATGTTTCTATCTCTCTCTCCCTACGCCCTTCTCTCTGAAAAAAAAAATAAAAAACAAAAATAAAAACATATTTTTTAAAAAGAACTTTTTAAAGAAACATTGGAGTTAATTATAATCAAAATAAGCACCACTTAAGTTCCATTAGTGTACTGACCCTCTAAACTATTGACATGTCAGCTAGTCCCAGGCACTAAAGAATATGTACTAATTCCATCTCCTTTACAATGTTAATTGAGCTAAAACAAAATATCCTTATTCATAAGTACAAATTTTCCTATTGCTTTAACTGTGAAAAATACATGGCAGATCAAATATAAATGTCATGATCACCAGCTAAAACATGAGACACATATAATTATAAAGTGACCAACTTAATGAAAAGTGTGCAAAAAAATAAATAAGACATTTCCTTTTTAAGTGACAAAAACAACATAAAAATGCATAAGGTGGCTAGTTGTTTGACTGTGGAAAAGGTATAACTTGTCACACACACACACACACACACACACACACACACACACACACACGAACAAAAAATCCTGTCATATTTGGAGAGGAAAGAAAAAGCAGTAAATAAAGCAGTTTTGTACTGGGTGGTAGCCTGTCACCAGATCTGAATAGAAAGCAATTGGGGATGGGGACTTTAGAAAATAAAGCTCTAGAATCACTGAGAAAACCAAAAGGTTAGACACAGAGACTCACTGGACTGACTTTGGCAAAACTCACAGACTTTGTCACAGAAATAAAGTTATTAAAATTGAAATTGAAATAGTGCACACATCAAGAACCAGAAAAACACTGCAGAACTGAGGAGCCAAACACTTCCCTAAAGGAAATGGAATTGAAAATCACTGCTTTAACAAAACATAAAGAGACGATGTTCGGAAATATGTCACAGTACCTTTTTTATTTTAAAAAAAATTAAAACTGTTTAGTAAAATAAAAATATCAATTTACCAGAAAGAAATACTCTCTGGCTACCTAAAACATGTTTTTCACCACAATCACGTGTTGATTAGGCTTAAGGAGGAAGAGGCAAACATATGAAATACCAATCTGATTAAAGTGTTTTAAAAAGTAAGTTTCAAGAGACCTGAGGGTGTTAACTCACTTCACACACTGGGCTGTTTAAAAGAAAATACAACCAGTCTTTCGCAGTCTTGGTTTTCCTGCACTGTGGCTGCTACCTCTGCATCTGGAGGAGGAGGAATGGAGAAGGGGGAAATGGAAGAGAAGGAGGAAGAATGGAGGAGGAGGAATGGAGAAGGGGGAAATGGAAGAGAAGGAGGAAGAATGGAGGAGGAGGAATGGAGAAGGGGGAAATGGAAGAGAAGGAGGAAGAATGGAGGAGGAGGAATGGAGAAGGGGGAAATGGAAGAGAAGGAGGAAGAATGGAGGAGGAGGAATGGAGAAGGGGGAAATGGAAGAGAAGGAGGAAGAATGGAGGAGGAGGAGATGCTGCTGGAGGCAGAAGAGCCACAGGGCACTGCCCAACAGTTAACTGAATCTGGAACAGGTGCTGATTACTCTGAAAACAACTACATCCGGTCAGCAGGTAAGCATTGAGCCCTAGAAGAAACCAAAGCCTACACCACCCAGTCCTCAGCATGTGTTGCCTATCTGACTAATACCTGGGTCAACAACTTAACGACCGATGCCGGATATCCAGGCATCCCAGCTACAAGGGTGGAATTGTCAATCAATCATATTTTATAAGCCGCTGATGCTCATAAAGAGAACGTTGCAAGAAGAAAAATTGGTATTTTGACTACCAAAAAAATACCAAATCCACCTGGCCACATACAACCCCACTCATCTGCCATCACCTTACTCTCCCATTCTCTTTGGTGGACAATTATTTCCCTGGGATTCACTGCATAAATTCATTGACTTTATGGCTTTGGGGGGACATCTGAGACCATCTTATGTATGTAATTCCAGCAAAATAGTTGAATACAGAAACTAAGGAATGTAGAAAATAAGACCAATTATCTCAGTATGTAGTAACTCTCATCTATGTGGTTAAAAATCTGAGTATTTTATGTCTTAGGATAAAATATTCTATCCTTCTCTCTCCTTGCCAAGTTACTAGTTTCCCAGACTCTAGCAATCTCTCCTATCCTAGATAACCATGTCCCACTCTCTCCTCTTCCTCAAATCCCCAACCCAGAACATGCTTCAAAGCATTTCTAGATTTTTTAAATGGCTGTGCTCAGGTTCTAATGCGATAAGAGAGATGATTCCAGCATATTTTTGCAATTCTATTTGACTACCACCATCCCATCATCAAATAATGGCAATGTTTCACAGTGACCTTGGAGAGGTGATTTGCAAGAACTCTATTGCAGTGTTTTTACAAATATACAACTTTACTTGGCCTACCTAAAAATAGTGGAAGGTCCAGCTCATCACAGGCTGATAGCAGGGAACACAATGGTGACAGACAGAAATCTCAAACATCTCTATAAACACACTTGGAAGCTTAGGATATCATCGTAATACATTTACTTCAACATAAGAATCATCTGAGCCCAACCAGCGTGGCTCAGTGGTTGAGTGTTGACCTCTGAACCAGGAGGTCATGGTTCAATTCCTCGGCCAGGGCACATGCCTGGGTTTTGTGCTCAATCCCCAGGGTGGGGCATGCAGGAGGCAGCCGATCAATGATTCTCTCTCATCATTGATGTTTCTATCTCTCTCTCCCTCTCCCTTCCTCTCTGAAAACAATAAAAATATATTTTTTAAAATCATCTGAGAATTGGTTGTAGTAATCAAATCTGTAGCATCAAATTGCAGAGACTCCTAATATTAGATAAATCTCCAAATCTTTAAGTAGAGCAAAGTAAGGATTATTTAAAATTGCCATTTCTCTGGCAAGCTTTTTAAATTAAAGACAGGTGCAAGAATATAATATACATAAACATATATATGTATACACACATACATATATATGAAATTATAGATGTGCCAAGGGAAACTATTTTCTTGGCAACTGCACATAAAGAATTCATTCTGAAAATTATAACTGTAGAAAGTAAAATTGTGTCTGATGTGCACAGCATAAGTGAAATCTGGTGAATTGCTTTCTAAATTGTAACATAGAAAAATGAAGGGGACAGGCACAGGATTATTTCCCGGCAAGCTAAATGTGCAAACATTAGGAATAAATGAAGATAGGGATGGAAATATAGTACATAAGGACATGCAATAAAGCCATACAAAAAATAGCTTTGGGAAAATCAAATTACATGGTTACGAAATAGAATTCTACTGTTAAGAAAAGTTCTCTCCTAAATTGGCAACAATAAATTCAAGGAGAAGCGGAAGAAAGTCCAAGTGAAAGTACCCAATGCCAGATCTCTGAGAAATGTAGGGGATTTTATTTTCAATTAAAAATATTTAATATTTATTGACTAGTCTCAATATGAGGCATGTTGGAAAGTGGAAATACCACTTTAATGTATAGGTTCCCAACCTTCAAGGACTTTATCCCCACGAAAATACTTAAAATATCTGCATTAGGAGGTGAAATTGGCTTTACGTATTTTCACCTTTATTTCTAATTAATCTCAAGCTGTTCTTTTCTCCCATATTAAGAAATTTCTAGGGAAAAAGAAAAACACTACTGATGATGTTAGCAGGCCAGCATTCCAAATATCTCATCTTTGATGCTTTTTATCACACATAGTCAATCAGCATGTACTAGCCAGCAATACTCAAACCAATATTCTTTATGGCACCATTTGAGAAACTGTAGTGTCAGCCTCCAGGAGCTGCCTTGATATCATAGTCATCACCATGTGCATGTTATGACAACAAAGTCAAGGTTAATGTACTTCACATTCCGCAAAGCCTATCACATAATATTCAGGCATCCTCAAACTACGGCCCTCAGGCCACATGCGGCCCGCCGAGGACATTTATCCGGCCCGCCGGGTGCTGCTGCCTGTCCTGCTTAGCAGCAGACTCATCCCGGGCCCGCAGTGCACATAGGAATTTGTTCATAGGTTTTTTTTTAAACTATAGTCCGGCCCTCCAACGGTCTGAGGGACAGTGAACTGGCCCCCTGTTTAAAAAGTTTGAGGACCCCTGAAACTCTTCGGTAGAAATGTCATCAACTAAGTGGTTTATTTACCCTGAGACGAAGGGAGCGTCTCTTTTTTAACTGCAAGTTTTGTGATTTTCCTTAGCCTTTGGTATTCTCTTCATTGAGTTGCAGGTCAGAAAAAAAAAAAAGTAAAACTCAAAGATGAGAACAGCAAAGTTGTCACTGTGAAACCATTGGCCCATTCCTCAGATGCTTGATGGCAAACAACCAATTAAAAGGGGGGAAAAACTAAGAGAAAACTTACCGTTGCTGTTCTTATTCACATCCATTAGGGTGAAGGTCGATTAGGTAAATGGACCATCATTTCCCTCTGACTCTGGAAATAGACTCCTGGGACCCAAAAGGGAAAGAGAGACCCACGGAGCGGCTGACGACTCGTACAGCTCATAGCAAGGGCTACCTCAGCCCAGGCCGGGAGACTTCTCAGGCTCTGGATGAGTTTCCCTGAGCAGGGAACCAATACCAACAAACGAGAGCAACTTTAGCAAATGAGAGGGACCTGGAGACAGAGATACTGAGCTTTAGCCCTGTCACCTGGGATCCTGGAGCAACAGCCCATTCAGATGAGAAGCAATTCACCCAACCAAGATGAAAACAAATGAGTAAGCAACACACATTCAGATCGTTTTTGTAATAGATTGATAAGCACCCATGAGAGAATGTACACCTTTGTGAGAAGCAGCAAAGGAATTCTTTCCGTAAGGGAATAAGAGATATTAAAAGAGATACCACCCACAGCATTAGCAAGAGGAAGATAACATGTGACCAGATCAGATACAATAATGTATGAGAGCATTTATTGATGTCACCTGAGACCTAATAGATAATTAGCATGTTGATAACTCTCTCCACCCCAAGATAAAAGATATACAGTAGTCCCCTCAGTTCAGATCCCAGAGGATGCCTGAAACCACAGGTAGTACCAAACCCTATACTGTATATACTTTGTTTCATTCTATACAGACATACATACCTATGATAAAGTTTAACTTATGAATAAGGCACAGTAAGAGATTAACAATAACTAGTAATAAAATAGAAAAATTATAATATACTGTAATAAAAGTCATGTAAATGTTCTCTCTCTCACCAATAACTTTCATATTTTTCCGTCCGAATCTATTCCTGAATCTGTGCAACCATTCCTTACTTGAACGGCTTGCTGTTGCTCATTTCAGTAGGTCCCTTGCTGAAGTCTTCTATAGGCTTCGTGCTTTCTGGTGAACACTACTATCAATTGAAATGTGTTTTCTCTTCATGTCTTTCTGCCACAGAATCAATGCCTTTTCCACCTTAACTAAGCTCTTACCATGCACTGTGGCCACGACTTTGGCAGTTGGAGGTGCAACAGCAAAACTAGCATGGATTTCCTTTTCCTTCTTCACAATTTCCGAGATGGATTCGTTCTTACCGTAGGTCGTAGCAACCTCAGCATACGATGTTTTTCTTTTCTTGTTAGGTGGAGACTTTCACCTTTTCACTTAAAAGAAGCACTTTACAGCTTCTTTTTGGTATATCTGAGTTGCCTGCATCACTATTCTTGACCTTTGCGGCCACTGTTAAGTAAAATAAGGTGACTTGAACACAAACACGGCCATACCACCACAGTCCATCTGATACCCAGGAGGGCTGCCCCCTGACTAACATGAGAGTGTCCATTGCGTGGAGATGCTGGACAAAGGGGTGGTTCATGCCCTGGCGGGTGGGAGGAAGCAATATGACTTGAGATTTCATCATGGCTCTCAGAAGGGTGCTCAACTTAAAACTTATAATTGTTTATTTCTGGAATTGTCTATGTCATATTTTGGACCATGATTGACCCCAGGGAACTGAAACAGCAATAAGTGAAACCACAAATAAGGTGGGACTGCTGTAATTAAAAGTTGACATGAGCAGAAGGACATTTTTTTCAACCCTTACTCATTTGTTATTACGGTTCATCGATCTGACCCTTGCCTTTTAAAAAATAAATGAAATAAATGTTTCTTGAAATAAATGTTTCTCTCATAAGTCTCTCATATTTCAATTTGCATTAGATTAAAAATCCATTGTCTATGATGAAGTTAAAAACAGCTACTGCTGAAGATGACACAAGCCAACTGAGACTGGATTATTGTGGATGTAACATTATGATGATGACCACTCGTTTGCTCACTCATTCACTTATTCAGCAGCATACACTTACTACATACTCATGGCTGGCTACTGAAAACTGAAAAGTAGGGACATGGAGATAATATATGTAAAAATCCTTTGAAAAGTATAAGTGCCATAGAAATAACAAAGATGATGATGATGATGATGATGATGATGATGATGATGATGATGCAATCATAGTCTATTGGGAAAAGGCAACATAGTCTCTTTTAATAAAGGAGAATCATATCTGTCTATTAAGTTTAGAAGAGGGATCATTTATCCTCATTACTTATTTAGATTTTCAAATAGCTAGTAAAAATATTCTGCAGAAAGTTCATTTTTCTGGTTCAAATCAGTTAACATAGGATTATGGGGAATGTTTTGAGAGGGAAACAGGTGGGGGAAAAAAGACATTTTCTACAGAGAAGCATTAATCAGAAAATCTCAGAGTGAACTTTTCCTGTTTGTAGCCAACTCTCAACTTCTGGGCAACTAAATAACAAGCTGGCTGGCATCAAATATTCGTGTGAGGGTATGGCATGAAAATGGACAAATCAGTTTAATTATCAGAAATGAAAGAGGATGTGTAAGGTGAAAATCATGGAACAATAGTTTTGAGAGGATGGGTTCCCGTGGAAAAAAACATGTTGTGACATTATTGTCATTGCCCAATTGTGCATGAACTTGGTCAGGGCTGTTCAGACTGTCCTTTCTTCCACTAAATTATGTACATTGTTACGTTGACAGGTGTTGTCAAAATGCTTTAAAATGTTTTTGGTTTGCCCTGCAAGGAAAGGTTGTGACTCAAAGATATGGAAACAAAGGAGGGGTACAGGGTCTGATATGAGGGAAGCAAATATTTCTTATTGCAGGAATGACCACAGTGTTTTCTTTGAAAAGCAACAAGTAAATGCATTTTGCAACAGAAGATTTCACAAGTGGCTGAAGCTGGGATATGTTTTGTTTCTGAGCAACATGCAAAAGCTGGCTTATCACGCACTGGGAAATGCTAGTAAGGGCAGAAAAATTACACAATCCCTTCAAACACAAGAAAGAAATTTGAATGCAAAAGTAGGTTGAGGAGGCCCAAGTTTGCATTGTCCATAGTTATTAATAAGACATCAATTCATCTTTTAATTGCCAGCTCTTTTCTTCTCTTGGGAAAGCAATGGTGTGTCTTAAAATCATAGTGTATTAGATCTAATAGATACAATTGGTCAGTATCTGGGGGAACCGCATGGGAAAAGTGTTGTAAATGAGCAGAGAAAAGGCAAAGCAAGTGAGGTGGAGGCTGTGGGGGATAAACCAGCAAAGGTGGGGACATATATCTAGCCATGCAGGGCCACGTGGGGGTTTTGTTCCAAGAGCAGTGGGAAGGCAGGAAATGTTTCTGGTGCGGATGGCGGCTAGGGTGGAGACGGAGGGAATAGACTGGCATTTCTGAAGCTCACTCTGGCTGCAGTGTGGACAAATGGTCCCAACTGGGCCTGAAGAGAATGGCTCACACGCTGGACAGAAGTTACGGAGCTCCAGGCCAGAGACGGACTAGCTATGACATGGGAGGTGACAGTGAGAAAAGAAATAGATATTATCAGAAGATATTTACAAGTATTTTAATACGTGTATGTAATTGAGGTGTTTTTTTTTTTTTAATTCTGTCTTGACTTGGTTTTCAAGTCTACTTATTGAATATCTAAGTCCACTTCCCCACCCCCTCCCATATAGAGCTTTCACAGGGCATTAATATGCCTGCCCTAATCACCCCAAGGCAGGTCCAGACACTCTGGAACAGCCCCTATGCCCCAGAGCTAGCTGAAATGATTCCAACCAGCCAATCCTCAACCTGCCTCCCTGCCTGGCCTGTTCCCTCCTCCGGAAACCACAGGCTCTTGCCTGTGGTGTCCTCACTCCCTCTGATTCCTCAGTGCAACCCCTGGTGGCCCTGTGTGGTGTGCTGGGTTCTCCCCAGGGAACTGTGAGCATAACAAACTGGAAAACTTTCTAGTTTCTCTCCCTCCATCTAGCCTCACCACACCTCATTCAAGGTAATATGGTTAAAGAGGTATAACCCTGTTAAAGTCTAAAGGCAAATTTGAATTTAGGCAAGTCTCAATCAGTCAAAATATTATTAAATAACTAGTGACCTGGTGCACAAAATTCGTGCACATTAAAAGGGGATTAATTAGCGGAAATAATTTAATATTGCTATTTGCCCTTTTTCTATAATAGAAGTGTCAGAGATGAAAGAAAATTAGTAAAATGTATATGAAAACTTTCCTCCTGTCAGAGTCTGGGGCACACCACGGGACCCAGAGTCAAGTCCCCGCCCACCCACATGCACCTCAAAATCGTGTGAGACCCAGACACGGCCGACCCCCCACCCCCATTGGGCTAGATCCAGACCCAGCCAGTCCCACCCTTGTCAAGCCCTGCTGGGCAGGGAGCGTAGCCTCAAATCCCCTGGCCCAGTGCCAGGATGGGGGTGTGCCTTGAGATCCTCCATCAAGCACCGCCAGGTGGGAGACACGGCCTGAGATCCCCTGTCAAGCCCTGCTGGGTGGGGGGCATGGCCTGAGGTCCCCCATCAACCCCTGCCAGGCAGGGGGTGTGGCCTGAGTTTCCCTGACCCAGCACTGGGGGTGCACCTTGAGGTCCCCTGTCAAGCCCTGCTGGGTGGGGGGCATGGCTTGAGGTCCCCTGTCAATCCCCACTGGGCTGGGGGTGTGGTCTGAGGTTCCCCAGCGTGGTGCTGGGGTGGGGGGCACAGCCTGAAGTCCCCTGTCAAGCCCCACCTGGTGGGGGGAGCAGCCTGAGGTCCCCTAGCCCAGCACCAGGAAGACAGGAAGCACACCTTGAGGTCCCCCGTCAAGCCCCTGGCTGGCACTGGGGCAGGGGGGGTGTGGTCTGTGGTCCCCCAGCCTGACACCAGGGCAGGGGGCACGGCCTGAGGTCCCCTGTCAAGCCCCATGAGGGCGGGGGAGGGCATAGCCTCAGGTCCCTGCTGATTGCTCATTAAGGCTCCTTATGGGAACTTGGCCTCAGCTGTGGGTGCAGCCATCTTTGTGATGGAGTGATGGTCAATTAGCATATTCCCTCTTTATTAGATAGGATGGGAGAGAGGGAGGATCGAAATCTATATGTTGCTCAAACATTTAATGACTCAGAGATAAAAACTTACTGAAAAACTCATAAGGAGAGACCCAAACTCCCCCCCCCCAAAAAAATAATATTGTCCTTTCCTACCAGATTTCCCTACAAATAGCAGAATTACTTGATCTGATTTTTATTTCATTTTATTTCTCCTGTCCATCATCTGTCAGAGATGCTAAAGAACAATTAATAATTATGTGTTCAAAGAACAAGCAGAGAAGCAAGGAGGAGGAATAAAAAGCCTGTGTAATCTTAAACGTAAATAAGTAATATTTGAATAATTGTGTTTCGGTAGAATAACAGCTTAGCTCCTGTCCATAACAGAACATCGATACATGTTTGCTTGAGTGAATAAAAGAACTGACAAGATTATTAAATTGTGCAAAGCCATTAAATTAATATTAATTATAGAGTGAAAAGTTCATATAAAATATATAACTCAAAAATATATTACATTGAATAAAATAAGACCTGTCCCTTTGACATGTGTTCATCTGTTAAGAATCCTAGAGTTGTGTTCACAGTTTAACCCAACTACATATATACATATTCAGATGTATGAATAATTTTGCACATATTCAGTGTGGGATGTATTTATTCAGCCTGATCATAATGCAAAGTCTGAGTTATTTGATGAGTATAAACCCAACAACAGCACATGGAGGATAAAACCCATATTTCAAAATCTGTTTGCAATTCTAAGAAATTCTAGTTAGTTCTAAAGAGTTACTCCTGTTGACAGGGATCCAACTGGGGATTCAGATATTATGACATTTACACTCTTAACAGATAAACACAGGAAGAAAGACAGAGTTAAATAAGAATGTCAGGATGAATTGCACACCATTTTTTAGGATAGAATTTGGTCTTGCCTGTGGGGAATCGTCTCTAATGTACAAGGCGAGAGAGATATAATTTAAGATTTTTAAACTAGACTTTCTTCACATAGAGAAATAAAAGTTAAACATGATGTTTCTCTTGCTTTAAAAGGAACTCAAAAATGGCCAATTGGCCAAATTTCCTTTATAAATGTTGGTATCAATTGGTACCTGGAGTGCTTGTGCAGGAGGCACTCATGGCCCTAGCCATATCTAGATTTTAAAGCCTACTTTTCACTTCATTATAAAAGTTAAGAGTGTGCAGTCCTATTGGCTGATATGCTAGGTGTCCATCTCTGGTTAGTTCAGTTGAATAGATTACATATGCTGTTAATAATGGCCACATGGTAGGATCTCTAGCCTTTTAGTCTTGCTTTATCATTGCCTCACAGTACAGCCATCCTATAAAGCCATGTCTTTGGTCACAAGCTAGATAACAACTGGATAACGACTCTGCCAACCAATGATAAGAACAGCTCAGAATTTCTTCCTACCAATAATAAGGGCATCGTCTAACTTGTGAAAGCTCAGCATCCACTCTTCCATCCATCCCCTCACCCGCAGGAAACTTTTCCAAGGGAAAATCTGATGCGTCTCTGCTGTAACCCACGGAGAGGCTCCCCATCGCTCTTCAGCTGAGAAGAGCTACAGTTCTTACCACACATGCATCCTTGTACATTGTGCCCTCAACCTCGTTTTCTGCCATTTCTTCCTGATTCCATTTGACCCCACTCTTCCCTTCCCTTTCCTGTTAGCCCCATCTCAGCCATAGCGGTCTCACTATGCTTCTTAAGCACAAGAAGCCCCACTCTTTGTCTTCAATGTCCCTTCTCTGTCACCTACTCACAGGTTAAAGCTCTGTATAATTTGGGGTTTAATGTTAGTTTCCCAGAGTGGCCTGTAATTACATGAAGAGTAGGGATAATGTCAATATCTGTCACTGCTGCTATAATATTATAATAACTAGAGGCCCGTTGCAGGACGATTCCTGCAAGAACAGGGCTTCCAGCGGGGTTCCCTCCTGCTACCACCACCCCTCCCACCCCCGTGCTTTCCCTTCCCTCCCGCCACCTCTGTCCCCGACCCCGTGCTTTCCCTCCCACCGCCGCCCCGCAATTTTCCTCCTGCAGCAGCCACCCCCTCACCCCCCCGCGCTTTCCCTCCCGCCGCCACCGCCGCCTCGCTTTCCGCTTTCCCTCCCTCTTCCTTCTATGCTGTCTTCAGTCTTCACTCCGTGGTATGTATGCAAATTAACCATCTTTCATTCGGTTAATTTGCATACTCGCTCTGATTGGCTGGTGGGCATAGCGGAGTGATGGTTAATTTGCATGTTTCTCTTTTATTAGTGTAGATAGTCAACAGAATTAATAATAAAGATATAGTTATAGCCATCTTGGGAGATATTGGGGAAAGCTTTCATCTTGAAGGTCTACTTGGTTATTTAGGTTAAAGCCTTTAGCATAAAGGATTCAACATGGACAGGAAAAGGAAGTATGTTATAGGGACTGCAAATGACAGCTTAGGCCCAGGAATAGGAAAATCAGCCTACTTCCCTATTTAAAATTGTTTCTATCTTAGACATTCCCATTATTTCTGTCCTTCCTGCCATTTACTAAATTGGAAAATAGAAACTTCATAACAAATCAAAAAAGTCACAAGCAATGATAATGTCTAAATAAATATAAAGGTGATAGTTAACTAAACTCATTGTGATTATCATTCTACAAGATATATCGAATCCATGTTGTATACCTTAAACTTATATAATGTCATATGTCAGTTATATCTCAATAGTAAAATAAGTAGAATACAGTAAAAATAGTTCTTCAAATAATAAAATGTCATTGATAGTGAAACAAAATTTTAAATGCTCGTAAGTTTAAATAAAGATCAATTTAAAAATAAGTTAAATGTTAAAATAAGACAAAAATATAACAAAAGGCAGTAGTTTAAGACAATGTGCTGAATAAACAGGACTGAAACCAACCCAGCTATCCAACAGGTATCACATCCCCACCTTTAAGTTTCTTTTTTTATTATTAAAGTATAGTCAACATACAATATTATATTAGTTGCAGGTGTACTACATAGCGATTCAACATTCATATACCTTACAATGCAGTCACCACAATATGTGCGGTAACCATGAGTCACCTTACAAAGTTATTACAATATTATTGACTATGTTCCCTGTGCTGTACATTACATCCCTATGACTTACTTTGTAACTAAAAGTTTGTACCACTTATTCCACTTCACCTTTCTCAACCAAAATTATTTTTAAAGGATCTCTGTTGATCAAGGTTACCACAGGTAAGCTCAAAGCAAAAAGCTTGTTACATAACTTCATGCAACTGATGAGTAAGCATAGTGTCATTCTCCCTTTGGAGCAAAGTCATTCACTATCTATGGTGGAAGGGGATGTGGTCCTAAATACAAGGGCTCCAACTAAGAATATATGACTATAAGAAGGTCACATCTTATAAATATATATATACTTAATAATATATAATTTTTGAAATGGGGGAGAGGGATAGGAAGAAACACATCTCTAACCAACAACCATGGGGCCAGAATAAGGGAAGACTTTTAGGCACACATTAAAATTATTCCCACCTTTTCTTTCATGGAGGCTAATGGTAATAGATGTAATGTTTTAATATAAGAAATGATTCCTATTAGCATAAGAAACTCACAATTCAATTTGTTTTTTATTTGGAAGCAAAATAATATATTTGTTAAGGGTCCCAGACAGCACAGCCTTTTTCTAACCTTTGTTTTGAAATTTGGATTTTCAAGAGAATGTTTAAGTAAGACACAACCTTTTACATCATCTCTTTCTCTTTTTCATTTTTGAAGTTGATAGACTCCAAGATTTTAGACAAAATTTCCTCTCATGAAGTTGAGAAATAGATGGATGCTAAACTGACTTTGAGCTGGAAGTGCTCAGGGAGGACTGACAAATATATTAAAGGTGTAGGGCTCGCAGCCCAGCAGATTCAGCTTCCTCCCCATGGCATATGATAGGCAACATTTTCTAAAAAATTCAGGCTTTATCTAATTATGCAATTCTTCTTCTCTAAGTGTCTCAGAGATACAATACAAAGAACAAATAGATCACTAAATTTGGCAGATTCACTTATTTAAGATCAAGATGATCATCTGTAGAAAAATGCACAATAATATCTGTAAAATGGCCCTCTTGTTTAAGATTATCATAGCAATTTTCCCAACAGTTCATTATTAAATGTGCATACCCATACCAGTGGTTGAAAAGAAAAATGTGATGATGCGAACATATGATTTCTTACCCATCTTCCAACCTCTCAATTCAACCTTTACGTTGCACAATATTAATGATGCTGAAGATATTATTTCTGGAGGGATAATTAAGCCGTATAATAAAAGTTACCAATATTTGTTTAGGCTATTCGAAGACTTAACCCCGTCGTATTTCTGACTCTAGCTGGCTTTCTCCACCACATCTTCCTCTGTCTCTCTGGAGCCAGCTGTCTGGCGACTCACAAATGCTGGCACGCATCTCATCCCAGTGAATCAAGCCATCGGAACACAGTAGTGGCCCCTTCCACCAACACCTCTGGGCAGACCGCAGCTAAGGACCCAGCCAGGTGCCTGCCCTTCATGTGAGACTAGAATCCCATGGCACAAACAGGTGGCAGCAAGGAGTACAGAAAATCACTAGAACCTTTGCTAATTGAAAGTCAAAGCAGTATCATCCCCAAGATAAATGGAAATATAAATGGAGCTGATCCTAATGGAATGCTCAAGATCCAGCGGTTGTATTTATCTGAATACAAATTGATGTGTGTATGTTGTGTAAGTGCAAGTGCACACACTTCTCTCTTAGAGAGTGATCTCTCCTAAATAAGTAACTTTACCAAATAACTCGTTTACCTATTTTAGCAGAAAATGTTTTTAACTCTTAGCCACTTACAATTGAAACTTTTTATAAATTTGTGACCTTTTGAAGCAAAGCACATTGAAATGCAACCCCATCCCTTTTGAGTATGTAGGGCATGGGTAGGGAACCATTTTTCTGCCAAGGGCCACTTGGGTATTTATAACATCATTCGCTTGATATAACTCACTTAAGATAAAGTTATGTTGCTATGAAAAAAACTCCTAGATTTATTGAATTTTGAGTCTCGCCTGTGGTTGCCTTGGCAGAGCCAGACCAAATGACTTCACAGGCCTTACATGGCCCGCGGGCCACACGTTCCCCACCCCTGATATAGGGCAATCGTTATTAATAAAACTATTATCTAGCATATACTCTCTCTATAATATCAATAGACTACATAGCCATTGAAATCTGTAATCTAACATGCCCCATACACAAGGATCCCAGCCGGGTATGCCTCCTCCATCTCCCTGGTCTCCCGTCTACTTGGCTCTGCTCTTATTTCAGCCTGACAATTGCCACTCAAATCTCTAATTGCATACCTGAGTCTATGTCCCTCGTTCTGAGAGGGATTCCTCACTTGATATAAGAGAAAGAACAAGGTGATTGTGACAGATTTTTCTCACTGTTGCCCAGCTTTGTCTCTTACCGCTGGGATCACTGTTGTGCTCAAGAGACTTAGAGCTAATGAAATTCCCAGTGCTCCGGAAGTCTGTCTGTCAGCTGTGGTAGTTCTACTTTACAAAACCACTAATAATTTGGTTTTCATTTAGGGTAATAAAAGCAGTCTTTTGTCTAAAAATATTTTTCTAGAAGCCTAAAAATCCCAACCTTAGGGACACTCATTTGGGTTAACACATTTTCTTGTTCCAGGTTGTTAGTTCAGAGGCCTTCCCACCACCAGGGAACAGAGTTCTGAAGGAAAGAAAACAGGACAGAAAACGTTGGTGGAAAGGTCAACAACATTCTGGAGTAGAGAGAACAGACTTAGAGAGAGAATCGGAATGGGAGCCTTTAGGGGGCCAAAGGTGAGGGGGTGGGGCAGCACCGAGCATCTGGGAGAAAGCTCATCAAGGTGACAGGCAACAAAGAATCAACGGGGTCACCTCTCCCAGTCTCCATGCACACATGTGGGGCTCGTCCTAGTTAAGGGCAGACACCGGGAGGGAATGTTAAAAGAGGAAGCCAGACCATACCTCATACAGAGGCTCTGACAAATGCATAGAGATATTCTGTTGTGGAAAATGGGCAAACATACCAAAAATGGGTTGAAAATTATGAAGTTGTGTAAGCCTATGCCTGTGTTACCCCTGATGGACCAGCGGCAGGTGCAATAAGAACTTAATAGCTGAAAATGTCACTAATAGTTCTCTTTAGAAGGAATTATTGTTTAATTTCAACTATAGTTTATTACCCAAAAAATCCAATTCATTCCCAACATAAAAAGTCATATTTTTGGTCTTGTAAACAGCTAGACTGGTAAATGTTGGGGGGATGTTGGCAGCAAGGACCTACCTTCAGTATTTTGATCAGTTCCTCTTTGGACTGTGCAAAATTGCCCACATTAAATAGAGCAATGCCTTCATAGTGATTTGCAATTATCCTGCCATTATATTGTGCCCCCAAACCTGCAGATCTTACCAAATAAATGTTTTAAAGAGATCATCATCAGATCTTAGCAATTTTATTCCCAATAAATGCTGTGAGTGCACTGCTGTGAATATACCTCTGAAAACATCACATGGCTAGAATCCATAAGCAACATAATAGTTCTTAGGCTCTGAGTAGAAATTTTCCCCTGAAGATCACACAGGGAAATTCAAGCAGGCATGAAACAAAATCATTCTACACTGAAAATTGAAGATTTATATGTTTTGAAATAAGCACAGATGTGGGGATAAGCCCGTTAAAAAGCAGAATAATATTAAATCTAATAGATAAACAAGTAGAATAAAGGTAACATTTGAGAATATGAGAGAATAAAATAAAATTCCTCATAAAATTCTACACAGTTTCTTACCTTTTCGTTGTCTCTCAATGAAGAATGTGAAAAGTACCAGAGTGTTTCCGTTATCTATTGCTGTGTAACAAACCACCTGAAAATGTAGCAGCTTAAAACAATGAGTGATGATTGAACTTGATGCTGTGGGTGGCCTGTGTTCCTTCTGCTCCATGTGGTGTAGGCTAGCATCAATCTTGGGTTGGAAGGTCCAAAAAGACTGGGGTCACCTCTACATGGTGTCTCTCCCTTCATAGCCTCTTCAAGTGGCCTCTCCCTCCAGCAGAACAGTCTGAGCTTCCTTACAGTATGGCAGCTGGGTTCCTGAAAAACAGAAGCAGAAGTTTTTCTGCACAGCATAATTTCTGCCACAATATGGAACTTCCAGATTAAAATGCAGACTAATGTGTGTGTGTATATATATATATATATATATATATATATATATATATATATATACATACACTAGGGACCCAGCGCATGAAATTCACGTGTGGGTATGGTCCCTAAGCCTGGCCATGATCAGGGCCATCTTCCCCAGCTGCCCACAGCCGGCCCCGCCCCCTGCCGCCACCAACCCCTGTTTCCCCGTTGGCCATCAGGTGATTGGTGCCTGACAGTCGGGGGAAGTGATTGAGAGGCCAGTCCCACTCCTCATGTGATCGGAGCCTGCTGGCCGGGGAAAGGGACCAAGAAGTGGTCAGTGCACCTCATAATGATTGGTCCAGCAGTCGTTCTGGTCATTCTGCCATTAGGGTCAATTTGCATATTACCCTTTTATTATATAGGATAGAGGCCTGGTGCATGGGTGGGGGCTGGCTGGCCTGCCCTGAAGGGGTCCCCGGGTCAGGGTGGGGGGGTCCCCACTGGGGGGCAGCGCCAGCCAGGGCAAGAAGCTGTGGATGGTTTGCAGGCCGGCCATGCCCCCGATTGGGGTGGGGGTCCCCGCTGGGGGTGGGGTTGGCCTGGACAAGGGGCCGTGGGCAGTTTGCAGGCCAGCCACGCCCCCAATTAGGGTGGGGTCCCCGCTGGGGGGCAGGGCCAGCCTGGGCAAGGGGCCACGGGCTGTTTGCAGGTTGGCCACGCCCCAGGCTTTGTCAGGAAGAACGTCCAGAATGACATCCGGAAGATGTCGGTCTATCCGGTCTAATTAGCATATTACCCTTTTATTAGTATAGATAAAAGCCTAATATGCAAATTGTCCCCACAGGAGTTCAACAGGGAGACCGATCGCTTGCTATGACATGCGCTGACCACCAGGGGGCAGTGCAGGAATGAAGGAAGGCCCCAGTTGCCGACAGCCAGGGAAAGGAGGCCCCAGCCAGCAGCCAGCAGCTGGGGAAGGGAGGCTCCGGCTGGCAGCTAGAAGGCCCCAATCAGCCCTGATCACTGGCCAGGCCTAGGGGACCCTACCCATGCACGAATTTTGTACACCAGACCTCTAGTTGAGAAATAATAAAAAAATACTTTTAAAAAAACTTCCCTTTAGTATCTTAGAAAGGATACAATAGGAAGTTAGAATCAACAATAACCCAAAGCCAAGAGCAAACAATGAACTTACTTTAGAACCAAAGAATGGTTGCAGAATATCAATTAAAGAAGATAAAAAATGCCATGAATAGATGATGCACATTCTATCTTCTGAATCAAAAATAGTGATAAAAGGAAATAGAGATACCAGTTTTTAGTGCCAACTCCTAATATGGGGACAAGAAAGCTTCACTAACCTAGAAATAATCATTACAATAATGAGAGAGAGAGGGAAAGAGAGAGAGAGAGACAGAGAGAGAGAGAGAGAGAGGTAGTAAAGTGGCACACTTTTTAAAAATTAAAGACTATGTTTTTGTTTTCTACTGTCTTTCTCTGTGCCAAATTTTTGTGATTTTTCTTTGCAAAGATGGTATTTTCAAACTCTCTAGTAACAACTTCCATAAAATGTAAATTGTTCTCGTATTTTTTTTTTCAAAAGAGCAAAAAGTTGGGTCAGATACCTTATCTAAAGAAATAATGGCTGAAAAATTCCCTAACTTGAGGAAGGAAACAGACATCCAGATCCAGAAAGTCCAGAAATTTTCAAATAAGATGAACCCAAAGAGACCCACACCAAGACACATTATAATTAAAATGTCAAAAGTTAAAGACAAGGAGAGATTATTAAGCATATCAAGAGAAAAATAACTTATTATATACAAGGACCCCCAGAAGGCTATCAGCAGATTTTTCAGCGCAACTTTATAGGCCTGCAGAAGAGAATGCCACAATACATTAAAAATATTAAAAGAAAAAAACCTTCCAACCAAGAATACTCTAATCCAGCAAAGATTATCATTCAGACAAGCAAAAACTAAAGGAACTTACCCCACTAAACTAGCTTTACAGGAAAAGAAAGGGTGCTAACTAGTAACAGGAACACATATAAAAGAACAAATCTCACTGACAAAGTAAATATATAGTAAAGTTAGTGGATTAATTACTTATAAAGCTAGTATAAATGTTAAAAAGTAAAAGTCATAAAAATAATGATGATTACAATATTTAGTTAAGCGATACACATGATAAAAATATGTAAAATGTGACATCAAAAACATGAAACATTGAAGGGGGAGTAAATATGTTGAGCTTCAGAACAGTATCAAATTTAAGTTGTTATCAACTTAAAATAGACTGTTACAAGTTATATGTACGCTCACTGTAAGCACAAAGCAAAACCTATAGTAAATACACAAAAAATAAAGAAAAAAAATATATAACACTAAAGAAAAGTTCAAACCACAAAGAAAGAGAAGGAACAGAGAGAAACTATAAAAACAGCTAAGCAAACAACTAACAAACATCAATAAGCCTTACCTATCAATAATTACTTTAAATGTAAGTGGACTAAATTTTCCAGTCAAAAGATATAGAACTATTGAATGAATTAAATAAACAAAGCCTACAAGAAGCACATTTTAGATGTAATGACACAGACTGAAAGTAAAATGATGGAAAATGATATTCCATGCAAATAGAAACACAAAAAAGCTGGAGTGGCTATATACTTATATCAAACAAAATAAACTTTAAAACAAAAGCTGTAATAAGAAACAAAAAAGCACATTACATAATGATAAAGGGGTCAATCCAAGAAGAGGATTTAATATTTGCAAATATTTATGAACCCAACATAGAAGCACCTACATATATAAAGCAAATATTAACAAGTCTAAGTGAGAAATAGACAATAATACAATAATAGTAGGGGTCTTTGATAATCCACTTACTAGTACATCAATGGATACATTATCGAAACAGAAAATCAGTAAGGAAACATCAGCTTTAAAAAACATCTTAGACTAGATGGGCTTAACAGATATTTACAGATCATCTTATCTAAAAGCAACAGAACACACATTTTTATGAAGTGCAATTGGAACATTTTCCAAGATAGATCATGTATTAGGCCACAAAACAAGTCTTAATAAATTTAAGAGGACTGAAATCATATCAAGCATCTTTTCTGACCTCCATGGTATGAAACTAAAAATTAATTACACAATGAAAACTGGAAAATTCACAATTGTCTGGAGACTGAACAACATGCTATTTACTGATTAACCCTTCAAGGAAGAAATTTAAAAAAAAACATCTTGAGGCGCCCTGACCGGTTTGGCTCAGTGGATAGAGCGTCAGCCTGCGGACTGAAGAGTCCCGGGTTCGATTCCGGTCAAGGGCATGTACCTGGGTTGCAGGCACATCCCCAGTGGGAGGTGTGCAGGAGGCAGCTGATCGATGTTTCTCTCTCATCGATGTTTCTAACTATCTATCCTCTCCCTTTCCTCTCTGTAAGAAATCAATAAAATATATTAAAAAAAAAAAAAAAAAAAACATCTTGAGGCAAACAAAAATGGAAATATACTATACCCAAATGTATGGGATACAGCAAAAGTAGTTCTAAGAGGGAAGTTCCTCAAGGAACAAGACAACTTTCAAATAAACAAACATCTCAGAGAACTAGAAAAAGGAGAACAAATTCCATGCATGAGGGCTCCACCTTTATGACTTAAGCACCATCCAAAACCCCCAACACCCGTTACCATCAATCTTGGGCATTAGGATTTCAACATATGAATTTGGGAAAAACACAAACATTCAGACCATAGCATCCACGGAATGTTAATTTTAAAATATAAAAATTGTTGAACTGTATCTCTTTGAGGTGAGAGATGCAATATGCCTAAATTTAAGTAATGTTTAAAAAGGAGAAAATTCTTGGTCTTTTATTATTACTATTATTATTATTATTATTGCAGCTCTATAAGACAAATTAATGATAGGACTTTATATTTTTAATCAATTGAATAGATACCAATGTCAATGTGTGGAAAATATTTGTTAACACTTGTTCATGTACTATTTTTATCCATGTCTTTGTGGCATTTGGTACAATTAACCTTTTGAATTTATCCTGAACATTTTTTAAAAGCAGAAAGTAAAGTTCTTGACATGTCAAAATACAATTAAAATAAAAAGGGCAACAAGTTATTCAAGCAAAATATTTTCAACAAGTATTACAGACCCAGAGGGAAAAATATATATATTATATAAAAAACTCATATAAAGGCCTGAAGTCCATGCATGGCTAGATCAGAATAAGTAAAACCTGTACCTAACAATCACACCAGGAAACAATATCAAATATAGGGAGAAAATGTCTATATAAAAATTATTAAAAACATTATAATACCAAACGATTTTTTAAAGACTAAATATTCAACAACATAGTAATCATTAAGGAAACTGTTATGTCCATTAAGTTATGCTGATCTTAACTATTATGCTGACATAACAAGGGGTAAATTAAAATTAGATGAGCATTGGAAAGTTTTTATTGAGTCAAAAAAGAATAGTATAAAGATCTAGAGAATGTTTATAATCTGCATAATGTATGTGTGGAAAATACTGGGGGAAAATGTATGCCCAAATACCAATAATAGTTTTGGAGTTTATTAAAGAGAATATGAATGATATTTTGGATTAAGTTTCTCTATTCTTCAAAGTTATTAAACTTTCACTGTTTAAAATAAGTATTTGATAAACATACATACATATTTATATATTTGTAGCCTGTCCTCAATGGCCTCAATTTCTAGTAAATTTAAGATGGGTCACAATATGTCAAAAGCTTCCTTTCCAATCTTAATATCAACTACTTGCCAACAAGAATTCTCTGTTACACTGGGTGGAAGCCCGCATGACAGAGAAACAAGATAAAGTGTCTGGGTTCTTCACTCCAGAACGCTTCTATAGCGGCCTTTGAGGAATGTTTTTGGACTTCTTTACAAGAGAAAGACCTCCTCTCTTATTTAAGACACTGTTTTCAGTTGGTTGGTGGGAAGGGGCTTCTGTCACACGGGGCTGAACACATTAACTGATCACAGTAGCATTAGATTAGTAACTGACTCAATGGGCACGTGTTGACCGTTTTCTAAAGCATGTTCTTCCTCACAAAACAAAGACCTAAGAAAGGAGATGTTAAAATCCCCATTTCACATGTAGGAAAAGCAATGAGGGGCCGAGAAAAAATAAATAAAGAATTCTCTGCCACAGAGCCCCAAATTTTCCTGAGTTTTCCTAAATCCAACTCTGCCTTTTCCTCTTTCTCACATTGTTTTTCATCTCAAGAATTTGCTTGGCCTCATCTTGTCTTTGCTTACAAAAGCCTATATGTTGTTGAAGGTTTAACTCAAAAGTCACCATATTTATAAAGCCTTTCCTGATTCCCTCTACTTATTGTGATCACCTTAGTTTTGCTTACATTTACCTTTGCAGAATTATTTGTGCTGTCGTGACGGGGATACCCTAGATAAAGCTGGCCTTGAAGCAAATGGCATTCTTCAATGTCAGAAGCAACCAAATGATGTTTCTCTCTCTCCCTCTCTTTCCCTTCCTCCCTCTCTAAAATCAATAAACATATCATCAGGTGAGGATAAAAAAAAATAAAAATAAAAAATAATTTTTAATGACAATGTCCATTTCAATACATTGTTTGAAGAATACAATTTGTCCCCCCCAATACAATTTCTGATCCTAAAATTCGTGTTGATATATGTTGTAAGGTTTGTGTAAACTGCACCTGTTTAAATTAAACACAAAGCAAGGACATGTTTATGTAGAAGAGCTAAGTGCTCTGCATTCCCCAGTTACTCTGGGAGATCATTGGTTCACTTTGGAGGCCATTGGTCTTTGCAGCACTATACATACAAGGAAAGCCCTGAGGGGTGGCAAGCTACCTGTCCAGGTGGGCAAAGCTGCCATTCTGTCTTGTCTAACTTAACTCCTTCACCTACTGCCCCCCTCCTCCATACTCCCTTTTCATTGCTTTCTCATCTCTTATTATTCAGCACAGGGCTGTGAATGAGTCTCACATATGGTACCACACATAGAAGATGTGTGTCGAATGCATGTTTAATAAACTAAACTGGGTATAGATCACCAGCAAATTCCAGCTCTTAGCAAAGCATAACTCTTAAAAGGAGGCTCTACTAACACAGCGACTAACATGCCTATGCTGAAATCTTTAAAAGATTAACTTCAAATGTGTTGTTATTTGTTTGCCTGAGACATCACAGATCTTTTTGAAGGTGTACAATTCTAAATAAATTGTTTGGTCAAAGATCTTTGATCTACTTCCTTATTTTTATTTTTTATTTGGGGCATGTTCAGTGAAGTGAAAAGGATTCTACAAGTAATCAGGAGACCCAGGAAAACTACCCTCGCCAAGTTGTTCTCTAACAAAACCATACTGTGTAGGGGTAAAGGCTGTGATGAAGTGTCACAGTGAATCCAGCTATCCCAACAAATCAATCCATCAGCCTAATCCACATGCAAGAGTTTCAAAAACAGCAGTTTTCTGTTTCTCAGTGATCAAAGTGTCTGTCATGTATTTTGGGCAATGAAGTAAAACATATTCTTAATATTTGGCCAAGACTTAAATCCTCAAGAGCCAAGATTCAGAGCAAATATTTCCACATTAATTGAAAAAGTTATTGTCAAATATATTTCATGATTTATTCATGCAGAGTAGTGCTTCTTGTCTTCTACCATTCATTCCAATGATTTTACAAAGAAGCCAGAGGCAATTTTCAAAATTGGGGTGATATTTAAAATCAGGGTGACACTGTTTTTCTCACATGCAAAAATAATTTCTTCTTCTTTTATGCTAAATATCTTCTCCACTGGGTGATTTTGCTGATAATAATCTTTCTTGCCTAGCTCACAGGTTAGTTATGAGGATCCAAAAAGAGCTAGCATATAAACTGCTACATAAAATGTAAGGGGTTTTATAAATATTGTAGATTATGATGATTGTTATTATTAGTCATCCAAAGTAAGACTCAGGCATCAAGGCCTCAGGAGATATGGAACCCAACTGAGGGGGTTGATTTTGTCTTTTTCTTATGATTGTGTGTATTTTATTTTTTTAACTTTTAAAATATATATATATATATGTATACATATATATATATATATATATATATATATATATATATATATATATATACTAGTACTTTAATATATTTTTATTGATTTCAGAGAGGAAGGGAGAGGGAGAGAGAGATAGAAACATCAATGATGAGAGAGAATCATTGATCAGCTGCCTCCTGCACGTCCCACACTGGGGATCGAGCCCACAGCCCGGGCATGTGCCCTTGACCAGAATTGAACCCGGGACCCTTCAGTCTGCAGGCTGACATTCTAGCCACTGAGCCAAACCAGCTAGGGCATATTTTTTATTGTTGATAGTATTATAGGAATTTCCCACCCCCCTCCCTCGTCCCTCCTTCTCCCAACCCCTACTCACTCACCCCCAGATATTCACTACCCTATTGTCTGTGTCCATGGGCTATGCATATAAGTATATAAGTTCTTTGGTTTATCTCTTCTCATCCCCCATCCCCACATCGAGGTATGTCAGTCTGTTCCATACCTCCCTGCTTCAGGTCTTATTTTGTTGGTCAATTCATTTTGCTCATTAGGTTCCATTGATAAGTGAGATCATGTGACATTTGTCTTTCTCAGTTTGGCTTATTTCACTTAGAATAATATTTTTCCAGGCCCATCCATGCTGTCCCAAAGGGTAAGAGATCCTCTTCTTTACAGCTGTACAGTATTCCGTAGTGGAAATGTACCACAGCTTTTTTATCCATTCATCTACTAATGGGCACACAGATAGGGGAGAGAGAGAGAGAGAGAGAGAGAGAGAGAGAGAGAGAGAGAGAGAGAGAGAGAGAGAGAGACCTCTGATTAAGGTGTTGTTCTGGAATAAGATCACCTGCGTGCAGTTCTGCCTCCGCCCACTACTAGCTGCATAAGTCACTTAACTGATAAAAGACACATTTTTACTTTGTAAATGTGGGATAAATGGTATTTTATCAGATTTCTATATTAGTAATTTTATTTATGTGAAGTACGTACTACATATTAAATGCTCATTTGTTAACTATTATTTTACTAGAGTTTTATTTCAAGTTACAAACATGCGACTGGTAGGTAAATAAGTCCTGGAGTGTTAATGCACAAAACAGTGACCACAACAATAATACTGTGTTATGTGCTTGAAAGCTGCTAAGATACTAGATCTTAATTGTCCCCACCATGAAAAAGAAATTATAATTATGTGACTGACACCATAGGGGAGCTAGTGAACACTAGAGTGGCAATCATATTGCAACTCATAAAGTATCAGATCAATCTTAAACTTACACAATGCTGTATGTCAGTTACATTTCAATTTTTAAAATGCCCACAAATTTGAAAAACATGTTTGTGCTCTTCAGTGTATACACACACACACACACACACACACACACACACACACACGATTTACCTTTAACAATATATTAGATTTACTCATTTTAACAAGTATCACATTCACCATGCAGAAGGGATATAATTTATATAATGAGGTAAACTGATGGGAACTGGTTGCTTTGCAGCTTAACTATACATCCTTTGAGCTGACACGAGATTCAACCTAGTTTTTGACATTTAATAGCAGACCTTGACATATGATAGCAGTTTTAAAAGTCTTATCTGCAACAGGCACTTTTACTACTCTTTTGATAGTATTTCATAGTTTATTTATTAAGCGAATGTAATGCATAAACACTACACTAAAATTCCCTTAAAAACATTTCTCTTTTTTCTCTTCCCTGTGTCTCTTTCTACTCTAGTCTTGCCACAAGAATTACAGTAATTTTAAAAAAATCTAATAACCAAAATGGCTGCTTTCCCAAAGCTCAAAAAAGAATTATAATGTGAGTAGCCTAGCTATTTTTTCTATTTACAAAGCAGTCAAGAACTAAATCTGACAGATTTTTCAGAAATAACTTTGCTTGTCAGCATCAGGGTAATGATTCCAGAACAGTTAGGCTAAATGCCTCAGACTTTTCTAAACACACAGCCAATACCATGTTCTTTTCCATTTTATGAACTGCCGTTGGCATGGAGATTTTCCACATCCTCGGAGCGGCTATGCTACTACTTCTGTTGGAAGGACTGGCGATTTAAGTCAATGTAAGTTGCTCTGACAGAAAAGCGTGCCTAGAACATCCTCTGGTGGCGACAATGAGAATCATCCCTTGTGATACAACCGAAGGTTCATTGCCCAGCCCCATTCCTCACCACCTGCTCTTCCCAGGAAACGTACATAACACCAGAGAAATCAGCAACTTTCAAAACATCTCAACTCCCTAGCCACAAGTTAGTCATTCTGCTGTCGACGTTCTTAACACGTGGTGGCAGCCTCTCCCCACAGGTAAGTCTGGAAGTGAAAAGTAGAGACCTTACAAGTCTGTTTTTAGAAAGACAAAGTCTCATATGATACCTCTCCACTAATTTCCACAAAGATAAACAAATTATTATTCCACTAAAACTAAAATCTTTAAAATGATCTCACACACACAAAGTAGAACCCATAGTAACAGAGTGTAGAATGGTGGTTGCTGGAGAATGGGGGGAATGGAGAGATGTTAGAGCACACACTTTTCAGTTATAAGATGAATAAGTTTTGGGGGCCTAATACACAGCATGACAACTATAGTTAACAGTTAATAATCCTGTATGGTCTACTTGAAATTTGGCATTCTCACCACACACAAGAAAAGGAAACTATGATGGATGTGTTAATTAACTTCGTTGTAGAAATCATTTCACAGTGTATACCTATAGATCAAATGATCTGTACACTTTAAATACATACTATTTTATTTGTCAATGATACCTCAGTAAAGCTGGAGAAATATAAATGTTTAAAATTAAATATTATTTCACAAGCAAAAATGAGAAAATTGCATTGTTTGGATGTCTTTGTTATAAAGTTAAAGTTCACTTGGAACTATCCATTCTGAGATGCTGCAGTGACATTTCCCCACCTGATGACTGTGGTCTTCGATGCTTCAAACTGCAAACCCACAGGGACTGCCTCTTTTCCCAGCAGTAAATTACAGAAGTCAGTAAACAACAGCAGTCTTCCTGGGACCTGAAGGGCTAAGTTATCAATTATGAATTAATTAAGCTTATGTGGCAATCACACCCGGTGAGTTGGGTGAGAAGCGGCATTTGCTGAAAGCAGTGATGAGAGCTATTGAGAGCTATTCAGGCTGATACGGGCCACATGTTCTTTGTATTTCTTTACACATCACAGAATGAATTAAAACTAATGAGGCCGGCTTGTGTTGCTAATTTCATTAATGATTTTGATTAATGTAAAGTTTTAAGGATGTGGCACATGACTATATGTTGAATGTCATAGAACTGACAACATTTTATAGGTCACCTGGATCCCTGAGATCTCCTCATCCACAGGAATTACTATTTTGTAAATGTTTCCTTTGTAAATCCTTTAGGATGTAAAGAAGGTAAATATGAACACGTTTTCCTGATTCATGGTCTAGAACCGTGGTTGGCAAACTGCGGCTCGTGAGCCACATGCAGCTCGTGAGCCGCGGTTTGCCGCTCTGTTGACTAATGAGTTTGCCAACCACTGGTCTAGAGTGTTAAATTTAAGGCAATCATAGGTTGCCAATAACAATACTACGATTTTAAAGATGGGTTTGGAATAAAACATAACCAACAGCACTTCCCACACAGTGCAATACTCCCCACCACTTACCCTTTTTATTGGTTGGGCATTCTTCAATTTCAAGCAACAAAAGCTGAACTCTGGCTATGTGAAGCACAGGGATATTTAGTAGAAAAATCTAGAACAGTTCCCAAGTCTGGAGAGCAGACTGAAAAACTCAGCTTTGAAAAGGCAAGAAAAGGCAGCTTCACAGAGTTCATGTGGTTTCACATGTGCAGGATGGTGATGCTAAGGACTGGAGGAAGGAGACACAGAGATCCCTCTGCTTTCCCTCACGGAAGGGCAGGCACCTGACGTTACCATCTCCCCCAGACTAGGCACAGTGGGGGAGAAGCTTTTTCCAAAGAGAAATTGGACGGAGAAGGGGCAATGCATACTGGGTAACCATACTTTGAGAAATATTACTTGGACATTGCTATTTGGTTCACTGTCCTACAATGGTTTTACTCCTTTAACATTACTGAGGTGAAGTGATAAGGGTTTGGTGAAATTTTATAAGATACTTTATAAAAATACTGCCCATTCCTCCAGATGACACCCATGCACTGTGGCACAACCATGCTAACTTTGCCTACTCTTTCCTTAGGGAGGAATGTGGCTGCATTTTACCTGGGCTAATGGAGAATTCTAAGGTGAGTTAAGTAAAATTTATACACCATAAGGTCTAGATATCATGTGCCCACAAATCAACTGTTTGGAAAGACAGAAATATTTGACATAACAATATTTAGGAAAGACAAACATAGACATTTTCACTTCTTTGCATTGCAAGTTTTATGTACTACCTTATCATATCAAAAAAGTCATCAGGTTTATATAACATTTGATTTGTTCTTAATAAAACCGTGTGCCTATTCTCAATCCATTTGATGGTAGAATTCTGAATAGACTATAAAAACAAATTTCTAGAGTTAATGATCTAAAAAATTGCCATTAATTGAAGTACAAGCATTTATTTCAATTAAAGAATGTCACAATATTTAGTTTACATCTCAAAGCTACCGCAGTAAATCTAATCAATGGCATAATTTATACTGTAGAGCAATTTGAATAATTTAATACACTGTATTTAATGTTGGTCATTAGATGTAATTGCAAATTTATACCATTATAAATGCAATATGTGCTGTACTATTCTTTATTCTGTTTATTTCCTGTCACATTACCTACTATTAATAAACAAAACATACAAAACCATCTCTTTTTTACCAAATAGCCTCAGAGGAAGTTTAACCAGTGTAATCTCATGGGCAAAATCCATCTTTCATAAATAAATTCATAAAAACAACAGACTTCATACATATTCAATATGTAACTACTCAGGCTTACTCAATAAACTCAATTATCTATATTCTGATTTCTCGTTTTGTGCCAAGTAGCTTTTATTAAGGCAATATTCAATTTATATAAAATAAAAGCAAAAAAAAAAAAGACATATTATTGCAAGTCTGCATTCACTTAATGCTCCCTTCTCCAAGAGGTTAGGGTAAACGTGATCAGGAACAAGTCATGAAGAGATGATATGGGGAGATGACACTTTGCCGCTGTGATCTCCCTCCCCAAACCACAGCCCCATCAAGCCATGAAAAAACATCAGGCCAACCCAAATTGAGAGACATTCTACCCAATACATGACCAGAACTCCTCACAACTGTTGAGGTCATTAAAAAGAGAGAGAGAGAGAGAGAGAGAGAGAGAGAGAGAGAGAGAGAGATAGCCCTAGCCAGTTTGGCTCAGTGGATAGAGTGTTGGCCTGCGGACCAAAGGTTCCCGGGTTTGATTCCAGTCAAGGGCACGTACCTTGGTTGCAGGCTCCTCCCTGGCCCAGGCCTTGGTCGGGGCTCGTGCAGGAGGCAACCAATCAATGTGTTTCTCTCACATCAATGTTTCTCTCTGTCCTTTCCTCTCTCTTCTACTCTTCCTTAAAAATCAATGGAAAAATATCCTCAGGTGAGGATTAAAAAGAAAAAAGGAGAGCATCTGAGAAAATGTCAGAAAGGAGGCTAAGGAGACTTGACAGCTAACATAACCTGTTGGTTTCACGAATGGAATCCTGGGACAGAAAAGGAGCAGTGGAGAAAATAAACAACATGTGAATTAAGTGTGGACATTAGTTAATAATATTGTGTCAATATTCATATATTAGTTATGACAAATGTACAGTGGTAATATGAAATGTTAGCAGTAGGAAAGCTGAGTGAGGAGTATAAGAAAATCATGTATACTGCCTTTTCTACTTTTCTGTAAATCAAACATTATTTTAAAATAAAAAGATTATTTAAAGTTAGAAAAAAAACAATACCATCAAAAGACAATCTGGGAGAAAATATTTGTAACATAATAATAGACAAATTATTAGTATCCAGAATATAGCCTCCAAATTGATTACGAAAAGACAAAAATTAGAAAAGTGAGAAAAGCATCAGAACTGGTATTCCCTAAAGACATATACAAATAGCCAATAAAATGAAATTACATTAAATGAAAGTACTGACCAAGGAAACACAAATTAAAATGACTGCTTTTTATTCATTATGTTGGCAAATGTAAATGGACTACATCTGGGTCAAAATGAGAGAAAATGCATTGCTATGCAATCAGTGCTGGTGGAGCTGTGGGCTATGCAGCCTCTTTGGAAAGCCATTTGACAGTATATGTTAAAATTACAAGTGCTCATACTCTTAAACCCAGAAATTCCAAATGTTATTTTTTATCCTAGATACCCGTTATCACAAAGAGGGTATGAGGATATTCATTGCTGCAATGCTTGTACTGGTAAAATTTTAAGTAGAGCAGTTGTTACACAAATTAAATGGTATGACAGGTAAATGGTATGACATATATATACAACATATACGATAGTTATATTTTAGTTTGAAACATGAAGCAGATCTATATGAGCACACATGGACAGATCTCCAAGATTTTGAGGAAGACAAAAGCATGCTACAGAACAGTAAGTTTATTGTGACACTTTAAAAAATAAAGAGAAAAGAATATATACACCCCTATGTTCATTGCAGTGTTATTTACAACTAGAGGCCCGGTACACGAAATTCGTGCACTTGCAGGGAGCAGGCCTAAGCTGGCAGTCGGACATCCTTAGAGCTGCCACAGAGGCGGGAGAGGCTCCCACCACTGCCACAGCACTCACCAGCAGTGAGCCCGGCTCCTGCACTGAGCATCTGCCCCTGGTGGTCAGTGTGCATCATAGCGACCAGTCGTCTCGCTGTTTGGTCGATTTGCATATTAGCCTTTTATTATATAGGATAGCCAAGATTTGGAAGCAGCCCAAGTGCCCATTAGTAGATGAGTGGATAAGAAAGATTTACACAATGGAATACTACTCGGCTGCATAAAAGAAGGAACTCTTACCCTTTTGTGACAGCATAAAGGGACCTGGAGAGTACTATGCTAAGTGAAATAAGCCAGTCAGAGAAAGACAAGTATCACATGATCTCACTCATATGTGGAATCTAATGAACAAAATGAACTAACAAGCAAAATAGAGACCGATTCATAAATAGAGAGCAGGCAGACAGTTGTCAGGGAGAAAGGAGTTGGGGGGCTGGGGAATGAGATTGAGAAAAAAAAAAACCTCATGAACAGAGACAACAGTCTGATGATTGCTGAAGGGAGGAAGGTGGAGGAGGTAGAGGGGTGTATAGGAGGGTATAAATGGTGATGGATGGAGACTTGCCTTGGGGTGGTGAACACACAATACAGGGGACAAATGATGTGTTGTAAAATTTTGCACCTGAAACTTGTATAATTTTGTTAACTAGTGTCAGCCCCAATAAATTCAATAAGAAGCAAAGTTATAAAAATAAAAAAATAAAGAGGAAGAAATGCTGATAAAGTTACGCTTTATCTGGAAGCACATTGAAAGGAACCTGGAAGCTGCATGCTCTGATGATAGTAGTGGGTAAATCGTGGGAGTGGCAGGTACAGCACGAGTTAAGGATGCTTTTCCAGGAGGACTCTAGCAGGTGCTGTGCTAACGTGGGGTCAGCAGCCCGCTCTCGCACTGTAGCTGTGTCTGCTGGTTTCTGAGAAGATACATCCACTGCAGACAAATTCATGGCTCACAAAATTCCCAAAATTTTAACAACTGTCTCTCCCAAACCAGCACAAGCTGGCTCTAGTACATCACTGACTCTAGTCCTTCTTTTTTTTTTTTTAACTGGATAATTAGAAATTATTTTAAAAATTTAAAAAAAAATACTCTATCTGAATTATCGAGGGACATTCCAGAGGCAGAGATTTCCTGAATTGTATTAAAACTCTAAATTCCACAAAATGTTCCTGATGTCACTTAAAATGTCTGTGTCAGCAACAGCAGTTCTAGGGTGATCAGATGATAATGTCTCTGACAATGGTATAAGTGACCTTCAAATAATTTTCATAA
This sequence comes from Plecotus auritus, assembly GCF_963455305.1. NCBI lineage: Eukaryota > Metazoa > Chordata > Mammalia > Chiroptera > Vespertilionidae > Plecotus > Plecotus auritus. The sequence goes on from NC_137777.1 coordinate 33,399,466, forward strand.
TTTTATCCACTTTGTCATCATTAAGCTTCATGATCCGGCTGTATGACTTAGTGAGATAATTAAGGATGTTGTCTTAGTTTTCTATTCCTGCTGTAACAAATTACCACAAACTTGGTGGCTTAAAATAACATTTATTATCTGACAGGTCTGTAATTCACAAGTCGGAAATGGGTCTCACCAGACTAGAATCAAGGTGTCAGCAGGCCTGCATTCACTTCTAGAAGCTCTAGGGGAGAATCCTCTTCCTTGCCCTCTCTAGTGACCCGTTCCTTAGCGGTGACCCTTTCTTCCATTTTCAAAGCCAGCAATAGCAGCCCTTTTCACATTGCATTTCATTGACCTCCTCTCCCGCCTCTTCTTTCCACATTTAAGGACCCTGCGATTACCCTGCCCACCTCCCCCTGGATGATTTAGGATACTCTCCCCATCTCGAGGTCAGCTGATTAGCAGCCTTAATCCCATCGGCCACCTTAATTCCCCTTCACTATGTAACCAAACACATTCTTCACCAGTTCTGGGGACTAGGATATGGACATCTTTGGCGGGGAGGGGGGGGGGGGGCGGTGAGGAGTGCGAGGAGGAGGGTCATTAATCTGCCTACCACAGAAGAAGGAAGTGAACCATTGGAAGAGAATGCCACCAATAAACTGCCTGCCTCCCATTCCAGCCAACCTGTTGGATTTGCTGCCTCTTCTCCAGGCTTGGAGGAAGGGTTACAAAGAAAGTTGTGCGCTGGTTGCTGACCATTTGTAATGAGTGTGTGAGTTTTTCTGGGAACAATGAAGCTGGCCTGAACTGTCTGATGCAAGGTTTCGACCAGATGAATTAGAGTGGGACCGCCAACTGCCAAGACTTTTCTTTCTGATGAGTGCAACAATAGCAATGTGACAGGACTATCAGAATCATCTCTGGAGCCATTTGGTACTGACGTGTTTTGGTTACTTGGCCTGATAATACATGAGTTAAAAAAGGGAAGCAATGATTTTGCTCTGGCTCCCACAAATGCTGGATTGTATTAGCCGGCACTTGTGTTCGCACCTAGATTGTACGATTCAAGCAGCAGTGTTCCCTTGCTAGTTCCAAGCTCAAGTTAGCAAAGAGGAAAGGGTGGTAAATATGCTAGAGCAGTAAACAGATCGTGGGGGAACGTCTGCCCTGTGCTATGGTGACTTAGACCAGGACTGGTCAATGGAATTCTTAAACCAGTGTTGGAGCCTGTGCATCCCCTGTCTGTTAACCTTTAATACAATAGGAAGAAGAAGGATTTTGTCCAGATTCAAGTATCAAAGGCATTATAATATTAACAATGAACTCTACACAGGCAAGAATTAAACAACAAGAGCTTTAACTGCACTAAATGGGAAATCAATGTTATGTTTATGAAAGAACTAAGGGGAACATAAATGAAGGTTTAAAGATGCATTCAGTACCACCAATATGATGAATACACACTGACTTGTGCAGACAGTCGGTAGGATACAAGGAGCTTAATCAGGTAGGAAGGAAAAAAAGACTCACATTATTCTTTCCACACAGGGAAGGAATTGGTTTCTTTTAAAATACTCTTTTATCTATTCAACTAATTAGTACAGACACCGTGATATAGTCCAGGTCTCTTGATGAGTGTGGTTTGCATCTAATTTAATACTATACTCGTTTGGTTAAAGTACTCAAATGGTTGCAAGTTTGTTAGTTGTGAGATCCATCGTGGGGATCAGGTCATGAACCCAGGAGCTGGGTCTCACATGGCGTTGAGGCTCAGGTGCCTGCTGTGGCATCTTGGCCCAGGGCTGCAGGTCTGTCTCCTTCCTGACCTTTCCGTGAACTTATGTCGTTGAAGAACCTAGGAGAACTAATGAAATATAATCTTAGTCTAAGATGGTTTAGGCAACTACTCTGTTCTTTCAGTCCCTCCTTTTTGTACCCCTCTGATGATCTTAAGAGCAAACTGCACAGAAAGCAAAATGGTACTTGAATTTTTGAAAAAAATTATGGTTGTCTCTGCTTCAAAAAATGTCTAAAAAAACGCTGAAATGATCAATTACTTTTCTATTCTACAAATAAGAAAATACAAATCAAAGAAAAGCTAATTACTCTCTCCCCAAGGTACACCAAAATGCAGTGGTTTCTTGTAAGTGAATGAAGAAAAAATCCATTTCTGTACCTATTATCTCATTTTTGTGTTGTTTTGTTTTAATATAAAATCTCTATGAGGAGAAGGTAATGTGATGAAGTAAAAGAGGCATAAGGCAGAAAAAAAAATCACAGATTCAAAATAATTTTAATTCCCTCATGAATACATATTCTTATATCTAAAGCCTAGGTATGATTTTCATCCCCAGTAGAAAAAAAGAAATATATCTTGTGATCCAGTTATAAACAGACCAGTGTTTATTATTGTGTTTCAAAGGAAATAAATTTTAAGTAAACTAATATATATACTACTTATTTGAGTAGTATTGTATTTCTAATCCTAGAAGCATGTGGAAAAATAGTGTAATGCAAAGCTTCATTTTCCCAGAAAGAATGATGTTTTAACCAGAGGAATAACTGTAAGATACTTATGATTAGCTGTAATAAAGTTAAAGAAAGAGTTAAAATGGAAAAAGATGATAGTCTGTCAAGAAATTAGAGTTAAAAGGGAAGAGGAATTCTTATGACTTGCTGCAATTTGATTGTATCATTTTGTTGGAATGAATATCGAATTCGAGGAGGCACAATTACAGCAGCTCTTAGAAAAGACTGAATTCCATATTCAATGATTAATAAACTTAAATTTTTTCAAAGTAACTTTCAAAACTTATTACTTTTATCTACAGCATTCTATAAGATCAGTCACATAGCTCTTGAATAGAGTCCCCAGGGGATTATATCTCCGTGATCAAAATCTCTCAGAATCTGTAAAATACCATCAGTATAATCAGAACAAATTACAGTGTAATATCTGTATAACTTCTCCTGTGCAAAAGTGTAATTACTTCCTATTAGTTGCACTCCCATATTCTAAAAGTAGTATGAACAAAGAACATCATGTATAGAAATTATTTTTAATGTAAACATGACTTTTTAACTTGGACAATATAAATACATATATTAATCAATTAAAGCTCTAAAAGTCATCTGACTCAGAATGTTAAATCTAAAATATTTGTAATATATTTTTATTGATTTCAGAGAGGAAGGGAGAGGGACAGAGAGACAGAAACATCAATGATGAGAGAATCATCAATCAGCTGCCTCCTGCAAGTCCCACACTGGAGATTGAGCCCAAAACCTGGGCATGTATCCTGACCAAAAATTGAACCCTGACCACCTGGTTCATAGGTCAACGCTCTACCACTGAGCAACACTGGCCAGACTAGAATAATTTTTTTTAATGTTTGCTGTATACAACAAGGAACTTAAATAAAAAACTAGAACATTAATCATATCAGTTTTAATCAAATATGCAAAAAAGGAATGTAAATGCTTGGTCCAAAATTAACTATTAGATCAAATTAGCTTCCTAAAATTAAAGCATTTAATGATACGAATAGATTGAGGAAAATATACACATATATTACTAAACAGTACAAAGGAATCTCATTCATTTGTAGCTCACTAATCAACTCATATGGATAAATACCACAGAATGTTATAATTTATAGAGGCCCTAAAGATATTCAAGAGAAGATTATAACATTTGGGACCTCAAATTATTTCTATATTTCAGTGTCCAACAAGGTCAGAGATAACCAAGCATTCAAAAAGCAAGATCCTATGAACAAGAATCAGCAGAAATAACAGAAAACTGAAATACACCTACAGGAACCCAAGGTGGTAGACTTATCAGACAACAGCAAATGAAATTATTATTATAAGCCAAGTTTAAAATCATAAGCTGCAAAATGGTACTATTAAACAGTGGCACATATTATTTGGAGAAGAACAAAGTAGAAATTATAAAACTGAAAGATACAATAACCGAAATGAAGAACTCAGTGGAAGGCATTATCAAATTACACTCAGCTGAAGAGAGAGTAAAACAAGATAGGGTAGAAGAAAGCAGCTGAATGAAACATGAAAAAACAAAAAAATAGAAAATATCCTATCTAATAAAGAGGGAATATGCTAATTGACCATCACACCCTCACAAAGATGGAAGCACCCACAACCAATAAGGAGGGAATATGCTAATTGACTGCCATGCCCTCAAAGATGGCAGTGCCCACAGCCACAAGATGGCAGCACCCAGTCCCCTCAGCCCCCTAGCCGCCCAGGGCCAGCCTGAGGCACAGGCAAGCCTCGGATGGCAGCTGCCCAGCTGCTTAGGGCCAGCCTGAGGTGCAGGCAAGCCTCGGATGTCAGCTGCCCAGCCGATGCCCGAGGCGCAGGCAAGCCTTAGATGACGGCTGCCCAGACGCCCAGGGCCGGCCAAGGCTCAAGTAACCAGGACCAGCCGAGGCTCGCGCTGCCAGCAGTGGCAGCAGCAGAGGTGTGATGGCGAAGTTGCCTTCCCCTGATCGCCAGTCGCCTCCCATCTCTGAGGGCTCCCAGACTGTGAGAGGAGACAGGCCGGGCTGAGGGACCCCCCACCCTCCAGTGCATGAATTTTCATGCACTGGGCCTCTAGTTTTTTAAATAAAAGTGGAAAAGATATAGCATAAGACGATTTATCATATGCCCAGTTGAAGACATAGAAAGAGAGATCAGAAAGAATAAAGCAAAAGCAATATTTGAAGAAACAATGGCTAAACATTTTCCAGAAATGATGAAGGATATCAATTCACATATTTGTGAAACCTAATGAGTACCAAGCTGCAAAGTATAAGAAATACATGTGTATTTATCATAGTGAAAGTGCAAAAAATAAAAAATATACAATTTTAGAAAAAGCTAGTGAAGAAAGGATAGATTTATGTAAGTTATACACACAAAGAAACAAAAATAACAATGCCTGTCAGCACCTTTGTTGGCCTGATAAAGTCTTTATTTTGACATTATTTCTGAAAAATATTTGTCTGGATATAAAATTTTGGGGCAATGTTTCTCAATAGGAAAATGCTGCCATTAAGGACACAATACTGGTATCAATAAAATTTATAACTTGCCATTTTGGGCTTCTTACACCCTTGAACCAACATGTAAAAAAGGGGTTATTTTACTATTTCCAACGACCAAAGGGAAATTGGATTGTTGCTGCACATTGGAGGCAAAGGGGACTATGTGGAGAACCCAGGGGGTCCTCAGGGATGCCTCTTGGTACTTCCATAGCCAATAGTAAAAGTTATTTATAAACTACAACAAAACGCAAAATATTTGAGGACTTAGATCAGTGGTCGGCAAACTCATTAGTCAACAAAGCCAAATATCAACAGTACAATGATTGAAATTTCTTTTGAGAGCCAAATTTTTTAAACCTAAACTTCTTCTAATGCCACTTCTTCAAAATAGACTCGCCCAGGCCGTGGTATTTTGTGGAAGAGCCACACTCAAGGCGCCAAAGAGCCACATGTGGCTCGAGAGCCGCAATTTGCTGACCACTGACTTAGACCATTCAGAAAACACTGGGTCACTCACCAGGTGAAGAATCTAGAGCAGCTGAGATTCTAACAGAGCACGAGGGAGATATGAGATAGGCATTTGAAGAAGGAACACAGATAACAACTGCAATCTTGTGACCAATTACAAAAATTCGAACTGTAGTATCTTTGCATATTTCCTTTTTGTATGTTTTGTTTTAGACCCTAGCCAACTTCTTTCTTCCCATTTTAATTTCATACGTAAATTATTAGAAGTTGACTTGAAATTTCAGTTTTTAAGTAACAGAATAATCAAAAGATCTCTGGCTAAATATACTCAGCAAGTGATACAATGAGTATTGTGACTGTGTCTATTCTTCCTTTTGGGGGAGGATAAGTACTTTGACTTGTCAGATGGATGGCTGTATCTTATTAGGTGCAAATATAGGGTGTTTTGTTGGTGTACAGAAGCTCAAACTTGCGTAGAAGAGTGTACTAGTATATGGAAGCTGAGTCATCGACCGGTGGACTGTGCAGGTTACCAACTCATTTTCTTATCTCCGAATTCATACTTCAATATCTGCTCTTCAAAAAATAGATGTGACCCTTTTAATTATTTTTTCCCTTTGCCAAGTGGTTGTATGTTAATAAAGTGTGTGGGACAGACGCTACAGGAGAGAGACAAGGACTTCCCATCCTGGTTGTGGTGTACTCATTTGGCCAGAGACAGCAGCATGGAGCACTCCATGGCCAGCAACTCGCTCCCCTACCCTGCACCCCGTCAGGGGCTTTTGAAGCAGAGTTCCTCCCATGAACCTCCTCTCCTTGCAGGGCTTTCCCCAGCACCCTACTGTATGGAATTTTTAGCAAGTTCCAAGGACATATTTCCAGTAAGTTCCACAGCAGGGCACCGTGGTGACTTCTCGGCCATTCCTGAGCCACAGCTGTGCCCTCGCCATGAAATCTGGATGTCAGCCCTTGGGTGCTCTACCTCAGCCCTGGTGGCAGTGACTGTGCCTTGGAGCTGCTCCTCCTGTATTCGTCAGAGTGCTCTTTCCTTCCTACTAACCAGCCTCTCGTTACACCAATTCACCATGACCGTTCATAACTTCTTAAATGTTCCCTTAAAATTCCTTTTCTGTTCAGATTACTGGGTGGCTTCTCTCTTCTCATTGGACCCTGGCTGCCACACTGTGGTTTTCTTTATACCGTTGCTGAGGTTTGTTGATTTTTTTTTTTTTTTTTTTTTGCATCCTAAAACATTTTTCTAATCTACCAGCTTTTTTCTCTTATTTGGGAACTCTAATTAAACATATATTAGATTGCTTGATATTATATCATGAGACACAGAGATTTTGTGGGGATCCTTTCAGCTTTTTTTTTTTTTTTTTTTTTTTTTTTTTTGTCCCTCACATTATTTTGGTAATTTCTATTGCTTTGTCTTAACTTCATTGATCTTCTGCAGTGTCTAATCTGATAGTAATCTCATTCGCTCTATTTTTTCTGGATATTGTATTTTCCAACTCTCAAAGTCTCATTTGGTTCTTCATTTGTTTACTCATTTCTTTTATCATCTTTTTCATGCTTTCTTTTACATCCTCGAACATACTTAAGACTTATGAATGTTGTCTTAACATCCTTGGCTCCTAATTCCTTTAACTCTGGTTTGTGTGGGGTTTTGTTGTTGTTGTTCTTTTATACTGATTGAACCTTCTCCTGCCTATTGGACATATTTTCCTACTTATTTACAGAGTAATTCTTTTAATCATGTACTGGCCTCTGTGAATTTTAATTCACTGAGTGTTGGGCTGTGTTTCTTTCCTTTAATCAGTATTGGCTTTGTGAGGGTGCTTTCACTTGCACATCATGTTGACCTTCTCAAGGATTGCTGTGAAGCTGCATTACAGAGGGCCCAAGCAGATTATTCTAGACCCAATTTAGCCCTGACACAATGGTGTGGCGTCTGAGAATTCGGCCCAACATCCCCCTCAGATTTCTTCACTCAAGCTGCTGAGAATGCAAACTGTCCACAGTCCCCTGTGAGCTCTGAAAATTGTTTAGCTCATTGCTTCCTAGTGGCTCTTTTCTTGGTTTATGAAGATTTACTCCCAACAGATTGGTGTGTCTCTACAGATCTCCAGAGCTCTCTGCACAGCCCCGTCTCTCTAGTACTCTGACCAGAGTTGGGGTGTCATCCTGTACACCAAGCATGTTAAACACACAGCCCGCAGGCCGCATGTGGCCCACAACAAATTTTTTTTGCAGCCCAGCCAATATAATGGTAAGTAAGAAAACATTAATTTTATCATTGCTCTTGTACTTTATACTATACTTTTCTAAATAAACCTACGTTTCTATGAAAATTGAAGCTTGTGGGTTTTTTTTGCAGCCCACATAAACTTAAACCTTGTTTATTTGGCTCATGTTAACCTTTGAGTTTGACATGCTTGCTGTACACCAAGAAGTGGCAGGGTTGGATCCCCTATCAGGGCATTTGCAGGAGGCAAACCATCGATATTTCTCCCTCACATCAATGTTTCTCTCCCCGCCTTCCTCTCTCTAAAATCAATTAAAAAAAAAAAAAAACTAGTGAAACCTAGTTGGAGAAAAAAGAAGGGTGGGAGGAGAAAGTAAGGAACTGGAAGTGGATCAAAATAACCTGAACAAACGAATAGGAAAAATCTTTTTAAAATATTCATAATTGTTTAGAAATCTTTTGAAGTTTTAAAAAATCTAATGTCACATATATTATTTATGCAGTTATCACCCACCGATTTAAAAAATAAATAATTGCAAAAAGCTATTTTAAATTAGGTAATATTTTTAAATAAGGTTTATTTAGTTACTAATTCAAGAATATGTTTACATACTTGCAAAATAGTAGCATATAGGAGATTAGATAGATAGATAGATAGGAACATAGACATAGATATAGACATAGATATATAGATATATAGATATAGATATAGATATAGATGATATAGACATAGATATAAGACATTATTCATTTGGTTTACAGGCAATATTTGAAGCATCTTTGATTCTGCAGATCCCGTATAATAATTTTAGAGGCTCCGTCACCCCTTTCCATCAGTTGTATCAACAATAATCTAAAGAGAAGTTTTGTGTGTTTTTTTAATTTTTCAATTACAGTTGACATTCAACATTATTTTATATTAGTTTCAAGTGTACAGCATAGTGGTTAGACAATCATACAATTTACAAAGTGATTCCCCTGATAATTCCAGTACCCACCTGGCACCATGCAGAGTTATTATAATATTATTGGCTGTATTCCTTATGCTGTAATTTATATCCCGGTGACTATCAATGTTTACTTCTTAGTCCCTTTAGCTTTAGAGAGTAGTTTTGGCTTTAGATGGAAGATGATTAGAATAAATGGGAAAACAATAACTACAGAAACTCATAGCATGAGTTCAGTTAAGTCTTCTGTGGACTTAGAAATGGATTGAGAAAACCTATTTCCCAAATGCTAAGTGACAGAGCAAGGACTCCAAGTAATCGGTTTGATTCCAAAGCTTGCTTTCCTTCCACTAAACACAGCACATTGCTTGTTGAACACTGCATCGTGTACCCAGTGCTAGAATGGGTAAAACACAGTGAAGGCCAAACTCAACACAAACCCTAACGTAAACCTGAGATCAATCATTTGATGTATTACACTAGTAGAGGGTTATTTTTCATTACTCCAAGCAAGATACTTCCAGGGAGTACGAGGGTGAGCAAATAGACCTGGTACAATGAATGTGGCAGTCCACCAGTGTGGGTGGGTCCCTGCTGAATGGGCAGTACCTACAGCTGACTCACTGCCTCTGCCTCAGTGTGTGTCTCATTCACGGATCCTGAGGCCACCTGTAAATATAGCTCGTCATTTTGCCAGTTTTAATGAAAAGAAAATGAGGACAGATCTGGATCAAACATCCCAGGAGGGGACTAAAGAAAGGAATCAAATAACCTGATGCTTAAACTCCTAATATTCCTGACCAGGGACATAAACAGCTAAGCAATGAAATCAGAATTGTTATTCATATTTTCAAGTGCTGACCCAAATCCCATTTGGAGTAAGCTTCTGTACAGTCCTGCATCTGTATTGAAATGTAAGCACCATGCGGACGGAAGCTGGTTCACCACCTCCTCATCACTCTCTCTTACCTATGCTTAAGCTCTCATGTATTTATTTTTTAATATATTTTATTGATTTTTTACAGAGAGGAAGGGAGAGAAATAGAGAGTTAGAAACATCGATGAGAGAGAAACATCAATCAGCTGCCTCGGGGATGTGCCTGCAACCAAGGTACATGCCCTTGACTGGAATTGAACCCGGGACCCTTCAGTCTGCAGGCTGACGCTCTATCCACTGAGCCAAACCGGTTAGGGCAAGCTCTTAAGTATTGTAGGGAAGTGATTCATTCTTAAGATGAATCTTGGTCTTCTGCTCAAAAGACCCATGATCCCAAGTGAATTATGTTTATAGTTTACACTAACAGGAAAGGAATAAAATCCCTGCAGCCATTAACTCAACAGTATTTATGACTCTCTGACCTTCCTCACCCCAAGGTTAGTGGGGCTGTTTCAAGCCCTTCACCCATGGTCACTGTTGCATGCCATAGGTAATGCAGGTCACAGTAATACATTTCACTTTCCCCTGTCTCATGTCATTCAGTCATCACCACACATCTTTAAAGTAAACAGTATGATTGTTCCAATTTTACCAATAAAGAACCAAAATGGTCTTGTCCAGACTCAAACTAGTCTAAATAAAATGAAACAACAAAGGTAAAAGGAAAAAAAAAAAGTTTGATCCCATATAATTGAAATGTCTAGAACTGGACCCAGGTAAGTTTAGGTGCAGTGACTCAAACACATTCTATCTTCTTTCCAGGAAGCTCCAGCAAAATTTCCCGATTGGCTCAGTTTGGACCACGTGTTCCACCCAGAATAATCACTGTGGCCATTAGGATTGAGAGTTTAGAGTGCCCAACCTGAGTCATATTAGGGAGGAGATACAGTTTGGGCAGCCTTGTTAGGTAGGAGAGTGATAAATCCTAAAAGAAAATTGCTGAACAGGCTAAATGTGATAGAGCTCCAAAATACTAAAGCTCATAAAAACCACATTCCATTTGCCAAAACCGGTTTGGCTCAGTGGATAGAGCATCGGCCTGCGGACTGAAGGGTCCCGGGTTCGATTCCGGTCAAGGGCATGTACCTTGGTTGCGGGCACATCCCCAGTGGGAGGTGTGCAGGAGGCAGCTGATCGATGTTTCTCTCTCATCCATGTTTCTAGCTCTCTATCCCTCTCCCTTCCTCTCTGTAAAAAAAATATCAATTTATGTGAAAAAAAACACAAAAAAACTACATTCCATGAACAAAATTCCATAGCCACTGAGAGGCGAACACTTGAGTGCGTAACACAGAAGTATTTACCAACTAAATAAACCTGAGCCTGTGTTCTCACCCCCAAACCCATGCCCTTTCCACTGCACTGGAAGCCCCCTATTTTTGAGCTACCCCAAAATTCTCAACGTGAACAGGGTTCATCATGTGGATTGACATAGAAAATTGAAACATAAAATGGTAATTCATAGAAGGATGCATGCATATAAGCCTAACCAATGGACACAGACACCAGGGGGGTGAGGGCATGAGTAGGGGGGTGGGGGACAATGGGGGGATAAGGACATACTGTATATGTAATACCTTTATCAATAAAGAAAAATTTAATTTAATTTTAAAAAAAAGAAATAAACCACACACAAAAGAACAAGGGTACATGATACTTCCCTATTGTCAAACGGTTTCTCTTACTCCTGGATGTAAGGATTTGCTAATTGATCTTGCTAATACTTTGAAAATGAAGCATTTTCAGTGCACTGAGCCCACCAACATCACAGGTAGTTTAGCTCAATAAGAGGGAGAAAAATGCTCCCGTAGGAGACGGGGAATAGGACCATTATGCTGCCACTATTTCTGCCTCTGTCTTTCATCTATTGTGTTTCATGTCCTCTATTTTCCTCAGATTCTATCAATAAGAACGCTTGATTTGAATTAGGGAGAAAATGAGTGGCTAGTGTCTGGAGCATGTTTTAAAAAGCTGTTTTATCTTTCAAAAATCAAAATGATTTTAATTTTCCCTTCAAAGCGAAAAGGAGGGGCAAACCTGCCAGGTGTCGAGCACGAAGGGAGACATTGGCATGCGTGCTCCGACACTAAGGTATTTTTCTGGTGTCAACAAACGGAAAGCTTTATTTTAAAAGTTGCCAGATTCTGCCCAAGCTTCCCCATTCCATTCTGCTCCACTACAAAAGGAAAAGAACCGATTCTCCTTTCTTTATAATCCAGGACTCCTGGAGAAAGACTGAGGCACCTCGTCTGGCTTTGAGGTAAATGTGTGACTTACATTAACATTAACATTAACGGGTGGGCTTTGCACCGAAAGAACAGACCCCATGTTTTTAAATGCTCGAGCGATGATTCACACACGCTGCAAAAAGCCTTTTTGTTTCACGCCCACTGTTGCAGTACTCGGATTACGAATCACAGTAGGCTGTCCTTTTAAGACAGTTCATCCATCCACAGTCAATCGAGAATGCTTGTGCAGAAAAAGATGTCATGGCACAGCAATGCACTGTGCCAGGCATGGTTCATCACTCCAACATTAAGGGAGGCTTTCGGGCAACTGTCTTGTTAGATCACTTTAAAGAGAAAGACTAAGCTCATTGAAAACCTGCTTGCGGTGCTATCTTTCCTCTGGTAGGTTGAGAGAGGAAAAAACATCATAGTGTTGCTCCTGGATTTGCAAAGGCGGAAGAAAACCCAGTGAAATATGTGGACATAACAACTAATCCTGATATTTCTTTTATCCTATATTTACTGCATAAACAGAGTGACACTGTTTTTATGTTCACTTATCAGTAAGAAAAATATGTAACTTTACAACCTTTTAAATAAAATAATTATGGAATAGAAAGAGGTATTAATGGTTTTTAAAAGATCCAATAAATCATAGTCTTTCCAAGTAATGTTTGTGAGTTGCTAAAGATATGAAGAAAAGAAATGAGTGAAATTAATTCTAAAGATGAGTCCCCATCATTATGAGAAATAGAGCAGTAGCTCACATTAAATGAAAAATCACGCATGTAGCATAAAGTGGATAGAATAAATCAATCTTTTACAGGAATACAAATATCCAAAGGAGTTCTGTTTAAAAACAAAAAAGAGCATTAGAAGACTGGTTGCTGATAAGGGTGGGGCCACAGCACCCTCGGGGATTTGCCCACTCTCCTGGGCTTGCTCCAAGTCTCGAGAGATGGTACACCCCTCGGCCTGAAGACCTCCCTATTCAAGCAGCTGCTTGCTACCCCCAACTCTCCATCAGCAGGCGGAGGAGAAACACCCAGCACCCAGCTCCTCAAATTTGCCTTGTAGATGCCCATCTCCAAAGTCCTTTTAGATTGTCCTGTACTGCATGGGCCTGGAGAAAACGGCATCTACAAGGTTACAGGATACCGAGGAAGAGCTGAGGGCACCGGTGTGTCATAACGGACCCATGCATCCTCTTAAAGAACACTTTCAGAAAATAGCACAAGATCGAAAGCTGATAGGACAAGCACACGCCCATTAGTTTTTATCGAAAAAGCACGCCCATCTCGAGTGCATGGCCCCTAATAAGTGTGTTGTCAGCAAGTTGAAAAGAAAAAAGTTGATGTGGTTTTAGGACAATATTAGGCCAAGAAGCTGCCGGGTGTTTTTTAGATTGCAAATATGTTTACCATGAATTCAGCACTGAGAGCTGAGAAAAGATGGGGTAGAAAGACACACACACAGAGAGAGAGGTTTTATTTTACGTTTCCAAAAAGATAAGTAAATTTGTATTTAGTTGTTACTGAGGTTTGTGCCTGCTAGTAAGCTCAGGATCTTTTATCTCTTTGAGGAATCATCAAAGGTGTATGGGAGAACACTGTGCTGTGGGAACCTATCGCAGAGATTGAAAACACAGTCCTTATCTCTAAGGGGTTTAAATGCTACCTGGGAGGATTAGCCATGAGCACAATAAGTATAATTGAGAGGGGGCGGGGAGAGAGATTGGGGTGTCACTATTTTTTACTTCATAGAGACTAAGCAGAAAAACTTGCAAATGACTCCCCCCCAAAAAAGTAAACGGGGCAGCAACTTACCTTGCATCTGGATTCATGGTTTGTTAGATGAGTGACTCACAGAGGGTAGAAGAGCTTGGGATGAGGGGAAGGAGGAGCCACAAACACCTGATGTCAAGCCAGGGGTACCAGTCCTACCTTCTGCTTCTTGGCTCTCTCTGAGCTCTCTCCACCTGCCCATACTTCTGGGTGGAAGGCTTGCCTGCCTCCAGTTTACCCCATTCTAATCTAGCAGGAATAACATGGGGGTTAATCTGCAGAAAACATTAGTCCATGTTCAAAACTCTTCTGGCCTTGTTGCTGCCTCTGTTTGAGGGAAGCGGCTGTGGGAGTTCCCCCCAAGGTGGTGGAGCAGGAATATGCTGTGCTCCCCTCCTACAACCACATCAAAATTACAACTAAATTACTGAGCAATCTACCTGGAGAACTATCTGAGGACTAGCTGAACCGAATGCCTATAACTAAGGATATAAAGAAGCCCCGTGGAGACTGGGGGAGGGGCTGAGAGACTACCCATGCTGGTCCCACACCCACGTGTGTCGGATCAGAATCAGGAGAGAGAGCTCAGCTGCAGAGGGAAGCGCCTCCCCAGCCCAGAGCACCAGCTAGGGAAGAGAAATCCCCTCAACACCTGGCTGTGACAATCAGTGGAGATTCCCTCCAGGGGAGCCAGAAGGCGGCTGGAAACCCAGGCATCCTCTTAAAGGGCCTGCACACAGACTCAGCCCACCCTTGACCCTCTATAATTCCCCACCATCTGGCCCCACGACATGATGGGAGCACAAGAACGTATTACCTGGAGTTAGTCACAAAATTTTGCTCCAAGACTGATGCTTCAAAGACCACTTTGAATCATTTAAGGTATTGACCTGTATCTACTACAGTCATTGCTGCACTAGAGGTCTGGCCTCATTGAAATTCTCTGCTCCTTTGGTGGAGTCTTCATGGCTTCTTTCATTTCTGCACTTACAGATTCATCCTATTATAGATCACTTTCTGCCTGGAGGCGCTGTTGCCCTCCACATGGCTGTATTGTGGCTCTCTTTCCACATCTCAGCTGGAGGGAAGGTACCACAGCTTCCTGCTTACAGTACTTGTGTTCCTGCCTCACAGGGAGATGATGGGAACTAATGGTGTTGGGGAAAGTTTGTTTTGTTAAGAGTATTGTGCAACCCATTGGAAATATCCTAAGGGAATTCAAAATAAAAGATACTTCTTCATCAGATGCCTAAGTTTGACCACACATCATATTTGACACATTTTTCTTTCTGGTTAAAAAAGGAAAGAAGGTTACCCTTGGCTAAATCAGAGGACAGAATTAAGGAACGCCAGAAATTAATTATGTCAGCCTAGCTGGCCTCTTTTTAAAAGGCGAGTTAGAAAAAGAGAAGGAAAAAGTTTCCTCTGGCTTAAACCCTTAAACTAATTCCCATCATACAGTGATTTTGATCATTAATGATATTTAATACAAATGCATGAGATGGTAAAATTACAGGCCACCTGTCAGAAGAAAAGGCCTCCAAAGATGAAGTGTGAGTTAGCAATGGTGGGTCTTACAATCTTCTCCGGGAGGCCCTGAGGACAGAAGAACGCAAGGCTGGAGCCCAAGGCTCAGAACTGGACTGAGAAATAATGGCATAACCAATGTCCACAGGATGTTTTCAGTATGTCCTTTGTGCAAGGACTGACAGTAATAATCATCCTAACCTACGTGGGGATGCACTGTCCCCTGGAGTTAACTGCCCGCCTGCTACTTGTCTCTCACAACAGAGGGCCACTTCGGACATTTTCTCACACTTACACAAATGAGGAAATCACCTCCTTGGTGCTCGAGAAGCACTAATTCCTCTTCCTGGGAAGGCCAATTTCCCTGTAAGAACTGTATTCACATTTCCTTTCTGTGGACTTAGCAAATAAAAATGTGTGAAATTAAAGGTTTTTTGTTTGTTTTTTTTTTAACCTGGCTCCTGTTTTTCCCAAACTGAAGGCTGGGCTTGGCCACCATGACTACCGTTCCCTCTCTGCAAAACCATCATAAGTCTTCACTAGACTTGCATATGAATTTTTAATAGCACCTCAAATGTACTTATTGGATATTTGGAACTATTCCACATAAATATAACTTCTAAATGTAAGTAGAAAGAAAGGAAAAGAAATCATGTATGTTATAGGGTTTTTTTTGTAGTAAGATTATTTCATTCAAATGAGATTTGTTCAAAAAAATATTTGCAAGGAAATTTATTTGACTGAAATTGCACGGAGTCCATTTTCATCCCAGTCTTGTGCTATGATAATATCGTGAATTTCCTTTATGCCAGGATGAAGCATCTTTATGTTATAAAAGATAAAGTGTTTTTCATGCAATGTATAGACTGATCTGCATTTTATAAAATATATATATACATACACACACACCTTTGGGCCAGATTCTAACATAATTTCACAGGAAAATTCCTATTGAGGCTGACTAAATTGCAATATAATTTGAAAGCAATTAAAGTTGTGCAGTAGAGTTATTCTGGAAATGAATCAGGCCCCCAAGGTATGAAGCAAGCATATTCAGGTCTTTGGAACAGCTCTAAGAAATTTCTGAAGTTCTACTGACTCACTAAAACTACAGTGTTCCAGTTGGGGAGTAAGAACATTGCAAAGCAGTAGTTTATGCAGATCCACTTAAGTTTCAGAAATCGAAGTTTCTTAAAACTCAATAGCATCATTTCCAAATGAGTATTCCTGTATGACCCAACATATAAAACTTCTAGTGTGCCTTATTAAAATGTAATCTAAGTCTGATATGACACAAAAATTTCTAATTTAAAACCCTCATTATCTCAGTGTGAGCCCGTTAGGAGTTTCATGCCAGACACACAACTCTAAATAGAGGAAAGGAACAGGAAAAAAGAGAATGCTTGTGTGTGCATATCCTCAGGGGCTGCATTACATCATCAGTGTATAATGCCTCTTCCTGTTCATCATACCCTCTACTATGACCCAAGATAATATTCTGCATTAATAGAGGCTGCTTTTTAATCATGTCAATATTTGCTATATTAATATTTCCCACTAAATGTGGATAGTTCTAAGGAAAATGAACTATCCTCAAGATGGTTAAGTTTCAAGAGTTAAGAGTTAAGACATGAAAAGCATTAATTAGCACATACGAATTAATTGCTGTTAATTAATTAGAGAAATAAATGATGAAATAAAATTGCAGAGTTATTATCTCAATAAGTTAATGCCTGATATGTCAACTTCATTTTCATTTTAAGAAACTTTAAATTATAAAAGTGCATGAGTCTACCCTTAATTACAATGTTGATATTTGACACAAATTTTTGAAAAATGTGCTTATTCAAGTGAAAATTTCAAAAGGGAACTGGGAGCCTAACAGTTTGAGTACTATGCTACCCTAAATGATGGAGAATTACACCCAGAATGGCATTGTGAGGAGACCCCAGATTTGCTGCCCCCTGTAAACAACTCTCACGGGTGAATAAAAAGAATTTTAAAGTGTCTGGAAATTCTCCTAAGGACATACAGCAAGTAGGGAAACATTTACTGAAGAAGACCTCCTAAATCTCAGTAAGAACAGTGTATTTGGAATTTGAGTCACAAACCCACTCTTTCCCTTCCCTCCCCAAAGTTGACATGATTAAATCTCCACTCTAGGTGGGGACAGCCAAGAAGATGGGGCTCCCTTTCCCATCAGTCCCCAATCAAGGAATATTAGAAAGGCTGCAGAGGCTAAATCCCTGGGGACAACCACCAAGAGGTCATGAGCCTCTTCTTCCACACAGCCCCACTCAGAGAGCAGAGGTCCTACTACGTGCACATGGAATACAATCTAGGATAAACCATATGCTAGACCATAAAACAAGTCTCAGTAGATTTAAGAGGATTGAAATCATGCAAAGTATGTCCTCTGATCATGCAAGGAAATTATAAATTTATAACAGAAATCTGGGAATTCATAAATAGGTAGAAATTAAGCAATGTGTGCCTACATAACCATTGTGTCAAAAAAATCACAAGGCAAGTTAGAAAATACATTGAGATGAATGAAAACAAAAATATAACATACCACAAGTTATAGGATGCAGCTAAAGCAATGCTTAGAGGAAAATTCATAACTATAAATGCTGTATTACAAAAAGATCTCAAATCAATAGTCTACCCTTTCACATTATGATACCTGAAAAAGGACAAATGAACCCCAAAGCAAGCAGCAGGAAGGAAATAATAAGGACAGGGCAGAACTGAATGAAATAGAGAACAGGAACATAGTTAGAGAAAACCAACAAAATCAGATGTCGGTTCTCTGAAAAGAGCAACACTATTGGCAAGGCTTCAGCTAAATTTACCAACAAAAAAAAGAGAAGGCTCAACTTATCTTAACTGACAAAACTTCTGAGAACAATATGACTTTACACAGGACCGGATCCCTTAATTACCATGAATCAGAGGTGATTTCAGACGTGTAAGCCATATGGAAAAGCACCTCCATTTGTCGCCTTTTTTCCTTTGTTAGGTCAACAAAATCTACCCTAAACATCATGATCTTTGAAATTTATCTTTTATTCCTAGTTAACTACTTCCTCCCCCCTACCCCAAACATACGTACACTTCCGCTTTAGGAAGCTTCTTCCCCTATTTCAGGGTCTGTTGCATACCTTTCCTTTCCCAGGCCACCATCAAAACAGGATAGATCTGATAATAGTTATTTGCACTTTCGTTCATTGACAGATGACCCTTTCAAATTCATCCCTAAAAGAGCACCACTGTCAAACAGCATTCACAGCTGACTCTGAGGTACTAGCTGCGGAAATAAGCGATTTTCCACATTAAAGAATATTAAGCTGCCAAACAATCTAATCAATGGATACCACACATTGAACCAACTAGTTGATTTTAGTCTTTTGACTCAGAAAATATGCAGCAAATTAATGTAATTCCTTAATTTTATTTATATTAGAGAGGAAAAGGGAAAATATGGGGAACTGGATATCACCTTGAAAGTAATTTGAATTCATTTTTGTTATGTTTATTTTGTATTTTTAAGGGACAGAAGGTTAGAGACTACAAGAAACATCAGAAGTCCAGGAACAGCCCCTGGCCGCTCAACCCAACCGTGTCAGGAGCAGAGCGGCGGGTGCCCATGAACCTCCATGCCAGGGCCTCTCCTCCAAGACAGGGTTGGGAGTTTGCCTTCCTTTTGATGTTGACTACAAAGGAGGCCACACCTGCAGTCAGTGTTGGGCAAGTATGTGGTTTATCAGTTTTTTCTGTAAGATAAAAATGTTTAAATATGCCAGTTTGTGTAGACATGCTTTGCCATTTCTTCATTTCTGTATACACACAAGAAACCGTGGGAAGGGAAAATCCAGGGCTCGCCTCTGCCCCTCAGCAGCTCTGCCTCATGCTGCCCTGATGTGGTCCAGGCAGCCACGCATCCTGACCCTTCACAACACGCCGCCTTCCTCACTCAGCTGCAGCTCTAGTGCTTTCTCCCCCTGCCCATGGCTCCACCCTACACCTTCCACACCTCCATGTTCCCCGATACTCAACACATCTAAAGTCTCTCAGCACATGCTTATTCCACCTGTATTATTTCTATTTCTAACTTATATATTTTGCATCACAAAATCCCTCCAAATCGGGACGATGTTTTTGAAGTTACTAGTTTTACAACAATAATTATAACAATAAACATTTATTAAGTACTTGCTTTGCAACACGCACTCTACTGTTTTACATAAGTTATCTCATTCTGTCACACTTAACTATATATAAACATATGCTAAAATTTGCCAGTAACACTTAAAATTAAAATGGCCACCTTTGACAGAAATGTTTCAATATACTGAAGACATGAAATTCACAGAATAAAATATTTTGAAGTCTTACAAAATGTACAACACTAAATTATTATGGGGTACTATTAAATTTATGTTTCTATCATGGAAAAGGAGCTATTGAAGGTACCTACTTTCTTTTTGTCTTAGAAACCACAGCTTCTAATATGTCAAATAAATATGATTAGATTCATATCTTCAAATAAATCCTTTTACTAAGACAGAAATATATAAAGTGAGTATTACGTTTTTGCATTCATTCCCAAACTGTTTTCCATAATAACAACCCAGCCTGACATCAGCTCTGGTGTGAGGGCTAGAAAATAACATGAGATATGATTTTTACTAATCCTTTACATTCCACTTTGAAGCTGTATTCTGTTTTTAATCAAAACTCTTATTTTATTATCAAGACTTACATTATTCTCTGAAGGAGTGGATTTTCTGTTGGAGACAGGAAATGAAGGGCTGCTAATGCTGGAAATGTATATTTCCTGTCTCGACATTAGTACATGATATATATTCATATTAATAACAACTCTGAAAACTAGTTTCATTTCTTCTACATATAAGCAATAAACAGTGTGTGTAAAAAATATGAATACTACCAGCAGTGATATATAATATGGGGCTTCTTTTCAATGTACAGCCATTCCTAATATTTCATTAGAGTATGTGTACAGGCAACTGCCAAAGACGTCCATCAAAGCTGGATTAGATGAAGACAAACAATGCAGGCTTTCAGGAAAAACCAAAGCTGCAGCTCAGACGTTCCCGTTCTCATCCTAGGGCACTATACCACCATGGTCTTCCTCCTTTTTGCAAAAAAAAAAAAAAGAATCAATTATGTTACGGACATTCTTCTACAGCAGACTGAAAAGTCTGTTACAGTCCAACGAGAGACAGTAAAATCTAAAACCTTTGTAAGAAAATGTATAAATCTCAAAATACCTTCATGCTCAAGTCCTATTAATGCAAAATTTCATAGAACCAAGCACTTTACCCCCAAATAAATAAATGTTTGAACTGTTTTCTAAACAAAAATGTTTAATAATAATTAAACAATAATCTCTCTATATATAAGCATAATATAAAAATTGACCAGACGGTGGAACGACCGGTTGGCTATGACACGCACTGACCACCAGGGGGAAGAAGCTCAACGCAGAAGCTGCCCCCAGTCCACAGGCCCCAATTGCCTGATCAGCTGGCCAACCTTTCGGTTCTTCCCCCCAGCCAGCAGGCTCCAAACACCCGATGGAAAACGGGGAACTGGGGGTGGGTGGCGGTGGATGCAGGCAGCACCAGGGCCCTGACTGCCCCTCCAGTCGCCCCCAGTGTTCACTCCACACACAGAGGGTGACCAGCGGCGGTGGCGGCAGGGGGCTGGGCCGGCTGCCAGCAGCCGGGGATGATTGGCCCTCATCACAAGCCAGGCCTAGGGACCCTATTTGTGCACGAATTTCGTGTGCCAGGCCTCTAGTATTTAACAACAAAATAAAGCTTCCAGCTATTGTCATTAATTTTATGTGTAATAATCACTTCTTCCTAGTTCCCAAATACCTTTACAATTCTATTAAGTACATGGATAAATAAATCACTCTAATCATGCAAGGTCATGTCTTAATCCAAAGCATTTTAACACTGAACATACATCCACATGGCAGCAGATTGCACTTGCCTGTTGGTGTCATTTTGAATCTCCAAGGGTTTGATGTAGAGGGTTCTCCATAAATGTTGAATGAATTCTAATTTACCTGAATGTAGACTCTGCTGGTGAATTTAGGTACTCACTCTCCTAAAATCTCTCTCATACAGAAGAAACTAAAGATAATACCCTATGCTTAATTGAGCTTTTCCTTCTCTATAGTTTTCAAAGAAAATGTCACCTCTCAAAGCAAGGAGCTCTCATAGTGATCTTGATATTAGATCCCCCCAAAGACAGATGTTCAATCTTATTCACTGCAGATACCATACTACCTGGAAAAATGTTTCAATTGATCACAATCTGGGGTATGAATCTGGAAACAGGAAGACCCAAGTTCAAATCCCAACTCTACCACCATCTTGTTGTAAGGTTTTAGTTGATCTACCTGACCCTTCTGGTACAATACCTACCTCGTAGGTAACAATACATACTCGTAGAGATTTGGTGAGAATGTAATAAGACAACAGATATAATGTGACATTGCCTCCAAAGCATATAACTGAACTACCAGTGACCATTTCAGTTGATTTTATAGACATCTTGATAGCTGAAAACTGAACTGCCGCATTGGATGATCTATTATTTTCCATAGCAGATGTTTGAAATTAACTTTTCAGCATTTTAGAGAAAGTGTTCATGGGATGGAATCACACTTTGTCTCATCTACACTGTGCTGGGTTCCTAAGGTCCAGCACAATATCTGGCTCAAAGCAAACACTCCAAGAAAATTCGTATGTGTGTACATGTGTATGCCTGTGTACAAATATTTTTATTTTTATTTTCAAACATTTTTAAAAGTGTAACAAAATGGAAGTAGCAATTGCTCCTATTTGTATTTTATTTTCCTCAAAATTATACATGCACACAGTTTAGAAGGTTAAATAATTCTAAAATGTTTCTTATGAAAACTATCAGTCCCATCCCATATGCCACCCATTTCCTCCTCCTCAGCTCTTTTAGCTGATTATTAACATCATAAAGCTAAGCAGCATGATTGTATTGCTCCATTCCAGTATTGTCTGTTGACCTTTCCTATGGAGAATGAAGATTGACCCTCTTTCCTCCTGTCAGACACCCCCCACACACACACCCAACACACACATACACACATATCACCATTCCCTTTACCCTATTTTCCCAGTAATTTTGGCTGGTTCAATAGTCAACTTCTAGTATTGTGATGATATAAATAGTATTCAGAGCTGAGCTCTGTGTATTAATATATCATTGGTTCTCTTTTCCTGCACAACTTTTTGTTTCTCTGGAGTTAATCATCTTGGATTTTTTTTCCACCTTAGCTTCCTATGTACTCAGTTCAAAACTACCTACCAATTGCCTGGCTCTCAGGAAGTTCAGATATCATGCAGTCTATCAGTTTCACTGTCCTAAGGAAACTCTTCTAGAACCTTCTGCTCCTCTCACATCTGACAGACACCCGCTCTGCCTACAACCTCGGGTCACCATCTTTCTGGCAATCTCCTTTGCCTTTCTTCTTTGTCTGATCTCCTGTTTCCTGAATCCCACATCTGTTTTCTTTGCTTACTCCCTTTTGGTGAAGCAGATTTTCCAGTAGTTTCCTGAGAAGTATGTTTTTAGTGACTTTGATACCTGAAAAGGACTTTAAGAAGTCATTTCAAATTAATCAAAAGTTTGGGTAAGGAATTCTAAGTGGGATGTAAAATCCCTCAGAATTCTGAACATGCTTCCTTGGACTTTCAGCTTCTAGTATGCTGTTGAGATGTTTGATATTCAAATTCCAGGTTTTTTGACCTTTGACTTTTTTTTCTTCACTGTGATTTTCCCTCAGCGACCAGAAATGTCACAATGATAGTGCCTTGGTGTGGATGTATTTTGATCTACCATACTGGAAATCAGTGGGTCCTTCATAATTTGTAAATGTATGTCCATGAGTTCTGAGAAAATGTTTTGAATAATTTTGTTGCCAGTTCCTCTCCACCACTTTCTCTGGTCTCTCTCTACTTTTCCTATCATTTGGATAATGAAGCTCCTAAATTGGTTCTCTAATTTCCTTATTTCATCCTCTCCTGGTTTGCTCTACTTGCTAAGAAATTTCTTCAATTCTGCCTTCTGTTTCTGCTGTAAGATTTATTTCTGCTTTCACGTTTTCAGTTTCTTAATCGCATCCCATTCCTATGCCATGGTTGTAATTTCTTTCCTTCTCTCTCTGAAGATCTGAATGATTACCTTCTTGAAGTTTTCTCTTCCTAGGTATTTCTTTCTGATACCTTGCCTTCTCTGTTTGTTGTGGACTTTTACATGTTACAGGATTCCTTCAAATATCCTTAACTGCTCATATCTAAGGAAGGGAACAACCACTACTAGAAACCAGAATGGAGACTCCAAGCACACAGGAGGTCTTATCTGTTGTGCCTTCACCACAGGATGAGCCAGCTGGGCTATAATAGAGAAGTCCCTGGGTGTCAGATTCTCCAGAAAGAACCTTGGAGGGCAAGTGGGGCAGGAGGGGGATAGGAGGTATGAGGATGTCCTTCAATGACCCTCTTTTCACTGCAGTATCCTGATCTTGGTCAGTTATGCCTATGGCCCCTAATAGAGAGACTCTCTCTTCATCACCTCCAGAGGTTATCTCCAGGTACCCACTGAAGACTGGGAGAGGATATGGAGATGTAAGTGCTTCTTAAACAGTTTCTAACGAATGCAGATGATTTGAGCCTCCTTTCACTCCAATTTCTAGTAAAACTGGTAACTGCTGTCACCAATTCTTGGGACTTTAAGAGATTTTTTCATGTACACAAGCTTGCTCCTCACATCTGCTAAATCCATTATCATACAAGCATCTGCTTCTAGCTTCCAGAATATTGTCGCTGATGTCTCCTCTTTTGTTTTGGCTATCCTTGTAGGTTTGTGCACTTAAAAAATCTATTTCCTGTTATTTTACTGCAATTTGTGATGGAAACAAAATTAACTGTCTATGATTAATGGATTATTAGTGTTTAAAATAGAAGTTCCTTTATATACATTTGTATATTTTCTAAAGTTTCCACAGTAACTGTATTCCTTGGTAATCAGTATATAAGGAAAGAAATGACACTTTGAATATACAAAGGTGATCAGGCTGACTTTGTACCCTTTGGGACTTCCTCCAAATACCCATTTATCTAGCTATATAAATAACAGGCTAATATGCTAAGTGTCCCTCCACCAGTGCGATCAGTTGCTATTACATGCACTGACCACCAGCCAGCCGTGGGCAAACTACGGCCCACGGGCCGGATCCGGCCCGTTCGGCTGTTCTATCCGGCCCGCGGAGCCAAAAGAGTGGAGGGTTCTCTTGCTCTCCCCTCCGCTCCTTTACTTTGAATTTATATTAGTTCACACAAACACTCCATCCATGCTTTTGCTCTGGCCCTCTGGTCTAGTTTAAGAACCCATTGTGGCCTTCGAGTCAAAAAGTTTGCCCACCATAGACACTCAACGCAGGAGCTGCCTAGTTGCAGTGACTTGGCAGTGGCGGTTCTCGGGTGACAAACCCTGAAACCAGAGAGGAGGGAGCCCGATTCCTCATGGGATTCTACGTTCGGACATGGGTTACGTTGTTGCTGGGGCACTGTCGGCCCGAATCTGATTTACTGCACACTTGCAATTGCGTTCCACACCCTGTAGACAGCAACTTTGCAGAGTTCCCTCTCACACTCCGGGACCCCTGGGGGGATGTCGGAGAGCCGGTTTCAGCCCTATCCCCGCAGGCCAGGCCACGGGACCTCACCTGCCGGAGGGACCCTGCTCACTCTGCAGAGGCCGGGGAGGGACCACAGGAGGTTGGCTCCAGGGCGTGTCCGGCCCGTCTTGCCCAGTCCCACCCCACGGACCACCATCTAATTAATTTCCTTTCAATGTGCACGAATTTCCTTTCAATGTGTACTGGGCCACTAGTATATAAATAATAAAAAAGCTTAACTATAAAAGGAAATGTTCTATTATATAATGGTCATTGTTTATAATGAGACCTTGAAGTATGACTGTATCTTAAGAAATCTTCTAAATTATCAGCTATTTCAATATAATTATAACAGATGCTATCTTTCCTGTGACTGTTTCAGAACCTTAAATTATCTTCTACAAGGAGACCCTTGGGAATGAGTGCAAATCAAATCACTATTGGAGAATTTCCTGAAAAGCTATCAAAAATAAGAAAGCACATGAGCACACATGTCCTTGTTCTCAAAGGCCACTGCAGGTCCCGGGCTTGATCTATATCCCAGTGAGTCTGGCTCAGCTCCTTGATAACACACTAACACATCCCTCTTTAAGCAAGATAATTCAATGTAACATCTCCAAAATAGGATTCTTTTAAGAAATAGCTATATGCTAGACCCATGGTCAGCAAACTGCGGCTCACGAGCCACATGTGGCTCTTTGGCCCCTTGAGTGTGGCTCTTCCACGAAATACCACAGCCTGGGCAAGTCTATTTTGAAGAAGTGGCGTTAGAAGAAGTTTAAGTTTAAAAAATTTGGCTCTCAAAAGAAATTTCAATCGTTGTACTGTTGATATTTGGCTCTGTTGACTAATGAGTTTGCCGACCACTGTGCAGCTAGACATAAGGACTTTCTCTTTCCGAATGGTCTCTTTCTCCTGTACACTAGTAGAACCCTATCTCAGGGTAGTTTCTATATGCTGCTTTGATTTGGAGTTAGCTGAGCACCTGATTAACTTCCAATACTAGGCTATAAACTCCTTCAGGGAAAATCTGTCTGATTATGTTTGTTTTCACATAGCCCCTTGAATACTGACATACACAAATCAGAAGGTTAAAGATAAATGTCCTTCCATTACAAGAAAAAGCATATAGCTACTTTCTTTTTCAACATACCCACTAGTAACAAACAGTATGTGATCATGAGAAAGAAAAAGGTCAAGAACATCAGATGCTTCTGAAGATTTAAAGATAGTGGGAAAAAATACTTCTGGATTTAGGAAATAGAAATCCAAGCATATCAGAAATAAGAAAGGTGTACCAGACATCACTGTTAATTTATTTAATATTATTCTGAAAGTATTAGATGGTGAAATAAAATAGTAATAAAATTAGAAAGGAGGAGATAAAATTGTCATTTACAGATGTGATCACAGTCTATTTAGAAACTCAAAACAATCAGCTAAAGTACTGGTATTATTGGAAACTATACAAAAGATTAGTGAGAAAGCCAAGAGCAGACTTAAGCAACTATTTTTCCAATGAAATAATATTAACCAATATAATATAATGGGAAATATCACTAATCAAAATTGATAGTAATAGCTCACATTTCCTGAATGCTAGCCCTTGGCTGAGTACTGTCCTGAGCATTTTACCATGTTTCATTTAATCCTCACAGCATCTTTAAGAGGTGTGACTCCCTGTGCCTCCACTTCATATGTGAGGAAACTGAGGCTGAAAGAATATCAATG
This sequence comes from Plecotus auritus, assembly GCF_963455305.1. Classification (NCBI taxonomy): domain Eukaryota; kingdom Metazoa; phylum Chordata; class Mammalia; order Chiroptera; family Vespertilionidae; genus Plecotus; species Plecotus auritus. The sequence goes on from NC_137777.1 coordinate 33,426,132, forward strand.
ATTGCCCAAGTTGTGGAGCAGCAAGTGGACACGCTGTGTTCCTCATCAAGCGATAGCCCAGGCCGACTCCAGAGCCCAAATGCACACATCCTGGGGTAAATTTAGTAAGAAGAGAAAACTATACAATGTATAAAGAACATAAAAAACTTTAATAAGCATACACCTGTGCACTGTTGCTTAACTAAAAGATTTAATACTGTAAGAATATCAATTTTCAAATTACTGTATATATTCAATGCAATCCAAATGAAAAATCCTAGCAAGGTTATTTTTTTCCTTTCTTTTTCTCTTTTACTCACCCTCTTTTTCTTATATTCTTTATGTCAGCCTTTCTGATAAAATGATGCTATATTTTTTTATGGAAGAATTAAACATGTGAAAATAGCCAGGAAAATTCTGTCAAAAAGATTAGTAAGGTACCTTGTCCTATAAAACACTGAAATACGCATACTTGCCACAAACATCCTGGTCGATGCTCATGAATAGACAGATTATGGAACAGAACAGGAAATTCAGGAATAAAATCAAGTATTCACAGGAATACATAATATAATGCAGCAGTCATTTTTAATCAGATTGGCAAGAATAAAAAAAATTGAAAATACTCAATGTTAGTAAAGGTAAAGAGAAATAAATGCGTAGTTGGGCACATAGTTACTGGGAACATAAGCTGATACAACCCTTGGGGAAGAGCAATTTGCATATATATATATATATATATATATATATATATATATACACACACACACACACACACACACATATACATATTACAATTAACTCTCTGAGCCAGTAATCTTATTACTAAGAATTTTTAAGGAAATAAATGCATAAATTAACCATAGTATTGTTGATTATAGCTAAATACTGGAAATGACATAAATGCACAATAATAGAGAAATAGCTCAATAAATTTTGTTACATACTTAAAGGCAACTTAGTACAATCATTTAAAAGTAAGCCATCTCTTCAATGGCATGAAAAGATGTATCATCAAGCAGACAGGAAACAGCCTGCATAATATAATCCCATAAGGAACATTATATGTATGCATATCCATATGAAATATATGCATAGGAGAGATCAAATGGACACAAATAATGTTAAAGGTAACATTTATTGAACACTTACACTATGAGCCAAAACCATGATAAGCAACTTTGATTACATTATCTCATCATATCTTCACAACGACCCTATGAGGTAGACACTATTATGGTCTTCTTTTTAAGTGATGAAAAAAAGAGACGTAGAGATATTAGTAACTTTTTCAAGGTCACACAACTAATTAGTGGTGGAGTCAGAATGGAACCTGAGCCATCCCCCACTATGCTACAGGTCACCGATATTCACCCAAACACCCAGCACTGGTGACAGCTATCAGAGAGGAGTGTTTGAGAAACGTTTGCTCCCTCTTCCTTTTATTCTGTATTGTTTGACTTTTCTTCCATGACCATGTATTATATTTGGAGATAGGGGAACAAAGAAAAAAAGGAGAAAGAAATCAAAGGTGACTTTTGCCACAGCCATTGCATTAGGTAGATGGAGATGAATGTATTTCAAGAAAGTGAAGAGTGAAAAGATGGGAGAGAGGTGAGAGGCATACAAAGGGACTGATACAAGTAAATGGCAAAAACACTCTCTATAAAGTATTCAGTCAATGATGTAAGCAAAAATTAATATAACCCTTTATAGAGGGGATTTTAGCAATATGTTACCCAAAACAAAACCAGGCATGTCCTTTTCCCCCAGAAACCTCACTCCCAGGAGCTTTTCTAAAAGAGAGAAGGAGGCACAGATAGAAAGGCCTTCATAATTTTCTGCCCTTTGCTATTTGAAATGGGGTGCAGTGGAAAGAGCTGAGGGTTTGCAGTTAAACCTACCTGGGTTTGCATCCTTGCTTTGCACTTTAATGGCTGTGACCTTGAGCAAGTTACTCAACCCCTCTCAGTCTCAGTTTCTTTATCTCTAAAATGAGAATAAACACACATGCCTCACAGAATTGTTGTGAGGATTAAATTAGATGTAAAATACAACAGAATGTTTAAAATATTAAATAGCATTTGCTTTTACCTTCTATCACTCACTAATATGTGTATACCTTAGAATGAATGTATAAACTTTAATCAAAACTCTAGGGTAAATCATATCGCTTGGTCATTTCCACACTTCTCTGCATCAAAGTATCCTAAAATATTAAACACTATTAGCTTTTAAAGCAATTCAGAAGTAAACCTATGTTATGATACTTTGACACTTTCTCCATCTCAATTAGCACTAAACTAATTAACAAAACTATTTCTACACTACAGTGCATCATATTTTTCTTCCTTCTTCCCTAATCCCTCGTGTGTTGTAAGGGTGATTGAGTATCTAATTACTTCTTAATTGAAGCACATATTATACATTTTTCACTAGTTCAAGCTAAATGCTTTTAGTCCAGAAATCAGATTCAAGGAAATTAAGTTGAATTGGGATTTGGGCAACTATTATAATGAGAGAAGGTTTGTATTATGTCTAATTATAAGTAAATGTGGATTTTAGCATTATTTCCTATGGAAATATTTCAAGTACAGGAATGTGCCATAAATGACTAACTTAGATGATTAATAACATTGTTATTCTTATTTACAATCTTTTATTCCTAATTACAATGATTTTGTTGCTGGGAACCACTAAATATAATCATTCTTCAAAGAAAAGATATTAGAGAACCGTTGGTTGTCCCCATACTAAAATCAGAATGAACATTCATATCTGTGAAAAATTATGAGTTTCTCTGCAGCATAAAGGTTACAGGACTTCACGCATGCTGCAAAAAGAAAAAAAAAACATAAATCTTGGAATCTAACCGATTACATTAATCAAAAATATTTATTTATGGCAAACCATAAAAATATTACTACCAGAATGGCATTCCAATTTAGTTAATACTTTATAGACAGTATTTCTTGAGGGATTTTTTTTCTCATTGAATTAGGCAGGAGTAAAACACTCTGAAGTAGGTATTCTCAGACAACACAGGTTTGTTTGCCTGTTTGTGTCTAGATAAGGGGAGCAACCATCTGGAATAATTTGGTTGAAGACCACTTCGGGCAGAAGACTGGATTAACTAACTTTTTGAGATCCAATTCAACTCCATGCTTCTAAGATGTTCTGGAAAATATTTTATGCAGACAAGCCCTAGAGGCCTTTATGAGTTTGTGACCACTGAAATGAGAAGAATTCAGAAATTTTGAAAGAGTTTAAAGCACTTAATGGAAAACGGAAATGTAGCAATTCATTTATTTGAGAATGTGTTGTTTAGTGGCAACTTGATTGATTAGGGAAACCTCCATATTATCTAATAAATATTTTGGATTTTGTCCAGGACATTGGGCATTATCTAGATTACTGTTTTGTTGAAAGTTTTCACTAGAATATTTGTTCAATTAAAACCGAAGTAGCCAAAAGAACAAGGCAAACCTGTTTGTATTAACATAGAAATATCTCCAAGATAAATGAGCAAAATTTTTGTGTTGCTTTTTTTTCTTATATTTTAAAAGACATTGTCTCACACCTTTGTGAGACTGATGTCAATATCTACCTTTCCTCTAACGTGGCTTCTTCTCTAACTTACAGGAGATGGCTCCCATCCCTAATAAAGAGGAAGTGCCCGTACACTATCAGGCCATGTTCATTTCCATGCAGAGATTTCAGATTTCCCAGGTTGTGCTGTATGAAAGCAGCTTGCTAGCATAATCAGCAGGACCTTAACTACCACATAATGAAATGAAAGTATTAAAAAGAAAGTAGAGAACTTCATGATTTCATCATGTTTCTGTATTTCCTTGTAATCGCTAGCACCAAGCTACATATTGGTAGATCTAATGCAGATCAATTTTCCAAAGCCCATTTAAAAGACTGCACTTTAATAGCTGAGACATTTAAATCAGATACCCACAATTCTATAATTCATGTGGATGGCAATAACAAACCACAATACCACCACCAGCCTCGTATGGCAGACGGTGACAATTAGTTATGTCACTGTATTCCACTGTGCTCAGGTGTGGATTCAGAATCCTACTCAACAGCCTTATACCAATCCCTCAAGAGCTGGCACACATATTTGAGTGTTCTGTGTCATCAATGTCTGTTATTTTTATAAATCTTTCTCGAACAATCCTATGTACAAGAGAGGAAGAATGCCCTTGCAACAGTCTAGGTGAGAGATGAAGCTAACTTTATGGGTTGTGATAGACAGATTTGGAGCTATCAGAAGGAAAATCTAGAACTGGATGATACATGGAAATGTGAGGTGAGGTGAGGTGAGGTGAGGTGAGGTGAGGTGAGAAGAGGAAGAGGAGTGTCAAGACTGACTCAGGTTTCTAGGAAAACTTGGAGAGCCAAGTCTATGAAGGAACATCATAAATTCAGTCTCGTATATGTTGAGTTGGAGATGCCTCTGACACACCCAAAAGAAAAGTCAGACTGACAGTCAGGCACTCAATTCTAGAACTTCATAGAGAGACCTGGTGCAGGAATATAAATGGGTGGGATATCTGTATTTAGTGGCAACTGAAGCTGTGGGTATAGGTGAGTCACCTACGGAGAGAGCAGGCCCGTCAGGCTGAGCGGTGAGGACTCTGGCAGGGAGTGAGTGCTGGGATTTTATGTTCTATGACGCCTCTGCTTTCCTAAACCTCTGTGAACTTTACCACAGGAAAGAGAACTAGAGAGAATAGACAACATATAAAGGACAATGAAACTGACATGAATACTGCTCTATAAGGTTTCCGTAAGTCTCAAAGTGGAAAAACAAAGCTAAAATTTTGATTTGAGGAAATTACCAAAAACGAGCAACCATGAGATGAAAGGCATAACAGAAAATGTTTAGAGGAGATAACCTGGTCTCAGTGATTTTCTTATGGAAAATATATCCTTCAGGTTTAAAATCATAAAATCGATTTAAGGTATGAGAATATATTAATGTTTACCATATAAGTTGGCCCATGACTGCAAAATGGTCTCTTCTGCCCAAACACAATTGTGTTTGAATTCATGGGGGAAGAGAGGCACTAAATTATTCTGGAACTTTTATGCACAATAAATAATTAACATTTCTAAAACATAAAAAAGGGGGAAAGGCCCTGGCCAGTGTGACTCGGTTGTACGTCGTTCCATGCACCAAAAAGTTTCTGGTTTGATTCCCAGTCAGGGCACATGCCAGGGTTGCCGGCTTGATCTGAGGTGGGAGGCAGCAGGTCAATGTTATGCTCTCACATCTATATTTCTCTCTTCTCCCTTCCTTTTCTCTAGAAATCAATAAACTATTCTTTAAAAGGTGGAGGGGGGAGACAAATATGGAAGCAGGGAGTATTCTCTTTGTTTAGTCATTTTGAAGAAATGCCTACACAGTTTTGATATTTTCAGTCTTGGGTTAATAACAATTTTATATCACATAATCAAAATGCAATAGATAGACTGAATACCTTTGGTATTGGGGCCTCTTCCTGAAATCATTTTGAAACCCTTTAGGAAATTCATTCCATTTTCAAGAAGATCTATATGAGATAGTAAATAGAAAACAGCAATACCCATCGAGCTTTCATCCCTCACCCTAATGCTTGCTGTGCATCATGTTAAACCATTAGATTGCGTAGAGTCCAGGTTCTATTGACTAAAAGTACGGCTTTGAGCTTTCCATTTATCCAGGAAGCATAATAGCAGCGTTTATCTACATGGTCATTCCAAGTTGACATTCTCTCTTTCCCCACACAGCCCCTCCTTTCCTATAATGCCTTATCCTTTTCTACCCTATATCTTTTAGGTTATAAAAGAAAACCGATATGGAATTGATGCTAGCTATAGCTTCATTAACACTCAGAAGACATTATTAATTGCAAAAGTATATGTGGAGAAGAATTCAACACAGCTGAGGGTGACTTCAAAGACCCAGAAAGAATTACCAGGGCAAGTTTGACAAAGCAATTGTTCAGAGGAGGTTACTTAATCACCCCTCCTTTTCCTTCTACGTTTTTTGGGCATTTTTAAAAATCTATTTGGGACATACTTATATTTCCCCTTTTAAGACAGGAAAAAAAGGAAATATTTAAAAAGCTTTATGGTATTGCTTTTTATAGAAAATAAATTAAATAAGTATAATTAATTATAGCTACTGTAAGCATGTGTGCAGTTTAACAATACCTGAGTCACAGAGGAAATAGATAAGACTAAACAGTAAGAATAGCTTTTTAAAAATGGGATAATACTCAATGAAAGAAATAGACCAATAATCATTTCATTGATAGATTAGTACTAATATTATGACACCAAGAGCAACAAAGAAACTGGGCCTAATGCTTGGCCATATTTTTTGTTTGTTGTTATTAAGTTTTGATATTTTCAGTCTTTCTGTAGAAAATTCAATAGGTAAAGAATCATTTAATGTCAACTGGCTCCCAGAAATCTGAACTAGCAATGCACCTGGGTGAGTTATATGCTAACTCTCTATACAAAGCACAAAATCAGAGTTCTTACTTCTGAAATGGTAATATGAAAAGTTACAGATTATTCATGGGAATAATAAGTCTTGGTTATCAAAGCCTTCCAGATGTCTAGACATGTCATGCAAAAAAAATGCCATTTTAAGTCCCAAAACTAAAGTTATTTTAGTAAAACATAGCTAAAATAAATCTAAATTATTTTAAACATTTTTTAGAGAACTACCAGGAAAAAAGTGTGGGGTTTTTTTTTCTTTTCAGTTCCAAGAGCTTAAATGAAACATTCATGCATTAAATTCAAAGTCTGACTGTCAAATCATTTCACTTTAATAAAAATTTGAATTACTGCCTTAGGGCATTATTAAATATCAAATAAAAGCACACATCCATAAGTCTGATTTCCCAATATAATTTTTATGTAGAACTATAACTAGATTTGTATAACATATTTCAAGATAAAAGGATCAAAAATGTATTCATAAAAGGATGAAGTCAGAATTGAGTTCGCCTTTGAAAGAATTCCTGCACCATTCTTGGGAATTTCTGGAAAAATGACCTCCTTTAAGTAATCTCAGCCTCCAAAAAAAGGACATGAATCCGTCCTCCTTTTCAAAATACCTAAATTGTAATTGACTTAAGCCTTTCAAAATTATAAATTATCTTCCTATCATACAGTGAATATTAAGTATCTGAAATATACATAATCTTATTAACATTAAAGTCTTGTGCTGTGTGTGTGTAAAAGTGATAAAATAGTGATGGCTATTTAGATATTTAGAGAGGTACCTCTGGTCTAGGACGATATAGATCAAAAATTCAAGATAATCTTATTTCATTAAAAAGGGTCCCTTATAGTCACTGATCATCACAGACAGTATATTAAACCTAGGCTGGAGAGAGTCATAAATTCATGTTGAACAAACCTCATCACACCTCACTGCCTGCCCCTCTTACTGGGTTTCTCCTGTAAGCCCACCCTTCCACCCTTCTCCTGCTCCAATCTCCCATCCTCCCTGCTGCTCTGGCCCCTCCTGGCTGCCTCCCCATTCTTCCTTAAATAACAAAAGCAAGTCACAGAATCACTATGTCTATAAACCACCACCTCTTCTTTCTTCCTATTACAGCACATGAAGTGCCTATTCTCTTACAAAAGTCAATCTGCAAATCTGCTTAGGATTTCATCCCCTTTCAACTCTTTAGACACTTCACAGCTAGGACTAGCCCTTCTGAGAAACAGCATCTTCAGCCCCTCCGTCTGCATAAAGAAAAGTTCCAGTATTTCTTTTGTTTTGAAAAAAGAAGAAGTCTTGCCCTGGCTGGTGTTGCTCGGTGGACAGAGCCTCCGCCTGCAGACTCAAGGGTCCCAGGTTCGATTCCAGTCAAGGGCATGTACCTTGGTTGCAGGCACATCCCCAGTAGGGGGCATGCAGGAGGCAGCTGATCGATGTTTCTCTCTCATCGATGTTTCTAACTCTCTATCCCTCCCTTCCTCTCTGTAAAAAATCAATAAAATATATTTTTTAAATAAAAATAAAATAAATTTTTTAAAAAAAGAAGTCTCACCACAATGAAAGAAATGATATATGTGTAACATGATAGGCGTTAGGCAATGCTACAATGGTAATCACATTGCAATATGTAAGTGAATCAAGTAGCATCACATAGCATCTCTGCCTCCTCCCTTGACACTCAATTTTGTCCTGTGGCAACATGCATCACTCGGCATCACTCCACCCTGACCGCCAGCGTGGGGACACTCTGACCTCTGTCCAGCTGCCTGGGTCCCACTTCCAGTGCAGCTGCACAACTGCCTTACTTTGGGCAAGTGACCTAACTTCTCTGCGCTTTGATTAATGTACCTGTAAAGACTCAAAGACTGTATGAACATTTCATGAGTTAATGCCTATGTAGCATTAGAACGTTATACATATATATATTTAATCTCTATGCCAACAACCCCCATATTCAGTTTAGACGTCTTCTTTGATCTCCACTCTCAAAATTCCAGCTACCTTCATGGTGGATCCACTATTGGTGAGTGACAGGCATCTCTCATTCAACATGTGCCAACTCAGCTCTTTTTTTGGGGGCGGGGGGGGGGGGGAGAAGTGGAACCTGCCTGCAACAATCTTTTTTATATTCCCCCTTTAAGGCTACAGAAAAATCTGCACCTATATAAGACAATGATCATAATAAAAATTCCCGCATCCACATAGCCGAAGTCTCCATCAGATTCCACGGCGAGTACACGGTACATCACATTCTACTCCACAGATGCATTTTCTTGAGAGTCTGTGGGGTTATGATCAATTCTTACTGGAAATATTAGTTTCTCACAAACTGCCTCCTTGATCAGTAAATACTGTGATATTTCATTAGGTTCCGTGAAGAGGGAAGGTGAAACGTGGATTAAATTAGCAATTTTGCTCTCTTGTGATGTATATTCTTATAACACGTAGGTCTTGTCAGCCTCGTGGTAAAGTCTCCTGTGATTCATCTTGATAAGCACTCCATCAATTCACAAGAAAAACTGCAACAGCAGGAAAAAGCTGGAAGGCATTACTCTAATTTTCATACTTAAGACTTGAAACTCCAAGATCATGAAGTTCATCATCAAACAAGGGAACTTCTGCAAAAAACTTAATCTGCTCTCTGGCTTTCAACTGCACTGTATCTTTATGATGTACCTTTAACTTGAATGAGTCTCCACGTAATGCTCCCTTATAATCTATTGCATAGGTCCAATTGGAGGGTTTAATAACCTCCCTGGAATGTTCACCCTCCATCCAGGCTACTTGAAGCTTCCTTGGTAGTTGTTTACACATCTGTAGCATTGACTCAATCCCAAGGCCAGAACCATGCTGCATTCTTAAAACATTGTCTCTAAACATCGTTCCAGGGGTAAATGGCACATGCAATTCATCAGCTAACTTCTCCACCTCTGCCAACTTCATGATGTAGGTCATGGCTGCCGTAAGCTTCCAGGGCCCAAAGAAGTCCCATTGGTTGATCTGGAAGCCAGGGATCATCACAGTAAAGGCGGTGCCCACGTGGGCCCCATGGAACAGGCCGGAGCGGTGGTGGCAGCAGACACGGGTCCCCCTGCCTCACTGTGACCCAGCCCCCGGGGCTTCCAAGCTATTACCATCCCAACTCAACTCTTTATTTTCCTTTCTATCCCGAACAGAGCCTCCTCCAGCTTTCCTGCTGTCACTCAATTACACTCTATCCACACAAAACTTACCTTTGATATTTCCACCCTCCTCTACCTCATCCAATCTGTCACTAGGTATCACCTTCAAAGTCTGTCTCACATACATGAACGTATCTCTCCTTCCACTGCTCCTCGTCAGAATCCGAGCCTCCATGTCTTTCACCTTGGCTACTCAGCTGACTTCTGCAATGTCCTTCCACTATAATCCAGTGTGTTCGATCTCCAGTCCCTGTGATCTACTGAAAACACACATGGGAACAGGCCACACCCCTGAGTAAAAGTCTGTATAAGTTCTCAATGCATCAACAATAAAATAAAGATGCTTTCACATGGCTGGCAGGCCCTCCAAGAATGGGTCCTGCCTAACTCCCTGCTTTGATTTCTATCCTCAGGCTCACGGGGTCTTCCTTCAGGCACCCCAGTGCATTAAATGTTTCCCTCCTCCACAAGGAGTAGCACCTTGGGACCTTTGCAAAGGCTATTCCCACTATCGGAAATCTCCATTGCTACATTTCTTTGTTCTTCTCATTCATGGAGTTACTACAAGTTTCTTCTCATTCCTGCCAAAGGCAACTTGCCTGGTCATCATCTTCAAAACTAGGAGGGTGAAGGGCACTGTAGTGTCTAACATAGAAACTGAGAAGGAATGAATGACTGGAATATAGGACATTATAGTGCTAAGGAGCTTCTAATTTGCCTGGACATTCAAGATACAAAGTTATGTGTCATGATGGATTCAAAGTAAAATAAACATGTTTCAATCCTCAAGAAATTTGAAATCTAACCAAAAAAATAAGAAATACACAAAGTTAAATGGAAGAAATGATGTGAAATAAGAGGTACAATTTAGAGAAGCAGAGAATTCCTGCTGAGAGTGGTATTGGAGTTGGGCCTGTAGGGTAGCAAGGATTTCAATAGGCAAAAGGGGGGGCAGGAAGGACTGTGTGAGCGAAGCACAACCACAGATGTAAACAGACAGTTTGGCTGGAGTCCTGGGTACATACAGTGTAGTAATAACAGAGAGGCAAGGAGACTGGATTGGGAAACACATGGACGAAATGATCACCTTTTACAATTCCTGTGTTGACTGTCTAGCTCATGAGACTGTGAGCTCCTGGACGCCAGAGATTTCTATTCATTGTACCGCTTGCATAATATGTGACTATCTACTCCCAATGGTCCACTAAACAGTCAAAACTCTGTCCTGCTTACCTAGAAAAGTATTTCAACAGATACGACTCTCTTACGGGAAGCAGTGGCTTGCCGGCCGTATGCTGACCTATGTACACACTCCTAGGCAATTTACAAGGTAAAGAAATAATTCAGTATAGAGTCATTTTTGTAGACTTTATCTTTTCCATGTTTGTGATGTTTTATTTTGTTAGCTCCTTAGGGGTAAGGAATCTATATATTGAGTACAATATATTAAAATGTATATATTATGTTTTAATCAATCAAAAAATACCATATTCTGATGATTAACCAGTGCTTCTTGATTATCAAATAATAGCACTTCCACAGGACAAGTATTTTCATTCATGACAGATCTGCCATCTCCTACCCCAAAAACAATACAATCAAACCTGTGTCATATGATCAGGGTCAGCTTTGAGGCTCATACACTCCTCCAGTCCCTTCCTTTACGTTCCTCCGCCATGAGGAGGTGACTGCTGAAGCTTCAGGGGTTCAACACAGTAAAGTACTAAAGGGGTGCTTGCATATCCCTGTTTCTCTGTCCTTAGGAGAATCAATATTAAAGCAACATTTGGAATGAAAGGTTGCTCTAGTGGGAAAATCTGAGGATTGCAGATTCTTTTCAACAATGTATGAAAATCTTTTGAAAACCACCTCACTTCCAAATTAATGGGGCTTGAGAATGTGTCATAAATTTTATCAAAATAAGATTCATTTTGCTGAATTATCAGGATCACCACGAGAGTACCTTTGGTCTGGTCGGTTTACACAACCATGTGCCCACTTCCTTACTTAACCTGCACACACCGGAGGAAGCCTGGCTTGTTCCTGTTCCCTTTGGCTACTGAAATGCAGCTCTGATGACTCTGTCACTAAGTGGCTGGGTGGGTCTAAAATTGTCTCCCAAAATCCCATCACAGCCTTCCACGAGTTCTGCCCCCTTCACATGTGTCCTCAGCCTTCGGAATTCTTCAATCTGAAAATAAAAGCAGAAAAATATAAATTAATCATTTACCAGACATTAACAAGAGTGGCTTAAAATATGCATACATTGCCACAACTAAAAAGGAGAAAATTAAAACTAAACTTCAAAAACAGGAAAACGGACTTAATTCTTCCAGACCTAAGACATTAGCCATGATCCTTGCAAGAGAAATGAAGACCAGAGAAGTAAGTACAGGTGTTGTGAAAACCTGCTGGATTTATTAATGCAAATATTATATGCCTCTCTCTCAAAAATCTTTCATGCTTGCCAGTAGGATAATAAGAGTGAATGAATGAATATCTTCTCATAGGCTTCCCAAGTATATCTTTAATTAATAAGTTCTGATGTTACTGTACATTAACACTGATTAAATGTTAGATTTATTAGATGGAGGTTTCCTTCATCCAAAGACTCTCTTTGCTGCTCTTCCAGCCCTTTGGAGAACGCAGGTCCAAAGAATACCTCTAATTTCCCAAAAGTTTAAGCTCAACTTCCTCCCTTAACTATATCAATTTTCAAGTTCATTTCCCTTTCTCAGGTGGCCTCTCCACGTCCCAAGGTTTCCCTTTACCTGTGAAGAGGTTGTTCCCATAGTCCCCAGGGATCTTTCCCATCAGCCACACTGCAGTTTCTCTGACCTTCCAAGTCTGTACCCCCTAAGGACCCGTAGCCTGCCAGACATGGCCCTCTGAGAAGTATGTAAGCAACAAGCAGACATGTGAGGAACACCGCCAGGCTCATTCCCATCTATAGGGAATGACTTATCTACAGGGCTCGTTGTCTGCTATTTCATTTAAATGCCTCATAGCCACATGACTCAGACAGTCTTCATTCCTTATGCAAAAGGAGAAACTGATTTAGAGAGGTTAAGAAAGTTTCCAAATTAATCAAGTCTGACACTTCCAAGCCCACCTGTTCTTTTCCCAGCTCCATGGCCACCTCTTCAGAAATTCTAGTCCAATCAAGAGAACCTACATCCTGCATGGATGCTGAGCAAATGTGATTTGATCAGCACCAATTCACCAAAAGTTCGTTGTGTATCAGAGGTTTCTTCATACAACACAGCCATAGAATCTCCACATTGCATAAAGTGAAAGAAAATGCAAGGAATCAACTAATGTAGGGATACTAATAAAAATCTAAAAACGCCTACAGACTTTAGGGGGCCCATGAAACCCCTGAATGACATGCAAAATTTTTACATGTGCATTTTTTCTGAAGTAGAAGTTCTCTGACCCCAAAGGAGCTGAATCTCACAAGATTCTAATCCAATCCCCACATATACATGTTAGAATATAGAGTTGGGGGCAAATTAAATGGCTTGTTAGATTAGAATCCAGGTTAGAAATATGACTTCTAATATTTTATTTTTCCATTTCTCCAATACTGTTTGATTTCCTAAGTCTAGGTGTCAAGTGTCCTGTTTTTTTAAGTAATATTTGTATTTATATAAAGATGCCAGTCAGATGAGCAATTGCTTGTTTAATCTACATAGTGGTTTGTCACTAGACCTTCTCAGGGTCTTCGAGTGGGGATATGAGTGGCGATTATTGCATGCCATGTCTGGGAGGTTTCTAGAGTCAAGGCTGCATGAGAATCCCCTGTACTTATTTGTGGAATGTATTTCACTCAGTTTTCCCTATGTGTAGAGTGGGAAGGACCCTGGTCAGTGAGAGGATCCTATGCTTTTTCAAAAAGAAGATTATGAAGGTGAAGACAGTGGGCTCATCATCAAAACGCCGGTTCTCATCCTGTTTCTGCCACCTAAGACCCCAACAACCAAATTACCTAACCTCATTATGCCTCAGTTTCCACATGTGTACGAGGGAGAGGAAATAACAGTACTGGCAAAGATGGTATTAGAAGTAAATAGAGTATTTCATGAAAAGTATTCAGCATAATGTCCAAGCACATGGTATTTGATATCTACTAGCCAACTTCTTTTGAGGTCAAACCTTTAGCATTTTGGATAAATATTTAACTCCAATTTTATATGCAAAAAGTAGACTGGACAAAATAAACCAGTTGACTGGGAAAATGGAAAATCATCCTCCTTGCATTCAGTTTCCATGGAACCATATGTCATAGCTGCCACCAGAACCTATAACCTTAGGCAGGGTCCCTGATGAGCAACATGGACTAAAAATTTGACTGCTTCAACATCTTTTAAGGAATTCTCCACTTTCATGGGCTTTGAAGCTTATTTTAAAGTGAGGTTAACTTTATATTTACTGAAGATAAGCCTGTCAAGCTCCAGGCCTCCCCTGCACATCTTCAGTGAGAACAGCTTCTAGCCGCGATGATCTGAATCAACAGCGAGCCCGTCTCAGACCACTGTGTTCTTGGAGAGAACTATTTCACAAGAAATGCTTTTCTCTGATCAGAGCAACACTTTGAAGACTTCAAACATCAACAGAGAAAAACACGGCTTTCTGAAATGCCAATGTTTCTGAAGTAACCACCCCTCAAACCCTTTAGTCACTTCAAATGGTTTCAAGTGCATACTGCATTATCCCACGCTGAAATGAGAGATAGTGAGAAATTAAAAAAATAATATCCCAGGATAAAAGTCTTCAACAAAATTCAAATGTCAGGCAGTACAGAGACTATCACTATCATATATATCCATATGCGTGATTTCGTCGATTTTTAATGCTACTCTACTTACGCATGGCATTTGTTTTTAACCAATGTACAAGAGGGATCCCACTCTTCAGAGACAAATCCTCATCTTCTGAAGGCAGCAGGGTTGAACATTCACTGTTCTCTGAACCTGGGTTGCACTCCAATTGAACTAAGTTAAGACATGTATTCCAACCTTCACTGACTCATGAACCAACCAGGCTATTCACTCACAGTTCGACTTTTGAGCTGCTTTCTTTATGAGTGCATTTAAAGGGCTAATGTCCAGGGTTTGATGTTTGGCACTAATTATTTTTAGGAGTTCCCAAGATCCTATGTACATCCTCTAACTGACTTATTGGGACTTACAGATCATTGGTTATCATGTGAAAAGAGAAGACTAAAACATAAAAGTTGGTGTTCTCACCTTATTTTCTTTAATCATCAGATTAAAGATGATATGTGAATTAGAATAATATAATTCCTTATGGTAGCAATCAAATAAAAAAAGCTGAAAGCAAACTGTACTTAAACAGTCTACACGTATGTATGTAGAGTGAGATTGTATATAGCTATCTACCTTTCAGGTACTGCAGCCTTGCTGTTTTTGTTTGTTTCATTTTCTTCTACCCCATCTGTCAAATCATCGCTTCCCCTTCCTTACTAACCTCTCGTCCATACACCATCCCTCATTCCATCACTTACTCTTTAATCTGATCTTTTTCTTTTCTGAGGAAGAGCTCAGAGCACAGCCTTTCCCCAGAACATTGATGGAAACTGCGTTCTTACTCCAACCCCCAGCCTGGTCTCGGCCACATGACCCTCACTTTAGGATCATGACTGATAAGCCACATATACTGAAACTTACTCAAAAATTACACATTTACAGAGTATATAACCACAGGGGATGTGCTCTCTATCATGAAAGACACTCCAGAAATATATACAAAATTTCCCACAAGTGCCTAAAAATAGCGCATTTTAAGAAAGGAAAGGGAGTCTCGGAGGAGAAAGTCCTAGAATTGCACTGTCCAATACAGTGGCCACCCGCCCCATGTGGCCACTGAGCATTTGAAATGCCACTAGTCTAAGTTGAGATCTGCTGAAGTGCAGAATACACTCTGAAAGTCAGTGTGAAAAAAGAATGCAAAATATCATATCAGTGATTTTTTTTATATTGATTACATGTTAAAATGATACTTTGGATAAATTGTGTTAAAATAGACTACTTGAATTAATTTCACCTTTTATTTTGACTTTTTTTAGTGGCTACTAAATATTTTAATCTAGTAGTTGGCTCATATCATGTTTCCATTGGACAGGGCTGGTCTAATGCCAGCTGTCAGAAATGACATTCTGGTGCTAGAGTGCTGGTCGAAATTGCAGCTGGAGATAAATGCCGGTAGATAAAAAACAGTGGTTCCCAAAGTGTGCTTCCTGGAATAAGTTCCTGCCCAGACCTGCTGAACCAGCAAATCTGGGGAGAGGCCGAGCAACCTCCAGGAGACTGTTCGAGAATCACGAACACAGGAAACAATTTAGAACAATTGTTCCAAAGCACTTGAACTCATTTTCAAACATGACCATGCTGTGGCCCCGCAACAACCTGGTTTCAGGATTAAGAGCCCCTCAAATCCCATGAGGAACACAAGAACAAGAAAGGCCTGCTGAGGAGTCCTGGACGCAATCAGACCTCCGTGGCCATCCAGGTGTGCTCCCAGGCCCCACAGGCCAGGCACACACCCTGCCTTCACGCAGGCTGTGGGGAGCTAGGAAGAGTCCCACTTCTCAATCCACAGGAAATAGGGAATGGGGCAGGATGAAGAGGAGGTAAGATGAAAAGAAACAAAATGGAAAATGGTTTTCCAAGTTCTAACAGACATAGATCCACACAGTGGAAAACGATGAACATAATCCAAAATCTTTTGGTTTCATTGGCATCATTTGATGTTGAAAGGGACAACAAAGACAGGCTTAAGATGGTAGGTAAGTTAAATAGAAGTAGATTAGTCAGGGGGAAATGCAGAAAAAGTGGGGGGAGGGGGAAGCAGGAAGAGGAGAGTAAAACTTAATGATCAATCCATGTCTGTGCATATGTGTGTGTTTAAGTGTGTGCACATACTTGTACATATGCCATTATATCAAAATACCACATTTTATCAATTCTGAGTATTGTTCACATTTTAATGGCTCTGTGTCTTACAATTTCTGGTGTTGGATCCAATGACATTAGTATGTTCATGGAATCTCATTTCCAAACGTAACAATAGAGCTGAACAATTTTTTTTCACTTTGGCTTCCTAACGCTTAGAACACTGTTTAGCTTAAAGTCATTTAATGGTGATTGATCATTTAAAAAAAAAAGAAAATTACACTCATTCAAATACATCCAATTGTGTGTGTTTTCCTTAGCATATGGTATGCTAACTGAGCATAATGTGAAAACTTCAGCTAAGCAGGCACTTCCAGTTCCACAGCCTAGAATTCCTGGTTCTCAGGAAGATGGGAATGTTCCACGAAGGGTGGAACTGTCAGCCGTACACTTCAGCAGAAAACTCCTCCTTGCGTCCAGCTGCTGTGCACTTCACAGGAAAGTGTTATGACTTGGAGCTTGTCTCTTTAATGTGGCTGGTGCAGGCCTTATTATCCTGTGGCAGATTATGTATTCGAGAGAGCAATTGTTTCCATACTAATACCCAGCAGCTTAATCACATATGTTAACCCTATGATGTAAGATGAAACATTTTTTCCTCAATCCAAGTTTCATATTTCTCAATATCACCAGCTATGTAGACTCCACCTGCCATTCACCATTCCTTTTCTTATGGATCAATTCTCATTCTCTCGATCTTTATCTCTTTTTCCGCTCTTAAGTGCAATAATATGAGACCTCAATTTTTCTTGGTTCAGATTCTCATTTTTACTGTTTTCTCTAGACTGTTTCTATGTTGGCTCTGCTTTCTCTGAAATTGTATGAGCAGCAACAGTGAGACACTTAAGTCAAGAACAGACTGATTTATATTCTCTTAAGATTATAACTTTTTTCTAAATCACTATAAATTGCATTTAATATACATGCCTGTGTCTGTGTGTGTGTATGTGTGTGTGTGTGTGTGTGTTCACATTTTAACATTGCTGCCCTCTAAACAGATGCTAATAGGGAGCTTTGTGCTAACTGCACCTAAATTTATTCCTCTTGAAAAGCTACAGCTAACTGAAAAGTCATCAATTTTCCTTCTTTCTTTTTTTTAAATCTTCACTCAAGGAGTGAGGATATTTTTTCCATTGATTCTAGAGATAGAAGGAAGAAGAGAGTGGGAGAGGGAGCGAAAGAGAGAAACATCAATGTGACAGAGACATGTCAATTGGTTGCCTCCCACAAGCACCCCTACCTAGGGTGGGGATCAGACCTGCAACCCAAGTACATGCCCTTGACCAGGAATCGAACCGGAGACCCTCCAGTGCACAGGCCAATGCTCTAACCACCAGGGCAAAAGTCATCTATTTTCCAGAGCGGGTGAGATTATTGGCTTAGGCTCCCCTTTATCGAGGAACATGACTTAGTGAGCTAGAGTTAGACTGCCACTGGCCTTACTTAAAGGGACGTTACAAAGCAAGGTTTTCTTTGAAGCCAGTGAGACCCAAAGGCACAATGATTTATCTCTGGAGTTTAGCATAGCACACTGGTCAATGTGATAGTAAAACATTACATCTCACATGTACAGAACATCAGGTAACATTCAGAATACAGCTCAACATTAACATTCCCTAAACCAGACTAGAAAGGAAATCCTTAATGGAATTCTAAGTGAAATTGAGAATTTTCTTTCTTGTGGCTCAGCAAGGTTAATCCTTAGTTTAAAAAAAAATAGATATGTATTGTGTTATAGTGAAAAACTTTATTTTTCACTAAAATTTTTACCAGTTTTAAAGAAAATTACCCCTAAACAAAAACTGTAATGCTAAATACACATTACTGTAGACCCTAAGCTTCTTCGATCTCATCCCCAAGTCTGAGATCTCTCCCTGTGGCTAAATCCAAGTAAACTTTTCCATCTTTAACTAAATGTGTGCGCAGGATCTGATACTCTTCATCTCTCTACTCCCTCCTTCTTGAACTTCACACCTCCCCTGGCTTCCAGACATCACATCAACCTCCTGACTTTGGAAATTCTCAAACCTTTCCTGGGGGCAACTCTTCCAAGGTGTGCCCCTTGGAACTGCCAGTCTCGGTTCTCTGTACCACTTCTTTTCTCTCCTCTTCTATACTATGGCTTCAACCACCACCTATATATTATACCCCCTTCTTGGATGTCTCAAACATATCTCAAACTCTAAATATTTACAACCATAAACTCAATTACAACCATAAACTCAATAAATGTGAACCTATAAAATGGCAGGGGATATAATAAAATATTATTAAAGAAAACTTGGTTTATGTACAGCAAGCATGTCAAACTCAAAGGCTAACAGGGGCCAAATGAATGAGGCATGTGGCCCGTGGGCCGTGAGTTTGACATGCTTGCTGTAGAGTATTGCTCAAGCCTTTTGAGGTTCATCATGAAGGGAAAATATAGCCTTCCAGAACAGGGATCCCATCGATCCCTGGAGGATAGGAGACACGTAAAGTACATCTTTTATAATAATATCAAAGTCCCTGTTTAAAAACATTATAGTTATGTTGCCTCATGTTCTACCAGGTTACTTCCCTGTGCATTAGCATCTATAGCACCTATTCAGAGCCCACAGTGGGGGAGGAAGGTGACCAAAAGTTGGGCTTCAGAACAATCCAGAACTTCTCAGGGTATTCTTTCTAAATACCTCATCCTTCTTCATACATATTTTTCCTGTGCTAGCATAAGAATAGCTATTTCAAAGCCCACGTGTGACTTACAGAAATAACCAGCATTCTCACTATACTCCCAAGACCTTTCTCCTCTCCATGCTTGAGAAAACCCCCATAAAAGAATAACTAGACTAATCAAAAAGTTTGACTATTTCAGCAACTTCTATTTACTCCATAAAAACTGACTTTTAAAATACAGATCATAAAGGATGGCTGGGTTTTGTTCAACCTTGACCTTTCAATTGCTTTCACAAGTTCGAGCCATTTAACTTTCATCTGCAAAGAAATGACTGATCTAAAGAGAGTTAAAACATAAAACCGACATTTCCCTTTTACAGAAACAAAATGTAACCTTTAACTCAGAACTTCACTCTAAAAGACTTAAGGTACCGCACTCACCTGTAGCTGGGATATAGTTAAAGGGTATCGGAATAATATCCAGGTGACACCCTCACTGCAAGGCGGAATAGTGAGCGAGCCTTCATATACCCAATAATCACGCAGCAGAGGATCTGTGCAACCACGTGGACATGTCACACAAAGGCAAGTTAATTAATCATAATTTTGAGACTCCAACAATAATTTTCAAAACTACAAATTGTCCAAATAACACTTCTCAGACTGATGTCATTTTTAAACTAGAACCTCACATGTGTTCTTAACTAATCATCATAAAGAAAATAATTGATGGAAAACACGCTGAGTCCTCTATTATTTATAGTGGTTTCTATCAGTGGTTTATTATGTATATCCAAATATACTATATAAACTTAATATATAAACTTAATACATATACACTTGATGTGTACACATATGTAAAATTTAGTCACTTTAGCAAAAGTATACCCATACTTGTTTTTTTTTTACTTAGTGGAGGACTTAGCTAATTACACCTAATATTTATTGAAGGCCTGCTACATGGGAGGAACTATTCAACATTAACTCATTTAACCCTTACAAAAAACCAAAGAGATAGTTCCTATTACTAGCCCCATTTGTCAGATGGGGAAACTGAATCACAAAGGGTTACATAATTTGCCCAAAATCATAGGGCTAATAACTGGCAGAGCCAGGATTCCAACCAAAGCATTCTGGCTTCAAAGCCAGTGTTTTTAACCATTCTGCTCTGTATTGCTTTTTAACAACTAATTTTTAAAAGCATATTATGATAGGATAAAAGAAACTATTCTTATGAAAATCTTTAGCTCTGTATTAGAGAAATTCATGACTGAATATGATGGGTAAATGTTTGGTTTGTTGTAGAGCAATTAAATGTAAAAAGTAGAAGATATATGCCGAAACCGGTTTGGCTCAGTGGTAAAGCGTCAGCCTGCGGACTGAAAGGTCCCAGGTTCGATTCCGGTCAAGGGCATGTACCTTGGTTGCGGGCATGTCCCCAGTAGGGGGTGTGCAGGAGGCAGCTGATCAATGTTTCTCTCTCATCGATGTTTCTAACTCTCTATCTCTCTCCCTTCCTCTCTGTAAAAAATCAATAAAATATATATTTTTTTTAAAAAAAGTAGAAGATATGATGCATCGACCTATTTGGTTACATTTGAAACACCAAGAAATTACACATAATTTGGGTAGAGATTTGTAAAGACCAAAATTTTGTACAAAATAGCCTTTAACTACAAATTATATTCTGAGTATTTTATACACAATTCCTACCTATTTAAGGCAGACCTAAATAATCAGAATTAACAGGTATCATTGCAAAGAGGTTACCTGATAAAATTAGATGTCAAGTTTATTTCACTCTATAGATTAATAAAAACTTCACTGATCAATTCTAGAAGTATAACAAGGTTACATTATTATGCTGGTGCTTACACAGAGGTAGCAATTTTTACAAAAAGGAAACCCTTCATGATTAATGAAACTAGTGGTAAAGTATTTGTTGTTTCAAAATGTTTACTCTCGTGTTTAGGTGAGGGGTACCTACCACAGAGAATACTAGTGTGTGTGTATATATATATATATATATATATATATATATATATATATATATTGTAAAAGCCTTTATTAATTAGAGTAATACATAGTTATATATTCTGAGGAAAGCAATGAATGCATATCCATAGTTAAAATTCATCTTTATACAATCCATCATGTACACTTACCTGGTAATAAAGTGTTAGGATTAAAGCAGGGTATTATTTTGGACTTCCCCTAAAAAATTAAAAAAAAATTATCCCATGTTAACATAAAATTTCTTAATTTTACAATAAAAGAGTTATTAGCACTGAAGAATCCCAGTTGACATCTTTTCTAAATGACATCATTGGACCACATAGATTTGTGTCTCATTCTGTCTTCTCATTGGAACAACAGTGGTTGGGTCCAACAAGACACTCCTGCTCTGAGTCTATGCTATTTCCTTTCCTACCACGGTTCAGTTTTCCCTGTAATTCCTGGTGTGAAATGTACAATTGTCTATCCAGTGTCTGTCTGTCCCCTGTCGCCTACTTTTGGGCCTTGGAGTAAAATGCCTGAACCCTGGCTCAGGTAATTATTTTGACTTGACTTTCCTCCTGGTACTTTGATCTTGGCATCACAACCTGCCTCCCAAATTCTCATTTTGTCCCATTTGGACTTGGTATTTCAGCTCTCAGATCTCCTCCTCCAGATAGGGAGATCTGACACTCACATGAAAACATTCTCTTTCAAATCAATTTTATCAAAGCTAAATTTCATTTTCAAATAAAATATTTGTGCCCAGTCAGAGTGGCTCAGTGGTTGAGTGTCAACCTAAGAACCAAGAGTTCAAGGTTCAATTCCTGGTCAAGGCAAATGCCCAGGTTGCAGGCTCAATCTCCAGGGAGGGGCATGCAGGAGGCAGCCAATCAATGATTCTCTCTCATCACTGATATTTCTATCTCTCTCTCTCTCCCTCTCCCTTACTCTCTGAAATCAATAAAAATATATTTAGGGGAGAAAAAAGAAAGTATTTGTGCCCTTATTCAATAATCATATTAATAGCCATTATTATAAACTAGTGACCCAGTTTACAAAATTCGTGCACATTAAAAGGAAATTAATTAAATGAAATATTTTAATATTGCTATTTGCCCTTTCTCTATAATAGAAGTGTTAGAGTTGAAAGAAAATTAGTAAAATGTGTATGAAAATCTTCCTCCTGTCAGAGTCTAGGGTGCACCATGGGGATCAGAGTCTAGTCCCCGCCCACCCACATGCGCCTCAAAATCGCATGAGACCCAGACCCGGCCGGCCCCACCCCCATTGGGCTAGATCCAGACCCAGCTGGCCCCACCCCCATCAAGCCCCGCTGGGTTGGGGGGCGTGGCCTCAGGTTGCCAGGCCCAGTGCCAGGGCAGGGGGCACAGCCTGAGTCCCCCAGCCTGGGGCGGGGTGCATGGCCTGAGGTCCTCCGGCCCGGGATGGGTCAGGGGACATGCCTTGAGGTCCCCCATCAAGCCCTGCCAGGCAAAGGGTGCGCCCTGAGGTCCCCTGTCAAGCCCCGTTGGGCATGGGGCGCAGCCTCAGGTCTCCTGGCATGGTGCCAGGTGGGGGCCACGGCCTGAGGTCCCCCAGCCCAGCACCAGGGTGGAGGGTGCAGCCTGAGGTCCCCCATCAAGCCCTGCCAGGTGGGGGGTGCACCCTGAGGTCCCCTGTCAAGCCCCACCAGGGCATGGGGTGCGGCCTCAGGTCCCCTGGCATGGTGCTAGGGCAGGGGCGCGGCCTGAGGTCCCCTATCAAGCCCTGCCAGGTGTGGGGGGGGGGCGCAGCCTGAACTCCCCCTGTAGAGGGCCCCCTGGGAAGGCACAGGGCATTCTTTAATTATTGTCAGCTGAACCCAGTGGTGTCCGCAAAGCCACACCCTGGGAACACACCTTGCCAAAATGGCAAGGGTGTTGTCAGCTTGACCTTCATTTCAGCCCATGGTGTGGGTAAGTGGGTTTTAATATCTAAATCCAGCCTAGCACCAGGAATGCTCAGGGCCTACTCAAGAATGCAAATAATCTCCTTTGTCTTGACCTTTTGGTGAAACTTCCTGGTATTTGGGGGTATAAAATAAACACGCTGCATCAGCTCTGGGTCACTGTCTCTCCATCAGAAGAGGGCAGCGGTCCACCCGGCCCCAGCTTTTCTTTCTATCTCTGTGTCTTGTCTCTTTCTTTTATTTCTCAATCCCCAGCCGCCTCAATTGGACCCGCTCTCTAGGCGCACTGGACTCGGAAAAGAGAGAAAATAGTTACATCTGGGGCCCACATGGTCTGGCTGAGTACAGAGGCAAGAGGCGAGGGGGTCGCTCCAAGAAGTGTGTGCACCACAGAATAAGGTAAGGAGCAGATTGTTGCAAGTTGTATTAACTTGGTGTAAAACATGGGTAATTCAGGGTCTCAGGAAAGAGATCTCTGCTCTCAAATGCTTAAAACTATGCTCAAAGCTCAAGGATGTTTTGTTAAGCGTAGTCAGATTCTTGATTTCTTAATGTCTATTAATAAAACGTGCCCCTGGTTTCCCGAAGAGGGAACCATCGACATTCAAATGTGGGAAAAGGTTGGAAAGCAGTTGCGTGACCGATTCACTGAAGGTCCAGAGAAGATTCCTATTCCTACGTTTACACTATGGCCGTTGATTCGTGATTGTCTTGATCCAGCACAGGAAAGTTTAAGAATGTCTAAGCAGGGTGTAGCCAAGGCTCTTCAGCCTACAGTGGAGGAGTGAGAATCTCTAAAAATACCACCTCCCCACTCTGCGCCTCCTCCGACTCCGCCCACTGTTTCTGCGACCGTTGTTAAGAGCCCGCTTGACAAAGATTTACCTCCTAAATATGAGCGGGAGCTAGAGTTTGAGGAAAAGAGAGGCAAGCATCACCGTGAGCGGGATGATTCAGATAATGAGGAAGATCTTGCTCGCAGTTTTGCAAAAATGGCCCTAGCCACCAGGCCTTTACGGCTAGAAGCCGGCGCACAGCCAATGTGAAAGTAACTTCTGTGCCGATACTGTCCCCTTTACAGCAGACCTTACGGGAGGCAAGACGAGCTGGAGAGGATGTTACAGGATTTCAATGTATCCTGTGGTAGAAAGGCCAGACCCTACCAACCCAGGGCAGATACTACGAGTGCACGAGCCTATTCCTTTTAAAACCCTCAAGGAGGTCAAAAACCTGTTTCTATGTACGGCCCCACTTCTCCTTTTGTCTTGAGTTTGCTTGACACTGTAAATAGCGAAGCTCTGCCTCCTCTTGACTGGCAAACACTGGCTAAGGCTTGTCTTTCCCCTGGAGATTATTTAATGCGGAAATCCAATTGGATTGAATTTAGTGCAGAACAAGTGGCAAAAAATCAACAACATGGTGAGCCTAACACTCTTGAAATGTTAGTAGGAACTGGGACATATCACAGCTTACAGGCTCAGATGATGTTTCCTTTGCAAGTTTATCAGCAGATAAATATTTGTGGCACTAAGGCTTGGAGGGAGTTGCCCACTAAGGGAGAAAAAACCATGGACATTGCTAAAATTACACAGGGGCCAGAGGAGCCCTATCAAGACTTTGTGGCACGGTTGCTTCAGGCAGTAGACAGAGTGGTTGGAGATCCTGATGCGGGATCTCTACTAGTGAAGCAACTGGCTTTTGAGAATGCCAATAGAATATGTCAGGAGGCTCTACGCCCCTACAGGAAAAGGGGTCAATTTCTGAGTTCATCTGTATTTGTGCTGATATTGGGCCTTCCTATGTTCAGGGAGTGACTTTGGCTGCTGCACTGAAGAAGACTCTGCAGAGGGACCATTCAGGGAGCAAAGAAAAAAGGACTTGTTTCACTTGTGGGAAGCCAGATCACTTTGCAAAAAATTGCAGGCAACGGGCTGCCTCAGGGGGACAGGGAAGTTCCGCTCCTAGTCTCCCTGTTCAGCAGCCAGTTCTTTGTCCTCGCTGCTGCAAGGGGAAACCCTGGACCAAGGACTGCGGCTCCCAGAGAGACATTGATGGCAGCCTCTTGACCCACATCAGGGAAACGGCAAGGGGGGGCTGGCCCCGGCCCTGCCAAACAGTAGGGGCACTGTCGCTCACCCCGGCACAGCCGTACCATCCCGGCCAGCCGATCGGCCCACTGTCAGGGGCCTCTACCACGCCACCACAAGGAGTGCAGGATTGGACCTCCGTCCCACCACCGAATATGTACTAACTCTCGATATGGGGCCACAAGCAATCCCTATAGGGATTTATGGACCATTACCTAAGCACACCATGGGACTTATTTTAGGAAGAAGTAGCTTAACCGTGAAAGGATTTCAAGTTTTACCAGGTGTAATAGATCAAGACTATACTGATGAAATTAAAGTTATAGCACAGACAACCAAATACCATAAGTCAACTTTTTCCAGAAACTAGGATAGCTCAAATTATACTTTTGCCTTATCATACAGCAGGGAAACTTCTCTCCACAGAGCCTCGGGGAGAAGGAGGATTTGGATCCTCTAATGAAATGTACTGGGTGCAGCTAGTTAAAGGAGGGCACCCAGAGCTAGAATTAAAATTAAATGAGAAAGTTTTCCTAGGAACAATAGACACAGGGGCAAATGTTTCAGTGATTGCCTCCGGGCACTGGCCCCCTGCATGGCCTCTTAATACAGCCACTAC
Source organism: Plecotus auritus (assembly GCF_963455305.1). Taxonomy (NCBI): domain Eukaryota; kingdom Metazoa; phylum Chordata; class Mammalia; order Chiroptera; family Vespertilionidae; genus Plecotus; species Plecotus auritus. The sequence goes on from NC_137777.1 coordinate 33,452,091, forward strand.
CAAGGCACTGGCCAAGTCTCTCAGCCTCAACAGAGTGTGCAGCTCATAAGATGGGAAGATCTAGAGGGACATACAGGATATTTTACACCTTATGTGCTCGATCATTTACCTATTAACCTCTGGGGAAGGGACATTCTAGAACAAATGGGTGTATTACTAATGAGTCCCAATGCTGTGGTTACAGCTCCAATGTTAAATCAAGGATTTTATCCTGTTAAAGGACTAAACAAAAGGCAGCAAGGCAGATTATCTCCTATCCCCACGTCTACCCAGCAAGGGAGAAGAGGGTTAGGATACAGGGAGCCACAGCCTTTTCATTAGGGGCCTTGGTCGTCTCTCCAACCCAAAAGACTGCTGCAAAAATTACATGGCTCTCTAACGACCCTGTTTGGGTTGATCAATGGCCCCTAAGTGGAGAGGAGCTTCAAGCAGCACAACTTCTAGTACAAGAACAGCTTGAAGGTGGTCATATTGAACCTACTTATAGTCCTTGGAATATACCCATTTTCATAGTTAAGAAAAAATCAGGTGGCTGGAGACTTTTTTGCAAGATCTCCGAGCAATAAATAAGACCATGGAGGTTATGGGCCCCCTTCAATCGGGCCTGCCCTCACCTACCGCTATTCCTCTCAATTATGAACTACTTATTCTAGATTTAAAGGATTGTTTTTTCACTATACCTTTGCATCCAGATGACTGTAAACGATTTGCATTCAGTGTCCCTGCAATAAACTTTAAGGAGCCAGGGAAGAGATACTGCTGGAAAGTGCTGCCGCAAGGAATGGCTAACAGTCCTACGCGATGCCAGGACTTTGTGGATGCAGCTATCCACCCCATAAGGCAGCAGCACCCCCAGGCATACATCATCCATTATATGGATGACATCTTGTTGGCTCATGAGAATGTGGACACTCTTCATAAAGCTTTTGCAGACTTACAACACTCTCTCTTAACGAGGGGGCTGTGTATTGCACCAGAAAAGGTACAGAAAATGTCTCCTTTTTAATATGTAGGCAGTTTAATTGAAGGACATACTGTGCATCCTCAACGTTTACAAATTCGGACAGATACATTAGTAACCTTAAATGATTTTCAAAAATTACTCGGGAACATTAATTGGATCCGTCCTTCATTAAAATTGACTACTGCAGATTTAGCTCCTTTGTATGGTATTCTTGGAGGAGATTCCTCACCATATTCTCCTAGACCCATGGTCAGCAAACTGTGGCTCGCAAGCCACATGCGGCTCTTTGGCCCCTTGAGTGTGGCTCTTCCACAAAATACCATGGCCTGGGCGAGTCTATTTTGAAGAAGTGGTGTTAGAAGAAGTTTAAGTTTAAAAAATTTGGCTCTCAAAAGAAATTTCAATCGTTGTACTGCTGATACTTGGCTCTGTTGACTAATGAGTTTGCCGACCACTGTCCTAGACAATTAACTGCTGAAGCTGGTACTGCTTTAACCAAAGCAGAAGCTGCCCTTCAAGCTGCTCAGCTTTCAAGAGTAGACTTAACTACACCCCTTCAGGTATTAATTTTCCCTACTACTCACAGTCCCACGGGAGTCATTTGGCAGGACCCAGGAATAATAGAATGGCTCCACCTGGCCCATTCTCCAACCAAAGTATTAACACCTTTTCATGATTTAGTTTCTCAACTCATAGCGAAAGCACGGTACAGACTAGTTCCATTAGTAGGGCAAGAACCTTCCCTCATTATAGTGCCATTTACCACAGCATAGCAAAGTTGGCTATGGCAACACTCTATTAATGGGCAAACAGCTCTTGCTAACTATCCTGGTCAAATTGGAAATCATTATCCTGCTAATAAGATTTTACAGTTTTTGTCTGTTATAACTTTTATCTTTCCAAAAACAGTTAAGCAGCAACCTCTCCCTCAAGCACTAACCATCTTTACTGACGGGTCCAGCTCAGGGAAAGCCGGATTTCACAGTGTAAAGAGTTCTAACGTAATTCAGACAAATTACTCCTCTGCACAAGAAGTAGAAGTCCAAGCTCTCATTTATGCTTTAGAAAACTTTGCCTCTGAGCCGGTCAACATCTCCAGTGACAGTGCTTATGTAGTTGGAATGGCTACAATTACTGAAACTGCTACCACTGGGCATACGGACTCTGAAGAACTGTTCCACCTGTTTACCACCTTGCAAAGAGTTATTGGAAAACGATGATTCCCATGTTTATTGGCCATATTAGATCCCATGCTGGCCTTCTGGGTCCCTTGGCTGCAGGTAATGAGGAAGTAGATCGCCTCGTGGCCTCAGGAGAGGAGACCACTCCATTTTCCATGGCACAGGCCTCACATGTCCTGCATCATCAAAATGCCTCTGCCTTGCACAAGGAACTCCATATTTCCCGAGAGCAGGCTCGCCAAACTGTCAAGCAATGTCCTTAGTGTGTTATCCACCTCCCTGTGCCAGCATTAGGGGTAAATCCCCAAGGACTTAAACCTAATCAAATCTGGCAAATGGATGTTATTCATGTGCCTGAATTTGGCAGATTTCGGTGGGTCCATGTCTCTATAGACACATGCTCACGTTTCATTTTTGCCACTCCCCGAACAGGGGAAAGTGCGAAACATGTAATCAACCACTGCCTAGCGGCTTTTCCAGTCATGGGACGGCCCGTAGAGGTAAAAACAGATAATGGACCTGCCTATACTAGCTCCTCCTCTCAGCAATTTTGTAAGCAATACCAAATTATGCATAAAACAGGAATTCCCTATAATCCCCAGGGACAAGCAATTGTAGAAAGAGCTAATCGAACTTTAAAGACTCAATTACAAAAACAGAAAGGGGAGAGAGGTATAATCCTACTCCACAGAATCAGTTAAATCACGCCCTTTACACTTTAAATTTTTTAAATTGTGATGATGAGGGTCACACAGCAGCCTAGTGGCATCTGCCAGCATGGACTTACAAACAGGGCAGTAGAGAGGGCCAGATCCAGTAATGATGTGGGGAAGAGGCCACGTTTGTATCTTTCCAGAAGGTGCTTCTAACCCAGCCTTGGGCAAACTACGGCCCGTGGGCCGGATCCAGCTGTTCTATCTGGTTCTCTTGCTCTCCTCTCCGCTCTTTTACTTTGAATTTATATTAGTTCACACAAACACTCCATCCATGCTTTTGTTCCAGCCCTCCGGTCCAGTTTAAGAACCCATTATGGCCCTCGAGTCAAAAAGTTTGCCCACCCCTGTAATCTAACCCCATCTGGGTGCCAGAGCGAGCAGTGCATCACGACCATGGACCTGGGAGAACAACTCATCCCACCATTCAAAAAGCTGAAGATCACACCTCCGGTGATGATGCCAGCCAGCGCCAGCCCCAAAGAAGGAGAGAAGCAGAAGGCAGCTGGCCAAGACCACCCGAGAAGCTAGTGTCCCCACATGGGGTCAACTGAAGAAGCTGACCACCGATGCTCAGCAAGTGGTGAAAGAACAGGGGGTTCAGGTAACCCCCTCCAACCTTTTTCTTGCTATGATGGCACTTGTCAGCTGCCAGGTAAGTATGGCTGCAGCAGAAACTTACTGGACTTATGTTCCAGATCCCCTATGATCAATCCAACCACCTGGACCGGAGAATCAGTGCCAGTGTTTACTAACAACACTAATATGGTCGGGGGTAGCTCCGACAAGCATATAACTCCTTCTTCCCAAGGTGATTATACTTATAATGGCTTTAGTGGGGAGCTCCCTATTTGTTTATCAAAAGGGGGGACTTCAGGATGTTTGCAGCTTGGCCAAGAAAATAAGACGTCCTATGGAGACACAAACATTGCTAACATTGAAGGCCCCTGGGATATGAGAAAACATGTTCAGACAGTTACTAAACTAGGATTTCCTAAGGCCACCCAATGGCTGTCTGATAAGCATCCGCCGCTCTCCTCCTGCCCTAATAGAACCACTACTGAGTTGGGAGCATTTCCTCAATGGCAAGATTGCGCCAATCCTGTACCAGTGAGACGTAATATTTCTGGCTCTGACTTGTATGTATCAGAATGGTCCCACAGACTTGATGCTAAATATCCCTATCACGAGCCTATGTCACCAGGAGGTTTTGTAGGTAATGCCCTAACCCAGGGGTGGGCAAACTTTTTGACTCAAAGGCCACAATGGGTTCTTAAACTGGACCGGAGGGCCGGAACAAAAGCATGGATGGAGTGTTTGTGTGAACTAATATAAATTCAAAGTAAAGGAACGGAGGGGAGAGCAAGAGAACCCTCCGCTCTTTTGGCTCTGCGGGCCGGATAGAACAGCCGAACGGGCCAGATCCGGCCCGCGGGCCGTAGTTTGCCCACGGCTGCCCTAACCACAAAAATAGGAAATTTACAGAAAGATCTGTGGCATTTAGCCGCTGCTCTTGACTTTCTTAATTTTACTGGCTCTTTCTTAGCTAATACTAAAGGAGCATGCACATTGAGCCCTTGCTATGGCTTACGAGCCTGTGTCCAGCCCCCATATGTATTGGTGACTGGAAATGTGAATATCACCAGATTGGACACCCATTATGCTGTCCAATGCCATTACTGTAACCTTACCAGCTATGTTTCCAGGCATGACCTGAATGAAGATATATTAATTTTAAAGCAGTCTTCTTTTATTATGCTTCCTACCAACATAACAGAAAAATGGTATCATGATGTGGGCCTCCAGGCATTGCAGGAATTACACAATCAACTGTCCCGGGAAAAGAGTGCTTTGGGACTTACTCTTTTTGGTATTGTTACCCTAGTTACTGTTATTGCATCTGCTGTGACTGCTTCTCTTGCTTTGACCCAAAGCATCCAGAACGCAAAGTTTGTCAATGAATTGGCTCAGAACACCTCAACTACATTTCATGATCAAGAAGATATAGACAAAACGCTAGAAACAAAGCTAAATGCTTTGGAAGCTGTAGTGATAGGACTAGGTAATCAATTAGAAAGTATCACGATTAGACAGCAGCTGCAATGCCATCCTGCTTTTACATATATTTGTGTGACTTCAGCCTGCTATAACAGTTCTCTATGGGATTGGAATAAAATCAAGATGCACCTACATGGAATATGGCATCATAACAATATCAGTATAGACCTAGTGCGGCTACACAAACATGTGCAAGCCATTCAGAATAGTCATGGTGAAATTATATCTCCAGCAAAACTGGCAAAAGAATTGCCAGATGATTTAAAAAAATTTAATCCATGGAATATGTTAAAAAACACTGCCTGGTACCTAATTGGATTCCTTTTTCAGTCATCAGCAAGCTCCTGCGATCTCAAGTCTGAAGGCTCCAACTAGATGTCCAGAAGCTACATTTAAAAATGAAAAATAGGGGAGATGTAGAGGGCCCCCAGGGAAGGCACAAGGGCATTCTTTAATTATTGTCATCAGCAAAGCCACGACCTGGGAACACGTCTTGCCAAAAGGGCAAGGGTGTTGTCAGCTTGACCTTCATTTCAGCCCATGGTGTGGGGAAGTGGGTTTTGATATCTAAATCAGGCCTACTATCTGCCTCAAAGGCCTGAGCAATTTAAATAGCACTATCTTATCTAATAAAGAGGGAATATGCAAATTGACTATCACACAATAACAGTCAAGATGGCTGTGCCCACAGTGGAGGCAGGGATTCCTCAAGGCCTGGAATCCCTGGAATGCTCAGGGCCTACTCAAGAATGCAAATAATCTCCTTTGTCTTGACCTTTTGGTGAAACTTCCTGGTATTTGGGGGTATAAAATAAACACACTGCATCAGCTCTGGGTCACTATCTCTCCATCAGAAGAGGGCAGCAGTCCACCCAGCCCCAGCTTTTCTTTCTATCTCTGTGTCTTGTCTCTTTCTTTTATTTCTCAATCCCCAGCCGCCTCTATTCAGGAATTGGACTCACTCTTTAGCCGAGCTGGACTCGGAAAAAAGAGAAAATAGTTACACCCCCGTCAAGCCCTGCAAGGCGGGAGGCATGGCCTGAAGTCCCCCATCAAGGTCCACTGGGCGGGGCGTGTGGCCTAAGGTCCCCCAGCCTGGCGCCGGGGCAGGAGGCGCGGCCTGAGGTCCCCTGTCAAGCCCCACCAGGCAGGGGGTGCAGCATCAGGTCCCCGCTGATTGCTCGTTAAGGCTCATAATGGGAACTGGGCCTCTGCTGTGGGTGCAGCCATCTTGTGTTATGGAATCCCTGCCTCCACTGTGGGCGCAGCCATCTTGACCGTTATGGTGTGACAGTCAATTTGCATATTCCCTCTTTATTAGACAAGATAGTGCTATTTAAATTGCTCAGGCCTTTGAGGCAGACAGACATGTCACGGCAGTTGGATATCTCTTATAAGATTACTCTGTGAATGCAGACATAACAGAGAAAGTTAATGCCTAACCTCTACGTCTCTTCCTTACTTTTAGAGACTCTTTGACTCATTAAAGAATCCAGCTTGCCCGACCGGTATGCTCAGTGGTTGAGCATCAGCTGGTGAACCAAGAGGTTACTGGTTCGATTCCCAGTCAGGGCACATGCCCAGGGTGTGGGCTCAATCCCCGGTGCAGGGCATGCAAGAGGCAGCCAATTGATGTTTCTCTTTCACCGATGTTTCTCTCTCTCTATCCCTCTTCCTTCCTCTCTCTAAAAATCAATAAAAATATATTTATTTTTTTTAAAAAAGAATCCAGCTTACTTGACTCCCACCATCCTCCTGACTTACGTCATATTAGCTGAAGAAATAAAGGAAATTTTCTCCATCTAATTTCTATCAGACAAATGTCAGTCAAAAATGTGTCCTCACACCCTTTTTCACCAGCTTCTTTGACTACTCGGTGCTTTCCCTTGGTACCTGAATCCATTCTGAGGCGCTCAGGTCTCTCTCTGTTAGAGGCTCTTGTCTGGTTCAAGATGAAATGGGCTTGTGCTAGCATAGAGCTAATCAGACTTCATTCCCAGATGGATTTCAGAATTGGCTTTGGGTCGCCTCCAAGGTCACTGAGATTCTATTGACTTAATGGAAGCATAAAGGCACTGTTTACAACAGAACTTGGCTTCCCAGCAATGCTAGGCTGAGTCACTGCAGGATCAAATCAATCTTCATCACCTTCTGTGAAATACATTATCCTATGGCTTATGTGTACTTGTCTTTATTTATTTATTTATTTTGTACAGAAGTACTGTGAGGTAAGGTTGCCATAGTTTTTATTCGTTTTGTTTAGACAACTTTCCTATAACCAATGGGCGGAAAGTGTTCACCCAGCAGGCCTGGGTTGCTCAAATCTTCACATTTCAAAAAATGGCCTGTCTTCAAGCCTGGCCCTTGTTAATATAATATTGTATGTCAACTGTAATGGAAAAGTAAAACAACAACACATTTTTTTCAAAAAATATTTTTTAAAGAAATATCTGTTAAAAAAAAAAAAGACTGGCCCTTGGCTGGCTCTTGGCTGACCATCTCTGAGCCCCTGGAATACTCTGCCTTAAAGAGTGTTGTCTGTGCCAGAGGCCTTGGCCCATGTTGTACCAGTTTGACCAGGTAAGTTGATCCTAATAATGTGATTTATGAGGAATATCTAGTTCAGCAGAGGGTCGGGGTGGAAGGGCTCGGGTCAGAGTGGCTGAGGTCAGTCACACAGGCATGCAGACCCTAGACACCAAGGTCAAGTAAGGTTCTCTGGCTGGCAATACCTCACATGTGTTACGCCACATCACTGCTGGGAGATGCCACTCCACCCGAAAACTGTGCCTGGTTTCTCCGGACTTATGCCCATGAGCCTTTCACTGCACTGGGTTTTCATCTGTTTCCTTCCGCTGCATTAGACCACAACCATGAGAATAACAGTTTTCGGTGAGTCCTTTTAGTGAATCCTCCAGCCTGAGGGTGGCCTTTGGGAACCGACCTCTTAGACAACCAGGATTTTTATGTCCTTTAAAACAGTGACTTAGCCAAAACCGGTTTGACTCAGTGGAAGAGCATCAGCCTGCGGACTGAAAGGTCCCAGGTTCGATTCCGGTCAAGGGCATGTAACTTGGTTGCGGGCACATCCCCAGTAGGAGGTGTGCAAGAGGCAGCTGATCGATGTTTCTCTCTCATCGATGTTTCTGACTATCTATCACTCTTCCTTCCTCTCTGTAAAAAATCAATAAAATATATTTAAAAAAAACAAACAGTGACTTACCTTATACTGAATATCCTGGAGGATTTCAGTCACAGCCTTTAGGCCCACATGTTCTTTTCCTATCTGAAATATATAAAACATATACCATTAACCACAAACGTATTAAATACTTAGCTTTTGCTCAAAATAACTAATTACAGAAGCGAGGATCAAGTCCACCTGAATTTCCTTCTTGGGGAATAAATCAATGACCTTTTCATGAATAACCAGGTCAACATTCACTGAAGGTAACTGAAGCTGTAACAGAAGCTATAGCACAATCAAATATTAGATATGTTCTTGGACATTTCCAAGAACCCATCTAAATTCATCATGCTGTGTACAAGGCTACAAATATGTCAAATCATCTAACACAGCAATACAAAAGTTTCAAGGATGCTTCTGAATCAAAATTACTCATCACTTGCCCAAACTCTCCCATTTTTACATCTGACATGTCTAGATCATTATTATAAAGATTTTATCAATGTTGAAAATTTTCATTAACTCAGAAAAGTGGGTATGTGCTTTTATAGGCTAAAGTCACCGATATCAGGACATTTCTTGATTACAACTGCACATAATTTCTATAATCACCTTTGTATTCTCAAATAATAATATGCTGTTCATGACTTCCTATTTTAAAACATATCGTGACATCTTTTGCTTGTATACAATGCTCCAAGGAATTTGAGACTTTTTTTTTAATCTTACATATAGTATTCTTGACTTTACATTTAAAAATGATAAGTGAAATCTGATTTCCACTTTTCAACCAACTTTCATTGGTCCAGGATAATGGAGCACAGTGACAGGGGAGAGGATCTATAAGCTCAGATAATCATTGCTATCATTCGCTTTTTTCCTTCCACGTAAGTTTTTAGGGAATGGCCTCTAAGGCGCCAGAATAGCTACCACCATATTTGTATTCTCTATTTCTGTCTATGTGACTCAATTGTGAACCATGCTAGTGGAAAGGCATCAAGGAGGAAAGAAAAGAGAGAAGAAATCTGCACAATCTAAGACATGCCAATCAGTTAACAATAATCAAGACTTTATTTTCCAAGTGTTTGCCATTCCTGAGGTAGGCTCTAAAAACAGAAAATAAATTCTCTGAGGGAAAAAATACCTGAGGCAACTGTGTTCCTGAGTGCAAAAGCCGACATGGGCCCTTCTTTGTTTTATTGGTTTAACCGTGGTGTAGCATTTGGATATCTGCCCAGAGTTGGGGGTCTGTTTTCATTTCCTGCATCTCTGTCACATGATAACCATGAAGGGTCCGCACATGAATGTTGTAGGGCCACATAAAACATTGGTTCAGGAGCAAGATCATGTGGGTTGGATGCCTGGGTTCTGATTCTGACTCACTTTTCAGCCTTGAGCAAGTTTACTTAACCTCTATGCCTCATCTATACAGTGAGGAGGACAAAAGCGATGGGGTTGAAGATAAGACTAAGTCAAACAGATACCTTAGAACAGGGCAGAGTGCAATGTAAGTCAGTTAATACCGCCCGTGTTGTTCTTACTCAGAAAGCCATACAGTATCAAGTAAGTTCTTACATATAGCAGCACTCAATAACTATTACTGGCTCCTTCTGTCTATAAAGGTTCTTCATTTTGTGGGCAAAGCTTTGTATCTAGCCACAAACTCGAGGTACTATTCCATCTTTTCCCTTTCCTTCTCTGCCAAATTTTTGTCTACAGAGGTTACAAGCACCAAAAAGCAAGTATAGATGACACTCTGCACACGCCCTAAAATCCTACAGTAACCGAGGTGACAACACACCTGGTGCCAAGAGTCCACCAGGAGCTATGAGACCAATTCACGTCTTACCTCTCACCTTTGCCATCTTTCACCACCACCCCAAATGCAAGCCCTCTGGCCACTTTCCTCTCCTAGAATTTCAGCTCATTACCTTGTATTTTTCGAGCTCCCCTCATTTTCCACTATGCCCTCCGAGACAGGATAACTCCGCATCTTTAACAAGCTCTTCTACCACCTCCTGGTCTATGTGGACGCCCTCAGGTCCACACAAGGTCACAGCTCTCCCAGGCTTTGAGTGGACACTGTGAAGGCTCCCTCCCATAAGACTGAAAGCTGTGGTCAGTGCCCTGCTGTTACCGTCAGATCGGTACTCAGACCCACATGCCTAAGGCTGTCCTCTGAGTGGACCATCCGCCATTGCCGCTATCATGTTCTTCTTGTCATTTATTGACACACTGGTCACTCCCTCGCAGTCATCACCCCCTGCCATCACTCTGGAGGACTTCCTCATCCATGTTAGTGACCCGTCCCCTCCTGGCATGTCTCTTTACCCTCAGCCCCATCCTACCTCTGCAAACCATCGTGGGAACGCACCCTGGATTTGTTTTCACTCTGAAAACACCTGTCCAGCTCTCCCCTCTGGCCTCTCTTCCCATTAATGGAGCACAAGGAGCCGACTCTCAGGAGACTCTTGGCTTTGTCTCCTTCCCTCCCTGCCTACATACACTGAATGACATCTCTGCAAACACTCTCCATTATCTAACCCTTTTGTCCTAAATCATCTGCTATGCAATGGATCGGTGGGACAATTTGCTAGAATCCTCTGCTCCTCTATCTGGATCAAGAACAATCCACAGTACACTGTCCTGCACAATCTGAGATAACCAGGCTCATGTGGGTCTCCCACACCAACTGTCAAGTCTATATTATCATTCTTCTTCTGGGCTATTCCAAAACCCAACTCCAAACCCACATTTCTTTTGCTCTATAAATAATTTTGCTTTCCTTTCGTAGAGATAATAAAGGTCATCAGGCATGAACTTCCCTACTTTCCTTCCTTTTCCACCTACAAATTCATCCCCTTTCTACCTACCTCTTCCTCCTGGGCCTCTATTTTAAATAAAGGGTGGTTACCCAAGGTTAGTCCATACACATATGCCATATGCTCTCCACCCCATGCCCTCCTGCCCCCTCCAGGACTTTCCTATGTCCATTATCCCCTTTCTTGCCGGTATTTTTAAACCTCCAGGTGTCCTCAAACTACGGCCCACGGGCCACATGCAGCCCGCCGAGGACATTTATCTGGCCCGCCGGGTGCCGCTGCCTGTCCTGCTTAGCAGCCAACTCGTCGCGGGCCCACAGTGAGCATAGGAATTTGTTCATAGTTTTTTTTTTAAACTATAGTCCGGCCCTCCAACGGTCTGAGGGACAGTGAACTGGCCCCCTGTTTAAAAAGTTTGAGGATCCCTGCCACCCTCACTACCTCATTTTGCTCAGAATAAAAACACAAGCAAATCTCAGATCTCAAAAATAAAACAAACAGGCCTTCACTGTACATCCCCATGTTATTCTCCCTTTTGTCTTTCTTTTCTTGAGTTAAGCTCCTTGAAAGGGACATTTATACTCACTGCCCTGAGTCCCCCTCCCCCATTTTCTCACCCAAGTGTGACACCCTGGGTGAACTACAGTCCCTCTCCTCTCTGCTCCAACTGACAATCCTCATCAGTCCTTCTTTCCTTCATGAAATTTTGCTTTCAAGTTTGTGTAATTTTACTTTCTCCTGAAAGGCACTGTCACAGAGATAACCAGAATTTTTCCTCATAGCAAACGTATGGAAAGGTAGAACAAGTGTGCATGCTCTCACACTTCCCCTTGCCTCCAATTATTGAGCTTGTTCCTGGAAATACTCATGCTGGTATCAAAAGTCTTGGCTTTCCACCCAATGCTCTAATTGTCCCTTCCCCTTCCATATATGACCACTTGGTCACTGGTATTCCTATTTTTATTTTTTAAAGAATGATACACTGAAATAACAGAGTGGAAGAATGGTTTCTGGTGCCAACTGGTGACATTAAATCGCTGTGTGACTATAAACAATGACTTGACCTCTCTGGCCCTTCATTTCTCTCCTGTAAGATAAAGGAGGCAGAAGCCTAAAATATCCAGGGTTTCCTTCACCTCCAAGTCTCTTTTCACATTAAGTTTATAATAAGACAAAGTTAAAAGGATTCATCTTAGGAATTAGATTCATTTGGGGGATGTATTTTTTGTTTTGTTTTTATAACTTTATTTTTGTATTTTTATTTTTGACACTACCACACATGTCCCCACCGCCACACCCCACTTTACCCACTGCCCCTGCCCCTCCTTCCCTGTGGCCATCATTCACCTTCGATTAAATTTTTACCTTTGAAAGCATATGAACCGCTTTTGTACATTTCACTAAATTTATATAATATCCTTTGTCCGCCACAGAGATCAAATCCAAACTTTATATTGACTGTATCTATCAAGGTCTTTGCCAGTCTTATTTTATCCATGTTTTCTATAAGGCACTTCAAATCATCTTCGAATGAAAATTATTAATAGCAAAGAACAAAAGAAATCCACTACAGAATTACATTATTGATTTTTCTTAGGTTTTGCAGTAAGCCAGAGTCCAAAAATATTTTCAATTTTTTTTTCATTAATAAAAGGAACTCTGCTTTCAGAACACATTTTCTAAGTCATTTCTCCAAAGTCCCTCAATGGCACTCTGAAGAAAATATCTAACAAGTAAATGAACCAGTTTCTACTAATGAATATCGCTGCTCTCTCATGACCCACAAAGACCAAGTTTCCTACTTCTAAACTGTCAGTGTTCTCTGTATATGTGTTTAATGTCACCACTATTAAAATTTAAGGGAGACCAGCAAATACTCTGGGTTCCAGTTCAAGATGGCAGTATAGAAAAACCCTGAGCTCAAATCCTCCCACAAACAAAAAAATCTACAAAAGACCCCAAAGAGCCATAGCAATCTGGAGAAAGGAGAACAAAGCCAGAGATATCATGCTTTCTAATTTCAAAGTATACTACAAACAAAGCTATAGTAATCAAAAAAGTATGGTACTCATACCAAAACAGACACATAGACTAAAGGAACAGTGTAGCGAGCTCAAAAATAAACCCACATATATGGTCAATTAATCTACAACAAAGAAGGCAAGAATATACAATGGAAAAAAAGACAGTCCCTTCAATAGACAATGTTGGGAAAATGGGACAGCTACATGCAGAAGAATGAGACTGAACCACTTTATTATACCATATACAAAAATAAACTCAAAATGAATTAAAGACTTAAAAGTAAGACATGAAACCATAAAACTCCTAGAAGAAACATAGTCAATAGACTCTTTGACATTAGTCTTAGCATTGTTTGTTTTTTTTTTATCTGTCACCTCAGACAAGGGCAACAAAAGCAAAAATAAACAAATGGGACTATATCCAACTAAAACCTTTTTGCACAGTGAAGGAAACCATCAACAAAACTAAAAGTCAACCTACTGAATAGGAGAAGATGTTTGCAAATATATCCAATAAGGTGTTAGTATCTAAAATATGTAAAGAATATATAGACCTCAATATAAAAAACCAATCTGATCAAAAAAGGGGAAGATAATCTAAATAGGCATTTTTCCAGAGATGACATACAGATAGCCAATAGGCAAATGAAAAGATGCTCAACATCACTAATCATCAGGGAAATACAAGTCAAAACCACAATGAGATATTACCTCACACCTGTCAGAATGGCTATTCTCTAAAAGATAATACGTAACAAGTGTTGGCAAGAATGTGGACAAAAAGGAACCCTTGTGCACGGTTGGTGAGACTGTAAATTAGTGCAGCCAATACAGAAAACAGCATGGAAGTTCCTCAAAACATTAAAAATAGAACTATTATATGATCTGGCAATTCCACTTCTGGGTATATATCCAAAAAAAATGAAAACACTAATTAGGAAAGATATGCACCCCTAATTTTATAGCAGCTTTGTTTTCAATAGTCAAGATATGGAAGCAAACTAAGTGGTTATTGATAGATGAATGGATAAAGAATATATATATTATGTCATATATATTAAACACACACACAGGAATATTACTCAGTCATAAAAAAGAATGAAATCTTGCCCAGCTGGCATAGCTCAGTGGTTGAGCATCGACCTATGAACCAAAAGGTTGCAGTTCAATTCCCAGTCAGGGTACATACCTGCGTTGTGAGCTCGATCCCCAGTGTGGGGCGTGCAGGAGGCAGCCAATCAATGATTCTTTTTCATCGTTGATGTTTCTATCTCTCTCTCTCTCTCCCTTCATCTCTGAAATTAATAAAAATATTTTTTAAAAGAATGAAATCTTGCCATTGGCAAGAACATGGATAGACCTAGAGGGTATTATGCTGAATAAAATATGCCACACAGAGAAAGACAAATACGGTATTACTTCACTTATATGTGGAATCTAAAACAAACAAATTAAAGCAGAAACAGACTCAGACACAGAGAACAAACTGATGGTTGTCAGGGGGCGGGGGGAGGAGAGTGGAGGTGTGGGCAAAATTGGTGAGGGGGATTAAGAGGTACACTCTTCCAGTTATAAAATAAATAAGAAGGGTGCAGGATACAGCATGGGAATATAGTTAATTTTATTGTAAACAATTTGTGTGGTGACAGATGGTTACTACAGACTTATCATGGTGATCATTTCATAAGTATATATATCTTGCAAAATGAATTGGAAACAAGCATTTGAACAATTCAACCATCATAAGAGACCATTTACCTGAACAAACAAAGCAATGATGGCGATTCCATGTGGCTTCCCCACAGCCTCATCAATACTGCCAAACAGGGTGGAGTTCCAGTGGATCAGATGCAGCTGGGTGAGCAACAACAGACAGGTGACCTCGTTACTTAATGTACCCCCATAGAGAAAAACAAAGACAGTTCAACTGTCCAGAACTATGTGCATATGGTATCATAAGCAACAAGAGTATCACCAAGAGACACAAATGGATTGCTGCTTTAACACAGTAATTCCCCTGTAGGGATTTCTCCCTTCTTGTTTCTGAGCAGAAGCAATGCTAGTGGCTTGCTGCCTCTCCTGTTGTGCTTTAGGCCTAATCAGAACCACATCGAAGGAGACGGGCAAATGTCCCATTGACTTAGTTGCCTTTCTTTAAATGTCATGTCCTCTGGATCTCAATGGAACAAACACTAGAACTCACTCAAAGGATTAGTGCCTGCAGTATTTCCATCAAGAATAAGGCAAAGCCTGTCTCAAACTCTGGTAAATTATTTCAACCTTCTAAGCCAGGGATGGGTAACGTCTGGCCCAAGGGCCGCATAAGACCCACGAAATAATTTGGTCTGGCCCTGCCAAGGCATTAGGGGTGATTTAATTAAACGTCTGACAAAATGCAGCAGGCTAATTTTTAAGTTTATAATTTTGTGTGGCCTGTGAATAATGTTATAAATATCCAAATGGCCCTTGGCAGAAAAAAGGTTCCCCACCCTAAGCATATCCAGAGATAGGATCCTATAAAAAATACTGCATCTTTTTAAAGCCACGGTAAAATAAAAAATGCTGATGTGGAGCTCTAAAAGAAGGCCATTTCCAGCACTGGAGATAAAGTTTAATCTGTGAAGGAATGACAAACAATGCTCAAGAGGACTTCCTCACTCCTGGTCTCATAAAGCTCTGTAGCTTTCAAGTTTATCTAGAATATGCACTTGTTCCTACAGCCCTGATAAAACACTTGCAAGAAGCCAAATTCAATTCCCTGGCTAAAATTAAATGGCCACTGAGGTTCTTAGTATAATAGTAGCTAGGTAAGCCTCTGCCTAGAATACTATCTTCGTCACTCTAGCTTTTAATCATAATTCCTTACCACCTTAAAACACTGCCTCGTTTAAAAACTAGTTCTAATCCAAAAAGACATAGCTACAATTCAATCACCATGTCATTTTAGCATCCATATTAAATTATGGAACATTATCATGAGGATTGCCACAAATTTGGTGGGTTTTTTCCTGCTAAGTTTGTCCAAGATTCTGAAATTATAAAGCTGACCACTAGAGGGAGGTAATGAAGTCTTCTGCCCGTATGTAATAGAAACGGTAGCCTAGGAAAAGACTATACCCCAAGACAAGGGTAGGTGAGGCTCTGAAAAATCCACAATGACTATGACTGCCCAATAAATTTAACTGTCAAGGCACTGCCTTTAAGAAAACAATGTTTTATAACCTTTCAGTTAATAATGAAAGACCGACCAATTTTAATCTTTCCTTTTCTGGCTGCAACAATAGCATAGCAGTCCCAATGGTACAGATAAGTGTACAGAGGTGTAGATAAGAACTGACTGCCGGAGTTAAATCAACAAAGGCCCAAGCTTGAAATCTAATTTTATTCAACCAATTACAAAGTTCAAATCAACATTTTTCTTACTTCTCATAGCCACATTATGGGGTATTTTTTCTGACACAAAACAAACCAAAAAAAGCACCGTCTCTTTTTTTTTTTTTTCCTTTTTTGTCACCCCTCACAATCCAGCAACATCATCACTCACACCAACTCTTCAAAATCTGGTGCACATTTTTTTGTGTTTAAAAATGTAAGGGTACCCACTCCATAAGTATGTGCTGCACATGGTGACTTCATTTCCAAGAGTGTAGTGCAGCCCTGGCTGGGTGGCTCAATTGCTTGGAGTGTTGTCCCATACACCAAAAGGTTGCGGGTTTAATCCCCAGATGGAGTGCATATAGAAGGCAACCGATCAATGTCTTTCTCTCTCTCTCTCCCCCCCACTTCCCCCCCCACCCCCACCCCCTTTGTCTCTCTCAAAATCAATAAAAACATAATATTGGATAAGGATTTTTTTTTAAAGAGTGTAATACAGAAGAGTAACTTTAGAGTGGAGAAATCTGACAAATACCACCTGAGCCAGGTGATCAAGGTCAACATCAACAGTTACCAGTCATGTTGATAGTACAGATGGTTAATTCAATTACGAAGCAAATTTCTGACACATTCTGGAAACGAGTTGTAACCTAGTATATATTTAATTATATGTAGTAGTAACTCAGATGCACAATCCACAAACATAACACTCTACAATTTATTGTCTCTCAGCATTAGCTCACCCTGTGCTCCCCAAGCTTTTCCTCACTCCACCTGTCTGCTAGGGCTACCATGACCAAGTACCACAGATTGGGTGGTACAAACAACAAATATTTGTTTTCTCACAGTTCTGGGGGCTGGAGTCCAAGATCAAGGTGTCAGCAGGTTTGGTTTCTCTGAGGCCTCTCTCCTTGGCTTGTACATGGCTGCCTTTTCCTTGTGTCCTCATATCATCTTTTCTCTGGGTATATCCTAGTACATGTCCAAATTTCCTCTTTTTATAAGGACACCAGTCATTCTGGATTAGGGCCCATCCTAACAACCTCATTTCTCATTTTAACCGAATTACCTCCACAAAGATCCTGTCTCTAAATATGGTCACCTTCTGATATACTAAGAGTTAAGACTTCAACATATTAATTGGGGGGAGGGGGAGTCGCGGAGCACAATTCACCCCAAACACCATCTATCTCACCCTTTCCTCACCTTAATGAAGCTTTTCAGAACTCAAAAGCTTGAATTGTTCCCATCAATTTCTGCTCTCCCACAGTACCTTCTTCATTCCTATCTTGTATTTTACCTTATATTAGTGTTGCTCTGTTCCATAAAGCAAAGCCATGTAGATACAGAAAAGTGATCAGTGCATTTGAATAACTAAGAGTAGCTTGTGGGTAACTAAAGGGTACATAGGCTGGCAGTGACAGAAAAGATGAGGCTGGAAAGCTAGAGGGGTTCAGATTGCAGAGCCTTAAATTTTATCATGACTGTGTTTTGGAAATAACTAAAGTAATATTGCAGTGAATATTATTATTTACTAGTGGCCTAGTGCACAAAATTCGTGCACGGGGTGGGGGGTGTCCCTTAGCCCAGCCTGCACCCTCTCCAACCTGGGACCGCTGGCTCCTAACCGCTCATCTGCCTGCCTGCCTGATCGCCCCTAACCATTCTGCCTGCCGGCCTACTCGCCCCCAACTGCCCCACGCCAGCCTTCTTGCCCCCAATTGCCCCTCTTGCCGGATTGATCACCCCCAAATGTCCCCCTGCCAGCCTGCTCACCCCCAACTGCCCCCCCACTGGCCTGATTGCCCCCAACTGCCCCCCCTGCCATCCCACTCACCCCCAACTGCCCCCCCTGCCAGCCTACTCTCCCCCAACTGCCCCCCCACCAGCCTGATTGTCCCCAACTGCCCCCCCGCCGGCCTGTTCGCCCCCAACTGGCCCCACTGCTGGCCTGCTCGCCCCCAACTGCCCTCCCCTCCTGGCCTAATCACCCCTAACCACCTCTGCCTTGGCCCCGCCACCATGGCTTTGTCTGGAAGGATGTCCAGAAGGTCTCCCTTCTGGCATTGTGGGAGTGAACTGGAAGTGTGAGACCTGGGAGGCTGAAGGTAAGCTAGGATGCTACCACAAAAGTTCCAGCTGAAAAAAATCATGATAGGGGTGTGGGATGGTTCATTTTATGTGCCAACGTGGCTAGTCTACAGTGCCCAGCTGTTTGGTCAAACATACGTCTAGTCCAACCATGGGCAAACTACGGCCTGCGGGCCGGATCCGGCCCGTTCGGCTGTTCTATCCGGCCTGCGGAGCCGAAAGAGCGGAGGGTTCTCTTGCTCTCCCCTCCGCTCCTTCACCAGCAGCAGTGTTAACATGGCAACGTCGGGAAACACGGCCGCAGCTCCTTCTTCTCAGTGGGCGGATTTATATCCACCCATTCAGTAGAAGGAACAACCTCTCAATCTTCAGAGGCTCCTTATAATGCCCGCGGACGCGTCCCCCGACATCACCCTGGGAATGCGTAGACACGTTATCGTGGTGATGTAGGGAGACACGCCCCTGGAGAGCACAGTATCAGAGCATTAGCTAAAAAGGAGACCAACAACACTGTTCCCACTGAAGTTGATGTTTTAAAGACCAAAAACCTTTCAACCCAGTCTACATTGCCATCTACATCTACGTCCCGGGCATAATTTGGAAGTTGCACTAAAGAAAATGTTTAATTTACTGTTTACACATTTTGTTCTTTTCTATTTGTTTCAGTTTTAAATTATTTTATTATATTTAAGTTTAATTTGAAAGGCTTTTGTACCTTTCCTTTGTTAGGCAATTTTATTTTGCCTTTGCCATCTTCAATAAAAGGTATGTTATTGTGCTATGATTCCTCCATTTTTTGAAGTTTCAAATTATAATAATTAGTGTTTACATCTTCTTGTTAAAATGTTTGAAATGAATAAAACTATTGAAATAAAAAAAAAGACCGTACCCTTTTATGTAATGATGTTTACTTTGAATTTATATTAGTTCACACTAACACTCCATCCATGCTTTTGTTCCGGCCCTCCGGTCCAGTTTAAGAACCCATTGTGGCCCTCGAGTCAAAAAGTTTGCCCACCCCTGGTCTAGATGTTGCTATGATGGTACTTTTTTAGATATAACCTTTAAATCAGAAAACTTTGAGTAAAGCAGATTACCTTCCATAACGTGGTTGAGGTCCCCCAAAGGAGAAGCAATTCTACCTCCAGATAATAACATAAAAATTCCACCTCAGCTTCCAGTCTATGGCCTGCCCTGAAGTTTTCAGATTTGCCAGTTTCCACAATCACATGAGCCAGTTCCTTAAAATAAATCTTAATTCGGCATCTCTCAATAAACAGATATAGATAGATAGATAGATAGATAGATAGATAGACAGACAGACAGACAGATATACACAGAGATGATATAGACAGACATAGATAGACGTAGACGTAGACATAGACATAGACGTAGACAGAGACCTGTTTAGATATATATCTGTTCCTCTGGAGAACCCTAATACAGGTTGTGCAAACAAATTTTAAAAAGTATAAAGATGAATGGAGATTTTAACCTGAACAAGACTAGTAGCAACAGGAATAAAGACATGGCTCTAACAATTAAAATTACAATATTTGGAATTTATTCTCCTAACAGTAAACACAGTTCTTTTGGGGAAGGGAAATGGGAACACAACAATCCACTGATGATCAGAAGAACATATTAGAACTTTTACTGATGTTTATTTTTATCCAATGCCTTTTGTATTTCAAGTTTCCTATGCTTCATAAAGTAGATTTGATAGATAAGTAGACATATAGAGAGATGAATGATAGAAAGAAAATACATATTAGTACATGAATGTAATTTATTTAAAAATATAGACATACTAGATGCCCGGTGCAGAGGATTCGTGCACTGGTGGGGGGCGTGGCCTGTGGAATCAGCCCCCTGTGGGAGCGCCGCTCAACCAGGTCAGCAGAGCAGCTGTGGACCCGCCCTCTGAGAGGCTGCCCCCTGATCCAACATCTTCTGTGGAGCCAGAGCACTTGCCTCTCCAGGGAATCCGGTCGGGGCCGGGCCCAGGGACAATAGCACTGAGAGGCGGCTGAGTAGGTCTCAGTCCCACAGCAGCCACGAACCCATCTCCCAGTCTCTGAACCCGCCTCCCAGCCTCCGGGGTCAGCTCTGCGAGCCCAGCAGTGGCATTGCGCAGCCTGCGGGCAACCGGAGGTGGCAGCAGGGTGCGAGGAGGAGCTGGGGCGAAGAGGCGAAGATAGCAGTCCGGGTTCCTGCCCGACGGCCCGGGGTTCCCAGTGGGAGCAGCCGCTCATCCGGTCAGCCAAGTGATGCTCCCACTGTGGTAGCTCATTGACCACCGGGGGTAGCTCCTGCATTGAGCGTCTGCCCCCTGGTGGTCAGTGTGCATCATAGCAACTGGTCAACTGGTTGTTCTGCTGTTCAGTCACTGGGCTTTTAATATATAGGATGGTTTTGAATGGAAAGGCATATGACACTATGAATATGGCTTAGAAAATGAAGAAGTGGCCCACTGAGTCCAAGGGAGGCTTAGCAGAGGTCCAAGCAGATGCTATAATCAGGCCAGGGGAGCTGGAAGATGAACTGCAATGAGATGAGCTCTGGGGCGAGTCTGGTCCACAGCAGCATACAGAATGCAGAGGCAGAAACATGCCACACTCTGCAACTCCACCGATCGGTTCTTAGAGACAACATGCTCTCGGAAAAGACCTCTGAGCTGGGAATCAGGTTCCTGTTTCAGTTCCACCACTCTACAGCTCTGTGAACTTCACAAGGCACTAACTTCTTTGAGCAAGAGTCTAACAGAAGGAGTGTTATATCTTAAAAGCTTGGCTTCTCCACACCTTTCTCTGACCTCCCCTGCTACTCTCTCTATTCCTAAACTCTTTTATTTCTTAATATATTATTTTTACTAGAGGCCCGGTGCACGAAATTCATGCATGGGGGGGGGGGGAGTCCCTCAGCCCAGCCTGCACCCTCTCCAATCTTGGACCCTTCGAGGGATGTCCGACTTCCCCACCGTGATCGGGCCTAAACGGGCAGTTGGACATCCCTCTCACAATCCAGGACTGCTGGCTCCCAACTGCTCACCTGCCTGCCTTCCTGATTGCCCCTAACCGCTTCTGCCTGCCAGCCTGATCACGCCCTAACCACTCCCCTGCCAGCCTGATTGATGTCTAACTGCTCCCCTGCCAGCCTGTTTGCCCCCAACTTCCCTCCTTTGCCGGCCTGGTCACCCCTACCTACCCTCCCCTGCAGGCTTGATCGCCCCCAACTGCCCTTCCTTGCAGGCCTGGTTCCTCCCAACTGCCCTCCCCTGCTGGCCATCTTGTGGTGGCCATCTTGTGTCCACATGGGGGCAGGATCTTTGACCACATAGGGGCAGCCATCTTGTGTGTTGGAGTGATGGTCAATCTGCATATTACTCTTTTATTAGATAGGATAGAGGCCTGGTGCATGGGTGGGGGCCAGCTGGTTTGCCCTGAAGGGTGTCCTGGATCAGGGTGGGGGTTCCCTTGGGGCGTGGGGCAGCCTGGGCGAGGGGCCTGTGGTGGTTTGCAGGCCGGCCACGCCCGCCGGCAACCCAAGTGGAGGCCCTGGTATCTGGGATTTATTTATCTTCTATAATTGAAACTTTGTAGCCTGGAGCAGAGCCAAGCCTTCTGCTCCCTCCGTGGTGGCAGCCATTTCTGTTGGGATTTATTTAACTTCTATAATTGAAACTTTGTAGCCTTAAGTGGAGGCCTGGGCCGGCCAGGGCTGCAGAAGCTTGGGTTCCTCCATCACCTGGGAAACCCAAGCCACCTTCCTGCTCTCTCTGTGGCCGCAGCCATCTTGGTTGGGATTAATTTGCATACTCGCTCCTGATTGGCTGGTGGGCATGGCTTGTGGGTGTGGTGGAGTGATGGTTATTTTGCATATTACTCTTTTATTAGATAGGATTGATTTCAGAGAAGAAGGGAGAGGGAGAGAGAGAAACATCAATGATGAGAGAGAATCAATGATCGGCTGCCTCCTACACACCCCACACTGGGGATCGAGCCTACAACACAGACATGTGCCCTTGACCGGAATCAAATGTGGGACCTTTCAGTCCGTAGGCCGATGCTCTATCCACTGAGCCAAACCGAATTGGGCTCTATTCCTACATTCTTATCACATTTTGTTGTCATTAGCATTAGTTATATGCAGCCAGCAAAGGCATTGAAGCAGGCTCATACATTGTGAGAATGGAGAGCTGCTTACCCATTTGTAGGCAGGACCAAGGATACAAAGGCCCCTTCGAATTTCTAAGGAGTATAAGGGTTAAATAGTGTGATTTCTACCTCTGCTGCCTAGACTCCAACAGCCCCACTCTGCTGAGTCACTTCGCTCCTTTAGGGTCCGTTGGCCTGGAGATGACCCCAGGCAGGACTCAGCCTAAGACCTTCTGGAAGTCGTCAACACACAGCACAGCAGGTGGCACAGGGGCTGCTTCTTGCAGTTTGAACCCAAACTCCAACATTGTTACCAAAACAGTAGTTGGGGAAAAAAAAAAAAAGTTAACAAGATTTCTTCCTTGACTGAAACAATGGGCGGTTCTCCACTCTGCCTTCACTGATTCTCTCTCAAAAGACAAAAGGCTTTGGCTCCCTCCCAACTCAGGTCTGTCAGAGTAGGGAAAGGGGGTTTTCTCTGACAATTAAAACTGAGTCTCTCCTCACTTCTATTCTCCCCCGCACCTGCCACTCCCCAACCACAGAGGTCTCAATGGGTGTAGATGGATGAGACCTCATGTGTGCTACGTATGTATCACAAAGGTACATTATTACTCTGCCAGCATCATGACCACCATGCCTTCCCATTAAAATATCTGACCACGGATGACAACCCTAAAACATCCTTTTATGTGTTTAGAGAAAATCTTGGACTGAGTTTTTCCCACAGGGCTCACAAATTCAAGCCGCCTGCAATCGATTACCCTGCTACGCCATTAGTACCTGTGAAATGTTCATCTTAATGTACTTAACTCACAGCAATAAATTTGTCCAAAGTTATGAAACTGTGACAAGCCATAGCCTTATAATCATTTCTTTGTCACTGAGAAAAATAAGTTTGAAGATTTCATGGCAGCCTAACAGAAAGCTATCTGCAAGATAAATGAGGTTTATTATTAACATAAATAACGCGACAGCATTCAAGTACCAAAGAATAAATCATGAGCAATGGGAGAAGCAGTAAAAACTGCAAAGGCAATTATGCCTCACAAATTTCCTTCCCCAGCCCCGTGCACTCACACAAGTTCTGTGAAGCCTCCTATCGTCAAGTGCTTAGTGGACATTTCCTTTCTATGCCACCTGAAGCTGAGTATGTCTAGAACTGACATCGATTTCCTTAAAAAAAATAAAAAGGCACCTTCTCGGTCCCCTGTGGAGGCCAAAACCTCCCCGGCTAGAGGCCGTGAACCCCTTCCTCTTCACCTCCAACTCACCAAGGCCTTTTCTGGCCCCTCATTGTTTACAAAGCCCAACTAATCTCTCTTTAATGCAGGTTTCACCACATTTTCTCTGCTCAAAAATGTCTAATTTCCTTGTTTTACCCATGTCAGGCTTAAATTTCTCTTTAACTCCTAAATTTCTCTAACTATCCCCAAAGTACTCAAATCAAATGTATCTCTTAGCCCCTCACAATAGCCCCCCCCCCCCCTTTGGTTTCTGTTCCACTCACTTGAAATGCTGTTCAAATTCTACCTCTCCTCCTAGGCCTTGACAGGCATTTGATAGACAGAGAGAAGATGAAGATGTTGGAGAGGAGACAGAAGTACAATCTGAACCAACGGATAGGAAGGAAAAGTGATAGCCGAGGTTTCTACCCTAAATCGCTTACCAAAAGTAAGATAAGCTTTGGATAAGTTGAAAGTTACATCAGAACAGTCCAGCTGGTCTCCCCGAAGGAAGAGATGCAGAACCAGAAATGCCTTGAGAAGAAGGGGCTGGCAGTACAGAATGCAGATCGTCCCAGATACCTACAGAGAGCCTCAGGCCACCCCTGGAGCAAGGCACGAAGGAGACTGACAGAGGGGCAAGACTGAAGCTCTGGGAGGTGGTGACATGAGGAAAAGAGTATCAAACATGCAGGAGGAAACCCTGAAAATCCCCAGGTTCTGTTAGGACAAAAGAGGAAGCCTTTCTAGAGGAAATGGTGGTCCATCGTGTCAACGCTACAATAGCTACAAAGAAACAAAAGAAAAATGAGGACAGCAGGAGATTTGGGATCTACTTTTTTAGATTATTGAGAAGACAGTTGCCATACAAGTAACAGAGGTAGAATGTAAAGGCCTCAGGATGAAATGAGTGGGGCCAGGTGGGCAGGATGAGAAAACAGACATCAAAAGGGAGCAGAAGTGAGTACTACGTGATTTCTTTTTTTTTTTCCTTTAAATCTTTATTGTTGAAAGTATTACACCTGTCCCCTTTATCCCCCCATTGACCTCTTCCAGCCTGCACCCACTCCACACCCCAGGCCTTCGCCACCCTATTGTCTGTGTCCATGGGTTATGCATCTATGCATACAAGTTCTCCGGCTGATCTCTTCCTATCCACCCACCCTCCCCTGCCTTCCCTCGGAGATTTGACAGTCTGTTCCATGGTTTATGTCTTGGATCTATTTTGTTCATCAGATTTTTTTGTTCATTAGATTCCACATATGAGTGACATCATGTGATATTTATCTTTCTCTGACTCTTATTTCGCTTAGCACAGTGGTTGGCAAACTCATTAGTCAACAGAGCCTAATATCAACAGTACAACAATTGAAATTTCTTTTGAGAGCCGAAAACCGACTTCTGTGCATGGGCCACGAAGTTTCAATCGCACTGTACGTGTGCACCCGCACGTGGTATTTTGTGGAAGAGCCACACTCAAGGGACCAAAGAGCCGCATGTGGCTCACGAGCCGCAGTTTGCCGACCACTGGCTTAGCATAGTACCCTCCAGGTCCCTCCTGTTGCAAATGGTAAGAGCTCTTTCTTTTTTACAGCTGCGTAGTATTTCATTGTATAAATGTACCACAGCTTTTTCCCCCCACTCACATGCTGACAGGCATTTGGGCTGTTTCCAAATTAGGTGATTTTTTTTTTTAATGAGGAGAAACAGTGTGCTTGACTTGAAGCAAAATGCACCTTGCACTTTTAGGGTTCCTTAATCCTTTAATGGGTAAAAGTAAAACCTGAAAATTCACACAGACTGCTATAAATGTTTACGTCAGAAATACTCAATGCTGATGAACACAGAGGTAAGTGACCCTACAAAATATTTTTCTGCCAAACTATTGTCCTCAAGAGCTTGGCTCTTTGCTGGGCCTCCACACAGTAGAGATTCGCAGAGGAAGGGGCTCAGCAAGAGCAGAGCCCAGTGTCTGGGTCCCGACTTTGCTTAATTGTTTTCCTCAGTCCCAAGGAAACGCAACTGCGGGGAGTTGTGAAAAAAAATCCAGCTAGATTTAGTTTTAGAAGCCACGTATCTCACCTCACCCATGCTCTATCACCCCTAAAATATCCTTCTCAGAGCACTCGGAAAGAGCTATCAAATTAGAAAAGGGATGGGGGGAAAGTTAATGTCTCAACCACACTTATGATACTAGGAGTTGAAAGAAAGACGGTGTTAAGCATTGAAAATTTTTTAAAAGAAAACTGGTGAAATGTTTGAGTAACACAATGGGAGCATTAAATAACTGAAAAACAGCAGAGAAAGCACCCTCTCTCCAGGCCCACTCGTAATTACATGAGGCAGCCATTCATCTGCAGATACATTGAGATTTAGTGTATATTATTTTCAGGTGCTCCTGCACTTTGAGATGTCATTGTCAATATATTATGCAGCTATTAGTCAGAGAAGGACATTCAAGGTGCAGACAGATATAATAGTGACAAAGCGCCGTAAAGCATGGAGTGGAAAATAAATTAGTTGAAAGCCTATCTCTGTCACCTCCTTGTTATGTTTGCCTGAACTTAACTATGTACCTTCTCATATGGGTGAAAAGAAAGAGGAGGGTGTGTGGGAGCATTTCAGAGCATCTTCATCCATTAATATAGTAATACCAAATGGTATTTACAGTGTTCTTAGGGTTCAGAATCCTCATTTTAAAAGGCACTAGTTCTATGTAATTTACAAAAAGATTTTTTTTTCCAAGCAAAATGATTTCCCCTTTGAATGCTAATTCCTTTTGTTTACTTGAGGTGGTGGCCCTCTTAGGGACACGGCATAGTAATACTGTGGGAGCGCTGCTCTCAAGAAGTGAAGCTTCCTTTATAAAGGGAATGACTTTGAAAGGCTGGAAAAGGGTTGTTGGAACAGTCATAAGAATAAAAGCAAAAACGCATCCCTCTGAAATATTTTGTTTAATGTAAGCAGTTAAAATGGATTCTTTGACATTTGGTTTTCCAAGAAATAATCTCTCTCTTGTTTTCTTTACAAAAAAAAAAAAAAAAAAGAATTGTGGGTTATGGCTGCAACTAAATTGCGGTAACTTAAATGCTCTATATTTCATTTGTTATTTCATAAAATAAAGAAGGTAAGGAGATTGTCAAAGAGTCTCGGTATTATGGAACATAAGTCACATACAGATTTCATCTGTTCACTTTGTACAGTGAATCAGTGAAAAATGCCTGCATTCTCTGCCTCCTGTGTCCCCACCTAAGAACTACAACTGACAAATGAGGTCTGAAATAATGTCAGCATCCATCAAAACATTTACTGAGTCCCAAGAATATCCAAGGTTGCAGTGTTCAATGCTTTCAATATTGTAAATACAAAGAGCTCAAATCTTTTTATAAAAGAATCCAGGCTGTGAATAAATAAAGATATAAAATTGACAGTTCAACAGAAGAAAAAGATGAGTAAAAAAGGGTTAGTGTGCAATATAAATGATAGAACATACTTAGTATCTGTATGTATCTAATGAGCTCCGATGTTACATTCTCCACCAGGCACTGTTCTTGGCAAACACTGCCTTGCTCAGTCCTCGCTACCATGTTTATCGTGGTAGAGTCCATGGCTCTCACCAACACCTTATCTTAAGAAGAAAATGGAGAGACAGAAGGTGAGGTAGGCTGCCCTTCGTTGCACAGCTAACAAGAGCCAGGACGTGGCCCAGATGGTTGGGCCCACCACTTCCATGCCAGCTCTCTCCTCCAGAGAGGGAGGGTAGAACACTGAGCAGGGTGGGATTCAGTGCGAATGCTCACACATCGCAAACATCATTCCCTGCAGAAGCAAGAAAAACCAGAGGAAAAAAATGGAGAGTGTACCACCCAAGAAATCGCCAGTAATCCAGCCAGGCTGTGCCCAACACCAACAGCACACGGTGACAAGTTACATACTGGGTGTTAAAACTCGATGATCTCCTGCAAAAATTACCTGAGCTCTCCTAGCCTCTAACCTGCAAGGCCATTACCACGGCAGGAGGTATTATCTGGAAAGCTCCTAGTAAATAGGAAGTAAATGCTGACTAGAACTAACTGGAGTGGGGAGGAAAAGGAGAAGCTGCAGGCAAGGTAGGAACGGTTGTACTTGCAGACCATGGTCTTCAGTGAAATAAGTAGGATAAAGACAAACACCATATGGTTTCTCTTACATGGGAAACCTAAAAACAAAACAAATGAACACAAACATGAAACAGAAGCAAACTCATAGATACAGAGAACAAACTGATGCTTACCGGAGCGGGGGCGGGGGGAAGGGGGCGGGCGACAGAGGATGAGCACAGAAGGGGAAGGGGATTAAGAAATACAAACTTCTAGCCCGGCCAGTATGGCTCAGTAGTTGAGCGTGGACCTACGAACCAGGAGGTCACGGTTACACTCCTGGTCAGGGCATATGCCCAGATTACAGGATCCATCTCCAGTGTAGAGTGTGCAAGAGGCAGCAGATCAATGATTCTCCCTCATCACTGATGTTTCTATCTCTCTCTCCCTCTCCTCTCCTCTCAGAAATCAATAAAAATATATTTTTTAAAAAAGAAATACAAACTTCCAGTTATAAAAAGAAATCATGGGGATATAATGTATAGCATAGGGAATATATTCAGTAAATTCATAATAACTATGTCTGATGACAAATGGTCACTAGACTTATCATGATCATTTTGTAAGGTATATAAATGTTGAATCACTGTGTTGTACACCTGAAACTAATATAATATTGCTTGTCAACTATAATTTTTTTAAAAATAAGTGAAAATAAAGAGCATGGTCTTTAAAAAATAAAATGCTCATCTCCATTCAGTTTGGTTATGTTCTCATTATGCTGCTTGAACACAACTATTTCCTGAAGGTTTAAAGATAACTAACAATGCCTTCCATTCTGGAAAACCAGCTCACCTCCATCAGAGTCACAAATTCAAACTCGTCCAGGAACTGGACTGATGCATGAGGGAAGAATGGAATGAGGCAGGGGCCTGGGGAGCTGTGAAAACCGGAAAATCAGTGCCCCGCCCAACGGTATTTAAATTCCAAAATTTAAAAAGACAGTTCCAGCTGGACCCATCCCTAAATCCAACCCAACGACCATCAGTTTGCAACCTCTCGTGTATATCGTTAATATTCTAACATCAAGATCTCCTGCGTGGAAGGGAAACTAAAGCCATCTGAGCTATCTCTATGTCCTGCCAGACACCCGCTGTCCTTTCCTCCTGAGCCCATCCTGCGGGTTGAGTTGTCAAGCCTCTTGTCTAGGAGTCAGCAGCTGCCTCTGCTCTGCTCCATTCTTCTCCTGACCACCTGAAGGCCTTTGGTCCATCAGTTCTTCACTCTCCCGAGGTTTGACCTGATGTTTCCCTCTCTATTAGCCACGCACCATCTTATAAATCTGTGTGACTTTTTCTCATCTTTAAAAAAACCACTTCCTTGACCTCACATCTCCTCCTAGTACTTGCTCTAGGCAGCAGACTTTTTCAAAATCTTACCTACACTCCCCATGACCACTTCCTCCCTTCCCTTTTCCTCCATGGTTCGCTGAAATGTCTCTCTCATCCTCATCACATTGGTGATAAACTACTCTCCCCGAGATCACCAGGAACCTCCTGCTGCTGTATCACACCTTTCAGCTTTCTTGACTACTCTACAGGATCAGAAACCTCTGCCTGTTCTTCTCGAACCACTCCCTTCTCGTGGGTTCCATGGCAGCACACTCCCCAGGGTTATCCTCAACAGCCCTTTCATCTTGAGCTCCTTCACTGGTTTCTTTCCCCGGACACCCCCCAGATGGTGGTTCTGTCAGGACTCCATTCTCTCACCTCTTCTCTTCTCAATCAGCATATTCTTATTTGGTCATCTTATCTATCCCCATGTCTTCAACTGTCATTTAGATGCCTATAATTCCAAAATGAACATCTTTAACCAAAATCTTTATCCTGAGTCTTGATCCCTTTACTAAACTGCCTAGTGAAATATTTTAAAGTTAGCAAATCATAATCGAAGTCCCTCCACCACCCCTCAGACCTATGTCTCCCTCTTTGCTCCTTGCTCTGCTAATGGACCCAAGCCAGAAATCTCTTCATCGGCCCCCTTCCCTTACATCACTAAGACCTCTGTCCTGCCTTTTCCTGCCTTCTTAAAATCTCCCAAATCCACCTGCTTGGCTTATTCCCATGAGTAATTCGTTAGTTTAGAAATTGGTAATCTATTACTAGAATCACAGCCCAGATCTCTTAACTCATCTCCATGCCTCCAAAGTTGGCTTTTCAAATTAATTCTCCACCTAACAGTTATAACAGTGCAAGGCTGACCTTGTCACCCTCCTGGGAAAGTTCATCCGCGGCTTCCTATTGTCTGTAGGGTATAGTCGAAACTCCTTAAAAGGCAATGCACTAAAAAATATGTCTATGATCTTTAAAAGTGTGGCAATCTTGATTTATTATGTATTAACTGTTTCAGATAAGTTTGTGATAACCATTATAATAATAAGCTCTGTTTAGTAATCAAAATGCATATAAAACAATTTTGATTGGATTTAAAATTCAGCACTATTTCATTTCTCACATTCCCAACTTTATACATTGAAGAAACTGCCTACTAACCTAATTTTCAGGAACAATAATATTCAAAATGTTACAATTTACAATAAAATGCACATATCTGAAAATGTCAAAGAAAAAGCATTTTAATCCTCACTGGTAGCCCAGAATACTCACCGGCTTTCACTTTTTTTGCAATTATCTAGAGTAAAAATCAGAACAATTTTATGAGAAATATGAGAAGGTACATATTGTAGAGAGAAGAGAACAGTAGCTAGCCTGAGTCTCACCTTGAGCAACTTATTTAACACCTCTTGAACTGATTATTCAGCTGAAAAACAGACATAACACCCACCTCTAAGGAATATTTTAGTGATTAAATAAGATATGGCATGTGCTTGGCACACAGATTGTCTTCATAAGTGTTAACTCTCTCCCCACAAGTCCCTGAGGATTGCAGGAAAATGCATCTTGCATTATGGCCATGAGATAATGCAAGGGACATAAAACAATATAAATTCCAACAATATAAATATTGTATCCTCAAAATATTGTGAGAAGAATGAACTTTGACAGGCTAAACAAATAAATGTATACATAGAGACATATGTAACCAAATTTCATCGAAACATTCCCCCATGGAATGGAGGAATTTCCCCGTCTACATTAGATGACTACAGAAGAGGGCTGTCCTAATCTTACAGACAAAAGGCTCTGTGAAAACCTACACCTGTGCTCTGACCCGGTGGCTCAGTTGGTAGGAGTGTCTTCCCGTACACCAAAAGGTCGTGTGTTCTATTCCCGGTTAGGGCACCTATGGGAGGCAACTGATCAATGTTTCTCTCTCACATTGATGTTTCTCCTCTCTCTCCCTCCCTCCCTCTCCCCCCATCCCTTCCTCCCTCTCTCTTCCCTCCCCTTCCTCTCTCTCTAAAATCAATAAACATGTCCTTAGGAAAGGATTAAAAAAAATCTACACTTTTTTCCCACAAAGTACTTTCTTATTTATATAAATCTGGTAATGTACTTGAAAATGATAACAAACTAATGCAACTCACTTGTTGCACGAAGAACAATTCTTTAGCGAACTCACAATAAACCACATCACTTCTAGTGCTAATTAAAGAAGACTAGGCTTCCTTGAGATGTGTGTAAGACTTTACTGCTAACATGGGAGCAGTGCTACAGGAACCAAATATGAACCAAATAATTTAAAAAGACATTTTAGAAAACTGGATTTTAACCTACCACTGACCTTAAACACAGAGTCCAAGTTTTTTTCAATGCTGTGACAAGGTAAAGGATCACTTTTGTTGATTGAGGTGGAACTTGTACCAAAACAGCTTGGGTAAAAAAAAGGTCAACTAGGAACAGGAAAGGCATCAATGGGTGTGAACCAGAAAAGGCACAATTCAGATGGAAACTGAATCTATGTTTGTATGACAACACACTTCAGTTTTGTACAGTTCACAGTGACATGGGAAAAACACTCAAAAACATGATGACTGCATTTTGTACATAACCCACAATGTATTATCATCAATGATGAAAGTGCCTTAAATGTTCCAAAGGCAGATATAGAACACCAATTAGAGAATAAGGACTTCACTTCCACACAATCTTGCCTACCACTGGGCCTGCCTCTCCCGAACTGGCTAGAGTCTGCTTCATAACACTCTCCTTTGTCTGGTCTGAGTAGTCACATTGTCTAACTAGTACATATAGTGCACTGTTCAAACCTTTATTATTTTAGCCATCCAAACCATTCTTCAAAAACCTAAGGAAATTCGTGTAAATAGGAACAAAATTGCTGTTTTCTAATAGTTTTTACTATAAATAGCATGTTTGTTTTATACAAATGAAATATATCAACGAACAAAACTGTATTTTTATGTGTAAACTAGAGGGGGGTCCCTCAGCCCGGCCTGTGCCCTCTCGCAGTCCGCAAGTCCCACATCCTTAGCGCTGCTGCAGAGGCAGAAGAGGCTCCTGCCACCGCTGCGCTCACCAGCCATGAGCCCAGCTTCTGGCTGAGCAGTGCTCCCCTGTGTGATCGGGCCAAAACTGGCTCTCCTTGGCTCTCCAACATCCCCTGAGGAGTCCCAGATGGCGAGAGGGCATAGGCCAGGCCGAGGGACCCCACCGGTGCAGGCCGGGAGAGACACAGGAGGTTGGCCAGCTAGGGAGGGACTGTGAGAGGGCTCCAGGGCGTGTCTGGCCCATCTGGCTCAGTCCCGATCGGCCAGAACCCAGGAGCAAGCCAACCTACCGGTCAGAGCATCTGCCCCCTGTTGGTCAGTGCACGTCATAGCGACTGGTCAACCGGTTGACTGTCTTCCCCCTGGTGGTCAGTGCATTTCACAGGGAGCGGTTGAGCCGCTTCAGCATATCATTATTATATTACGCTTTGTTTGGCTGAATGGCCAACCAATGGACCGGACACTTTGCCTATTAGGCTTTTATTATATAGGATGTACTCATTGAGATGGGCCCCTTAGAAAAGGCTGAGCCTTCCTTGCTCTAAAATAACTTCAAAGATAGTTTTGCTCTCTAAAATTATTAGAGAGACATACAGTTATTTTATCATCTTTGCTTTTATATAATACACTAGTGGTCCAGTGCCCCGCGATTGATCGCCCCACAGAGGGAGGCCCCGCCCACCACCGCCGGCCAGGTAGCCTGGGCCTCCCTCTGCAGGGCAGTCATGGGGCCATGGCGGGGCCCCCCGACCAATCACATTGCACCTGCGTTGGCGGTGGCAGTCAGTACTGGGTCACCATGGCACCCACGACCCAGGAGGGACCAAGAGGTCAGCAGTTCAGCCTGCTCACCGGTCCCCGCCCACCCAAGCCTGCTACACGTGCAGCCTGGCGTTCAGTCGTCCATTCGGTCATTTTGGACATTACAGACCTTGGCTCTTTATATATTAGGATAGTATTAGATATTTCAATTAATTTGGAAGTTTAATGAAAACATGTTTCTGTGGGAAAATGGTAACACCTTATTAGTGAACACTTCATAGCACACTTTCAATGGGACTAACTATACTGCACAACGTGGACATTTAGTCTAGAATGACAGGCGCAATAAAAACATAATGTTACAAAAATTCATTTTAAAATGAGAAAATCACAATTAAAAATATTTATTAAGCTGTCCTGAAACTAAAAGATCTGGTAGGTTTTCAAAATAACTGCAAGAAGAGATATCTAGTGGCACAAAAAAAGTCACTTTTTCAGATAGGCATCTAATTGGTATAACTGGATGTTCCTTTTCTCAGCAGACACAGTTGACTTCCACTCACTACACAGTTCCTCCCCTTTCCTCCATGGGAAAAGAGCCCCAACTGCATTTATATATCAGAAGGCCAAGAGCTTATGGGAAAGTTAGACCTCTCCTCAGCCCGAGAATTTATCTTTCAGCTTAATTTACATAAAAATATCAACCAATCTCAAATTCAACATGACTATGGTTGACCTTGACATATTCCCTACAATTCCCTCTCTCTCCTGGCATCCCCATCTCACTTAACACAAGTTCCCCCAAGTTTCCTGCTCAAAATATCCATTCATTTTTCACAAGCATAACATTATGTACATACTTACTACAAATTATTCCAAAAGATATTCTAGTAGTTTGTCAGTCCAATTACCTTCCCCAAACATACCTGCCCCCCAAAAAGAGTGCTGGGGAGAGAAAGAAAAAATTATCTGCCATTCTCTCAAATCTCGATCCCCACAAGATTCAATATTTATTCAATAAGAAATGGGACTTACATGTTTTTGACATTAGACTCAAACAACCAAGGATAATTCTTCCTATAAAGAGGGCTCAAATTTAACTAAAATCAAGAAGCAAAAAGTCTAGTTGTCCAGAGACTTTTAGCTCACCCAGATCAATAATGCCCACACACAATTTCTAATGCTCTAAAATAAAAGTCTGTGTTACTTGTAAAAATGTGGTTTTCACACCAAATTCAAAATAAATATCCATGTCATTGGATGCACCTTCATTTGTTCCTTTCGTAGTCCATATCTTTTAGATTATTGCCACTGTCTTTAGTTTTATTTAATTTCTTTATTGATTAAGGTATTACATATGTGTCCTTATCCCCCTATTACCGCAAAATACAGAAATTTGTGGGAACCATCAGGTACACTGACTGGATAGGACTTCTCTGCTGAAAAGTAACATGGGCCATGGGAAGGAACAATCATTTCACCCTTCAAGTGCTATCTTTTCACATAGTTCTATCTTAATTCCACCTCTTTCAGCCCGACTAAGGAGTCATTAAAAACAAATACTGTTTTCTCACATTTTATATTTCTCTTGGGGTTTGCCTTTAAATACAGACACTTGGCAAATGTTTGTTAACTGAACCACTTCACCATCTTGCCTTCCTAACAGACTCAAAATTCAACGGTATCTTTCTGTTCACTTGCTCCTGGGGAAAACGGTCTCTGGAGGAGAAAGAGCTACACGGGAAGCAGTAGCCCCCGGAGCTCAGCTGAGGAAAAGGTAACCCAGTTACTGATGGTGCAGACTTTGTCCCACTATGACCCAAGCCATTGCAGTCCAGCTCTTTAGTAAAGCCAAGCTCTGGACCACTTAGAAACCAGCAAGACTGAGAACACCGTTAAAGCATGCCAGGGCTGATAAGTTAATTAGGAACAATGCCTGCTGATAAAAATCTGTAATATTCGTTCTCCATAACGAGGTAGATAAGTAACATTTGTTTTTTTAATTATTGTAAAATATTTCCAACCTCGTACAACCCAAATTTGGAATAGAGTTAGTGATGTAAGCCCTGGACCCCGGTCAGTTTTTGAAAAATGAAACATCTGTAAACCACCCTGCGTCAAGCCTTTGGTTTAAACAATGATTGGCCCAAGCTGCGATGGTGAATTGGGCAAAACCTCACCCAAGTGAATTAGAAAGAAAAAAATTAAAATCCTACACATGCTTCAAAATCCTTGCTCACTCCACCCCCAACGCTTTCCATAATGTGGGAAACCATGTGACTATCCCAGGTACAATGGAGCAGCAAGCAAAAAGGAACAGGGTCCCAGATGGTTAAAGTGAACAAACCTGCAGTAAAAGGAAATGGAACTTCCTTCACTGATTCCCAGATGTGGCTGCTCTCTC
Organism: Plecotus auritus; assembly: GCF_963455305.1. Taxonomy (NCBI): domain Eukaryota; kingdom Metazoa; phylum Chordata; class Mammalia; order Chiroptera; family Vespertilionidae; genus Plecotus; species Plecotus auritus. The sequence goes on from NC_137777.1 coordinate 33,487,602, forward strand.
GCTAGTGTCTAGGGCCATAGAGTAGTAAAGTGGGAGAATTTGGAATAGTTGGTCTTACTAACAGGAAATGCCTCTTCCCTGTTCTTGATTCCTGTAAAGAGGGATTTTCCCTAAACAAGGCTGACCTTCCACTCTACTCCCTCAACTCACTCCTCCCTAAATTTTCCCCTCTTTTGAAATGTGAGCGACCCTTAGAGAGCAAGCTAAGAAACCCTACCTAGAACCTCACTCACCCCCACCCACCCGCCTTCCCAGGCTATAACCTAGTGGGCAGCCCCTTCTTTCCATCCACACTAAGCTATCTCCAATGTTGTTCCATCCACAAGAGAGGTGAAATTTTGTTAACCCTCTGATGACCCTCATAATGCCTTCTCTCTTAATTTGTTCAGAACTGGCGCTGGGGAGAAGGGACCTCTTTATGGGAGCTCCTCAGAGAACTCACCAGCTTACAGAACTCACCAAGGAGTATTCATGGGAAACACATTAACTCTGAAACCAAATAAACTGGTTCCACTGAATGAGCTCTCTCATCCAGAGCTCTAAGCGATTCATCAAGCTGGGTTCAGAGAATGTACTTGCCTTAGGGTCCCCAAGTGAATGCATTAATTGATGATAAAAGATCCATCTTTCATTTGTCAGGTCTTACAAGCAGAAATGCCTTCCTTCTACATTTAATGTTTATAGTCAACAGTTTAAAATCTGCTCTTCATTTCAAGGCTTCCAAAAAAAAAAAAAAAACCCACAGCTATATTGTACTAAATTACAACATTTACATCCAATACAGCTAATTATACACTTAAAATGCTTTTAGAAGGTACTTTAAGTGAATATCAGATTATGTTCAATAACAATATTCTCTACCACCCCATTCAATGTATGGTGCCTCCAATACATCATTAATTTTTCCAGTCTCTCTCTAAGTTTCCTAAGGGTGGGTACAATAGTATGATCCTTTTGTACCAGTGAAGGAATTGAGGTTAAACAGCGACCCAGAAGTTGGATAGCAAACACCATGGTGAACTGGACTCAGGCTGTAGCTCGCCCTGACTGATCATTTCCATCGCCAGAACAGGCTGCCTCCTAGGGAACCCTGGCACCAAAGGTCCAATTTCCCCTAGGATTCATGGTATGCTGTGCTAGAATTCCAGGTGAGTTTTGCTGTGTGTAGCCCGAAGAAGATAAAAGAAAAAAAGTGTATTCAAAGCACAGCAAAGCAGTGACCAGGGCACAATTATCGTACTAACATCACTGTGCCATTGTAAGCTGCCATTCATAAATACAACATTAAACAAACAGAAAAACATATATAGTTTTTATACCTGTTAAGATCTTATGGAGTTAAAAATTGCTTAACATCTTTCCATTCAATCAGAGGTTTTACCCAACTATCTTACACAGAAAATATTTACTTGATTTTTGCTACAAAAAAAAAGCCGTTAATATAATTTCTACTGCATATGCATGCATCATAATAATAAAAAGGTGTGTCAGGAAAAATGACCAGGAAATGTCATATTGACTGAACTTATAGAAAATTATATTCAACTAAAGTGGGGAGTAGGGGTTTTAAAGAAAAAGAGACTTCGAACTTTCTTCTCCATTCATATTCTCTGCATTTCTTACTTGTAACAACAAAAAAGGATATTTCACTAGATTTTTGTCATCACTACGTCTGCGTCGCTCCTTAATAGTAGAAAATACACACTGAAGGGCTTACTCTTTGACAACTTCTGAGCTAGTTTTGAGGCCTGTCTACAGACAGGAGCATCGAGGCTGTAAGAGGTTTACAAGCTTGCCCAAGGTTGCAGAGCTTGGGATTAAATTCTGGTTGTCCTGACTTCTGAGCCTAAATTCTTACCAAGTACACCATTCTGACTCCCTCCCACGATTCCACTGTTCATCGAGGCAGCAGCACTGGTGCCCTGTTCTCTAGCAGCTTTCCAGAACAAAGACCCTTTTTGACTTTTTCCCACCATCAGACCTTGCCTATTCTGTGTCTCATTGGTTCCAATTTTGTCAAGTTATGGTAGTTAATCTAGCCCACAACTACCTATAACAAGGTTACACCTAGCACAGTGCCTTTCACACACAGGTGGATAAATATTTGTTTGGTTGACAGTCATTTACATCTCAAAGAGCAACATATTTGCTTTCTAATATGTGTCTCAAAAATCTTCTTCTAATTGGCTTCTAATGGTGGAATTTGTATACTACACAGGGTGGGTAGAGGGGAAGAAGCCCTTTAAATGCCACAGATACACTTAACTATATCTTCTAAACACTCATTAAGAGAAAGGGGACGGAAACAAATCAGATACACTGCATTTGGACTCCTCCAATGTAATAAACACCCATGAGTCAGTTGTGTATTGCACTCATTGTTGTATCCCTATCACTTAGTCCAAATCCTGACCAGTAGGTTCCCAAGAAATATTTGTTGATCAGATGGATGGATGGATGATGGATGGAAGGAAGGAAGGGTGGATGGATGGATGGATGGATGGATGATGGATGGAAGGAAGGAAGGGTCGATGGGTGGATGGGTGGATGGATGGATGGATGATGGATGGAAGGAAGGAAGGGTCGATGGGTGGATGGATGGATGGATGGATGGATGATGGATGGAAGGAAGGAAGGGTCGATGGATGGATGGATGGATGGATGGATGGATGATGGATGGAAGGAAGGAAGGGTGGATGGGTGGATGGATGGACAGATGGGCACACAATGGATGAGTGAATGGAAATTAATTCTTTTAAAGTTGGCCATTTGGTTCTAGACTACATATTTAAATCAGAGCATTTTTTATCCGAAGGTATATTAAGAGATATATTTTACTGTAAAACAGATCTGTTAAGACCCAATTTAATTTTTTATCAGCAGCAAGTCTGTAAGTACCTATAAATTAATTATATATCATATTTATTTATAACTTATTATTTTCTACAAATTTGCCTTACCTTATAAACTTAGCTACAATATAAATGCTTCTTTCAAATTTACTTTGTTAAGAGACCTTTTATAAACATCAAACAATGACAAAAAATAATCTACTAAAAAAATACTTATAAATATAAAATCAAAGTTAGGTTCAAAGTGACCACTCAAAGGTCAAGTTGACCTTATACACTTCTTTTTCAAACTGGGAACGGCAGACTGCCACATCATGTGGAACATCTAAAAGAACATTTCTGTTTGTTCAACATTATAATTTATTTTCCTTCAGTAAACTGTGAGGTTTCTGCACTAAATACATTTTAATAAATGCAGAAAATTAACATGCTAAATCAAAGCAGGAACATGATTTTTACAGAGTAAAAATGCAAGTGTTCATCAGAATTCAGAAAATGTAAATTTGTTTTTTGTTTTTATTAAGAAGTAATAGGGAGGCCCCAACTGGTTTGGCTCAGTGGATAGAGCGTCAGCCTTCAGACTGAAGGGTCCCGGGTCTGATTCCAGTCGAGGGCACATGCCCATGTAGCGGGCTCAATCCCCAGTGTGGGGCATGCAGGAGGCAGCCGATCAATGATTCTCTCTCAACATTGATGTTTCTAGCTCTCCCTCCCTCTCCCTTCCTCTCTGAAATCAATAAAAAATACATTTTAAAAAATATATATGTAAGAGAGAGTTTTGCAATTAGACCACTGAAGAGGCCATAGCACAAGATTCTAATTGTTGTTTATCCATGAGGCTCAGGCTGCTAGCCCTATGGAAGATTCCAGAATACAAAGTAACAATAATCATAAAAGTCATTATATTTAGAGACTAGATGCTTTTTCTGGTCAAAATAATAAAATTTCCCAAAAAAGCTGAACATTTAAATTTCAAATTGTTTCCTTTCATATCAGTCTTAACTCCTCTTCATGCAAGCTTTCTTTTTTGCACATAAAGCAACCTCAATCCAAAGTATTAGCAATCGTTGCAAGTGAAATCTCAAACTGGAGTGGATTTTCCTAGTAAGAATCGGCTTTGGAAGGTAAAAAAGCAGAACTCAGCTCACAGGGCCTCATGTGAACTGCCATTTCTTAGGTGTCACTCAGCAAGGTGGGTGGGACTAGATGGTCAGGTAAACCCAGCCCAGTTCTCAGGCACAGCAAGGGTCCTACCTTTGCAATCCAGCACTCCCATACCTTCACAAAGCCACTCTAGCTTTTGTCTTCATAGCTGCACTACAGTGTCCTGGGCATGATGCTACAGCTGCACTACAGTGGTCCTGGGCATGATGCTACAGCTGCACTACAGTGTCCTGGGCATGAGGCTACAGCTGCACTACAATGGTCCTGGGCATGAGGCCACAGCTGCACTACAGTGTCCTGGGCATGAGGCCACAGCTGCACCTCAGTGTCCTGGGCATGAGGCCACAGCTGCACTACAGTGGGGTCCTGGGCATGAGGCCACAGCTGCACTACAGTGTCCTGGGCATGAGGCCACAGCTGCACCTCAGTGTCCTGGGCATGAGGCCACAGCTGCACCTCAGTGTCCTGGGCATGATGCTACAGCTGCACTACAGTGGTCCTGGGCATGAGGCCACAGCTGCACTACAGTGTCCTGGGCATAGGCCACAGCTGCACTACAGTGGTCCTGGGCATGAGGCCACAGCTGCACTACAATGGTCCTGGGCATGATGCTACAGCTGCACCTCAGTGTCCTGGGCATGAGGCTACAGCTGCACCTCAGTGTCCTGGGCATGATGCTACAGCTGCACCTCAGTGTCCTGGGCATGAGGCCACAGCTGCACTACAGTGGTCCTGGGCATGAGGCCACAGCTGCACTACAGTGGTCCTGGGCATGAGGCCACAGCTGCACCTCAGTGTCCTGGGCATAGGCCACAGCTGCACTACAATGGTCCTGGGCATGAGGCCACAGCTGCACTACAGTGTCCTGGGCATGATACCACAGCTGCACTACAGTGTCCTGGGCATGAGGCCACAGCTGCACTACAGTGGGGTCCTGCGCATGAGGCTACAGCTGCACTACAGTGTCCTGGGCATGAGGCCACAGCTGCACTACAGTGTCCTGGGCATGAGGCTACAGCTGCACTACAATGGTCCTGGGCATGAAGCCACAGCTGCACCTCAGTGTCCTGGGCATGAGGCCACAGCTGCACTACAGTGTCCTGGGCATGAGGCTACAGCTGCACTACAGTGTCCTGGGCATGAGGCTACAGCTGCACTACAGTGTCCTGGGCATGAGGCTACAGCTGCACTACAATGGTCCTGGGCATGATGCTACAGCTGCACTACAGTGTCCTGGGCATGAGGCCACAGCTGCACCTCAGTGTCCTGGGCATGAGGCCACAGCTGCACTACAGTGTCCTGGGCATGAGGCTACAGCTGCACTACAGTGTCCTGGGCATGAGGCTACAGCTGCACTACAGTGTCCTGGGCATGAGGCCACAGCTGCACTACAATGGTCCTGGGCATGAGGCTACAGCTGCACTACAGTGTCCTGGGCATGAGGCCACAGCTGCACCTCAGTGTCCTGGGCATGAGGCTACAGCTGCACCTCAGTGTCCTGGGCATGAGGCCACAGCTGCACTACAGTGGTCCTGGGCATGAGGCCACAGCTGCACCTCAGTGTCCTGGGCATGAGGCCACAGCTGCACTACAGTGGGGTCCTGGGCATGATGCTACAGCTGCACTACAGTGTCCTGGGCATGAGGCCACAGCTGCACTACAGTGGTCCCACGCATGAGGCCACAGCCGCACTACAATGGTCCTTTGCAAGGCTGAAAGGCACCAGCCCCTGAATGGGGGTGCGTGGACATAAAAGCTCCTCACAGGGATGAAGAAGTTTGTGTTGTCTCTTTCCATCTACACCATTAGAGAAAAGAGGAGTAATTTCTTTATTGTTGAGAGTATTACAGATGTCTCCCTTTTGCCCCCCTGGATGATTCTTTCTTAAATGGAATATTTAATTAACCAAAATAGACCTTTCTTTACCCAGGCCATACATTATGGTTTCCTCTAAGTTGCCCTGTGACCCTTTGGAGCCTCAGATTTCTCCTACGTTATTGGACCAGGTGATTTCTAAAGTTCCTTTTAAAAATAAATTCTTAGTTATATATCTCATACATCTAATCCTCCCACATCCTGTCTCACTAAAGTCACCCTCTGACATTCCTTTGGAAAGTCAATGGGAGTCTCTATTTTGAAGGAAATTCACAAACATGAAGCTCTATTGAGATATCTACGGAAGTGAAATAGCTTGAAAAGACCATCATTGCACCGTTAAACAAGCAAACTCTTCCTGGCATCTTCTCGGAGCAGTAAAATAAATGAGCATGCATAAATGACTTGGGAGGCAGCAACCCGCAAGGCCAGGTCACTCTCACTAAAAGAACATGTAAATGGTAAGCACTATATATGCCTGAAAAGAAAAGAAGAAATGTAAGATATCTGGAGACCTGGAATGCTAAGGGCGGTGGGTAACATACAGGACTGGCACTATTCTATGAGACATTTTCTTCGTAATTATTTTTGGCCTAATTTGAAACCAAGACCGGGACTCCACAATTAAAGAATCCTGCTCTCCACAATGAAAACTCATTTTTTTCTTTCTACTTCCTAATGCACTCAACTTTCCATAACCAGCTGGTATGTGGCTAGCTCAATTATCACAGCCCTTTCAGAGTACACAAAGCAATAGCTGCACTTTAAATACAATACAAATTATGATAAGCGTTTCACCTACAATATGCTGTGCCTCTTTCTTGGTAATTCACTCTCCAACCATAAACTTTTATTAGGTCCAAAGGGCAAGGAAGTCAGACCCACCATACATGCTCTCCTGCTGGTCTGTGGGAAGGACCAGTGCCCATCCTGACAAAACTATCGTTCATGTGAAGTGAAATGAGACAAACAGAAATAAGGCAGTGAGTTTTCTAAATGCTAAAACTATTCAATTTACATGTCCATGTTTATTATTCTCAGACCCTATCCTTCCTACATTTAGCTATTAAAGATCCTCTCTTAAAAGAATGATGGGGAGAGCAGAAAGTTATAATGTTTTATTTCCAAAAATAAAACTTGGCCGTGATCTCGCAATCCACTAAATTTTTTTATTTTATTTTACTGAGCCAGGCCTGGGTAAAAAAAGGTGAAGTGATTCAAAAGTATAAGTCAGTAGTTACAAAGTAGTCAGTAATATTGTAATGACCACGTATGGTGCCAGGTGGGTACTAGACTTATGTGGGGGGTGTCTCTTCATAAATTATATAAATGTCCATTGAATGTCAACTGTAATTGAAAAATGAAAATTAAAAAAATTTTCTGATCCAGGATAAAATCTAAATGCCTGGGAAGTACCGTCCCACAGAAGTATGAAAGTAGCTGTTCATGTGTAAAGATTAATCATAATTTAGCAAGAGTTACACAGAATTAGGCTACCTTGAAAAAGTAAAGAAGATAACAGTCTCCAAAGACAAATGATGAAAACAGAATATGTAGCCTGAAAGTCGAATGTGAACCTAAATACCTAGAAGTTCTCCCATCAGTTAGATTTGTAACAAAAATTATGGAATAATTCTAGTGAGATGGTAGATGCACAGAGCATACCAGTGTTAGCAAACGAGCTAAACGCATATTCACATAGTATTGATGGTTAGATTTCAAAAGCAAAGACATTTATGACGTCGAGGAAAATATGAAGCTTCCGTAGCCACCAGGAAAACATACAGAAATTAATTTGATGGGATCTCAAACTTATATCAACAACCTTCTATTCTACTCAGGTGGCTGTCTTGATTAAATTTCGTGATGCAAAACATCAACACGTTAAGTAAAATAACATTTTCAGGTAATAGGAAGAAAAATGCTGCACTATGATCTTCCTCATTAAGGCACTGCCATTATGCATAAACCTTGAGTATTCACAACAGAAGTCAGGTTTACAAGATGAAAGCATGGCAAGAAAAGTGTGTTTCTGAAAAATAAAAATCTTAAGGAAAAACAAAAATGGCATACTTTATCCATCTTGCTTCACGAAAGAGCCAGAGTTTAAATTGCTAATGTCACAAATTGTGTTACTTTTTGAAGCGATGTGGGTGCTGGCTTCTCGTAGTAACAAAATATATTCAAGATTGTTTTTACATCTGTATTTATAATTTTAAAATTTTAAAAAGCCAAGAAGGAGGTTGATGAATTTCTGTTAAAAGCCATTCCTGTTACATGTAACAAACTAGTAAATATTTATTTACAGTGTTTATTTAATAAACCATCCATTGAAGTTAAGTGAAATCAATAAAAAGGAAATATGGATTGATATGTGACTTAGAGATTAAAGTTAGTCCTAAAATGTAAATAAAATATGAAAAGTGTCCTAAATTTTTTTAATCATGTACCCCAAAAGGGTACCTGGTCCCCACACACAGCTGTCCTATAGCCCTTGATGGCAGTTCAGGAAGTGACCTATCTATCCGTCTCCACATAAGCCTTCTCATTCCATCCTGGACCATTCTATGTGGAGTCCTTCTCTCCTCTCCTTCAGCACAGCCTGGGAGACCTCTCCTCCTTAAAGCCCAGGTTGGGGTGTGCAGGAGGCAATCAATCAATGATTCTCTCTCTCTCTCACAGCCTCCATTAAAGTAAAACAAAACAAAACAGCCCGGCCAATGTCGCTCAGCGGTTGAGCATTGACCTACGAACCAGGAGGTCATGGTTCGATTCCCAGTCAGGGTACATGGCCGGGTTTTAGGCTTAATCCCCAGTGTGGGGCATGCAGGAGGCAGCTGATCAAAGATCCTCTTTCACCATTGATGTTTCTCTCTCTCTCTCCCTCTCCCTTCCGCTCTAAAGTCAATAAAAATATATTTTAAAAAACAAACAAACCAAAACCCTACCTGGCCTGCAGCTATCCCCCTCTAATTCTGCATACCCACAGCATTCATGCCCACAGTAGGATGCAGCACTAAACAAACACTGAATGACTGGTACATGTATTCTCTCTTCGGTTGGGTCAGGGATAATCTGGGATAACAACGAATATAAATATTATTCATAACCTATTTTGGAAAAACTACAGTCAGTAATCCCATGATGTGAAATATAAATATTTCTGCAGAAACAAAGCCTCACTAGCAGAATTTATTTTTCACTCCAAACAAACCATTACCTGTAGTTAATGGACCGGAGCGGCTACACAGCCACCAAGAAGCAGGACCAGCCTGAACATTTGGTCCGGAAATTCTATTCAACTGCAGAGCAAAGAGCACACACCACTGACTCGCCTAATCTAATTAAACTTTCCCAAGACTGTGAATACCCTATGGCACAAGCAAGGCCATTGAATTCCCAGCCAGAAGTCATTGCCTACCCGGTTACTCCCTCAAGTTTTTGTTATTAGAGGACGTCCTGGAGGCCTGGTGGAGACAAAAGGATGAAGTGGCCTTTCCTCCCCCTCACTTTGCCCTCCACACCTGTAGGTTTAGTTGTTTTAGATGATTTATGTCCTCCTCTTTGATGCATCTGGTGTGAACTTTTCCTTCTCACGTTGTGTGAGGACAGAGCAGTAGCCGGAGGTGCCACAGAGACAGGGCGGAAGTGTTTTAAGGCAGTTAGAAGTGATCAGGTGTCTGTAGGCTTTGAGAATAAAAAGTTCCTGGAAAGGTGACATTTGAAGACCCAACCTTCCCCATCAAGGCCTTCAAGAAGCTGTTATTGTCCTCACTATCACAAGAGTATATATATCACATATTCTCTTCAACTTACTACAATGAGTTTTTCCCTTCTATCCTCAAAGGCTCCAGGGGTCCTCAAACTTTTTAAACAGGGGGCCAGTTCACTGTCCCTCAGACCGTTGGAGGGCCGGACTATAGTTTAAAAAAAAAACTATGAACAAATTCCTATGCGCACTGCGGGCCCGGGACAAGTCGGCTGCTAAGCAGGACAGGCAGCGGCACCCGGCGGGCCAGATAAATGTCCTCGGTGGGCTGCATGTGGCCCGCGGGCTGTAGTTTGAGGACCCCTGCAAGCATTGATTATTTCACTTTTAAGATTGGAGTCTTTTTTAATGAAAGGAGTATCCTGAACTTCCAAAGGGAGTTTTTAAATTATAATTCAAGTATTGTTGGGACATATTTCCTCTAACTTCATTCCTTGAGGCATATGTATCCTTATATAAATTATACAGTGGTTGAGCGTCGACCTATGAACCAGGAGGTCACGGTTCGATTCCTGGTCGGGGCACACGCCCAGGTTGTGGCTCAATCCCCAATGAGGGGTGTGCAGGAGGCAATCAATCAATGATTCTCTCTCATCATTGATGTTTCTATCTCTCTCTCCCTCTCCCTTCTTCTCTGAAATCAATAAAAATATATTTTTAAATAAATAAGTTATTAAATTATACAGCAGTGATTTCAGTTACTGAGGCGGAACTGGGCCTGGATCTGACCATGAGCAGTGCTATACAAGATTAAGAAGATGTGCAGCTGGGAACTACCGAGGAGGAGGACCAGCATGCCAGCATCCTCCAAAATATACAGTTCCCTGCCACTGAAGGGCTATATCCTAGACAGTACTGCGGGTCCTTAGAAAAGAAATATAAACAAGGCCGGGACCAACCAAAACATCTCCCTTTCACCAGCCTGGATTGTCTCTGATGTTCCTGACACTGGACTAAAGGATTCGAGTAAAAATGAGGAGGGGGAGACTTTTTCTTCAGGAGCTTTCTTAGCTCAGGCTGTGTAACAAATTACCATAGACTGGAGGCTTAGACAACAAACACTGATTTCTCCGTTCTGGAGGCTGGGAAGTCCAAGGTCAGGTGCCTGCAGATCCGATGCCCGGTGAGGGCCCACTTTCTGGCTTGTAGATGGCTGTCTTTTCATCCTGTCCTCACCAGGCAGAGAGAAGAGAAGCAAGCTCTCTGGACTCTTACAAGGACATTAATTCCATTCATGAAGGCTCCACCCTCATGACCTCATCTAACCCTAATCACCTCCCCAAAGCCCCACTTCCTAATACCATAACACTGGGGTGGGGTAGTTTCCACATATGAATTTGGGGTGGAGGGGAGGACACAAACACTGAGTCTGTAACAGAAGCCCACAGTCAATAGGAAAGACACTTTAGACACTAAAGGTTTTATAATCCATGAGGTCAGTGCCACGGCAGCAATCTACCAAGGACCCTGGGAGCAAAGATCAGGGAGAAATTAATTCTGCCTCGAGAAGGAACTCGAGTCCCAAGGAAGAAATTGATACTTCAACTAGATATTGGAAAAAGGACAGGAATTGACTAAACAGATAATGAGGAAAGAAGTTCTTTAAACAAAAAAAAAATGACCTTCTAAAAATCTCTCTCTCTAATTGCTTGTGGTGAATAGAACCAACCTACCAATTTTAATCAGAGCTAAACTAGACGTTTAGTTACTATTGAGGATTCTCCAAAAGTCATTTATTTTCAGCTTATTACCAATTCAGAGCATCTACAAAAGTGACCTGCTGAATTTGCAGAGGCAGCAAAACTCTTACAACAGTAATAATAATAGGATGAAACTTAATGGCTTTACTGAATAGATTAGATTACCTTTATGGCCAACAGCCCACGTGCGCTCTCCAAGCCCACGGAAGTCCTTGGGAAGCCTCATTTGCTGCCCCAAGCTTACATTTCATTACACACTTTTTAATTGTAACGTAAATTGGTAAAAATTGAAAAGCTATGCATCTACTTTTAAATTGAACCATTTTTAGTAAATCACTGAATACTTTCCGTGAACAATAGGCGTTTTACAAGATGATCTGTTATTCTTACCTCCATGGGAAAAGCTTTGAAATTAACTGTGTGCTCAGAACCACGCTGGTTTTCTCTTCCCCAATGAAATCGGACCTCATACAGTTCGAATTCATGCCCTTGAGGCAGTGGACCGCCCGACAGAACTGAAAAAAATAAAATAAATTCTATTTAATTACATCTCAAACATATTCATCAGCACAGCAACAGAAACACTGGGGACATGTTTTGCCAAAAACTCGCATGAGCTCTACAGATGCCATTCATATAGCCAAAATGAGAAATACATCACAACTGTGAATTTATACTATGTGTGTTTTTGCTGAAATTCTTATAATGCCATTCAGATAACAGCAGAAGTTCAAGAACTCTGGAATAACTTGGTAATGATATGTACATCATTTCATTTTAACTTCGTTAGCTTTAGACAAAGAAAACCAATGCAGTAGTTACGCTCTCTGAGATAAACTTAGCACTCATCAGGAGGCAAAAATATTGTTTGAGTCTCAGGTTAAGCAATAACTTACTACAGATGTATCAATAAATTAAACCTTGTTTTCAGATCATCCATTTGTAGCAACAGGCTTTCAATTTAGAGAATAGATATAAGCTAGTAAAATTATTTATGAAGAGAATTATTATTAAGCCAATCACATTTTTCAACAATGCAATCACACTTAAAAAGCAATTTATCGTTCAGTGTCACATACAATGCAAACAAAATAAAATTTAATAAAATATTAATACTTAAAATATGAACATCGGTTCTATAGGGCCGTGTCTCTAGTTCTCATTTCTGGACATGACTCAGAACTTTGTCCCAAAGAAGAGCACTCTAAAAGTAATGAAAAATAAATCTGGCCGAAACCGGTTTGGCTCAGTGGATAGAGCGTCGGCCTGCGGACTGAAGGGTCCCGGGTTCGATTCCGGTCAAGGGCATGTACTTTGGTTGCGGGCACATCCCCAGTGGGAGGTGTGCAGGAGGCAGCTGATCGATGTTTCTCTCTCATCGATGTTTCTAGCTCTCTATCCCTCTCCCTTCCTCTCTGTGAAATATCAATAAAATATATTTAAAAAAAAAAAAAAAAGAAAAATAAATCTGTACAAGAACCTGTCTTGAAGCGATAAAATACTTTCTTTAGTTGAAGCGATAAAATACTTTCTTTAGTTAAACACTCCCTGATTATCATACGGAAAAACTTGAAATAAAGTTTATTATAAATTACCTATTTCAATATAAATAAAGGTTGTTTGCATTTTTCTTGTGAAAAAAAGAAGTTCATTCTAAATGGTATCAGCTAAGAATTGAAGGTTATTTTTCAGTCAAGACGCTGACAAAATTCACCCCGTTCCTCCAGAAGTGGTCTCTCAAACAGGTGAGCGCTGACACCTGGGTTGCCATTGCCAAGCAAGTGACAGTGTCCAACCTGCTCTCCCGAGGAACAGCTTGGCTGTCTATCTCACTCTAAAACTCAAAGGAGAAGAAAGCAAACTAGTGCAACAGGGATTTACTTGTTTGGTCGGTTCTACACCCCATAACTTGTTCCAAAAAGAATTTCAAGCTGCTTACATCAAGGTACATAAAACACAGCCAGAAAGCATACATTAGGAAGAAGAACAAAGGTTAAACAAAGACAGAGGCAGAAAACAGCTGGAGAAATGAGGCGATCGCACGCACCAATGTCAGAAGTCCTTGCTAAAAGTGCCCAGCAAACTTGCTTCTAAGCTTTCTACCAGCTCAGTGAAGAAAAAGAGCTACAAGAGCAAAAAGCAGTTTTCATTTTCAAGTATATAAACCTCACATCATGGGGGAAGGAGGAAAATGCATGGCCTTTGGGACACTATATTTCACAATTTTAATGCTTCTCCTCAGACCTGGTCTTACTTAAGCTCACAACAAATCTGAGGGGTCAGTGGGATCGTCCCCATGGACAGGAGAGAAGAACATGGCTGAGAGGGGGTGAATGCGGCCTGCCCTGGCCACCCAGGGTCCTCTGACCCATGTCCCAGGGTGCGACAGGGATGGGGAAAACCAAATTTTACTATCTGCAAGCATGAAAAACAATGACTTCTTTTTTAAAAAATATATTTTTATTGACTTCAGAGAGAGGAAGAGAGAGAGAGAAACATCAATGATGAGAGAGAAACATTGATCGGCTGCCTCCCGCACTCCCCACACTGGGGATGGAGCCCGCAACTCAGGCATGTGCCCTGACAGGGAATCAAACTGTGACCTCCCGATTCACTGGTCGACACTCAACCACTAAGCCACCTCGGCCAGGCAAACAATGAGTTCTCTAAGTCTAGGGTTCTAAAATGCAGTTCTATTTCCCAGGACCATAAAAAAACTTAAGTACATGGATCACAAAGGGTCACAGACATCCAGAGCTGCGGTGCGGCTCAGGGAGTAGCTTCAATAAACACCCAGCTGTGGATGGAGGAAGGGATGACATGTTTCTATTTCAACCAGGTGCCACAGTTTCTGAATTATCTCAAAATTCTCTCTTCCTTCCCCACAGCTGTCCAAACTTGGTCTTAAGGAAAACCCAGAAGGAGGCCTGCAGTCTACCCACAGTGTACCCCACCTCCCAAACCAAAAAGAGGGGAAAGCAAGGAAGTCCCTGGCTGAACCCCAGCCTCATCATGAGAACTCGAGAACACCCCCCTCACCATGTGGGGGCACAGCCTGAGCGCTTCCCGGGGGTGGGCTCTGCTTTTTAAAGGTGAAAATTGCCTTAGAGGAGGCTTAGCTCCACATTGCTAAGGACAATGAAGGAGTAATATTGTGAAATAAAGTCATGTGAAATGGGAAAGAGGATTTTTAAAAACTACTGGTACTTACTTATAAAAAAAAAAAAAAAATGGATGCTATAACTGATGTTGACAGTGACTTTAAGAGACCAGAAAAAGAACCTGGAAATTCCATAGATCTGTCTTGATAGGAGAAGTTGTAGGCCCCCAGGGATCCACTGATCACATACATTGTACCAGACACTGTATTAAGTGCTTAAGGTACACTGATTCTTTTTTAGAGAGAGAAAGGAAGCGGGAAGGAAGGGAGGGAGAGAGAGAAGAAAAGAAACATCGATCGGTTGCCTCCCTCACACGACCCAACCAGAATTGAACCCACAACTGGGTATGTGCCCTGACAGAGAACCGAACCTGCCACCTTCTGATGTACAGGATAATGCTCCAACTGAGCCACATCAGCCAGGGCAAGATATACTGATCTTGACAAAAGAGACAACATTTCGTGATCTCGTGGATTTTTACAATGAGCACAGAAAAGGGACGCATTCTGCCCAGGCCTGGTCCCCAGGGAGAGGTGACAAAGAGGCAGCGTCAGCCAGGAATCAGGCGCTGGGAACCTTTCACTTTTCCTGCAGGTGAGTATTCCGAAGTTAAACCGCACTAAGATCAAAAGCCACAAAGAATGACAAAATCCTGAAAGCAGAATTTTATGAGGTGCCAGGTAAGTATTACCTAGGCATCCCCTAAGAATGACTTTGTTTTCAGACTGAAAATAAACAGCAGCTCTGTTTTACCCATTTGGCAACATCCACTTAAGGCATTTTTCTGCCTTTGTACAGCTTTTCTTCAAATAAGGAGACCACTCATATCATATTTATGATTATCAAATTTTGCTGAGTGATATTGTGTCACCACGTGGCAGGTTTATTAGTTGTGATGTCACTAAGGTCAGTAAAATGTTTTACAATGAAACTTATACTGATGACATGCTGCATTTCCTTAGAATAAAAAACTTGGGGAAAAAAATACAAAATGATGTCATTGCTGCTGCACCCATTTTCTTTAATACTCTGTAATAGTCATGGCTACGATGCTTATGAGATAAAAAGAGATCCTTCTCCAAAATTTGGGAACCTCATAAAGACATGATATATATACATTTACCTCAACCTATCTAAGCTTCTCTCTCCATTCGCTGAAAACAAACTTGCCGGATAGTTCAAAGGCTGTTGTCCATCAAGGCTTATCTCCCTCATTGCATTTGAGTTCAACACGCACGTTGCAAGAGGGACGCCATGCCCTGCGCCGAGCACCCCGTTCATAGAGAGAGGATACAGCCGCGGTGCTGGCGGGCCCTCTCAACGCTTACGGAGCTGGATTTGACGGTTTACATAAATTGCATCAGAAGAGTAAGGGAAAGTGCACAAGGCACTAGGAGAACACCCAGCAAGGGCCGAGCCAGCACCAAGGGCATCAGAAAGTCAGGGGACTTGGCACAGGAGACAATTGCCAAGCAGAGCCTTGAAAAGGAAGCTAAGAGAAGTGAGAAAGCACAGGCCAGCAGAGAGAGGAGGCTGAGAGGGGCTCCGAGATGGGAAGCAGCTTGAATGTGTCCCAAGAGAATGAAGCTAGAGGTCACTGATGGCCAACGTCGGGCCTCAAGATGAGAGAAAATAATTTTTAAGATATTTCTGACAACCCCATATTTAAATCAGCAAGGCTGCTAAGAAGCACTATAAAAAGTGGTCATTTTTTAAAAGTATGATTAATAATAAAAATAATAATCTAGCCTAAAATTAGCATTAAGAATTATAAAAGACCCAGGAGTGGAGTTTTCTAATTAGGGTTTCTATAATAAGTTGCAGGGAAGGGCACAAGTGACCTACCTTGATTAGCAATTTCTCCCATGCCCATGGCCCTTTAACAATGTCATCACCCTTAACACACTGCTCGCCGTCAGATGGAATGACGTTCTATTGCACAAGCTTGGGCAGTCTCACACTTTTTCACAACTTAAGTATCAAACCACTCAGGCGAGAAACTTATTATATTTCTACACTTCAGCTACTTTCTATATCACCATAAGTATGTTCCATTTTAATGTGTCTGTGTACACTAAATGGTTACGATTCCCACAGAACAGTGATTCCTGTGTCCCACCGAGACTCATGTGGCGGCGTTCATGAAATTCTCCATAGTCAGGGAGACAACGGGCCAACAGTCTGGTCAAGTCCCACCTGGAACGCGACCCTAGGCTCAACTCCCCGTCGGAGGCACTCTTGTCTCCTTGAAATATGCTCTGAGCAGAGGGAGAAGAACAGTGATAGGATCCAAAACATGGTCCAGTTGCAAGGCCTCCACCCCAGCCACCCTCCTCTCCCCTGGTCCGTATAGCCAACCCCTGACGTTCGTAGGTGGCACCTCCGAAATCTCTCTTGTGTCATCCCTTTCTCCCACTGATGCTGCCAACACTGTAGCTGCCGTCCTGGTAACCTGAGTCTCACCCAATAACCTGCAAACTGACTCCCAATTTCCCCAGATCCCATCTTATTCAGCGCTGCCAGGTTCATTTTCCTAAAGCAACATTCTGATTATCCGACAGAAAATAAAAAGTGGTTATACTCAGTAGACTTGGTTCAAGGTCCCTCATGAATTTGCTCCAACATACCCTCTTCCATTATATTTTCTATTAACCTCACTTATCATGAAAGAAACTTTTCTTCCAGATGTACTGAGAGATGTGTTTTCCCTGTACGTATCCATATCTTTTCTGCATACTGCTCTCCCTTCCCACTCATCCCATTCTCCCAGATCCAAATGCTATTCACCTTTTAAGAATCCTCGCAAATGCCACTTCCTCCCCCAAATCTCTCCCTAACAATTTCAGGCAAAAAATAATAATCTCCCCCTGTACACCTATTTTACACAACTTACCACTGTAACATTCTTGAGGGCAGGCATTGGGTGTGATTTGTATTTACCTTCCCCAAAGCATGGAACACCTAGCATAAGGTAAAACAAAGATTGCAAACTGCACTTTCCAGGCCAGAAGAGCCCAGTGGCTGTGTGTCTGGCTCACAGGCCCCCATCACCACCTCTTCCTGACACATTAACCATCTGGCAAACAGGGTGTGCCGGTTCCCCACAGTCTCCACCAATCCCTATTGCCTCCCAATACTACACATAAAGCAGAGGGTCAATAGCCATTTACAGGAGTTGCTCTCCTGGCTGCTCTCATTTATGGTACCTGCCTGGCCTCAGAGATAGGTGTGTAATTCCTGTAATAAATGATTAATAACTAAATATTTATGACTGAAAGACTATGTCTGAGGAACAGTTGAAGGAATGAATATGTTTAAAAGGAAAAATGGCATTTTCATAATATGATGATGGTAGTCAATATTTTAAAGGATGACATGTGAAAATCCTATTTAATAAAGAGGGAATATGCAAGTTGACCATCATACCATCACAAAGAGGGTAGCGCCCATAGCCACAAGATGGTGACACCCAGTCCCCTCAGCCCCGCCAGAATCCCCCAGTCCTTTCAGCCCCACCAGGGGGACAGGTGCGGGGGCGGGGGGGGATGTGGCAGGCGCATGGTGCAGCCGGACCCGCCCTCAGCCCCCCAGCCGCCCAGGACCAGCCCAAGGTGCAGGCAAGCCTCAGATGGCGGCTGCCCAGCCGCCCAGAGCTGCTCGAGGCTCAGGTAACCAGGGCCAGCCGAGGCTTGCACTGCCGGCAGTGGCAGTAGCAGAGGTGTGATGGGGGCGTCACCTTCCCCTGATCACTGGATCGCCTCCTGACCCTGAGGGCTCCTGGACTGTGATGGGGGCAGGCCGGGCTGAGGGACCCCCCCCCACAACCCCATCCAGTGCAAGAATTTTCACGCCCTGGGCCTCTAGTAGCAATTATATTTGTCATATGTATGTCCAGAACCTCAAAATGGAAACAATGAGGAAGATCACAGAACTTTTCAATCTTTGAAATCACTCAAAAAACAAAATGGGTTTTCTCAGTGAGGAATGAATTTCCTCTCCTGTGCTGTTCAAGCTGAGGACGCTCAGCCACTTGCCAGAGGACCTCAGACGGGAGGCTGCACTGGCTGCCCTCCAGGGCCCATTGCACTCCGGGAATCTCTGACTTTAGCCCCTTTCCCAGACTCACGTGCTGTCTTGCTGGAAAGCAGAACACTGAACCGATAGCATGCAGTCTGCATGAGTGCACTGCTTACGGATGCATGTTGTACAAGAGAGGCGGGCTGAGCAGGAGACCTTGAGAAACCCCATTACTTAAGCAGGGGTCCTCAAACTTTTTAAACAGGGGGCCAGTTCACTGTCCCTCAGACCATTGGAGGGCCGGACTATAGTTTAAAAAAAACAACTATGAACCAATTTCTATGCACACTGCAGGCCCGGGACGAGTCGGCTGCTAAGCAGGACAGGCAGCGGCACCCAGCGGGCCGGATAAATGTCCTCTGCGGGCCGCATGTGGCCCGCGGGCCGTAGTTTGAGGACGCCTGGTCAAAACTAAGAAGAAACATCAGGAGGTGATGTGTCACAGAGACCAACCTGAGAGTTTCCAAAAAGCTCACTTCAAATGCAGCAGAATTAAAGTACGTTAAGAAGTTGTAAGTATCCATTGGTTGTGGGATGCGGAGATCATCAATGACCTTGGTTTGGGAGCTCCAGCAGGGGTTTGGGAGTGGAGGGCTCGTGCTCAGGGCATGCCTCAAGTTTAAAGTAAGGCAATATACCCAGACGGCTTTATATATAGGCACTGTATCATTAGGATTATGTTAAAAGCTTTAGCTTAACAGGTGTCACCATTTAAATTATGCTACAACTTTTATAACTGTTTTTGGCGATTCTTTTTTATTGTTTACTATAGACAAAGCAACAACAAAGAAAACACAGAAAGAAAGAATAAAGTAGCCCAGGCCTCTTCAACCTCTGTGAGGCCAGACGTTTCAAGTGGGGTGGTGTGTATGACCTAAGTTTGATTTCTTAAAATAACTGTGCTTGCCCTGACCGGTTTGGCTCAGTGGATAGAGCTTTGGCCTGCCAACTCAGGGGTCCCAGGTTTGATTCTGGTCAAGGGCATGTGACTTGGTTGCAGGCACATACCCAGTGGGGAGTGTGCAAGAGGCAGCTGATCGATGTTTCTCTCTCATCGATGTTTATAACTCTCTATCCCTCTCCCTTTCTCTCTGTAAAAAATTAGTAAAATACATTTTTTAAATAATAAATAAATAAATAATAAAAAATAACTGTGCTTATGCTATGAATATTCTATTTTAAAAGGCAGCACCCAAGAAAACATAAATGTGTATTATTAAGAAAAAGAAGTCAAACTGTAAAGGCTACATAATGTATGATTCCAACTCTGTGACATTCTGGAAAAGAGAAGACAATGGAGACAGTAAAAAGATCTGTGGCTGCCTGGGGCTGGGAAGGGACGGAGGAACAGGAGGAGCACAGAGGATCTGAGGGCAGTGGAACTGTTCTGAATGACACCACAGTGATGGAGACATGTCACTGTCCATCTGTCCCAACCCAGAGAGTGTACCACAGCACGGTGACCCCTAAGGTAAGCTGTGGACTTCCGCAGATGACGTGTGCGAATGCAGGGTCACCGGCTGTCACAGATGTGCACTCTGGTCACACTCTTGCTTGCAGTCAGTAACCAGCTGCAAACAGCCAGCTGTGAGCCGCCGTGCGCCCTGCCCCAGAGAAACAGACAAAACCTACAAAGGCTCCTCCTGCAACACGGCCAGGTCCCTACCTCATCACGTTACTGTGACGTCCACCAGACCGTATTCCTGCCCAGGTGCACAGAGCTTCTAATCCCCGCTTCAGACCCACTCCGAAATAGGAACCATGAGCCAGTGATCACTAGACATTTGAGGAAAACCTCCAATAATAAAAGAGAGCAAAACAAACAGAAGAAGGAACCCAGAATAAACAGACACATGACAGAAAAAGAAAAAGCAATACAATGAACTTGTATGCATATATGTATAATCCATGGACACAGACAATATGGTGGTGAAGCCCTCGGGGTGGGGAGCGGGGGCGGGTTGGAGAGGTCCATGGAGGAAAGGGGGAATATTTGTAATACTTTCAACAAGATTTAAAAAAAAAAAAAAAAAGGAAGAAAAAGCAATACAGAAAAGAATGGAAATAGATTCTGCACTCATAAAATAAATGCTGGATACTGGAGGTTAAAAATTAAAACAATTCCTAGAATAAGCACATCTTTTTAGAAATTAAAATTAACTAGCCCAGTGGTCAGCAAACTCATTAGTCAACAGAGCCAAATATCAACAGTACAACGATTGAAATTTCTTTTGAGAGCTGAATTTTTTAAACTTAAACTTCTTCTAACGCCACTTCTTCAAAATAGACTCGCCCAGGCTGTGGTATTTTGTGGAAGAGCCACACTCAAGGGGCCAAAGAGCCTCATGTGGCTCGCGAGCCACAGTTTGCTGACCACGGAACTAGCAGAAGTTAAAAGTTCCGTAGGAAATCTAAAAGATATAAGTTGAGGACACTACAGAAAGTAGAAGAAAAAGACAAACAAAAAATAAGAGTGACTGAAAGAGGATAAAAAGGAAACACAGGAGGCTTATCCATGAAATAATATAAGAAAACTTGTGAGAAATCTGATGTGAAGCAGCCCACCTAGTACCCAGCACAGAGGCTGAAAAAAGAACCACACCAAAGCATAGGGTTGTAAAATTTCAAAGCAGTCGCCAGAGAGGAAATTGTAAACGCTTCCAGAGAAGGGAAAAGGTCATATAAAAGAGTTGACAAGCAGGTGGCTCTAAACCTTTCAATAGCAGCCCTGGAGGGCAGAATACCTCCTGGTAATGCAGCGGTGACATCAAATACCTGAGGGCGAACAGTTCCAGGCCGGCTGCGTTGCCCAGGCCAACTCCATATGAGTAAGACACGTGCAAACACACAGGTCTCCCAACATTTACCCTCACGTGCCCTTCTTCTCGGGAGGTTACTAGAAGATGAACTGCTGAAGGGAATAAACCTAGAAAACTCCTTCAAATGAGAGAACGACCCCACAAGAGCATGTCACAGCATCTCGAAAACACAGGATTGGACACGGGAGACAAGTACAGGGACTTCCTGGGCCTTGGTTCCAGGGAGCTGCAGGGCATGGCCGTGCAGCAGGCCTGGAGAGCAAGCAGACCAGCTGGGCAGGAATAGATGGAAGAGAGGCCTGGAGGGGAGTGGGGAGTCAGGGGGACGGGGGGGAGAAAGAATGGATGAGAGGGAGGGAAGGATAACCTGATATGTGTCAGTATCCTGGGAGAAGATCTGCCATCTGTCAGAGACTTTGAAAATGAAAGATAAATTTAAGAAGTAAATTTTAAAAAGTAACTCTAGAGGGGAAAAAACATACTATTCAGCAAAGGAAACAGACTATAATCTCAGCCAGAAATAATAGCTACACAATCATAATAAGAAGAACACTGAGTATTAACTTAAGTAGAAATTATAATTTAAGTATAGGGACAATGGGGAGCAAAACCACAATGTGGGAGGGGAATAAGAGAACTGGCCTCACCTTCAGAAAAGGGAGCCCATGGCTCTCTCCCGGTATTAAGAATGGCGGTGACAGCAGGAGAAACAGCTAAGGGCTGAAAGTGATTGTCCCCAGGACAAAAAGTGTTAGGTGGGAGGAGCAGGTTAAACCCCAGAGGCAGAGAGAAATACAGTACTAGTCAACTATTTCAATGATGTTTATACTCTATTTTGATAAAACTTGAACTAAATAAACGAATGGCAGGGTGTTTAGGCTTGTAGCCTATCCCTTTAAGAAGCTCAAATATCCTAGAAAAATAAATAAATAAACTGGTCCAGACATGGAACTTTTTGTTACTTCCTTTTACGTTTGGGGAAACACTGACGGAGTCATCACAGAGGCAGAAAGGAGCTGGGGCATCTGAAGGAGCGAGTTCCCCCGAGGAGACAGGAGGAAGGGGTCTGGGGCCTGTGTGTCCAAACAGTCCTAGACAGACCAACAGACGGCTCTTCCTCAGTGACCAGGGGTGGAGGATGGAGAAGAATCAACCGGGAAAGAAAGCTACTTGAGCAAGACACATACCTGTGGTGAGAGGGCCAACACAGTGCTGGACAAGCTCTTTCCTGAGGCGGCCAAGGAAAGTGTTTGAGAAGTTACCAGAAGAAAATGTTAACCTCAATCTGATCAAGTAGATTTGACCTTAGAGCAGGATAGACACACGCTTAATTGACAGTATTTGTCCTCAGTCATTCCTCTGTGCTCCCATAAAGCTTTCTAACACCATTGACGTGTTAACACTAGTACTTTAAAGGGTTGTGTTCCTACTAAACTAGGAATCCTCAAGAACCATCTTGTCCAACTATACACAACCAACACTGACTCACAGTGGTGCCGGACAGGAAATGCATTTTTGTTGTGTAGATATAGGAACATTTTCTTTCCAGAAGTACAAAAGCATGTCAATACACCAACACACATGTATTACCTTAAAATGTTTTTATAGGTCAGTAGTCAGTACTCAGTAATTTTACTATACATGTTTAAAACAATACAAACTGTACCCGGCCAGAGTGTCTAAGTAGTTGAGCATCAACCTATACACCAGGAGATCACGGTTTGATTCCTGGTCAGGCACAGGCCTGGGTTGTGGGCCCATCTCCAGTGCAGGGCATGCAGGAGGCAGCCAATCTGATTCTCTCTCATCACTGATGTGTCTGTCTCTCTCTCCCTTTCCCTTCCTCTCTAAAATCAATAAAAATATATTTTAAAATAATAATAATACATAATGTCCCTTCATAGATAACTCCCCCCATACACACACAAATACTCTGATTTAAATTCAAATTTACATCTGAAGCTGTCTCTCTAAATACGCATGCAACCTACCAGGGGTGGGCAAACTTTTTGACTCGAGGGCCACAATGGGTTCTTAAACTGGACCGGAGGGCCGGAACAAAAGCATGGATGGAGTGTTTGTGTGAACTAATATAAATTCAAAGTAAAGGAGCGGAGGGGAGAGCAAGAGAACCCTCCGCTCTTTCGGCTCCGCGGGCCCGATAGAACAGCCGAACAGGCTGGATCCGGCCCGCGGGGCCGTAGTTTGCCCACGGCTGAATTCTGTTTTGGCTGATGCGCATACTTTGACCTCAGAAAGGCAGAGAAGGCTGCATGAACCTATGATTACTTCATGGATTCTAAATTAAAGCTCAGGAACATTCACAATGAATGAAAAATCCATAGTTGTTCATCAATACCTGCCTGGCCTAATAATTAATCTGATGGTTTTATGTTTTAAAATATCAAACATATTGATCCAGAATTTGAGCACAGTTGGTCTCCAGTAAGCACTTCCTATCATTTCAAATATCCTAATTTTACATTCTTTCTAAGTGGGAAATAAGTCACTAGTCACTATGAATAGCATAATAATAATGCTAATTTTTAGAATTCTGTTTTCCTCTTCCCTGCATTTACGCCGAAAACCAATTTCCTTGGTAACTGCCCAACACCCTTTCCACAAAACATTTCAGATCCATCTCAAATAGGTTCAGATGGGGAGAAGAGGAGTTTAAAAAATAAAATAAATACATAAAAGCAAAAGCTTTGTTTACTAGTTAAATCTTTTGCTGAGTTTAGATTTTTATTACTATTCATTTAAAATGTTCTTGTCATTAACATAGTAGAAAAATAAATATGAAAAGTCTATATTAAATGCCAGATAATGTCAATAAATCCTAATCTTTAGTTTTACAATATATCAAAACAAAGAATTATAATTATCCAAATGATTTATGCTAATCAACAATTTAGGACAAAATGCAGATTGGTATGCCTGTGTGCACCTATCCACAAATCCCACAAGGTGTAAGTTGACCAACTAAGACTGTTCAAGTAACATCATACAACGTAGAACAACCAAACTGGCATCTTCATAATTTCATCCTTTCAAAAATAATTCCCCAGAATGCATTTTATCACATATAAGGGTACCTGACAATGGAGCTATGTTAGTTCTACCTTTAAGGTCATGCAAGCTAAAGGAGAGTTCAACAGCTCCAAGATGACTTGAGTTTACGAGAGCATGCAAAGCATCTTCTAAAATACCTGATTTTGACTTCAGGATAACCTGAATGGTATGTCCATCATTGGTGACCTCACAGTCCCGGCAGACTACATAATTTGGCGAGAGGCGGACATCCAGGAGTGAGGGGTCATATCTGGCTTCCCTTGAATTCAGGTTTATGGGAGACTGGTATTCCCCATTAGCATCAGGAAACACCAACCCCCATTCAACACCTAAGGACAAAATGAAGCACATTTATAACAGGTTACAAAAAAAGTTACGGTCAAATTTAACATGTTAAAACTAGTTGAAACACTGTTTATAATCCTTGACATCATTAAGAGGGTTATGACTACCATCTCTATACAGATAAACTATGGTAAATGTGTGTCAATATTTGCATTTATACTTTGTATAATCAATAGACTCAAATACTACATACAAAATCCTGAACTAACAAAATATTCTGTTTGTAGTTGTCCACAAAGGGGTAGTAATTTATGACTAAGAAACTCAGGTCATCTTTAAGTGATCAGAAAAAAAAGTAATACCACAAAGTTTTTCTCTGCTCATCAGTTCAGTTATGTGCAGTACTTGGAAAATACCTGTAACTCTCAACATCCTTAGTGAGAACCCAAAACAATAAATCTGATGCTCGTGAATAAACACCTCTTATCAAAAATGCAAATACAGTATTTTGAAGTGTACATATGTACAGGTACACATACCTATGTATTCATTCATATATGCTCTTTCCATATTTTTATAATTAAAATTATAAACTACGCATTTTTTTCAATAGATGTAGTCAACATCAGCACCAGTGGTCGGCTACATTAAGAGACCTACATCTTCAGGGATAAATTTAGGAATCTAAACTTTAAGAAAAGTCCACCCCCTTCTCGCCAAGCCCACTGACTCAGCCTGAAATTGAGGACATGTCTGGCATGAGGGGAGCCATCCTTCAGGAAAAGAGTAGAGGCAGAAACACTTGCTCCTAGCAAGTAAGACACGAATAGTTTCGCTAACACTGTGTTCTCGGGGTGTGGAGCAAAAGGTAGCGCTGTTCCTCTGAGCTGCTCAGAAGACAAGAAAAGTCCCAGCCGCGGCTGTAATGCTCGCGCTCCGGGTGGAGGCAGTGCCAACACCTGCCGGGCCGTAAGGCCAGGTTTCCCAACGCGAACGCAGGTGGCAGGCCCGCCCTCTATCCCCGCCGCCCCTTGTGCCCCGAAACCGGCCAGGGGACCGGGAAAGTGACGAGGGGTCCCACGTGGGAAAGCGGGGACCCGAGGGTGCTGGGAGCGCGAGAGAGCTGCGGTGTGCGGAGCCGCGCGCTGGGCAGGACACACGCGGCGCGCAGCCCCCGACGCGCCGTCCAGGGACCCGGGACACCTCGACCTGCGGCGGGTTACCTTCTTCGTAGCCCCACTCCACACCCTCCTCCTCTTCCTCTTCATCCTCCTCCTTCTCCGGGAAGGCGACGGAATCTTCGATGAAGCTCAGGTCAGCCATGGGGAGGCCGTGGGTCCTCCGCGCTGCCGCTGGCGGTGCCTGCGCCCCTGCGGGGTCAGCGGGCCGAGTGGGAGTGGGAGCGCGGGAAAGTGCGCGAGAGAGTGCGAGCGCGTGGGGTGCGGCGCGCGTGTGCGAGTGGGAGCGCAGGTGACTGAGCGAGAGCGCTCGTGGTGAAAGGCGCGGGGGTGTGGGCGCGCGGGTGTGAGTGTCCGCGTGGGTGTGAGTAAGCGCGTGCGACGGGCCCGGGGTCCTCGGGCGGTCAGCGCGGGGAGCGCGTCCCCAGCCTGGGCGGAGCGCGGGGGAAGCGGCAGCCCTTGGAGCGAAAGCCGGCGAATTATAAACCCGGCGGGGGCGTGTCTGGCACAGGAGGACCCGCCCCCTTGGCTTGGTGGCCCTGACCCGGGGCGGGAGATGGGGGGGGGGGAGGGGGGGGGGAACCGCAGGAAAAGGCCCTGGGCGACCGCGCAGAAACCTCGGAAGCCGCTGGGTCCGCTCCCCACCCCGCTCTCGCCGCCCTTCCTGAGCCTCGCGCCTGCGGTCCACAGCCCCGTGAGTCACCCGGGCTCTGTCCTCAGGACCCCAGGGTGCAGGGCCCAGCCAGGGCCCTTCTGCTCTTACTTCTTTTCATCCTAACTCCAGGAAATACCAAAAAGAAAGAAAGAAAGGGGGTCGGGGAGGAGAGAGATGGATTGCCTAGGGTAGGAGGAAAGAGAGGGCTGGGAGAGCCCATTCACTAAAGAGCGGCCCCCCACTCTGAATCTGTATTACTGAGTATTTATTGACTTTCTCTCCGTCCTGGTAACGCAGTGGAAACGAGTATGGAAACACTTCCAAGAAATTTGTAGTTCCTCAAAAACATTTAAGAAAAGAAATTGTTTAAATCTAGAGAAGTAAATATAAGTTGGGGATATTTTTCCATTAAAAATATATATATATATATATTTCCCAGGCAAGAGTAGTGAAAGGCGAGAAAGCGCATTTGTTTTTAGTTTTAGACCCTGGGGTGCTGCTGCGGAGGTAGCTCGCTGTGTACACAGCTCCCGGTCGCCTAATGAAATCGTGTAAATAATGAAATGCACACATTGCATAACAAACAGGAACTTTCCTGGTCCAAGGAGGTGGCATTGCTACCTCCCAACCCAGTGCTAATGACTTCAGCCCCCTGTTCCAACCTCTTTTAAAAGCTTTAGCCAGTAACCCCTGAGCAGGTAACACCGCTTTTTTAGAAGGTATCTGTGTATAATAAACTCCGATTTGGGTCTTCCGTAAAGCTTGTTTCTATATGCTCTGTGCACTCATTAAAATGTCTGCTCGCAGTTTGAATGGTGGGTTCCTAAATCATACCGCCCTATGAATGCTTCATTCCTCATATAGTAAAGACAGAGATGCTCAGTTTGGGGATTTTGGGTTCTGTTGTCCACTGCCTGCTCAGCCCTCCCCTTTTTTTAAAAAGCCACTTCACAGGCAATTAGAAATTTCTCCAGAAAATAGATTGGGACTAAAAGGGGGCGGAGGGGGGGGGGGCAGAATTCAACAATCTGCAACTTTCTCGAATGTTTAGCAAAATAGGTGAGATTTCTTGTAATTCAAGTAATTTGTCTTTCTCTTTAACACAACACCAGAAAGTCCACCATTCAGAGGACTGAGCCACAGTCTGAGAGAAACTAAATTCTTTCTTTACTCAGTGCCTTCTGGGTGTTCTTTCGTGAATAGCCTCTCTCCTCTGCACCTTGGTGAGCCTGAGCTTGACAGAGCAGAACTCTATCCCAAAGCTATAGCTTTTTCTTTTTCTTTTTTTTTTCTCTTTTTTTCAGAGAGAAAGGGAGAGGGAGAGAGAATCATTGGTCGGCTGCCTCCTGTACACCCCACACTGGGGATCAAGCCCGCAACCCAAGCATGTACCCTAGCAAGGAATCGAACCTTGACCTCCTGGTTCATAGGTCAATGTTCAAGCACTGAGCCATGCTGGCTGGGCTAAGGCTATGGCTATTTCAAAAAAAAAGGAAAAGAAACACTACCCCAAATATTAACCACTTTCTTCTAAAGGAACATTTCATTTCTTTCTCCTTTCATGAAAACCTTTTCAGAATCTTGAAAGTTTTATAAACTTTCTTTTAGAAATATGTCCATGCATTAATCAAATGCTACAGCTAATGGACCCCATTGAGGGTTGCATAACAAAATATTTTTGCTACCCTGAGCCCTTCAGCAATGTTCATTTCTCTCTGCTCCCAAATGTATGTAGATGCTACATCATAGCCATTGTGTGACCACCAATTGTATTTAAACTATTACATGAATGATAGACATGTTTACTAAACCAGAGGACAGTAAAGTCACCATGGTAAAAACTCCACTTTCCACGAGTAAATGGTGTGCACATTTACAGCAGATAAGCTAAAAGACTGAAGTGTTAATACTGAATTTTGCAGCTAACAGATAATTCTGTATATAGCCAACAATGAATCACCATTCATAAATGCAGTTAACTACCAGACAAACATGTTTACCCGCATTTGTTCTTTCTGAATTTTTCAACATCATGTGTATAATGTAACTCCTCTCAAGCCTACAGTACCCTGTCCATCAACATATGAGCCATTCCACTGTGCATCCAAATATTCAATTAACAGCCTTAATTGCTTTGAGACTGTATGCTTCAGATTTCTGCTAATTAATAGCACCTTAAGACCTTCTCTTCTCAGGTCCCTGTACTATATTATCACTAAAGATGGAACTTCTATTTCTAGTTATTATAAGGTATCTGCCACCATAAAACCTAAACACACAGATCAAAGATATAGGGCAATTCTTGGATTTACAAAATAGAACAAGCACACCTCAATGTAATATCAAAGAATCTAAAAATATTCATGCTCTATATTTGGACACAAGTACTCCACATATCCCTTTATATAATTTTAATGCATTTCAACCTAATGCCATACTTGATTCCTTACATTATATTATTTACTTTTATTGTTTGCATAACTAACACTAAACAACATCAGTAACACAATTTATTTTTTTTAATATATTTTTGTTTATTTCAGAGAGGAAGAGAGAGAGAGAGAGAGAAAGAAACATCAATGATGAAAGAGAGAGAATCATTGATCAGCTGCCTCCTGCATGCCCCACATTGCGCTCGAGTCCACAACTCAGGCATGTGCCCAAACCAGGAATTGAACTGTGACTTCTTATTTCCTGGGTCGATGCTCAGCCAACTGAGCCAGACTGGCCAGGCAGTATCCCAGTTTATGAAAACTAAGGCCTATATTGCTAATTACTATTTGATACTAAGAAAATATAAATAGAAGCACCTAAAAGGGACAGACCACCTAGATGTCAAAGGAACAAAGAGAGAAGATTGGGTCCAGCACCCCATAGCCACACAACCCTTTCTTGCCAATCTTTTCTCACCGGTTGCTATCTTACCAAGCTTTCTTACTGTGTTGGTGGGTTCTGGCCCTAGAACAGGCAGAAATAATTATTACCTTCTTCTTGTGTGCACCTCATGCTCTGGGAACCCCTCCAGGATAGAGCTAACATGTGCACGTCAGATGACTTCTAACCAGACTGTAAATCTCTGAACTTCAACAACAATGAATTATGTTCTTTCATATGCCCTCAAGGAATGCACAGTTCTCTTGAGGAGGGGTGGAAAGTAAATAATTAGCAATAATAAAGGCAGTATGTTCAATAGAGATGCAAGTACCATTACATCTAAGGATGATGCAAATCATATGCATGGAAACAATCCAGGATGGTTTCTTGGAAAAGATATCATTCGAGGCAAACCAAAAAGGATAGATAGGATTGGGGGGAGGCGGGGAGCACTGAGTGAGTGGATAGCATTTCAGGCATGGGCAATGGTGCTGAATAATGGCCATGCTGTTGAAGACCAATTCTCTCCTGGAGCACCTTCTGTGACCTGTCAAACCCAATCCAAATTACTCAAAAACTGTGGGCTTCAACGGGCTCATGCCTGAAGTAGGACACTTCTCTGGTTGGTTACTTTGTTAGCGTGATTTTTGTTTTGTCAGTAAGACCATCAAAATTTTCCTCATTATATACATTTTGATTTTTGAAGATTTCAATCTTTTGTTTATAAGCCAAAAAGCTCTGATTCTTTCTCTCTCTCTCTCTCTCTCTCTCTCTTTTTTTTTTTTTTTGCAAGCAAGCTGATGTTTATTATAATTACATGGCATCTTACCATCTGAGTAGAAATCTTGCACATGAATCTTTCGATGTATAACAGTTGCCCATAGGACATACATATCAAGGTAGAGATGTGAACAGAGCATTATAATATACTAACAGCAATTATATAACATTTGAAAAATTAACAGTATTTCCCTTACCCCTACTCTCTGGACAAGTGGAGAGTAGATGTTCAAGGTCACTGTCATTCATTTTTCACAATCCGAGGGACCTTTGAATGATGTAACATTAACCAAGTGGCCATACCGTTTTAAAGGACATTAACATTCCTATTAAGCTCTTGAGAATTTTGACCCTTCTTAAGTGTCAGAGAAGAGATATTCTGCAGATCAATTAGGATCAACAGGATGTATAATATACCAAGTTTTGGACTCCTCTGTCTACCTCAGACCCCAGGGGAGGTAATGGAGTTAATGAAATGTTGTTTTCTATTATACAAGATTATTTGCTAATTTGCTTAGCATCTCTCTTGGCACAGAAAGTGCTGCAAGATCTGACATTGGTGATCACAGAATTGTAACCTTCCAAACCTGTGTCCACATTTTACAAATAAGAAAACCAAGGCTCAGAGAAATGAGATATTTGCCCCAAGTCGGCCAGCCAGTTAGTAGCAGAGCTGGGATTAGATTTCAGGTCTTCTGACACCCAGCTTGATAGCCTTTCTACTTTATCATGCTGAACTACATTTTTAATTGAATTTATTGGGTGATACTGGTTAATAAAATTATATAGGTTTCAGGTATACAATTCTATAATACATCATCTATATATTGCATTATGTGTTCACCACCCCTGATTCTTTCTGTCACATTTATTTCTTCAACTGATTAATCTTATATTTTGCTTACTTAAGTTGTATCACACCCTACTTTTATTTGAGCTCTTCTTGGTCTTTTGTCTTCAGAACCATCAGCTTTTAGTGTTAGAGTTCAGTGTAGCTGTGGCAAATTGTATTGTTTCTGTCATTCACAGCCCCTCTTTGTAATATTTTACCTCATGGTTTTGACCATGGGCAGAAGTGTAGACACCACTTCCTAATAGAAGCCTTAGCTGTTATGTGGTTGCACCATCGTTGTTGTCCCTTGGCCCCCAAATTACCCAGTCCACAAAAGGCACTCTTCCTTCAGTCTGGATCCTGGAATGAAGAAGACCCATGGATCAGAGGACAGAGAACCTGAAGTCAACAGCATGTAATGTGGAAATAACCCTATGTGTTATAAGCCACTGAGATTTGGGGGTTGTTTGTTATAGTAGCACTAGCGGCCCGATGCACGAAGATTCGTGCAAGAATAGGCCTTCCTTCCCCTGGCTGCTGGCACCCGGGACCCGGGCCTTCGCTCTGGCCGCCTCCTTCCGCCTTCCCTCCCAGCCTGGAGCCGCCTTCCACCTTTGCAAGCAGCCCAGAGGCCCGGAGCAGGGCTTTGTCACATCAATTTGCATATTCCCTCCTTATTGGCTGTGGGTGCTGCCATCTTTGCCACAAAGTGATGGTCAATTTGCATATTCTGTCCTTATTAGATAGGATAACCTACCAAAAGTTGACTATTACAGTAGCCCATCAGGTAAAGGTGAGTTCAAGGGTAATTTTTATTTGTTCAAATGCTTTTTTGCATGTCTTTTTTTTTTTCCAAAGTAAAAGTATCTCTCTGGCCTGCAAGGACACTAAACAGTCTAAAACAGTACCCTTATCAACCCCTTGCCAATTTCTTAGGAGCCCTGGCCCTGACTGGGATCCTCATTACCTCAGTACTCACTGAGAAAGCTCTAACCCATAGAAAATCCCCATCTCCTGAAAGTAGACATGGCCTGTAGCTCTCTTCACTTCTCTGAGATCACACCAATTATGCCTGGAGCCCTACACTTACTTCAGCACCAAAATGACAGCGGCTGAAGTTGGGATGTCTGAGATCACTCTGTTGATGACTCTGAAATCCACCTTTTCTCAGGAGCCTCCCTAGCATTTGCCAAATGAAACCCTCGCTCAAGTGGTTTCCCAAGTGCTTCCATAACACCCTGTATGATCTCTAGCCCTGAAATTGTGTTGTAAGTACGTATTTTATAACCACCTTCTCTAATTAACAATGAGCTCCCCAAGAGCAAAGGGTTCATCTTTTTTCCTCTCTGTATCCTCCCACGTAGCACAAAAGAGGCACTTAGGAATTCATTTCCCTTTGCCACCAGCCATACAGTGATCTGACTAGCCTTTGTAGATATTAGTGCAATAAAAGTCTGACTACTCACGTAGAGGCTTTCAGGGTGCAATGGGGCCATAAAGAAAGAGTAATAAAGTTTACTTGGTGGCAGGTATGTCAAGAGGAGCTTCATAAAGGATGCTGGGTCCGGCAAGATAAATAAATGCTCCCACAGAAGGGAGGTGGAAAGGAGGCGAGGGCAGGCCAGTTAAAAGGAAACACAAACAACCAACAGTCAAATATAGAAGCCAGTGTGGGTTCACTTTCTGATCAAGATTATTTTCCTTTTTATAGTGTGAATATTTTTCCAGGGTATAAATATAAGTGCAAAATGATACATTTAAATAGTCTGTCTATGTTTGTTTTAGAGATTTTTAAAATATGATTCAAAATAATCTCATGACATGAAATAAAATACAAAGTAAATGATATGCTTTGATGAACACATACTGTTGACAGAACAATTCTAAATTGAGCCCTTTATACATTAAAAGAAGATGCAGTGGCCAAATTAGAATGGCCCCTTGGCTACACCCATACTTCAGTTCCCATAGCAACCAGGACACCTCTTCCTACAGCATGCTGTTGGCTGTAGGAGATGCAGGAATGCCTGTCTTGTAAGATGGCAAACCAATTCACAGGAAAATAATAATTTGAGCACTGTGGTTTTCTCCCAAGACGGCTGCCATGATTTCTACCCTCCTGTATGCACATGCTGCTCTTCCCATTGAGGGAATTAAGTGCCTACTTAGCAATCTAAAAATGCTGCTCTTCAAAACCAGAAAGCATTCAAGATGTCCTACATTAAATATTTCTATTCCATAAAAAGTTTGTGTAATGAGGAGGAATGGGGACACTAATGAAACACACAAAGCAATAAACATTTGTAATACTGATGGAGTACAGCATGTTTGCTTTATGATTGGAACCACACTGATTAGGTTTCACTGAATATTACTTTGAGCATCATTATCATAACATCGCAATTTCATGTCATTTTGGATCTTATGTCAAAATATGAGAATTTGGATTTTTAAGAAGAATGACTCCATTTTAGATAGCCCCTTTTGATGTTAATATATAGTGAGTCCAATGCATGCTTTAGAAGTAAAGATATTGACCATCACAGACCAAAATAATAATAATAATAATAATAATAGTACCAAACCAAAAGGGGTGTTGGGAGGATCTAAAAAGTTAATATAGATAATGCACTTAAACTGGAACAGCCAGTTTGACCAGAATGCTTGTTTTGAAAATGCACATTTGTTCCAAATCAATTGTTATATTAGGGAACAGTTTGAGCACAAAACTTCCCTGTTTTCTTATGACACTTTTGTCTGTGAGAAACATGAGATAAACCCAGAAAACTGTGCGCATTTCAAAGGCCTTTCATGACTTTTCCTGACTGAAGAGACCTTGAAGATCCCTTAATTTGAAGGCAAAGTCCAGAGAGGTCCTGTGATTCCCCGAGTTTGCCCTTTAGTTGATGGGAGGCCAAGACTAGAGCCAAGTTTCACGTCTCTTCTTGATGCTCGACATTCTTTTTACTTTTCGTAGAGTCTTTCAGCATTTCTCTGCAGCTGGGAATATCCAACCCTGAACTCTAGCAGCTTCTCTTTATCTTCTAATTGATGCTCTCTGGGTTTCCAAGTTTCTCTCTGACAGCACGCTTTCTGGGGGTCTCTCAGTAGGGGCTGCACAAAGTGGAGTTTTTCTGGATATCCCCCCACAGTGAAGAACCCGAACACTTCCAATGTGATTCTACTAGGCTCAGCGTCTGTTCTCCCAGCACCTGGTTGGTGTTGTGCTAACGCCCACAGAGCCTTGTCCTGCTGTAAAAGTGTTCTAATCTAGACCAATTCTTACAATTACCCCAAGTGAACAAAATTATATGACGTTAGCATATTGTTTCTGCCAGAAAAAGAAAAAAAAAATCCTAGCTCATTTTGTGACCCAAAGAAGGAATCTCTCACAATGAAATGAACGTAAACCAAAGGTACTGGGGTACGGTCATGTGACAATTTTAAATTATCAACATGATTCTGCAGACTCTGAAAGAGCATCCCTGTGGACTTTGAGGATAGCTGAGAGCAATGGCTCTCCTCCTGGGAAAAACGAAAATAATGGCCCCAAGTCAGTTTGACCTTCAGAAGAATTCTTTTAAATGAATCAACAGCAGTGGTTCTAAGCTGTGGGACAGAGTGAGGGCCAAGAACCATAATTTTAAAAATTCTGGAAGGAGCTTGATGGGAACCTGGTGTTCCTGACTAGCAAGCATATCCAAGCACAGTTATATTTGGAATTGATGGGAACCTTGTGCAGTTGTGGTGACTGTGAGAAACCCCGAACTTCCTAAGAAGGAAGGAGACTTGTGTTTCTTGGTTACATGAAAAATGAAGATATCTGTTTCTTTGTTTCCACTGAGAAGAAACTTTTGTCTTCTTGGCTCCCAGGAATATCTAGACCAGTCCCATTTTCCAGCAAATAGTTCATACCCTCCTCCCTGACCAGAAAATACATAGCTTGACTCACCCTGGCCTTGGAAAATAGAGAAAAAAAAACACCCAATTAATGCTATTCATGCCAGCTAAACCCAAGGACAGATGAAGTTGGGAGCAAATAAAAATCCCATTAAAGCCAGACAGACCTACGATACAAGTACAACAGACCAAAGAATAATCCAAATAATTCCTTCTTTTTCCTTTCCTTTCTCTGTTCATAACTGCTTTGGTACTAACTGATGGTTTTTATGGGGCCAAAGCAAAAACCTTTTGCAAGAAATGTGTGTGTGGCGAGGGGGGGGGGGTGTTGGTTTGTTTTAAAGTCCATGATCCCAAGGTCAGCATTTTTTAATGTTTTTTTAAAATATATTTTTATTAATTTCAGAGAGCAAGGAAGAGGGAGAGAGAGAAACATCCATGATGAGAGAGAATCATTGACTGGCTGCCTCCTGCACGCTCCCCACTGGGGATCAAGCCCGCAACCTGGGCATGTGCCCTTGACTGGAATCAAACTTGGGACCCTTTAGGTTGTAGGCCGACACTCTATCCACTGAGCCAAAGCGGCTAAGGCAAGAAATGTGGGTTTTGATAGCACATGCTGAAAAAGGAATTCCTTATAGATTTGAATGAACATAGCCAATGGATAAGCACCATCGGGTAAGGCCCTGACTAAACTTTCCAGAGCAATATCTAAACGGAATCTAGGTGGGAAATAATGTGATGGCAGTAATCAGATATAGGTGTGTTCGCCACATTCTGGAGTAATAAAATTAAAGTTCCTCATGGAGATTAAAAGATGTAATGTTAGGGAAAATAAAAAGGCCTACTTTATACTGTTAATCTTCAAAAAAAATTATGATAGTTAAAAAAATTCACTTTCAAGAAATTTAGATAAACCTGGGTTGAGTCGCCGAAGGGTATGTTATACAAAAGAAAACATAAAAACGTTCAGTCCTGGCTGGTGTGCTCAGCTGATGTCATCCCGGGCACTAAAAGTCTGCTGGCTCGGTTCCTCGATTCCCCTTCAGGAGACATGCCCAGGTTGCAGGCTCAGTCCCCAGGGAGGCAGCCGAGGGATGTTCTGCTCTTATCTCGATGTTTCTCTTTCTCCCTCTCCCTTTCTCTCTATCTCTCTAAAAATCAATAAAAATCTTTTTTAAAATAAAAATATGCCTCTGGGGTCTAACACTGGGAAATCGTGTCCCATCCCTCATTGCCCTTTAGACTACAACAATCTTAAACTGCACCTTTTACTTATTCTTATGTTCATGTCTTCAGTGAAACTTGTAAAAGTACCTCTATTGAAAGTCAAATACAAAGACAGCATTAGTGTAGCCGGATAGCAAGAAGCTAGGAAAATCCCTGGGCAAGTAGAATGGGGAAACTGAGGCGAGAAAATTAAACCAGGCCCAACAGTTCGAGCAGCTTGCAGCCAGCTTGGGAATTGAAGACCTTATCTTCCCCAACCAAGGGCACGTGAGAGCAAATGGTTCATACCTTCCTCCCTGACCAGAAAATACATAGCTTGAATCACCCTGGCCTGGGAAAAATAGAGGACAAAGCCCCAATTAATGCCATTCGTGCCAGCTAAACCCAAGAACAGATGGAGTCTTGGGGACAAAATAACAAAAACCCCATTAAAACCAGACAGGCCTAAGATAACAGTAAAACACACCAAAGACTAATCAAAAACTCCCCTATGCACTCACTTTAATGCATCAGCACATTAAAAATGCACCTGGAAAGCCCTAACCCATTTAGAGCATCTGACCTCGGACTGAAGAAGGGTCCTGGGTTCGATTACGGTCAGGGGCATGTACCTGGGTTGAGGGCTCGATCCCCAATGGGGGGCGTGCAGGAGGCAGCTGATCAATGTTTCTCTCTCATCGATGTTTCTAACTCTCTATCCCTCTCCCTTCCTCGTTGTAAAAATCAATAAAATATATTTTTTTAAAAAATGCACCTGGAAAGCTGATGAATATTCTACTGAAACCCTCCTCCAAGATTCTCACCGGCCGAAAAATAAAAAAGGATAAAAAGCCCACAGGACAAAGACTCAATAAAGGCTGGCTCTAGAGCACACCCATGCCCCTTCCTGGGCATGAACTGTTTATTTCTAAGGGTCCCCAGGAGGCTTGCAGCTAAGGGAGCAGTGGGCACAGCAGCTGGACCCAGGCTCAGCCCTGATCCTGTCTCCAAGGCCCCCTTTTCCTCTGACTTCCCAGTGAGCTACAGCAGCCCCGCCTAGGCTCATGTCTACCACTTTGACCTTCACTTCCCAGTGAGCTACAGCAGCCCCGCCTAGGCTCGCGTCTACCACTTTGACCTTCACTTCCCAGTGAGCTGCAGCAGCCCCGCCTCGGCTACTTCTTTCCTGTAACTTTTCTAGGCAGACAACACAGAGCACCTCCAAGACTCTCGCCTGCTGTTTCTTCTACCCTGATTTCTTTTGTTTCGCTGTCCCCAGCATTAATAAACAAACTCTCAAATCCAACTGGACTCTTTTTTTTTTTTTTTTTTTTTTTTTTTTTTTTTTTTTTTCCCAGGGTAATTTTTATTTTATTTTTATTTTTTTTTTTTTCAAATTTTTATTAAGGTATTATATGTGTACATATCTTACCATTGCCCCCCACCCCCACCCCACTCCCATACATGCCCTCACCCCCCAATGTTTTGCATCCGTTGGTTACTCTTATATACATGCATATAAGTCCTTCAGTTGATCTCTTATTTCCCCCACCTCTCCCGAACCTTACCACTGTAATTTGACAGTCTGTTTGATGCTTTACTGCCTCTGTAACTATCTTTTTGTTCATCAGTTTATAATGTTTTTCATTATCCCCAAATGAGTGGGATCATGTGGTATTTTTCTTTCATTGACTGGCTTATTTCACTTAGCATAATGTTCTCTAATTCCATCCAAGTGCCTACAAATGGTAGTAATTCCTTCTTTTTTACGGCAGCATAGTATTCCATTGTGTAGATGTACCATAGTTTTCTGATCCAGTCATCTGCTGATGGGCACCTAGGCTGTTTCCAAATCTTAGCTATTGTAAATTGTGCTGCTATGAACATAGGGGTGCATATATCCTTTCTGATTGATGTTTCTGGTTTCTTAGGATATATTCCTAGGAGTGGAATTACTGGGTCAAATGGGAGTTCCATTTTCAGTTTTTTGAGGAAACTCCATACTGTTCTCCACAGTGGCTGCACCAGTCTGCATTCCCACCAGCAGTGCACGAGGGTTCCTTTTTCTCCGCATCCTCGCCAACACTTGTTGTTTGTTGATTTGTTGATGATAGCCATTCTGACAGGTGT
This sequence comes from Plecotus auritus, assembly GCF_963455305.1. Classification (NCBI taxonomy): domain Eukaryota; kingdom Metazoa; phylum Chordata; class Mammalia; order Chiroptera; family Vespertilionidae; genus Plecotus; species Plecotus auritus. Next base: position 33,525,934 of record NC_137777.1, read on the forward strand.
GAGATGGTATCGCATTGTTGTTTTGATTTGCATCTCTCGGATAATTAGTGACTTTGAGCATGTTTTCATGTGTCTCTTGGCCTTCCTTCTGTCTTCTTTCGAAAAGCTTCTATTTAGGTCCGTTGCCCATTTTTTTATTGGATCATTTATCTTCCTTTTATTAAGTTGTATAAGCTGCCTGTAGATGTTGGAAATTAAACCTTTATCAGTGATACCATTTGCAAATATGTTCTCCCATACAGTGGGGTTTCTTGTTGTTTTGTTGATGGTTTCTTTTGCTGTGCAAAAGCTTTTTATTTTGATGTAGTCCCATTTGTTTATTTTCTGTTTGGCTTCCATTGCCCTAGGGGCAGTATCACTGAAAAAGTTCTTTTGGCATATGTCTGAGATTTTGCTGCCTGTGGATTCCTCCAGTATTTTTATGGTTTCCCGTCTTATATTTAAGTCCTGTACCCATTTTGAGTTTATTTTTGTGTATGGTGTAAGTTGGTGATCTAGTTTCATTTTTTTGCATGTATCTGTCCAATTTTCCCAACACCATTTATTAAAGAGACTGTCTTGACTCCATTGTATGCTCATGCCTCCTTTGTCAAATATTAAATGCGCATATTGGTTTGGGTCGATATCTGGATTCTCTATTCTGTTCCATTGATCTATATGTCTGTTCTTGTGCCAGTACCAGGCTGTTTTGAGGACAGTGGCTTTGTAATACAGCTTGAAATCTGGTATTGAGATCCCTCCTACTTTATTCTTCTTTCTCAGGATTGCTGTGGCTATTCTGGGTCTTTTTTTATTCCAGATGAATTTTTGGAGAGTTCTTTCTAGGTCTGTGAAATACGCCGTTGGTATTTTAATGGGGAGTGCATTGAATCTATAGATTGCTTTGGGTAGTATGGACATTTTAATGATGTTGATTCTACCAATCCATGAACATGGTATGTTCTTCCATCTGTTTACATCTTCCTCTATCTCTTTTTTCAGTGTCCTGTAGTTTTCCGCATATAGGTCTTTTACCTCCTTGGTTAGGTTTATTCCTAAGTATCTTAATTTCTTTGGTGCGATGGAAAATGGGATTGCTTTTTTAGTCTCTCTTTCTGTAAGTTCATTGTTGGTGTATAGAAATGCCATAGATTTCTTGGTGTTAATTTTGTATCCTGCTACATTGCCGAATTCATTTATTAAGTCTGTTAGTTTTTTGATGGAGTCTTTCGGGTTTTTTATGTACAATATCATGTCATCTGCAAATAAGGACAGCTTTACTTCTTCTTTTCCAATTTGGATGCCTTTTATTTCTTCTTCTTGTCTAATTGCAGTGGCTAATACTTCCAGTACTATGTCAAACAGGAGTGGTGAGAGTGGGCATCCCTGTCTTGTTCCTGTTCTTAGGGGAAATGGTTTTAGTTTTTGCCCATTGAGTATGATGTTAGCTGTGGGTTTATCATATATAGCTTTTATGATGTTGAGGTATGATCCTTCTATTCCCACCTTGTTGAGAGTTTTTATCAAGAAAGGGTGTTGGATTTTGTCAAATGCTTTTTCTGCATCAATTGATATGACTATGTGATTTTTATCTCTCAATTTGTTTATGTGATGTATCACATTTATTGATTTGCGGATATTGAACCATCCTTGCATTCCTGGGATAAACCCTACTTGGTCATGGTGTATGATCTTTCTGATGTACTGCTGGATCCTATTTGCTAGAATTTTGTGGAGGATTTTGGCATCTACATTCATGAGGGATATTGGCCTGTAATTCTCTTTCATTGTGTTGTCTTTATCTGGTTTTGGTATTAGGGTGATGCTGGCTTCATAGAAGGAGCTTGGAAGTGTTCCTTCCTCTTGAATTTTTTGGAATAGTCTGAGGAGGATAGGTTTTAGTTCTTCCTTGAATGTTTGGTAGAACTCTCCTGTGAAGCCGTCTGGCCCCGGGCTTTTGTTTGCCGGAAGCTCTTTGATGACTACTTCAATTTCTTCCATGGTTACTGGCATGTTGAGCTGTTTAGATTCTTCCTGATTGAGTTTTGGAAGGTTATATTTTTCTAGGAATATGTCCATTTCCTCCAGGTTGTCCAGTTTGTTGGAATAGAGTTGTTCGTAGTATTTTTTAACAATCCTTTGTATTTCGGCGGGATCTGTTGTTATTTCACCTCTTTCATTTCTGATCTTGTTTATTTGGGTCCTCTCCCTTTGCTTCTTGGTGAGCCTGGCTAGAGGTTCATCAATCTTGTTTATCCTTTCAAAGAACCAGCTCTTGGTTTTGTTGATCTTTTGTATTGTTTCTTTGGTCTCTATGTCATTTATCTGTGCTCTGATCTTTATTATTTCCTTCCTTCTGCTTACACTGGGCTTTTCTTGTTGCTCTTTTTCTAACTCTTTGAGTTGTTGGGTTAGGTAATTTATTACCCCTGTTTCTTGTTTTTTGCAGTAGGCTTGTAGAGCTATGAACTTCCCTCTCAAGACTGCTTTCACTGTGTCCCATAGATTTTGGATTGTAGTGTTTTCATTGTCATTTGTTGTCATGATGTTTTTTATTTCTTCTTTGATCTCTCTGGTAACCCAGTCATGGTTTAATAGCATGCTGTTTAGTCTCCATGTGTTTGATTTCTTTGGGTTGTTTTTATTGTAGTTGATTTCCAGTTTTATGCCACTGTGGTCTGAGAAGATGCTTGATATGATTTCTATCTTCTTGAATTTGAAGAGACTTTGCCTATGTCCCAACATATGGTCTATCTTTGAAAATGACCCATGTGCGCTTGAGAAGAATGTATATTCTGTGGCTTTGGGGTGAAATGTTCTGAAGATGTCAATTAATTCCATCTGGTCTAGTGAGTCATTTAGGATTGATGTTTCTTTGCTGATGTTTTGTTTAGAGGATTTGTCCAATGGTGATAGTGGGGTATTAAAGTCTCCTACTATGATTGTATTGCTGTCAATGTCTCCGTTGATATCTTCCAGGAGTTTTTTTATGTATTTGGGTGCTCCTGTATTGGGTGCATATATGTTTACCAGAGTTATTTCTTCTTGTTGGATTGCTCCCTTTAGTATTATGAAATGGCCTTCCTTATCTCTTGTTATGTCCTTCAGTTTGAGATCTAATTTGTCAGAAATAAGTATTGCTACCCCAGCTTTTTTTTTCAGTTCCATTTGCCTGGAAAACCTTTTTCCATCCCTTCACCCTAAGTCTGTGTGCGTCTTTTTTTCTGAGGTGGGTTTCTTGTAGACAGCAGATATATGGGTCGTGTTTTCTTATCCAATCTGTTACCCTATGTCTTTTGATTGGGGCATTTAATCCATTTACATTTAAAGTTATTATTGATAGGTACTTATTTGTCGCCATTCCTATTCTTTACCCCTGTGTTACTTCTTCGCTTTCTGTTTCTTTCTTTCTTTCTTTCTTTCTTTTTTTTTTTTTTACAGTAGACCCTTTAGCATTTCTTGCATTGCTGGTTTGGTGGTAATAAATTCCCTTAGTCCTTTTTTGTCTGTGAAGCTCCTGATTTCACCTTCAATTTTGATTGACAGCCTTGCTGGGTACAGTATTCTTGGATTCAGCCCCTTCCTTTGCATGACTTTGTATATTTCATTCCATTCCCTTCTGGCCTGATGAGTTTCTGTTGAGAAATCAGTTGCTAGTCTGATGGGGGTTCCTTTGTATGTAACTTTCTGTCTCTCTCTTGCTGCTTTTAAGATTCTTACTTTGTCGTTGGTGTTTGCCAATTTAATTATAATGTGCCTTGGCGTCGGTCTTTTGGGGTTCATTTTGCTTGGGACTCTGTGAGCTTCTTGGATTTGTGTGGGTTTTTTCTTCCCTATATCTGGGAAATTTTCTGTCATTATTTCTTCAAAGAGGTTTTCTATTCCTTGCTCAGCTTCCTTTCCTTCTGGAACCCCTATTATGCGGATGTTGTTTTGTTTCGTGTTGTCCCAAAGTTCCCTTAGACTCTCCTCCTGCCTTTTAATTTTTTTTTTCTAGAAGTTGCTTTTCTTGGGTATTTTTTTCCATCTTGTCTTCTAGCTCACTGATGCGATCCTCTGCTTCTTCTAGTCTACTCTTGATGCTTTCTATTGAGTTCTTTACAGCAGCGATGTCATTTTTCATTTCTTCTTGGTTCTTCTTCATTTCCTCTTGGTTCTTGCTCATATTGTCGAATTTGTCTTCCATTCTTTTCAGCCACCTTATGACCATTTCTCTGAATTCTTTTTCTGGAAGGTTGCTTGCCTCCATTTCGTTTACTTCCTTTTCTGGTGATGCCTGCTTTTCTTTCATATGCGGGCTGCTTCTTTGTCTCCCCATGGTCTCTCTTCTCTGGTGTCTGGTTATGTAGTTCTCTCTCTCCTGGGTTGATTTAGAGGCACAAAATACAGCACTACCAGGTACAACTCACAAGGCACTGAACAGGAATGTATTCACGATATTAATAACCTCCAATAAAGGTGACCACCAGAGAAAGGCAAATTAGGTGATAGAAGAGAAAGAAGAAGAGGAAAAAAGCAAGAAAGAAAAAAAAAAAAGAAAAAAGGAGTGTGAAAATGAAATTGGGAAAAGGGAAAGTAAAGAGAAAAAAAAAAAGTAAGAGAGACAAGAAATTGACTAAGAGAGAAAGGGGAACAGACTATATATATTGGGGATAAAACTCCAATAGAACAATCACTAATCCCAGCAAATGCCAGCAACAAGTGCCTGGGGATTAGTACAAACTACAACACCAACTAATATGGAGTGAGGCAAGGGAAAGCTGAAGCACAAAACAAACAAAAAAATAAATAAAAGAAGAATAAGCAAAACAATCTCACAAAAAAAGCATAAAAATTGGATATAATCTACATTCAAGCAAACAACAACAAAAGGACAGAGATAAGGACAAGTTTATGGATAACTCAGACATCGAAGGGAAAGGTGTATGTGGACTTGGAGCAGGGGATTGGAGATTAGATATGTAAGTAGGGTGAAATTTTAACAAGGGGTAAACAGAAAGAATAGGGAAAATCTAAAGCAGTAAAAGGGTGAGACAAACAGGACACTGAAAAGGGGGAGGTTAGGAAGAGAGTGATGGCCTAAAGGTAGAGTTGAGATAGAGTAAAACGATGCTAAAGGAAAGATAAAAAATAGAATGTAGAACCCTAATCCCAAAATAAAATGAAGAGAAAATAAAATGACACTTTAAAAAAAAAAAAAAAAAAAAAAGATAAAATAGCAGTAGTAATAATACGGATTGAAAATAAAAATGTAATCATTAAAAAGGTAAAATCAAGTGATGAAAAAAGAAAAAAAAGTTTCTTGATTAAAAGATGCAAAAAATGAAAATTTAAAAAAAATAAAAAAATAAAAAAAATAAAAGGTAAAAATAAAATGTGGAGTAGTGAAGGTCATTCACTTCCTCTGTTTTTCTGTTTGGCACGCCAGTTTCTCAGTCCAGACAGTATTGCAGTTCCCTGCGATCCACTGCTCTTCGGTGTTGTAAGCCAGTCCTGATTTTAAGCAGGCGGTGTGTCTTAATTTCTCGTATTCCTTTATTTTTGATTACACAAGAGTCAATTTGTGATTCAGCCCCTGGGTGGCAGTGTTTCTGGATTGACTTCCGGGTCTATCTATGGCCTCTCTAGGCAGTGTTAGAGCCTTCTTTCCCTGTGGCACTCGCCACGGGCCTGTGGGAGTGGGCTGCCTCAGAGCTGGCTCTCTGATGGTCACTCCCCGCTCCGATCCCCAGGTTCTAGAAAAACAACCTTCCCCTGCAGTCTCCCAGGGTGTCCCCAAGTGGGTGATCCTATGTATTGGGCTTAGTATTCAGATGCAAGGATTTGAAGAGGAAAAAGCCCAAGTGTGCGAATTCCGGGACTGCAAGTAAGCCCAGGCACCCAGGGAGCGCACGGGCTGCGCGTAAGTCTGGACTGCCTGAAATTCTTAGGGTGTCCCTGCACTTCAGATCAAAATGGGTTGCTTTTTAGAGTGCCCTTCTCTTAGCAGCTCTGAGGACCCCTTTCCACAGTCACAAATCACGCCAGCCCCTACAGCCACGGATTTTTCTAGGCACAGACTTCCCTGGTCCTCCAGCTCCCGCAAAACGCGCGTTCCTCTCTCCCGCCGGGACCAGAGACCTCACCTTATCCCAGGCGAAATCTGACCTTTCCGTGGTGGAGTGTAGAGCTTCTCTGAACCCGTGTGCTTGCGCCAGTTGGGGAGCGTTGTTCTGGGGCTCGCAGCTGTTCCTGGGGTGCCGCCGTTGTGGATTCTCAGGCTTCAGATAAGCTCCACTTTCCGGATCAAGATGGCGCAGACTCCGCGTCCAAGCCCGCAGCTCCGGGAGGGGACCCAGCCGCAGTTCGTGCTGCCAGGTCAGGGGAACCCCGTTCAGCAGTCCCCCACCTCCTTCTGGAATTCAGCTGTCTCCCAACCAGCCAACAAACACTCCTTGCGCGACCCTCAGCTGTTCTTTCTTTCTGCTCCGGGACAAGGCTCGGAACACGTCTGTCTATTCCGCCGCCATTATATGGCACCCCAACTGGACTCTTGTTGAGAAATCTTTCCTACTCACACGAAGTCAAGGACCCACACACTGCAGGCCGGCCTGACGCAGACCTGCTCCCGGCTGGCCCCTGTCCAGTAACTTTAGGAGCTGGAGAATGAGATGATATAATAGAGAAAACTTGCAGTGAAGACTGAGAACAGCAGAATCATTTGGAATCAACACAGAAAGTCTCCATCTCACGAAACAAACAAAAAAATAATCTCACAAAAATGAGACAAGAGAAGCATTTCTCATGTGAAAAGATCTTAGGTTTGTCTAAACCAGTGGGGGTTTTTTAATTGATTTTTCAGAGAGAGAGGAAGGAAACAGGAGAGGGAGAGAGAGAGAGAGAGAGAGAGAGAGAGAGAGAGAGAGAGAGAGAGAGAGAGAGAGAGAGAAACATGTGAGATCCATCTGCTGTCTCCAGCACTCCCCCCACCGGGGATGTGCCCTGACCAAGAATCAAGCTGGCAACCCCCAGGTGCACAGGACTAACTGAGCCAGGGCTAGACCAGTGGTTTTTGAAGTGTATCAGCTTCACCTGAGAAATTGTCAGACATGCAAATTCCTGGGCTCCCCTCCAGACTCATCGAATCAGGGACTTAGGGGATGGAGCCCAGCAATCATGTTCTAACAAGTCCCCCAGGCCAGGATTTGAGAACCAATGCCCTAGACCTGTACTGTCTAAGATAATTACCAGGTGGATGAGAAAGGGGCCACATACTAAACCCAAAAAGCTCAGGGAGGGCTACATGGCGGCCTTACACACTCAGGGACCTAAAGTAACACATAGGATGGCCTGAAATTAAAACACCTGAACTAAAAGTAAGACATGACTGGTAATCATGTCCTAGGCCGGTATCTTCCTGACAGAAGCCCATCTTTACCTTAACTGAGCCTGCCTCTTGTCTTTTTGCATCTACAATCACATGCCTTTGGATGTCAGAGCAAACCCCTTTTTCCAGACCCCTCAGGGCACAATCTCCCACCAAAAGAACCCCTCGTTGTTGTCTTGTGACCCGAACACCATCTCTATGGCTGTAAACGTTGGTTGTTAACTATCCTATACCCACCGATGTAAAAGAAGCATGTGTCTATTCCTTTCCCTTTTTATCCAATCTCAGATTTCCCCCCTTTGCTTCCTCCCTTCTCCCTAATCTACCACTGATGGATTTCACATAACCCCCTGGGGTCTTCTCCTTTAATTCTGATATATAAAATAAGTGGCAAAACTGCCATTCTCTGGAGCATTTTCTCAATCCATTGAGATTTTGCTTCCCAACAGCTGTCCGTCAGTTTGGCTAAAAAAAAAAAAAAAAAAAAAAAATCCTAACAGGTTTGGACGTTCCCTACGTCTACACCAGCTACATGCTGCTATGGAGCATTTGAAATTTAGCTCATCCAACTGAGACCTGCTGGTAGTTGTAAAATACTTAGTACAAACAAAATAACTAAAAGATTTCATTAATGTTTTTTTTATTGATAACATGTTGAAATAATAATGATTTGGATATATCAGGTTAAAGTATATTATTAAACCAATTTAACCAGGTTTTTTAAAAATGTGGCTACAAGAAAATTTAAAATTACATATGAGTTGCATTATATTTCTTTTTTTTAATTGCATTCTATTTCTATAGGATAACACCACTCTAGAGCAAACTTCTGAAAAATATAAAATTTTGCTCCACAAAATTCCTATAGAAAATTCTAAAACTCCTTGAATATATTCAGTGGCGAGGAACCCACAGATCAGCACTTTATCATTTCTGAACAGGTCTTTCATATATTAAACTAACATCTGGTTTGCTGTAACTACCAGTTTTGGTTTTGTTTTTTCCTTCATCCTGGTTCTGAGCTGCAGAATTAACGAAATAAGGATGACCCTTTGCTTTATGACAGTTCCTTAGTTTTTTTATAACTCAAACCATTATCAACGATGTGTCATGTCTTTGTCAGATCCCTGTACCATTGTTTTGTCCATATGATGCATGATTTCAGGGGTTTCTGCTTTCGGGGTTACTCTCTGCTGAACAGTCTTCCCTGTGGTAATATCCCTCATGCAGGGAACATGGGCCAACTATTGTAAATGGGCCAAAGTGATTTCTGGTGTCTTTTTAGTGGAGCTGAGAGCATTGTTACCAGACCCCGTGGGATTATCTGATTGTATAGGGCTGTACTTTGGATTGCCTTTGATTGGCTATGTCACAAATCTGTAGAAACAGAGTGCAAGTTATAGAAAATGGGTAACAATGCAAATGTTGAATAGCCACAGGAATGCAAATGATTGCTGTTCGTGGAAATGCAAATGAATTTTGTCTGACAGTGACTGTAAATCGCTGTGAGTCAAAATCTCATTTTAAGTGGATTTTAATGAATGGGTTCAGTAAAATATCTGACACATATTCATTTAATTTTTGCAATTTTTACCTTTTTGAAAATTATACTTCAACACCTTCAAAATAGGATTCCCAGAACACGATATGATACCCTCGATGTGGTCTGAGCACAGGGGACTCCTCTAGGCTTGCCTGGTTAGTCCACATCTCATAACTCAAGAGCAGTCTACGTAATAACCTCCTTAGTACCACTGACACGTGGAGTTTATGGTGAAACAAAACCCTTAATTCTTTTCTTCACAGATGATACTCTAGCCAAGCTTCCCCTATCCTATACCTTTTATTTCAAACTAGAGGCCCAGTGCAGGAAATTCCTGCACTCAGGGGGGGTCCCTCAGCCCGGCCTGCACCCTCTTGAGTCTGGGAGCCCTTGGGGGATGTCTGACTGATGACCCCTGCCCGTGGGGATAGGGCCTAAGCTGGCAGTTGGACATCCTTAGTGCTGCTGCAGAGGCAGGAGAGGCTCCCACCACCACTGCTGCACTCGCCAGCCGTGTGCCCAGCTCAGGGCTTCTGGCTGAGCGGCGCTCCCCAGGTGGGAGCACACTGACCACCAGGGGGAAGCTCCTGCATTAAGTGTCTCCCGCCTGGTGGTCAATGAACGTCATAGCGACCGGTTGTTCTGCTGTTAGGTGATTTGCATATTACCCTTTTATTATATAGAATGCTAGACATTTTTCTTACAGCTATGCCTTTGAGATGTAATGTTGAGAGTTTGAACACATGATTTCAGGCTGAGCAAACCACTGTTGTGTTGTTTAAGTCTCTACCAAATGCCAGAGCCACTCGGAACTCAGGGAACCTTGTGGTAAACAGGACCTGCTTCCGTGGCTAGGTTAGGAGAGAGGAAGGAGGGGACGAATTTCTCTCTAGGAGCAAGGTCCAGGAGAAGCTCATGCAGCCCTTGTGGGACCTGAAACTTACACAATTGGAGGGTGGAGCATCCTTTTCAGGAAGAATTGTCCACTCTCCTTATGTAATGTTATACTTCAATCAAATTACCCTCCTCAAAGGAATATGAGATTGCGAGAGCCCCTCCAAGGCCCTGCAGGGGACCCTGTAAAAGTGAGGATCCTGACACAAGTTTCTTTGGTTTCCTCACTAGTCAGGTATGAAGTCAGCTCGCTGGATGCAAAGTAAAGTTCTCTGTAGCCGTAGTGCTGATTTTATACACGTCACAACTTTTATGTCACTCATTTCTGTGACTCCCCACCCTATGAAAGATATGGGCAGCCGGCCCTCCACAGCTGCATGTTTCACATCCGCATATTCAACCAACCGCAGGTCAAAACTGCACTGTTGCTGATGTGTACTGTGCAGTTAGGCCTACGATGGTCACGTCTGTGTGGAAGACATACATATACAGTACAACAACTATTTACATAGCATTTAAATTGTATTAGGTATTATAGGTAACCCAGAGATGATTTAAAGTATACGGGGGGGTATGAGTAGATTATATGCAAATCCCACACAATTTTATAAAATGGGCTTGAGCACCCAGTTGTAAGGGGAAAGTATTCAGTCATTCACCATTTAAGCACTATCCTTGTTGACAGTTTTTTACAGATCCTCTTTCTCAGTTTGAAAAAGTTTCCTTCTACTCCTAGTTTGTTGAGTATTTTTATCATGAAAAGGTAGTAGATTTTATCAAATATTTTTCTGTGCTTATTGAGAGGATCATGTAGTTTTTGTCTTTTATTATATTAATAATAATATAACCTTGCATTCTGGAATAAATCCCACTTTCTCATGGTACATCATTTTTATATATTGCTGGCTTTGGTTTGATAATATCCTGTTGAGTAATCAAAGATAGGATTGCATGTCTTCTTTAGGTCCAAATATCTAGGTGCATGATACATAATACATAATACATAATACATAATACGTGTGTCCAGATGGGCTAAAAGCTGGATGGAGTCAATCCCGCTGTTAGTGAAGAATACATGGCCAAACTTACTTAAAGCAGAAATTCTTCATAAATATCCTCATAAATATCAATTGATGGTGTTAATACAAAGAGAAAAATGCATGAGAAAAATAAATATCAGGGCCTTGAGAAAGATTAGGAAAGAGTGATCAATCAAACATCTATTCATTCATATTAAAAGCTTTTGTTTATCACTTTCTTGTACCAAACTCTGGAGGGACATGAGAAAGACTACGATACAGTCCTTGTTTCCAAGGGCCCATAGTCAAAGTCAGAGCAAGAAACAAATAATGACATTGTATTGTAAAAAGCGGAGAGTAGAAATATGTACAAGGCTCAGCAGCAGCCTAGTTGAGGGAGTAAGGAAATAGTGGGTGAGAATGTGAAGGAATTGTTCAAGCAGACTTTGGGAACCACTCCATAAATTTGTTACAGAAGTTCTAGAACTTTTTTATTATATTACACTGAGCTTTAGGCAAATGTATTTAACTGATGCTTGTATGGCACTTAATTGTTATGTGCCAATCACTGTTCTAGGCATTCTCCAATTGTTAATTCAATTGCAAGCTCATGGGGGTAGTATTGTTATCATTCCCATTTCATAGATGAGAAAACGGAGGCTGTGAGGTTAAGAAAGTTGCATGATTCAGACTGTAGAGGATGGAGGCCAGATTTAAACCTGGGCAGCCTAGCTTCAGGGTCTGTGCTTTTACATCGATGCCATGCTGCCACGAGAACTTGTGTTTTAACCTCACCTTTCTCAGGAAGTGCTTCTAAAGCTTTAATGTGCATACAAATCTCTAGGGATCTGACCAGAAAGCTGATTAGATGTCAGAGGTCTAGTTTAGCTATTCTGCCTTTCTAACGAGCTCCCAGGTAATGCCAATGTTGGTGGTCCAGGGACCACACTTTGAGTTTAAGGGTCTAAGATCTACTTTAGTGTGGGTTGTTTTTTTCATCCGATATACTCATTCATAGATTTTTTTTTTCTTCATGTCTACTCCAGTGCGTGTGGGAAAATTATGTGCAGACTTCACATTTTCATCACCACTGTATGGCTCCAATCAATACCTCCTGACTTGGCTCCAACCAATACCTCCTGACTTGGCTCCAACCAATACCTTCTGACACCTGCACGTCCCGTGTTAGGCCTGGGAATGGAGCATGTGAATGGAGCCAGGAGTCAGCTGAGGGAAAGACTGGAGAGAAGCAGGGGAGGCGGCAAGTAATTTGGCTTTACTCAAGTTTGGCCCGTGGGGGAGTGGAAAGCCAAGTCGAGAGAGTGGGGCAGAGTCAGGGAAGCAGGAAGAAAAGTCTAAGCGAAGATACACCCAAGCCTCTTGTGAAAGTTGTGCCGTGTGTGTGTGTATATGTGTGTGTGTGTGTATGTGTGTGTGTGTGTGTATGTATGTGTATGTTTTCATTCCAAAACAGATCACCCATTTCCATGCTTTATAAGCCGAGTATTGCTCCTTACTCCACTGGAAACCAGTGCTATTTGTCAGGTCTATGAAATGAGGTCATTGTGAACAGCTCTGCATCACCACCTCCTCTGCCTGGAACGTGAAACGGAAACCCCATGCTCCTTTGACTAACAGAACTGACTTTTCTGCAATGCCTCGCTTATTTTACAAACTGCGGTTCTTTGGAAGTTCCATAAACAATTCTGTAGAGTCCTCATCTTACCTATTACATAGGCAATTTCGCTTTTCTCAGAGTAATTCAAGACGTATCCCCACTCTTTGAATACAAATGACTTCTTAAGGCTTTACAGAGAGAGGTCTTACCTCTTTTGAGGAATCTGAGTCACGGAGTGCTCTCTAAGAACCCAGCGTATGCCAGAGGGTGATTTCACAACTCATAGCAAATTCCAAAAATTTTAATTGGACAGTCATCCCAGCTCAAGAAAGCATTTTGATTTAAAACATGATTGCTTATATCTGTGCCAGATGACACTGTGATATTGAAGCTCACTGGGAGCCAGGCGCTACTGTGAGCACTTTGCACACATTAACTTCCTGATGCCCAGCACTCTGCAGGCCATCGTCCATGTGTTCCCGACTGCGCGGCACTCTAAGACAGCTGACCATTTCTAGCCCTTACAAGTGAATGAAGGGTACATGTTCACTGGTGCCCAATAGCAGGTACTTTGTTTGTTTGTTTGTTTGTGAATCCTCACCCAAGGATGTTTAACTTTTAGAGAAAGTAGAAGGAAGAGGGAGAGACAGAGAGAGAGAAACATCGATGTGAGATAGACACATTGATTGGTTGGTTGCCTCCCACACACTCCCCGACCCAGGATGGAGCCTGCAACCGAGGTACATGCCCTTGGCCCGAATCAAATTTGGGACCCTTCAGTCCCCAGGCCAATGCTCTACCCACTGAGTCAAACCATCTGGGGTTCAAAAACAGGTACTATCATCCAGTTTTTGTTTGAGTAAACAGATGCACAGAATGGTGAAGCACATGGCCTGAGGACACAGCCAAAACCACGAGAGCCAAAACCTGAAGGCAGGAAGTCAGGAGAAGATCCAAAGCCAAGTTCTGAACCACCAGGCTTTGTTGCCTCTCAAGAGTGAATGAAACCGGAGGCGAGCCCTTATCAAAAAGAGAAATCGTGCTTCATTTATATCAAACCAGCAAAGGAAAATGTGCATCGAGCCGGCAGAGTTTCACCCATCAGCTGGGGGGAAACGGGCCCCCACTCTGCTAACACAGGGAGCACCACATGCCTGGCCTCGCCTCGGCCCGGCCACCCTGACAGGGCCTGGGGGGCTGGGTCTCCAGTGGAGAAAGCGGATGAGGTTCCAGTCACTAAAAGCAGCTCCATCAGAAATGGAAGTGGATGCGTTTGAGGGATCTCGATGGACAGTCTTCATACAGACAACCTGAGCTACAGGAGTTGGAGACGTTAGTGAGTAAGGCAAGGTCTCCCCTGGGTCAATGCGCCAGGACAAAAGCTCCCCTGCCTATAAATCCTCTCACTGTGGCATTTCCCTAGTAAAGTCTGTTGATTTCCTGCCCTGCCCCTAAACAGGCACGCCCCCAGTGCTGTGCAGTGACAGCCAGCCGTGGGATTTGGCTTTACTCAAGTTTGGCCCGTGGGGGAGCGGAAAGCCAATCCATGAACCTGCAAGGGAATAAAAATGGTGCTTGTCTTGATTATCTCTTGCTGCATAATAAATTACTCCAAATGCAGGGGCTTGAAAACGATCATCTCATGGATTCTGTAGGTCAGGAATCTGGGCACGGCTTCGAGGCCCACCTCCGGCCTTCGTGAGGCTGCAGTCGAGTTTGGGGCTGGGGCTGCTCTCATCTCAAGGCCCCCTGGGGTAGGATCTTCTTCCCAGGCCACTCACCTGGCTGTTGGCAGCCTCAGTCCTTGCTAACTGCTGGCCAGAGACATCATTCCAGGGGGCAGCTCACAGCATGGCTGCCAGTCTCAGAGGGAGAGAGAACTGAGAGAAACAGCGTAATCTCCGAAGAGGCGTCCTCTCACCTCTGCCCCACTCTGTGTGCTCGAAGGAGTCACCAGGCCCAGTCTTCCTGTAGGGGAGGGGGGTAACATGTGGGCATGAGCACCGCTGAGGCTATTTAGAGGCTGAAGGAAGATAGTGACAGATTTGATGAGTGAAAAGTCGTACCCAACCTTAAAATTTTTGTTTTTGATACAAAAACACTTCTCCACATTGCTAAGCTGCCAGGAGTCTGTCAATAAAATTATACAAGTACTAGAGGCCTGCACGGGTAGGGTCCCTAGGCCTGGCCGGCGATTGGGGCCAATCGGGGCCTTCCAGCTGCCAGCTGGGGCCTTCCTTCATTCCGCATCGCCCCCTGGTGGTCAGCACACGTCATAGTGAGCGATCGAACTCCCAGTCTCTGGGTCGAACTCCCAAGGGGACACTTTGTGTATTAGCCTTTTATATACATAGATATAAGAAAAGTGCAGTGACATTTTCTTCCCTTTGTCCACGTTATCTGCGAACCTTCAGCCATTTTCCTTCCCCACCACTTGACCCTTTAGAGTCCCAGGACTGGGGGCCCATCATTAGTTAGGCTAACAGCATTTGAGACACATATATGGGGTAACAATTTATCATCCGTAGTGAGACACTTTTAGAGTGAAGGGACTCTGTTTCTAAGTCGAAGACAACGGGCAAAGCAGGATGCATGGGCAGCCTCCCCTTCAGCCAAGTCTGTGTTTTAGGGAGTGCTTTTCTCCCGCCCTCACTCTTTCTCTCTTCACTCCCCACTCCCTCTTCACTGTCCACTCCCTCCCCCCATACCACTGTTTTCAAAAGTGAGCTGGAAACAGGGACACCAGCCATGAGCAGCCTGCTGACAATGCTCCCTGGTTGGTATGCCCATGTGACTCGCCCCTCCCCGGCACCTTTTCTACAGCTGCCTTCGGAGGTGAGGGAGCATCACGTGGAGTGGTCCTGGCAGCCTTGGTTTCTGAGCCGACTCAGTCCTCCCACCGTTGCCTTCACCTGGCATTCCTGCCACTCCTGGGTGTGTCCTCCTTTCCCACCATTGACATCAGTATGTATGTCTCTGTCTGTGGTATGTGAGCACAGGTATGTCTCTGTGTGTGTGCATGTGTGTGTGTGTGTGCGCGCACCTGAGTGTGTGTCTATGTGTACATGTAGTGTGTGTACGTGTGTGTCTGTGTGCGTATGGAGTGTTCCTGGTCAGGGTATTAGAAATTGGAAAGCATTCAGACTGATACTGTCAGGATGGTTCAGTCCAGTGACTCGTCATGGTGATCACATTGTAAGGTATAGAAATGTCGAATGACTGTGTTGTGCACTGAAACTAATACAATATTGTATGTCCACTATACTTCAATAACAAATAAAGAAAAATTTTAAAGAATTAATGTCAGTATTATGGCTTCATTTTTTTGTTTTTATAAAGCATCTCTTAAACATCTTTGTGTGCAGAATATTTACTGGCTAAGGTACCATCATCTTGTGGTGTTTTTTAATTGTGCATCTAGAAGTTAGCCTATCACTAAAAATAAATACTCTGGTGTTTGCCCCTAACCCAGGAATGAGAACTTTGTTACCAAAATGGAATATTAAGATGAGGAATTGACATCATTTATCCAAAATGTCCAACTCTTGTCCTTCCCTAAGGAAACAAATGTGTACAATCTCTTTACTATCACCCATAGATTGTTGTTAGATAAATGAAATTTGGAAAATGGCATCCATAAACTGGGTTATAATACTGTGAACATCCTTTAACTCGTTCTAAAAAAGCATGTATATAAATAGGAGAATAGTTTCTTAAAACTAAACAAAAAATTCTTATGATCTTAATGGCAGTCATTTCTGGATCATAAACACAAGAGCAATCCACATTGAAATGAACAGTTATAGTTTCTAATGATCTGGAGAAACCATATGTCTTTTTAACTGTTCGGTTGTTCGGGCGGGATGAGCACAAAAGTGAATTTTTCCTTTTTCTCAGCACATCCAAGTTGAATTGGCAATGAATATGAAATCATCTTTCGGGGCTATTGCAGAGAGCATGTACAGTGTTATCAAATGTAGTCTACACTGCTATTAGTTTTGCAGCAAAAGGATGTTTCTATCATATGGTCTTTATCAAGAAAATTAAATAGAAGGATTGATAACTGGTGGATAATATTCTCTCATGAGCTAGCTTTTAAATGGGTCACATTGCTCTCCATTTTATTGGAAACTGAAAATAGATGCTCTATCAGCAATGTTGTGAAAAATAGCACATTATCTCGAACTGAATGGGGGGGGCAGTATATTTCTTTATAAATTAAGCCTCTAGCAGAGCCATGAGGTTTTTAAATCTGACAGGAGCTTCACAGTGTGTCTATTTTCGTAGCCCCTCACTTTCTATCTTAGGAAACAGACATCCAGAAATATTGAGACCAAATAAAACAACTCTTTAGTGTCTGAATTATAGTTTCAGGGGTAAAAAATTCTGTTTCTACATTATATGTAATTTTTCTGAATAAAGATGGAGTGGAGGAAAAAAAAGAGAATTTATCTTTAGATTTTATGTAATAAATATTTCTTAAGATCTTATGCTTTTTACCCCTTGGTGAGTCTTAACTATAAGAGTCAACGAGTTGACCCGGCCAATGTGGCTCAGTGGTTGAGCATTGACCCAGGAACCAAGAGGTCACTAGTTAGATTCCTGGTCAGGGCACTTTTCAGCTTGATCCCCAGTAGGGGGCGTGTAGGAAGCAGCCAATCCATGATGTTTCTCTGTTATGGATGTTCCTATCTCTCTATCCCTCTCCCTTCCTCACTCTCTCTAAAAATCAATACAAACTTTTTTTTTAAGTCAATGACTTGAAACAGAAAAAACAAGGCAGAGAAACAATTTCCCCCAAATAAAATGGAAATAGCCTCTTTCTCCTGACTCGCAGCAAGCAGGACCTGGGCCCTAAAATGGCACTGAGCCACACCCATGCCCTGAGCACTGACAGAGGACCTCCCGCGCCCAGCAGGCTGCACCGCAGCGTCCCTTCTGCCTGGACCCGTGGGCACTGTGGCCTCAGCTCCAGCTACTTCGTCTAAGACACAGAGAAAGGAATCCGGAAAGGCTTTCTCTCCCTGCTCCAAAGGGGCCAGCGTTCATCTCCCCGCTCCTGCCTTCCCAGAACCAAGGTGACAATCAAGCCCCTTCGGCCTAACGCAGCCTCCAAGAGCCACTTTTGAACAAGATCCGATTTCCCCTGGGGCCAGGTTGCCTTTGACCTTGGGCCACTCACCACTTACTAACTACATTACAGGTTGTACTTCGTGTATTTCAGGCTTGACGGGGGCGGGAGGGCAGCTGAACGTGAATGTTTTGTGTCCACACAACTTAAATCGGGTTTGAGAACAACCTTTTCCCCATCTCCTGCTAGCTGCTAAGAGCCATTTTGAAAAACAAGAAAATGAACAGCTGGAAGGCTAAGCAATTAGTGGGGGTTTTTTCTATGTACTTGATCTCCTGCCTCTCAGCTCAAGGATACACAGGGAGACTCTGGGATCTGCTAAATGAGTAGCTAGTGGAAGTCCCTTGATAAATTAACAAGAACCGAATTAATATCGGCGCTCAGTAAGGTGAAGCCCGAAGCACCTCTCTGGCAGAGATAACTTAGGATGACCCAATTATGATTATAATGAAGGGCTGACTGGGATGATATTTCCAGGAGAATTTTATAAAAATTAAAAGATTGTGCAGTAACGATAACCCACATACAAAGTGTAGCTAACATCTATTGAGCACTGCCTGGCAGACTCTGTGCTATTTATAAACATTATCGTCTTTATCCTCATCCCAGCCTTACGAGATCGGTTTGATTATTATCTCCATTTTAGAGATGCTAAAACAGAAGCTTGGAGAGGGTGAGGAACTTGCCAGAAGCCACACAGCCAGGAAAGAGTGGAGTCTGGCTCTGAATCTGTGCAGTCTGCCTCCTGAACCACACTTTTAACTGCTCTTCTATAACTATCTAAGGGAGACATTTATCGAGTTACGATGTCTTCCAGCGTTTTGAATATGCACACAATTAAAGGTCAGAGTCAAAAGAGTTATAATGGCTCCGAAGTTGACAATAAGAAGGTTTGTAAAAATGGGCCAAGACACAGAGAGAGATGGAAGTAGAAAAGCCTGCACAAGGCCAGCGAATGGGATGCTGTCAGCTGGCTTAGGAGAGAAGGGAGCAAGGACACCACTGTCCGTGGTTGGCATTGCTGGAGAGAGCCTACAGGGAATTTTTCCTTTCCCCAAACGGCCCTCATTCCAAGTAAGTAAGGGAAGCTAAATACGTTCACACAACCAGCTCTCACGGCAATTCAACCTCCTTGTTCTCGTCTTGGAAAATGCAAGACGTGATGGAGAAGGAACTGGAACAGGGTGGCCTGCGCTTGGGCGTGGAAATCTCCACTCTGCCTGTGTGTCTCCTCACTAGAGTCAAGTCTGGGTTCTGGTTTCTAAGAATGTTCCAACGACGTTATGCAGCTGGGAAAATGGGGGACAAATATCAGAACAAATAGCAACCTTAAATTAAAATGAACCAAAGTTTAACTTAGGGGGGGAAAATCACCTAATTTATGTCCATGAAAAGGCCTATGTTAGAGAGCGAACAGCCTTTCCACCCAGTTTGTGCCCTTCATGTTGTTGTTTAATCTTGGGTTTGCACATCTGAGGAGGTCTAAGATTTAGTGTTATTTGCTGTAAATAGTTTCTAAACTCGGGCAGCAGGGTGTCACTGTGGTGGAGAAGGCGGCACTCCCACACGCACACCCCGCAGTGGAAGTGTTCCCACTTTCCACTTTCCTCTCAACAGCTAGCTCCTTCATGCAGCCGTGTTTGGACGGAAACGTTTTGCCAACTTTTGTACCAAATACTGACAGTTTTATTACAAATTACAAAATTAGAAAGCCACAGGGATACGCTTTGCACACTTCTAATATATTTAGTTTAGCATATGATAGGTTTCAGTTTGCTACGTATCCTTGTTTCTATATGCTGAGAAGTTATAGGAATATATATTGGGTTACAAATTGCTTTCCAATAATCCCCTTAGTAGACGAAAAGTTACAACATTGGAAATGTATCCTGTGCTCATCTGTGTGCCTTCCTTTTATCTATTTATTTGTTTGTTTGTTTTTTGGAAATAATATTTTTTTAAATCTTTATTGTTGAAAGTATTACATATGTCCCTTCTTTCCCCCATTGACCTCTCCCCACCCGCCCCCGCCCCCCACCCCAGGCCTTCACCACCCTATTGTCTATGTGTGTGCCTTCCTTTTTATCAATCATTGTGGCTTTTGCTGACCTGAGAGGCCTGGTACCTACAGAAGTCCATTCTCGGCTGCGCAAACAGTCCGGCCATGTTCAAAAGCATTTCTATGTCATTAATGACACAGCCCGAAGGATGCTTTGGAGAAACTGAGCTGGACTTAGACAACTCTATTATTTCATTTCCAAAAGCTCTTGACAGCTTGGGAAAGCTTATTAATAAATACAGTTTGAATCAAATGAAAAAAATATTTATTAATGCCAGCGCACTATGAAAGAAATTGCAGAGGGAGAAAGCAACCACAAATGTGTTCAACACCTCCTGTGGGTCACCCTTCAAATGATGTGGCCACTGGATATAATGGCTCTCAAGAGACTTCTAGAACAGCCACCCCTCCCAGAGTGTATAGTCTAGCTCAGTGGTCGGCAAACTGCGACTCGCGAGCCACATGCGGCTAATGAAACTCAGGTAATTCCTTAACTAAGGAGTTTGCCCACCACTGTGTAAGGCATTACCCTTACCCAGAAGTTTTGACTTCAGGTTAAAGACAGTACATTATTAAAATGTTTTTTAAGTGTTTTTCCCTAAGGCAGTGGTCGGCAAACTCATTAGTCAACAGAGCTGCAGTTTGCCGACCACTGGTCTAGCTGAAGGACGGGGCAGAGGGGGACAATAAGCGCTGGGTGGCAGGGTGTGTGTTGAGTGTTGCCAAGAAACACAGGCACTAAATAGGCTTTATTAACACAACCGCATGATGGGCTCTGTGTGCTGAGTGATCTTAGCAAGGAGAGGCTGCTCCCGGTTGTGGGGACCCAAGGTTTTTCCAGGAAGTGATATTGGAATTAGACCTTAAAAATGGGTAGGCTCTCAGGAGGCAGTGATGGCAGGGAAGGATTTCTAGCAGAACAACGACTTGGAAGCAGTAAGACACTGGGAGAATTTAGGGCAGCAGGAGGCACAGAGAGCAGAGAGCAGGATGAGAGGTGGAACTGGCGGGGTTTTCAGACGGCTGTTGGAACCCGGGAAAATGTAAAGCTAAGTTTTCCCTAAAGCAAAGACCTAAGTTCCTAAGATGCCTTGGCAAAATGTTAATCATTCATTCAATAGGAGAAAAATCGATTCTTTCACTTCTGAACTCTCTACAATCACAGGTCTCCCAAGGCACAATTAGTATTTGGAAAACGCCTGAGGCAACTTCTGTTCTCTTTAATGTTCCGTTTGCCATTGGATTACTGACTAGGTGTCAGGGAGTTAGTTGTTCTCTTCTGGGCACCTGGGGTAAAGCGGTGTAGATGCCTCTTCTGTCATTGGTTTACCATATTACAGGATCGTGTTCTGTCACAGAACACAGGAGAAGGCTTTGCCCTGTGTTGTAGCTATACCATACCCCAAGAGCTCAATAAAAGCTGCAGTAGACTCTAGTAGAGCAATCATATAGACTTTTTTTTTTTTTGGCCGCACTTTAATTAACTTCAAAATACGAGGCAGGGCAACGTTTTACAAATCTTGAAACCCCAAAGCAGGTTTTTCCTAAATAAGCAGGCTTCACCTGGATACTGAAATTCCAGGTAATTCCTTAACTGGTTCAAGGATTACTTTCCAGTTGAAATTATGTTGCTGCTAAGAACAGATTTCTCAAGAGCTAGACTTTTATATGGTCACCATCTGTTTTAAATATGTTTTTAATGATTTTAGAGAGAGAGCAATGGTGAGGGAGAGAGAGCGAGAAACATGGATGTGAGAAACACTGATCAGATGCCTCTTGCACGCCCCCTCCTGGGGACTGAGCTCACAAGCCAGGCATGTGCTCTGACCAGGAATGAAACCTGCAACCTTTTGGTGCACAGGATGACAACCAACTGAGCTACATGGGCCAGAGCCCGTGTTCACTGTCTTGACAGATTACAGATATTACAAATGTATGTTTCCCAGCTATGGCATTGGGCTTTTATATGACCAATGGCTTCTGTGAAACATCACTTTGGTTTTTTCTCTCAAACACACTGGTCTTTTTAAAGTATATCTTATAAGGTTTTAGCCATTATCTTGAGATACTGTGAATTAATAAAAGGTAATATTAGTGCTTCAGGATTTTCCTAAGTAATTGAGATACATTTGATTTAAAAGATGGGGGAAATGAAGTTTTAAAGAAAATCAACTTCTCACCTATTGCACTTGGCATGACCTTTTGTAATATGAGGTTTCTGTGATGCAGTTTTAGTGCCATTAAAACTGACCTCTTCAATAAATGTCAACTAAGAGAATCTAGATCAAGTCATGTTTCTACTAGGAGGTTAGCAGCTCGAAAAGTGAGAAGTTTTAAGAATTCTAAATATTATGGCAATATTTCCAAAGTGAACAAGCCATCATATTTTTTCAATAAGCTACTCTGAGTGAATCTGAGGCCCCTTTGGAATAGACTGAAGCCAGTGTAGGGGGAAGGAGGATAAAGTAGGTGTGTTAGACATAACATTTATGACTTTATGTGTGTATGTATGTATTTCTACCCTATCATTTCGTATTTTCTCCAAGCTTTCCTAGATTACTTTTTCTATTCTTTCTTGCTTTTCCAATTATTGTTTTCTTATTTCATTTCTTATTTCATTTTTCTCCTTTACTAGTTTGCAAATTATGCCTCTTTTGCTATTTTTAGTGGTTACACTAGAAATTTTAATATGCACATTTTATTTGATTCAGACATTTCTTACCCTCTTACCAACAAAATAAATATACATCTTTATAAATATATACCTATATATTGCAATGGCATTAAAATACATACCTACAGCAATGACATTAAATCACACATTGGAAATTAAATGCTTTTTTTTTAAATTAAGGGCATCCTCCTTCTTGTGGGCTTACTTTAAAATTAAAATATTCCTAGGAGGAGTCGCATACATTTTGTCATCATAATAAATATTTGTTCGGCAGATCCTTCTTCTCTATGACTTAGGTTAAAAAAGAGAAAGTGAGAAGGACAGAAAGTGAAGAAAGTGTACAAGAAATGAGAGTAGGGACCTCAACCACAAACAACCTGCCAGACACTTTTGCCAGCCCTGACAACTAGCCTTGGAATCGCTTGCCAGGGTTAGTGCAGAGTAAATACCATTTGTTGCTACCACCAGCTATTTAGAAGACAAAGGAAAGACCAAATTCCTGTTGTTGTGACAGATGTGGACATACATAAACTAACACCGTGCACTACAAAGTTTCCTTCGTCGAGAGGAAAATGCTATTGCTCTCTGCCATCTGATTGGTTCAGATCTCAAAAAGAAATATTGATCTGACACGTAAACCATGTGTAATGCCTTATTGGACCATGGGTGGGGGAGTGTGCCTGACTGCTTCTTTATTTGTAGACATAAACAACACTTACCCTTTCCTAAGAGTTATCGTTAATTACTCTATAAGCAGGAAGACGTATGTGGTGGTGGTGGTTTGCTCTAGGCATAATAGTCACAAGTTGGCCAATGATACTGCACACTGACGACACAATGCTGTCTTTCCCAGAAATGAGAATAGATACTTGCAGGTGCAGACAGAGACTGTCTCCACTGAACAATTGTTTCATAGCTAAGGAGAACTCTCCCAGGGGAGCTCTACCCTGCAGCAGTTACACCTGCAGAAGCCACTTTGTTCCAAGCTCTAGATGAGTACTGTTTGGGAATTTGGCCAGTCAAAGGAGAGATGGCAAATTCTAAGGAGAAATTCAGTATGAGATGTTCAAAAGTCACCATCCCATCACAGCTACTATTCCGGGCAAGTCCCAGTATACAGCCTAAGTCAGGATGGTCTAGAATTTGGGAAACAAAGGGGCCCCTTATGGCAGACCAAACTAACAGAGCATCCCCACTCCCCTGCCTCCCTACCAGACATACACACACATTCAATCTGGTTCTAATGGACCCTTATCTCTGTGCCGTCAATATTTGGAAGATTTAAAAGGTAGTAGTAATTTTTCTTCCAACACACAGTCCTTGAAGTAGATTTCTCTAAGCCTCACCCTGCCTACCATACCACTAATATGTTTGCTGGCACGTAGAAATTTCAGTTAAAGAGGAAAAGATGTTTGGATCCTAACCAATATTTAAACAGCAACTGGGTGCGAGTCTTTCGAAGGCCTCAAAAATGTGCGTATTGTTGATCTACCAATTTCATTTCTAATAATTTTTCCAAAGAAAATAACTAGAGATTTGTGCAAGGATTTAGCTACAAGGAATCTTATTATAGAGTTGTTTTATAATATAAAAATAAGCAAAAAACCTGAATATACAGCTTTATAAGAATCTTCGATTTGTGGTGAACCCACACACTAAAACATTTTGCTACCATTTAACAGTAGTAATGACTATATCTAACCAAATGAGAAAATATTTATCTTGCAATATTAAATGAAAGAGCTTGAAATGCAACATTTTGTACTTATAAAGTACTGGTATAAAGGAGAAAAAAACGAAAGGACCCATACACTGAAAGAATTATGTGTGAGTGATGGGACTAGCAATTATCGCCTACAGCCTTCTCTTTGCTTTTCTTCATATTCCAAACAATCTGCAAGAAATATCTATTCATTTTCTATTCAGAAAAACAAATAATTTCCAAAATAATAAAGTAAATTTGGGAGTGCAGATGTCTACCATTGGAAGCTCAAGAGCTCTGGGAGAACAAAGACTTGCAAATTAAGATGTTGACTTTATGTAATGTTAAACAAAATGTGTGCTATCGATAACACTTTTGTGTTAACAATTTATAACGTTTCAAGTCCCTTAAGTGGTTGAAATCAGATATGTTTTGTCAGGAAGTTCTGGATGAGGATTTAATGTTGGTGGTGGGCTGAAGCAAAGAGCCAAGGCATAAAATGTTGGCCCGGGAATACAAAGTAGGTAATGACACTAGGTTGCAACCTGCAGGTGCTGTGCTCAGAATTCCTCAGGATAAAAACCAAGGTTGACGATTCCTTTGACCTTGCACGTGCACTGACTTTTCCTCTGCCCCCGACATCCCATGCCACATTTCCCGGTGCTGTAGGCCCTCATGCCCCGTGGACTCAGGAGAGGGGTGACATGACAGCCAGGGAGTCCAGAGTCCCCATAAGTAATCATGAAGGGCCAGCCCCAATTCCCATGCACAGAGCACATGGGAAGTAAGAATATCAACCTCTAAGTAGAAAGCATGTTCCTTAGAACGCAAATGGCTGACGTAGAAAATATAAACAGTGGGAGACCCTGGGGAGGAGCAAAGAACAATTTTAAACTGGATTTTTTTGAAACAGCAGAGCATTGAAGTCATTAAACTGAACTAGTCGAATGTGGGCTCTGTCACTTACCTTATGGACAGAAAGCCCTTGGGCATATGACCTGAGGCCTCAGCTTTCTCAACGTGGAGATACCAGTGGATTCCCATATCCACTGTAGTTATTTATGTTTTACAGAGTTGCTGCAAACACTGAATTAGTGAAAGCAAGAAAGAATAGAAAAAGAAATCTAGAGGAGTTTGGAGAAAATACAAAATAATAGGGTAGGAATGCATACATACACACATAAATACATAAATGTTATGTCTAACACACCTATTTTCTCCATAAGGCACATCACAGCCTCTTGCTCTTAGGAAGAATACTAGCTTGGGGGCCTTAAAAAAATATATATATATATTAAAAATATATATAATAAAAACATATATATGTTTTTATTCATTTCAGAAAGGATGAGAGAGAGAAACACCAATGATGAGAGAATCATTGACCTGCTGCCTCCTGTACATCCCCCACTGGGGACGGAGTCTGCAACCTGGGCATGTGCCCTGACTGGGACTTGAAATGTGACCTCCTGGTTCATGGGTTGAATTCAACCAGTGAGCCACACTGGCCTGGCTAGCTTGGAGGCCTTTTAAAACAATGAAATCATTAACATAGAGCAAAAAGAAATGTGAAAAGCATAGCACTAAATAGATCTCAACAATAACAGCTTACAGTATGAGAAGTGAAACAAGTTCCTGGAATGTAGCCACGACTGACCCCACTGGGCCCATGTGTGTCGATCAACTCAAAATTTTCTCTGCTCTGCACCTGTCATGTCCAGCAATGACCGTGAAACTGCCACGAGTATGGATTTCAGGGTCACAGATAAATGTTATCAAGTACGTGAAATCACAGATACAGATGCTCCAAATAATGTAGACGGACACTACCAACAGTACCCACTGCAGCAGGTTGCTATAGAGATAAATGAAAGAATTCATGGAAAGCAGTGAACACAGCATACAAAATGCGCTGAACAAAGAACTCCTTTTGCGAATTATTTGTAGCCCCGATGAGGTGCTACATATATAAATACACATATTCCCACAGACTGTCAGTGAACACCCTGGAAAGGGGACTACGAAACAGCCCAACGTGAAAACTACCTGATAAATCAGTACAATTTTTTGCCATGACATTTTTCAAATGAACTTTAAAAAATCCTTTAAAATAAAGCCATCTATGTATTTTCTGTAGCAGGTCTGTTGGGTTGTAATTAAGACCGCTGGGAGACCTGGAAGTGGGAGGGAGGAAGCAGATTAATAGTTTTATAATAAAAGCTGCCCTGAAGGAGACAATTAACCCTTATTCAGACGTAAATAGTGCTATTAATGAAATATTAATAGGACTCCGGTAAGGGTGCATCAGTGTAACCTTTTTTTACTTTAAAAATCACCTCACTTGGCATGAAAGGGGTCCCCTTCCAGAAAGTCAATATTTGACGATTATGTAAGAAGCTACAAACACAATTTCCTGAGGGAGTTTCTAGGAAGAAGTTTACCTGCCTGAGCCAGACAGATTGAGAAGATTTTAAAACTAACCTTCCTTCCAAACCTGGCCAGGTGGGCATTGTCTTCTAGTTCATTCTTCACTAGTCTCCTGGGCATTTAAACCCTCCTCTTCCCATTGGGGTGTGGAGTTCAAAACTTAGTTGAACTTTCGTTGTCCTTGTTCTTAACTAAAATCCTTGTAAAGCTCTGTCTGTAGTATCCACAGACTCTAACTCCCAAACCCTCCCGCATTCCTGGTTTCAGTTTATGGAATCACCATTCTTGCAGTTACCCAGGCTTATAACCTTGGCGGCGGCGGCTGCTGCTGCTGCTGCTGCTGCTTCTTCTTCTTCTTCTTCTTCTTCTTCTTCTTCTTCTTCTTCTTCCTCCTCCTCCTCCTCCTCCTCCTCCTCCTCCTCCTCCTCCTCCTCCCCCTCCTCCTCTCCCTCCCCCTTCCCCTCCCCCTCCCCCTCCCCCACCCATACGACTGTCAGCTGATTTCTCAACAGAAACTATGCAGGCCAGATGGGAGTGGCAAGAAATATTCAAAGTGATGAATAGCAAGAACCTACAACCAAGATTACTCTACCCAGCAAAGCTATCATTCAGAGTTGAAGGTCAGATAAAGAGCTTCACAGATAAGAAAAAGCTAAAGGAGTTCATACCACCAAACCAGTATTATATGAAATGCTGAAAGGTATTCTTAAGAAGAGGAAGAAGAAGAAAAGGGTAAAGATAAAAATTATGAACAACAAATACATATCTATCAACAAGTGAATCTAAAAATCAAGTGAATAAAAAAATCTGATGAACAGAATAAACTGGTGAATATAATAGAATCAGGGGCATAGAAAGGGAGTGGACTGACAATCCTCGGGGGGGAAAGGGGTGTGGGGGGTGCAGGAAGAGACTGGACAAAAATCATACACCTATGGATGAGGACGGGGTGTGGGGGTGGTAAGGGCAGAGGGTGGTGTGGGAACCGGGTGGAGGAGAGCTATGGGGGAAAAAAGAGGAACAATTGTAATAATCTGAACAATAAAGATTTATTAAATTAAAAAATAAATAAATAAATAAAATGATGAATCATTCGGTAAGCAGAAATGAAATATGATGAATTTCCATTGCCTGTAAGATACCATGTACCTCCCGGAAATGAACGTATAAGCACCTTGACTCTCGAGTTCACATGAACATGTTATAGGCAGCCTATTTCCATTCTCCATTGCCCCACCTCAAGGCCAAGTCAATACAGCTTTACTTTAAAACTAAGCACAGAGAAGGGAAGGGCAGTAGGAAAGAGGAGAATCAGGAGGAAAGGTGGCTGAGTTATTCTGCAATATTTATTACTTTCCACCTTTTTCCTCTGTCTCTCTTGGGAAGGGAAGGGAAGGGAAGGGAAGGGAAGGGAAGGGAAGGGAAGGGAAGGGAAGGGAAGGGAAGGGAAGGGAAGGGAAGGGAAGGGAAGGGAAGGGAAGGGAAGGGAAGGGAAGGAAAGGAAAAGAAAAGAAAAGAAAAAAGAAAAGAAAAGAAAAGAAAAGAAAAGAAAAGAAAAGAAAAGAAAAGAAAAGAAAAGAAAAGAAAAGAGAAAAGAAAAGGGGCCTATTTATTTGAGTGTCGGGACAAAGGGACAAAGAGAAATTGCCCCTCCTGGTGTTCCAAAACTGGTCCTCAAATGAGTTTCATGACAGGAGACTTCCTCCTCGGTGTGGGTATGACTGAAAACGCCTGGGAAGCTGTGGTCATTTGTTCTCTTTTCTGGAGGTGGTATCTGCCCAGGGAGACGTGTTTATTTAGTCGCTTGGCTTGTTCTTTGGGGGAAGTGTTAGTGTCTAATTGGATCTCAAACAGAACGTGAGCGAGTCAGATGTACGAGAAAGTGTCCCACCTCCTGGCTGTCCTTTGGAGTCTTCTCCCAGTGCATCCTCCACCATGCATCCTCCGCCTTCACCTGCTCCACTCCAAACCCTGTCCATCGGAGCTTCACTAGCTTTTCTGTGGTCTTCGTTCCCTCAGGCAGAAAGCTGTCCTGTATTCTTGGGAAGAAATTACTTGGCAATAGTGGAAATCAAAATATTTCTTCAGCCAGAACAGAATTGTCTGTAATCCTTTGAATGCTTTAAAGACAAAGCACTTGCTAAGTTGTATTTCTCTTTTTCATTGTGAAGGAGAAAATAGAAGGATGCTCTGCACTGGAAAAGCTTCCTGTGCTGTCCGACAGTTGCTGCAGCTTTTCCTTCCCAGCTCCCAAGCTTAGGGCATCATTAACAGAACCTCTACAGCTGTTTAGCTAGAATATTTGTGAGATAAGTCATGATCCCCTTTAGTTATTTCATTAACCTATTTATAGCTCAAGACATAGCTTCAATGTGTCCAAAATATTTTATACTTATACTATAAGACTATATAAAGTGCCTCTAAGTCTACAAGGTTCAATTTGTCTCCAAGACCAGGTATTGATAAATACTATACTTATATCTTAATGATATGACCACACTAACATATGCAATGTGATATAATAGCCATGATGTTTTTTATTATCCCCAAATTAAGAGGAAAGGGTAAAGGTTTTCAGTACCATAACAAGAAGGCTAAACTAGCATAAAGCTATGTAAGAGATGCTCCTTTAATTTACATATGAATTGTAGCAAATAAACCAGGCTAGTTGAGACCACTACTATCCACAATAGTTGGCAATTAAAAGGGAGGGGATGAGAGCAGAATGAAGGGGGTCAATGGGAAATATAGGGAATTACCTGTAATACTTTTAACAATAAATATATATCAAAAAATTAAAATAAATTAAAGTAAGGGACAGTTGAAAAGGGGGATGAATATCAGAATAAAATGTGTAAAGAGAATGTGGGAATGGGTGGGGGACACATAAGAATTTATCACTAATACATTGTCCCCGGGGGGAGAAAAATCTAGAACATGATACTTTCCAAATCATACTAGGACATTAGAGACTTCTCAATTTGGCTGAATAGGAATATGCCTTTTTGTTTTGATTTCTTAACTAGAATTGAGTGCCACATTCTTCTAGCTATTGCTTCTGGGGAAAATTATTGCTAATTACTTTTTCCACTCACAAACTTGATGTTAAATAATACATGTTGAAAGAACTGTGAGAAATCAAGACTAGCATTGTTCCCGGGTCATTCTTCATTTCCTCCCTTTCCTTATCTGTTCCCAAACTCATTCACTTCTCTTTTTCTTTTTTTCTTTTTGCTTAGTTTTATTCTTTTATTTATTTGTTTTTATTTTTCAAGTATGGTTTACATTTAATACTATTTTGTTTTAGTTTCAAGTATACAACATAGTGGTTAGATAATCATATACTTTACAAAGTGGTCACCCTGGTATTTCTAGTACCCATCTGGCACCATACATAATTATTATAATATTATTGACTAGAGGCCTGGTGCACAGATTCGTGCATTGGTGGATCCCTCAGCCTCGCCTGCGCCCTCTCGCAATCTGGGACCCCTTGGGGGATGTTGGACTGCCAGTTTCAGCCGGATCTCCGCAGTCCGACATCCCCCGAGGGATGTAGAAGTGTGCAAAGCTGCAGGTGGCTGGGGAGGAGCCCAAGCCCTGGCTGGGTGCCGCGCCATTCCCACTCATCCCGGCCCCGCTGCACCTGCCACCACTGCTCAGTAGCGTGCTGCCATGGAGGCGGGAGATGCTGTGAGCCCAGCATCTGGCGCCCATCAGTCAGCTGAGTGGTGCTCCCACTGTGAGAGCACACTGACCACCAGGAGGCAGCTCCTGCGTTGAGCATCTGCCCTCTGGTGGTCAGTGCGCATCATAGTGACCCGTCAAATGGTCGTTTGGTCGTTCGGTCGTTTGGTCATTCAGTCGTTTGGTTGCTTAGGCTTTTATATAGATAGCTAGATTATATTCAATTGCCACATTCTAGTCAATCATGAAGTGATGGTGTATTCTGTGCTTTAATTTGTTTTCATACATTAATCCTATTCCTGAAAATTAAATAACTCAGTGAAAGAAAAAAAAATCACAATTCAAACAAGACAGATATTCAAACATGTAAAATAAGTGATTAAATTCACACAGTCAGTTTTAGGAATTTTCTTTTGCTATCTACTCAGAGAAAAACCATTTCACCATTATGTGTCTTCTTTGTCCATTTGTAAAAACAACTTGTAATATTTGTGTGGTTTCTGTTGTAAGATATCATAATAAACAGAATTGTGTGCCTACTATTTACCATTTACAATGCAAATAATGTGCTTGAATCTCAGGAACATCTGGTGGCCAGTGCTGGCCACTGGTCACTGATGTAGCAGGGTCCTATGTTTCCTGACAAAATCAGCTCTGAGTTCTGGGTAAGCATCACGGGGCAGGGGAAGGAGAGGAGGAATTCTCTCCTTTCCGTGACCTGGCCTCCACAGGCACATGGATCCCTTCAGCCATGCTCCACTGGGCCCCTTGGGACAGTCACAAATCCTGATTCAAGAGGAAGGATCATAACCCCCAAAAGCCCCATCTCTTGTTGGGAGGAGTGTCAGTGACAGTATTAGAAGAGCATGCATGAAGGGATAAAATACATAGGAGCAGCCACCAATGGGAAATGCAATTTTCCACAACAGAGAGAGCCTGGGATTCAGTCAACCCCACGAAACATGTCTCATGGCAGGACTCCTTAGGTGCTCAGAGAAGGAAAAGATCGGAGAAGGTTTCTGACAAAGGACAAAGGCAATCTTCATAGAGGAAGCAGCGCTTGAGTTGTATTTTGATTGGGCAGGACTCCGATTCATTTGTTCATTGAGTGCCCACTTGGTGTGTGGATGGTAGCATGGTAAGTGGAGAACATCACAGAACGTTCTGCATCCCAAAGCCCAGAGCTGAAGGTGCTCTCTAGAGAGGGGATCAGGACTTCCTCAGTAGTCAACAGCTCATTAACACTCTTGCCTCTCTCCTTTCACTGTAACGTTCCTCCTAGTGTTGCTAGAAGTTTGCAGTGCTGTAGAGATCATGAATCATACTTTCCTGGTTTCCTTCAGTCTCTAGTCCAACAGATAGCAGGACCATGGGAGACATAATTAGGGAATCTGCAGACTGAGCTAGAAACTGTTTTGTATGACTAAGGGAAAAATTTATGGAAGACATACCCAATCCAATGAAATAGTCTATTTGCAGACCATTGAATTGCCATTTTTTACATCTTCAAAGAAACCAAATTCCTTATGATGTGTGAATTCAAGTATTTAAAATATATAGAAGCAAATATTTTTATAATTTCTATTTTCTGTTTGATTCCATATGTGGCACAGGGGTCCAAAGCTTTTACTTATTGACAAGGAAGTGCACAGAAAAATCTACAGTAATTCATTATTGGACCAAAGAAACTAAAAATCTCATAGGCATCATTGTGATTTTTGAAATCCTATCAATTACTCTGTCTCTAGGTAAATGAAATTTTTGCTGATACTAGGGCATTGGGTATTTTTATTTTATTTTATTTTTAAATATATTTTTATTGATTTCAGAGAAGAAGAGAGAGGAAGAGAGAGATAGAAACATCAATGATTAGAGAGGCTGCCTCCAGCACATCCCACACTGGGGATTGAGCCTGCAACCCGGGCATGTGCCCTGACCAGAGAATCAAACCGTGACCTCCTGGTTTATAGGTTGATGCTCAATCACTGAGCCATGCTGGCTGGGTAGGCATTGTTATTTTTTAATAGCTCCAAGTCTTATATTTTATTGCAGAACAACTTCTTAAAGTAGCATATGCCCCAGATTTATACATCAGCAGTTCAGCAAAGAAGTGTTCCCTGTTTTTAAACCCATGCACATATAAAATAACTGGCTTTGGGAACTCAGTGTAAATTCTAAGCCTCTTCTCTGATAATGAAAAATTGACCATAATTCCATTGTGATTCCTTTTCTCACATATATAATTAGCATATAACATTAGGCTTATCTCAAAAGTAGATCATCAAATACCTTCACAGTGAAGAACTCTGTAATTTTAGTTCTAATAGAGGATCATATTTAAAAACATAGTGATTTCAAGATGCTAAGGATTTCATAGGGTGAGGACATTAATTTTCTAGGTTGGAGAATATTTTTCAAAAAATGAAGGCAAAATAAAGACATTTCCAGATAAAGAAAATCTAAGAGAAACTGTTGTTAGCAGACTCACCTTACCAAAAATAAAAAATAAAAATATTCAATCAAGTTCTTCAGGCCAAAACCAAGTAACCTCAATTAGTTCCAGTAAAGATAATTATATCATTATAAAAGATGATATAAATGCCTATTTCCACTCCTGGTATAGACTCAAGAGAAATGAAAATATATATCCACACAAAAACTTGTACAGAAATGTTCATAGCAGCGGTATTCATAACAGCCAAACAGTAGTCAAAACCCCCAAAATGTCCATCCACTAATGGCTGGATAAATGAAATGGAATTTATTTGGACATTTAAAGAAATAAAGTACTATTATGTGCTACTTCTGAGCTCAAACACACCAGTACAAAGGTACCCCCTCCTCAGAGGTCTGGATCCCGGTCCACGAGCTGGAAACGCAAGCACCAGGGCTTCCTCAGCCCTGGGCTGCGTCAGCTGCTCAGAGCTCCTCCTTAGTGGTCTAAGTGTTAATAAATGTAACCCACTCCTTTTCTCTCGGGCATAGTAGTGTTGCTTCTTCCTGCAGCTGTTACTCTGTGATACCTACAAGTTTGCTTACCTTTCCAGTTACCTGTTCACAATTCTTTATATTAAAGTCTCTGTGTTCATTGGTCTCTGCCTCCTGACAGGACTTAACTCACTCCCCTCCTAGGAAGTTGTCTTGCCAAAAATATCAAACCAAAATCCAGGGGAGGCATACAACAACACTACCTGAACCTGAGTCTGGTCAAGCACTGAGAAACCAATTTGCAAGAAATACAGGAAGCAGAGGAACATGTAACACATACCAGAGGAATGTAATCAGCAAAAACCAGACCGTGGAAAAATTACAGAAGTGACTCTGTTTCTTAATCACAAAAATAACAAATTGCCAAAGGGGGTGGGGGCGGAAACCACCTTTACAAATATGCTTTTACAGGACAACCCAGGAAATCTTCATGCTCACTGACTGGGTAATTGATATTATTAAGGAATTGTTGTGCTGTGTTATTTTTTAACAGTTGTCAGTGAACGTGCAAAGTAGCAATTGGAGAGAATAACCCTGCGGGAGACCGATAATGATCCCCAAAGCTATGACCTAGCCTAAAGAAGCTGTGAGTATGTTATGTTACATAGAAAGGGGGAGTTAGGTTGTACATGGAATTACAGTTGCTAATCAGCTGACCTTAAGATGGGAAAATTTTCAAAAATATATTTTTTTATTGATTTCAGAGAGAAAGGGAGAGGGGGAGAGAGATAAATACATCAATGATGAGAGAGAATCATTGATTGGCTGCCTCCTGCATGCCCCACACGGGGGATCCAGCCCAAAACCTGGGCATGTGCCATGACTGGGAATCAAACCATGACCTCCTGGCTCATAGGTTGACATTCAACCACTGAGCCACGCCGGCCGGGCAAACTAGACTACTTTAAAATTCGTTAAATAGTTCTGTCTCCAAAGTTCAAACCTCCCCCCAGGCCAACACTGAGGGTAATTTTTCTCCACCAGTCCCCTCCTCAGGGCCCAACTTCAGTGGTTCATCTTTTCTCTTCCTGGCTTCATCCCCCAACCTCAAATGCCTCCCTGCTTTATTATGTGGAGAAAGTCGCCGTTACTTCATCTCCATCTTCTACCTTCCGGAAGAATCTTCACCATATTTAGTGGACAAAGGGCTTTCCAAAGCCCGGAGTAAACCATCCCCATCCCCTGTTAACTGTGGGGATTATAAATTAATTTTTAAAAGTCAGCCTTTGGGACAGGATATGGAATTGAATTCCATTATGGTATGTTTAGGGACATGATATGAATACTGAGGCATCTAAATCCCGTGTAACAGTAAGTTACAATGAACGGACGTGTACTATATCAAATATATAAATGTTTTCTTATTGAAGATAAACTTACTACAGGTACCTGCTGGGAATTCCTGACAAATTCCAATAAAAGAATTGTTAACTGCACAGTTAGATAGGATTTTAGAGACAATATATTACTGACTAATAAATATCCCACAGTTACGTCTTTTTCTTCAAATAACACTCAATGATTTTCATTATTTAAATAATAATGGCACATCAGAATTGTTTCATTGTCACAGTCAGAACTTTGAAAGAAGCCCAACAGGCTACAGAATGACTGCATTGCTTTACTTTCAGGCAAGTTGTCACGGGAATGGCCCCAACCAGTATCAGTTGCTTTTCAGGACATCCTAAGGATGGCATTCCATAGCGTCCCTCGGTGTCCCGAGAAGTCACTGCATTAGCTCTGTTGTCCTAAGTCCACAGTCCGGTGCCCTCACAGGGGCCTGGCTTCCTGGAGTGCCCAGCAATGTGGACAAGCCGTGTTCAGGCAGATACAGAAGCATCCCATCCATGCGCCACACTTTGTGTTGGAGGAATGAGTAACTGGACAGGGCCCCCATCACCAGAGATTTAGAGAGAACGTGTAAAAATAAAACCATAAGCATCCAATGCTGATGACAACCTAATTGCTTTCTCTGAGGAGAACCAGTTGAGACCATCAGAAAGCAAGTGATATAATGATTCAGCAAGAACTTTAATATGTCAGGTGCTAAAAATACCTAGTAGACATGCTCCACCCCTGCCCATTGCCCTCTGAAGTTAAAATATGTGCCCAAGTGCTTTATCTGGCACCAGGGGCTCATTTACAAATGATTATGAAGAAACAGATTCCTCTTCTGAACAGGTGGGTTTCAGATACTAGTTACAGAGCATCTGTATGACCTGCACATAAGGTTCTAGATTTGTGAGCATTCACAAGAGCTTAAATATTACACAGGATAGCATGTTGGCAAGTTGAATTACACATCATGAAGGCCAGAATTGAGCTGGCCTCATACTGAGGAATCTTATGGTCAGTGTATTTGGCCAATGTCACACCTTACATGCAAGGTCAGAAGTGCTTCCTTCTTGGTGCTTCAGATGATGGATCTGCATGTGGCTTTGACTCGTGGCTCAAATAAGTCCCCAGGTATGGGTTTATATGCCCGTATTAAAAGCTTTAACATGAAACACGGGTTTTGTTATCAGACAGAAATGATTGTGAAGCTCAAGCCATTATTTGGAAAAAAATCTGTGTTCTGATGTGGGTACTCATCAGACTTCGTAATGTAGTATCTGAATCCCAGGGACAAGGGGCTGAGAGTAGAAAAAGCAAAGGGCGATGTGAGCCCAAATCTCCGTGGAGCCTGGGAGCATTCCTGTGGAACTGTCCTGACAAGCGTAGAAACTAGGTACGTGGGCTGGTGTGGGACTCAGTCATGGGGACAGTGGCTGAGGGTAACTTCAGGAACTACCCAGGGAGGGAACTGAGGCCACAGCAGCACAAGCATATATTGGTAGTGATGGCCACATCTCACTCCAGACTTGCCTGATCTTTAACAAAAGACTCCTGAAAACATTCATTCTTGGGATAAGTTTCAATCATGGCATTCCAGTGTTTGCAGCAGGTTATAGTTTCCCTCAAAATCCATTCTGAGGAATTGCTCACTTCATTTGCATATAACTTTTGTCTCCGTAGGCCAGTCCACATTGTGATTTAAAATAAAATTGTCCAGCCTGGCCTGCGTAGCTCATGGTTGACCGTTAACCTAAGAACCAAGAGGTCACGGTTCAATTTCCAGTCAGGGCTCAATTCTCGGTGTAGTGTGTGCAGGAGGCAGCCGATCAGTGATTCTCTCTCATCATTGATGTTTCTATCTCTCTCTCTCCCTCTCTGTTCCTCTCTGAAATCAATTTAAATATATATCTACACTAATAAAAGAAACATGCAAATTGACCATCGCTCCGCTATGCCCACCAGCCAATCAGGAGCGAGTATGCAAATTAACCCAACAAAGATGGTGGTTAATTTGCATACGCAGGCGAGGAGCGAAGACTGAAGACAGCGTAGGAGGAAGCCAAGCGCTGCAGAAGGGAGTGAAGCGGCAGAGAAGGGAGCAGCGAGGCAGCAGAGAAGGGAGGGAGCGAGACAGTGGAGATGGGAGGGAGTGAGGCAGCAGAGACAGGAGGGAGTGAGGCAGCAGAGAAGGGAGCGAAGGCTGCAGGAAGCCCTATTCTTGCAGGAATCTTCCTGCAACAGGCCTCTAATATATATATATAAAAAATAAAGCTGTCTAAACAGTCATTATGTGTAAATCCCTGACTCCTCAATCCATCTGCAACCACAGCACCCTCACTCCATTAAAAAGCCCCCGTGCCCAGTTATTTATGGAAGGTTTTCACTGAGGAGGGAGGAGGGCGAATATCCTTTCTGCTAACACCCTGAATCTGTCATTTTATTGTTCTAGTGCTCCTGTTCCCTGTGGTGAGGGTCACATCTGCTGCCTACCAAGCTACTGAATGCCCCACCCACTTCCATGAATGCTGGAGTCACTTTAATTGGCTCTAAACAAACAAACAAACAAACAAAAATAATTAGTTCTGTGCTATTTCTTTATTTGTACCATATCTAGTCCCAAAGAATTTTAAGTCCAAAAATATGTACAATGAACCAAGATAATAAATAGGAATTGAGTTTATAGAAACATAATGGCAGAAAGATTTTTTTTAAAAAAGCTATGAAATTAGTGCATAAAATTCATGCCATAAAATTAGGTACACTTGCTTGAAGTGGCCTGAAAATTTTGGCTGTAAGCTTTCTAGCAGCCAATGTAAAATGGGAAGCATAAGAAAAATCAATTTAATTCTCAGTAACCGAGATCTGAGAGAAATGTCTCCTATAAAGTCTCACTTTTATAATGAAGTTTCTCTTTAACTTAGTACCCTGTATCTTCACCAATATTTTTATGGTAAATGCAAGAGTATTCATAAGCTAATTTTTAATATTCTTTCAAGGTGTATCTATGGCCTGTTCTATAAAATGTTGTTTAGTAACTCAGTGTAGTAGAGCAAAGACGACACAGTTTAGGTTTGATGCAGAAAAGAAATGAGAGCATCTAGAAAATGAGCTGCATAGCTCTCCGGCACACCTCCATGAAGACTGCTGCATCAAAGTAACCCTTCTTGATAGGTCCTTAGAAGTACAAGTATTCTGTGTTGCCATTTGAAAGGGACACATATACAATTCTAGACTCAGCTGAGCGAGGGGTAAGGTGAGCAAGTTCTTATAAAAGCTGAGACATTGAAGAAAAGTTACATGTGGGAGAGAAGGCCACCACCACTCCTGCACTGAGGCGAGCTGAGAGTACAGGAAACCACAAGCAAGATTTTCTACTCCAGCCCTGGCCGGTGTGGCTCAGTTGGTTGAGTGTCATCCCATACACCAAGAGGTCGCAGGCTTGATTCCCAGTCCCGGCACATGCCCGGGTTGCAGGCTCAATCCCCAGTAGGGGGCAGGCAAGAGGCAGCCAATGGATGTTTCTCTTTCACTCCTTCTCCCTTCCTCTCTCTCTCAAATCAATAAAAACATTTTTTAAAGATTTCCTACTCCAATACACAGAAAAACAAGCTGTTGAGTCTCAACGCCTTGTTATTTCAAACATGGAAACAATAATTTTTGTATGAAAAATTACCAAAACCTCAGCCCTCCCTCCCCCGACCCCCAAAAATTTTTCCTTAAAACATCTGTTGAGAATCCAACTTTAAGTAGTGTCATGACTTACTGGACACCTCCAAGATAACTGATTCAATGGTTTGGCTGGATTTATCTGCTTTTGTTAACTACCTGCCAATTGTAGATTGGGGGTGTAGGGGGGTCTACTAAAAATTAAGTGTGTTTTGTTTCTGGAGCCCTTCTTTCTGGAAATGCTTGCAAGGAAAGACCAGTTGCCAATTAAGGTCACTCTTTCTTCATCGAACTAAAGCATGTGATCTGCTTATAATAAAATGCTTCTATTAATTTGCAGTGACTCAGAATGGAAACTTTATTCAGTCCTTTTCAACATAGGTATGTTCAACTGAAAAGTAAGCACTTTGCTTCTGTCCAGACTTTGAAAGAAATGTGGGTTCCTTTCAAACCCAATAAAAAATCCATACTTTTATTAAAGGAGCATATTAACAACTCAAATGTAAAAATTTCACAGTAAGTAATACGTATAATAGATCCCGGTGCTAATCAGATAATGTGGTCTGACTCTGAGTTTAAGAAAACAGCCCTGGCCGGGTAGCTCAGTTGGTTAGAGCACTGTCCCAACATACAAGGTTGCAGGTTTGGTCCCCGGTCAGGCACATGCAAGAAACAACCAATGAATGCATAAATAAGTGAAATAATTGGAACAACAATATCTCTCTCTCTCTCTCTCTCTCTCTCTCTCTCTCTCTCTCTCTCTCTGTGTGTGTGTGTGTGTGTGTGTGTGTGTGTGTGTGTGTGTGTGTCAAAAGGAAACAAAAGAACAGACTAGTTCCACAGGAGCAGGAGCCAGGGGCTGTTTGTCATTTATTTACAACAGCGTCGGCTGACAGGAATATTTCTTCCTCAGCGAAGAGTCCAGGGCTTTGCCCCTCTGTGATTAGACACCCCCCACCTTGTTTCATCAAGTCAGAGACCTGAGGACCCCTGGGTGGGGTTTGACCTTTAATCTATGAACCCGGGAACTGCCGGGGTAATTTATGCCAGCTTTCCAGTATTGGGCCCATTTCACCCTCTGTCCACCTTTACCAATGCAAAACAAGAGAAATGCCTATTGATTGCAAAAGTCTGACATGCAATGTCCTAGGAAGATGTAAAGTAGAAGAGAGAGGAATTAGCCCTCTAACCTAGTTTCGTATCCGCAAACAATTCCATTCCCTCCGGTATCAACCCTGGAGCCCCATTCATCCCCCACAGTCCCACCATTACCTCACTATTATTTATTATATGACTCTTAAAGCCAGATATTTTGGATGATGAAACTGTTTCCATAATAAATGATTTCAACATCGTTTATGGTTTATGGCTTAGGAGAAGGAAATCATATAATTTCGTTCCACTCCTGAATGTCCAGGCATTGTAGATATAATCCTCCTCGTGCCAGTAAAGACATTAAGGAGAGTGAAATGCAGGCCCTTTTCCAGGCTTCCAAATAGGAAAAATATTTCTCAAAAAAATTGAAGAACAAAGCCACAAAAATGGTCCAAAAAAACATTGGCGACATGGTGACAAAACAGAAAACAGTGTTATTCCTTAGAAAAAGTGAATCACAGAGCTGTAAACATCAAGTCATGCTTCAATATTGCCACTATAAAATGGGTTTTTCAAGGTGAAACAGTAACATGAGCTGAAAATATGAAGGAAATCTGGACACGTAATCAACACTTGATTTTTTTTGTAAAGACTTTTAGATGAAGACATTCAGAAATTATAACTCCGGACCCACACTGTAGTCAAGAATTCATGACAGTAAGAGAGAGGCGACGTCCGCCATCACTGCCAGAATTCAGATGGATGTTTAAAACCCCAGACTCTCATACTCCTCCTCCGACACATCCCATGCTGAAGAAATAAATGTCGGGAGAGCAGAAGACCTTTCCACTAGACAGAATACGGCGCCGGAATGAGAGTTAAGGGAATTTGATTCTGACATGACCTCATCAAATCCCAAACCTCATTGTGCTGATAGAGATCAGAGGCAAAAGCAAAAAGGT
Organism: Plecotus auritus; assembly: GCF_963455305.1. Classification (NCBI taxonomy): domain Eukaryota; kingdom Metazoa; phylum Chordata; class Mammalia; order Chiroptera; family Vespertilionidae; genus Plecotus; species Plecotus auritus. Next base: position 33,566,079 of record NC_137777.1, read on the forward strand.
TGAATCTACACTCGTGTGCCAGTAAAAACTCCATTGCAGGTTCTACAGAGAGAGCAGCTGACGTTTTGGGAACGTATGGGGAACGTGGCTGAAATACCAAAGAGAAGTCGGCAAGATTGAACGTTTACTTCCTGCAGGTATGTGAGCAGCAACGCAGGGGTGCAAAAGCTCGCTGTTCGGAAAGCCTTTGTTCCTGCCAGCCACATATCCCGCCCTGAGCCATCATGTGTGTTCAGTGGGAAGATACAACAAAAATACCCAGGGCAGGCGAGGTCCTGACAGCCTCGGGCCTCGGTTTTCACCAAGGCCTTGGCCTTCCTGGTGACTGTGCAAAGGACGGTCTCCAAACTGGAGTGACATGAAGAAAAAAGGGATCATGAACTTCATGAATCATTCTGTAAACTAAACCATATTTTTTTTTCATGAGTTCTTAGGTCTTGTTTTTTAAATGTTTCAAGAATATTCTAAAAACTTTCCATGTTGGCCCGGCCTTCATGGCTCAGTGGTTCAGTGTAGACCTATGAATCAGGAGGTCATGGTTCGATTCCCAGTCAGGGAACATGCCTGGGTTTCGGGCTCGATCCCCAGTGTGGGGCATGCAGGAGGCAGCCGATCAATGATTGTCTCTCATCATTGATGTTTCTATCTCTCTCTCCCTCTCCCTTCCTCTCTGAAATCAATAAAAATATTTTTTTAATATAAAAAGTAAAAACTTTCCACTTTTCAGTGTTGGTAACTCAAGAGGACTAGAAAATTCACTTGCATGCGGATTGCTCTTGTGGTCTCACTGGGTCCTGAAATCCGTGTCCAAGTTGAATAAATAATTTTGCAGGTGAAACCTGTTAGGATCTCTGGTAGCATGATTTGTAAGTGATTAGCCAAAAGAAGTAAGTAGTTGCCAGGGTTTATTGTGGCAATCTTTCATTTAACACCCAGCGAACTTTACTGCACAGCTATTATTTGGTGGGCGCTGGAGAGCCCTCAGAACCTGGGCGCTAGTTTGGAGACAAACACCAATCATACTCAGAGGCAACTACCAGGCAGCGTTGTCTGCTTCTTGTAATCAACCCAATCCTGTCTCTTGTGAACAAAGGTTAGAGAACAAATGCAGTTAAACAGGGATGTCCTAGAAATGACAACCAGAAATAGACTTAACACGGTTTCCGTAAATAAAACTGAGGACAGGAGATCAAGGTGCTGAAGCTGGAGTTTCCCAGGAAGGGTGGAAATCTGTGCTCTGGCCCTTTGCACAACCCAATTACCAACCAATGTCACCCAAGATCCTGGGAGTGTGTTAAGGGCTTAGACCTGCTCTGTCCAATGTGGCTTATGTCCAATGTGCACTTGAAATGTGGCTGGTCACCCTGCCCGGTTAGGCTCAGGGCGTCAGCCTACTGAAGGATCTCAGGTTCGATTCTTGGTCAAGGGCACATACCTCGGTTACAGGTTCCTATGCTTGGTCGGGGTGCATGCAGGAGGCAACCAATTGATGTGTCTCTCTCATGTCAATATTTCTCTCTTCTCTCTCTCTCTCTCTCTCTCTCTCTCTCTCTCTCTCTCTCTCTCTCCCCTCCCTCTCTTCCTCCCTTCCTCCCTCCTCCCTCCCCCCTTCCTTACACTCTCTCTAGAAATCAATGGAAAAAATATCCTCCAGTGAGGATTAAAGAAGAAGAAGAAGTGTGGCTGGTGAGCAAATTGAGATGTAACATAAATGTAAAATAGATGCCAGATTTCAAAAGCAATATGAAAAAAAAAATAAATCATCTCATTAATGATTTCTTTATGCTGATTATATATTGAAATGGTGATATTTTGGATATACTGGTTAAATAAAATATAGCATTCAAAATAATTTTACTCATTTCTTTTTATCTTTAATGTGGCCACTAGCAATTGACTAATTAATATATGGTTCACATTACATTTTTATTGATCAGCACTGGCTTAAACTCTTGAACCTGAGAAAACGGAGTTCAAATCCACACATTAGTTGTGTGACCTTGAGCAAGTTACTTCACCTTCCTAACCACTTGCCATCTACCAGTTTCTGTTTTAATTGGTGGGGAAACCTCCAAGAGTTGTTTTTAGGATGAAGTTTACCAAGGTAACTCATGCAACACAAGTCTTCAATAAATTTCAGCAAATATTTTCAAAACCATCTCAGCTATGCAGTGACCTTTTTTTCTTTTTTTCGTTTCACTGCTAGCCCTCACTTTCAGGAATCACATGATCTAAATTGACCTAGGATCCTTACACAGGAAGTGGCATTTTCCACTCCCATTGGGGTCATTCTTTTCAACCTTCCTTGTTTGGTCAATTCCTACTCAATCTTCAAGACCTAACTCAAATACATCCCCTGTAACAACTTCCATGACTTCCCTATCTGATTAATTACTCTCAGCACTGTCCATCTAATATTTATTTAACACATTTTGATTGAGCACCTACTATGTGCCAGCTTTGTTTTAGGCTCAAATAGAGTAGTGAGCAAAATAATATTCCTGTCCCAACAACATTCTGCATTGTCGCGGAAAAGACAATCAACAAAAGCACACATCGCATCGTGCCCACAAAGAGAAACTGGGAGGGAAATAAAGTGGTTAAGGGAATAGAAAAGGACGAGGTCAGGGAACACCATTTAAAAAAAATTTTTTTTTTTTTTGCCCTAACTGGTTTGGCTCAGTGGCTAGAGCATCGACCTGTGGACTCAAGGGTCCCAGGTTCGATTCCGGTCAAGGGCATGTACCTTGGTTGCGGGCACATCCCCAGTGAGGGGTGTGCAGGAGGCAGCTGATCGATGTTTCTCTCTCACTGATGTTTCTAACTCTCTATATCCCTCTCCCTTCCTCTCTGTAAAAAATCAATAAAATATTTTTTTTAATTTTTTTAAAATATGGAACGCTTCACGAATTTGCGTGTCATCCTTGTGTAGGGGCCACGCTAATTTTCTCTATAGCGTCCCAATTTTAGTATATGTGCTGCCGAAGAGAGCACAGAGAACGCCATTTTACATAGTGTGACCCAGGACAGCCTTTCTGGGAAGGTGGCACTTGAGCAAAAGCACGGGATGCCCCGCCTAACACGCTTGGTGGAAGGACAAATACCCAGTGGGGAGGTCCTGTGCCCTGGCACTCTCGCTGTGGGAGTGATGCAGGCAGCATCTCCTTGGACACTGGCTGGAAACGCCCTGGACAGCAGCGTAGCCACTGTCTGTCGTCCTGCTCCTCCGCAGCCTCCTGGAGGAAATAACCAAGGAAGCTACAGAAATACCTCAGCTTCGCAAGAACTGCCGTGTGGCTTAACATGACATTTCCCTGACTTTACCAAAAGTAAAGGGCTGGCTAGAGCTCTTGGGTCCCTTACCCTGGCCACATGCCTATGTTAATATATTTATTTTAGTGTTAAAAAGATGGCCTTTAGTTACATTGTTGCCTGAAAGTTACAATCTTGCCTGAAAAAATAGCTTTCAGTGAGAAGGCCTTGGATTTCCCTTTGTCAACTATAACATGTTCATGTTAGAAATGGTGAACTTTAGAACTGGACACAGGCTTCTGAGCATCTCATAACCACCCACCCACATGCCTAAGTCTGGGTTGGTTTGTAAAAACTGAGTTCAGCAGGGTACATTCTTTCTGACCAAAAAGTATAAAGAATATATAACATTTAATATTTAAACTGAATATATAGTATATATTATATAAATATATAAAGACTAGAGGCCCGGTGCACGAATTCGTGCACCAGTGGGGCCCCTTGACCTAGTCTGTGGAATTGGGCCAAAACTGGCTCTCCGACATCCCCCGAGAGGTCCCGGATTGTGAGAGGGTGCAGGCCAGGCCAAGGGACCCCACCGGTGCACAGTCAGGGCCAGGGAGGGACTTGGGAGGTTGGCCAGCCAGGGAAGGACCATGGGAGGGCTCCAGGGCGTGTCAGGCCCGTCTCTCGCTCAATCCTGATGGGCCAGACCCCAGCAGCAAGCTAACCTACCAATCAGAGCATCTGCCCCCTGGTGGTCAGTGCACATCATAGTGACTGGTCAACCAGTCAACTATCTGCCCCCTGGTGGTCAGTGCACATCATAGTGAGCAGTTGAGCGGCCTTAGCATATCATTAGCATATTAACTTTGATTGGTTGAACAGACAACCAGACACTTAGCATATTAGGCTTTTATTATATAGGATAAAAATATATATAATATTTTATATAATATAATATTTAAGTCTGATCTATATTCTTATTCCCATCGTGATTATTAAGTCCAAGAAGAAGGCCGAGGAGAAGGAGAAGGAAAGATGGAGCTGTGGATATCTCAGATGGCAAAGAGTGAGTCCTAATTTGCTTCATCTCCCAGTAGTTGTATGGTTTGCAGAGTTCAGAAGTGTCCATGCACTCAAGTCCAGCCAGCCTCATCTGTAACTTTCCACAGTGGAATAATACTGATGGCTTCCAGTTGTTTTCTTTCCATTAGTTGCAGCTGTTTTCTACTGTTATTTACTTTATTACTGTTAATTATTTGAGTAATTAACACAGATTTATTTTGTCTTGATGGCCTGGGGCAATGTTACCGAGGGTACAAATTTTCAAGTTAAACAAATACATGGACTTGGCCGGTGTGGCTCAGTTAGTTGGGCGTTGTCCCATATACTGAAAGGTTGGGAGTTCGATTTCTGGTCAGGGCATATGCCCAGGTTTCAGACTTGGTTCCCAATAGGGGGTGTGTGGGAAGCAGCCAACTGATGTTTCACTATCACATAATGTTTCTCTCTGCCTCTCTAAAAATCTTTTTAAAAAGAAGCAGAAGAAAGAAAATGAATCACCCTAGACTTCCTTTGTTTTAGATTCTCCTGAAGTCAGATAATAGGGACTCTAAGGACCATACACTCTTGGCCAAAAAGAAAAATGTTATAGCCAACAATCACTTACATCAGCTATGCACCTTTTGAAACCATTTGCCTCAGTCAGCTCATTTTTCGCAGGACACCTCCAATGAGATGAATGTATACATACGCATATTTCAGCCAGTAACTAAGGCTAAAAAGGGGTGAAAAATACATTGACCAGAGTTCTCTACCATCAGATCACAAGGGGAGGGTGTTGTATTGTTCATAAAATTCTTTGGGTCTCAGCTGAGACTAAGTTGCTAAGCCAGCCTGACTTGAGCTTTTAGAAAATCTACTCTGCGCAATAAATCTAAACTCACGATGGTCCTAATAAAGAACCAGTAAATTAAGCCCAATCTTTAGAGGCCAATTTTTTAAAAATAAAGAACATTTGTTCAGAGTGATAATGCCAACAGGATTTTGCTCATTGTGTGGCTCTCCTTTTCACAACGCTGCCTAAGGAGACTGGCCAAACCCCTGGAGCCCGCTCCAGAACCTTGCTGGGAACACTGGCATGAATGAACAGTAAGTCTGAATTACCTGATAATTTGTAAATAGCACTTCCTTAATTACCATCAAGAATTTTCACACACACACACACACACACACACACACACACACACACACACACACACAGCACTATTGGCTAACCAGGTATAGACTAGAAAAAAAATGCTGATCACTTTTAATGCAAAGTTGCTGCCTAGCAGAGTCAAAGAAACACTCATCCAGAGTCAGGTGACCTGAGTTCTCATCACACTTTTGTTGTTTATTCTGTGTGGGCTGGTACAAGTCAGCTGACCTTCTCATTCCTCTATCTTCTCATCTTAAACAGGAGGGGCATCTGCTTATGATCTCTATATCCTTCCCAGCTCCAACATGCTAATTTTACATCTCTAAACATTTAAAGTAACACGTTGTCACCACATAAACGAATCTCGTTAAACTGATTTCAACATAACTCCAGGAGACTTGAGTAAGTAGGTTACACAGCCCCACGTTAGGAGCTCTGAATCGGGTTCTCCCGATTAACTTTCTCATAAATAGCACAGAAGTCAGCTGCAACCCAGTTTTGCCTGCAATGTCACAAAACCTAAATTAGTTGAATTTAAATTGGCAAGGTGTGAGTATGTGTTAGATCAAAACCTAATGTCAAGTAATTGTTCGTGTTGTGTCCTGGGTCATTGTCTCTCTCACTCCACAATCTGCCCAGGAAATTTGTAAATTGCTCACAGCCTCCACTGACATTCATGACCACTGGAGGTCTAACTCCAGACAATCCCTCCCCTGAGCTCCAAACTTACATTCACTCCTCCTAGTCACCACTCCCCGGGTGCTTCCTCCAAGCCTGGCACCGAGCTGTCCTTGAACAGCCCGGCTCTACGCTGACAGCACCTCTACAGGGGGATGTTGTTATCTCCGTTGTATAGCTGAAGAGATTGGATCTCAGAGAGGTCACGCAGCTGATCGTTCTCCGGCCATGCTTCTAATCCAGGTCTCGCTGGCTTAGAAATCCATGCCCTTTCGACTGTTCTGCAAGAGTGAACAATATAGTTAGAAATGTAATTGTTCTGGATAAAAGTGTTCTCAGTGCAGAGACAGGTAGGTTTGGGGCGGGATGGGGGTGGGGGGAGGGGGGAAGAAGCCACTAGTGCAGTGAGGACAAGGTCTGGAATCTGAAGTCGAGAGCAGTGCCAGGAGATGCTGAAAAACCGTTATCTAGGCAGAGTGGGAATCGCTTCGTGGCCCAGGAGAGAATGTAGGCCTCTGTAAGACCACGTGGGTCATCAAAGGGTATCAAGAGGAAGCAGGGAGTGATGTCTATCATCTGTTTCATATTTCAGGGGGAACATTCTGGAAATAACTTTACAAATGGTTTAGAGCAGTGATTCTCAACCTTTCTAATGTCATGACCCTTTAATACAGTTCCTCATGTTGTGGTGACCCCCAACCATAAAATTATTTTCGTTGCTACTTCATAACTGTAATTTTGCTACTGTTATGAATTGTAATATAAATATCTGTGTTTTCCGATGGTCTTAGGCAACCCTGCTAGCGGTTCTCAACCTGTGGGTCCCGACCCACAGGTTGAGAACTGCTGCTGTAGAGCCTAAAGGGTCGCAGCATTAGAAAGGTTGAGAACCACTGGTTTAGAGGGAAATGAAGAGAGATTAGAAATAGGAAGATCGTTGAGGAAATTACTGTAATAGGCCAGGTGAGAAGAGATTCAGGCCTGAACTGGGACAGTCACGGCAGGAAGGATAAAAAAGGATTCTGAATTTGGCGCACAGTTGAATTGAAGAAGTAGATAAAGGTGAGGTTATGTCACCCCAAAACCGTCCTTATTTGTCTTCACCTTGCTACCTCTTAGAGTATGCCCCAATGGCACACATATTGCAAAACCTGCCACCTCAGTGAGGAAACTCACTGTTCTAGATTGTACCAGACCCAAAACATGCAAAAACAGAATGTCTAGATCAGGGGTGGGCAAACTTTTTGACTCGAGGGCCACAGTGGGTTCTTAAACTGGACCGGAGGGCCGGAACAAAAGCATGGATGGAGTGTTTGTGTGAACTAATATAAATTCAAAGTAAAGGAGTGGAGGGGAGAGCAAGAGAACCGGATAGAACAGCCGGATCCAGCCCGCGGGCTGTAGTTTGCCCAAGGCTGGTCTAGATCATACTGTTATTTACCTCTGTGTCTGTCCTCTATTTTTAAGAAAAGAGAGAGTTCCCAGTTGGTGTGGCTCAGTTGGTTGGGCATCTTTCCATGCACCAGAAGGTTGCTGGTTCAATTCCCAGTAGGGGCCCACGCCCAGGTTTCGGGCTTGATCACCAGTAGGGGGCATGCAGGAGGCAGCTGATTGATGTTTCAATCTCACATCAATGTTTCTCTCTCCCTCTCCCTTCTTCTCTCTAAAAGTCAATTAAATTTTTTGAAAAAGAGAGAGAGAAAAATTTCACAGGACATGATTCCCTGTTATTGAATGCCTGTGACTTTGACTAGGGGTAGGAAAGAAATGGAGATAACCTACTGAAGAATATAGAAAACGTATAACTGAAAACACTCTTAAAGTACCCTAATGCGTATGTAAGTCCATGACCTCATAAAAGAGAGGCTTGTCTCTGCGAAAATGATGAGCCCGATGTCAGCTTCCATCTCCATCTCCACCTTCATGTGCAAACAAATGTATCTCAAGCTCAATACCGCTCAACTTCTCACCACCTGGGTCCAAGCAACCTCTGCTTCTCACCTGGACTCTCACAGTCTCCTCCTAACCCATCCTCACAAACCCACCCTGGCCTCTGCCCCCAAACCATCTCAACACAGCAAACCAAAACCCTTTTAAAACCTAAGTTGAGTCACCTCACTCTTCTGCTCAAAACTCCTCAATGGCTCCACAATCAGTCTGATGGCAATAAGACCCAGCATGTCCTAGCAAACTAGTATGCATACTATATCTATCATGGTCACTGACCTCATCTCCTTCTGTTGCCTTCTTCTCACTCGGCTGAAGCCTCATTGGCCTCCTACCCACTCCTCAGATCCACCAGGCACTCTAACTACGCACCTTGACACTGGTGTTCCCCTCCCCCGCCCCCCGCACTCTGTCCAGAACCCTTCTCCCAGACATCTGTGGGGCTCAGTCCCTCATCTCCTTCGGGGTTTTGTTCAGAAGCCTCCTCTACAGTGAGTCATACCCTAAAGCACCTTATTGAAAATTGCAACCCCCCACCACCACCCTGCCTCATTTCACAGGTGCCCTCCCCAACACACTTACACTGCTTTACTTTGCTGGGAGTCATTATTATACTCTCTAACATACTACTATTGGTTGAAAAAAAAGATTTTAAAATCCTAACCCCAGTACCTGTGAATGTAACTTTTTCGGAAAAAGGGTCTTTGCAGATGAGCCAGTTCAGATGAGGTCGTTAGGGTAGGCCTTACTTCAATGTGGCTGGTGTCCTTACTGAAAGGGGGAATTTGGACGCCGAGACATAACAGGAAGAATGCCACGTGAAGATGAAGGCAGAAATCAGGATAATGCTTCTACACGCCAACAAACACCAGAAGGGATGTCGGGGAGGGGGTGTAGAGAGCGGGAAGCCTGGAACAGATTCTCCCCCGCCCTCAAAAGAAACCAACCCTGCTGACACCTTGATCTTGGACTTCCAGCCTCCAGAACTGAGGGACAAAACATTTCTGTTGTCTAATCAGCGGTCGCCAACCTTTCGGACCTCATGGACCACCAGTTGGCGATCCCTGGAAACCACCCAGTTTGTGGTAGGTTGTTAGAGCAGCCCTAGCAAACGAATATGCATACTATATCTATCATCAGCCTGTTTTCTGTATTTATTATCTGTTTTCACCCCGGAGGGCAAGCTCCTCAGGGCAGGGATTGTTTATCTTGGCTAGTCTATCTCCAACAGTAAATGAATTAATCAACAATCGTGCTCCAGTCCACACTCGGGGTCTTTCCTCTCACCTATCTTTAAGACAAAACCTTTCAACTTCCACCCCAAATACCATAGACTTTGGTGCTTTTTAACTTTGCTTCTCTTGCTTCCGCTATTGAGGGCATATGCCCACCTGCTCCTTCTCTACCTGTTAACATCTCTTGGTCGGTTATGACACATCCATGTCCTCCCTTCAGGGATGAATTCCCTCTGCTCCCCTACTCTGTTTTATTATTCATGTGGCTGTACCTCTCTGCCTGTAAACCGAGACCCCTGTGAGTTCTGTAATCATGTCCTATTAATCTTCCTACCTCCAGAACCTGGCCCACTGTGGGTACTCGGCGGCACTCAGGGGGTACTGGGTAAATGTTTGCTAGTTTGAATTAAATCTGTGTCCTGCAGCTCTGGCTCTGGCCACAGCAGGGCACGAGAGGATTAGACAGGTCTTTGCAGAGCAGAAGTCAGATCAGAGCGCGGGAGCCTCCCTGCAGGCTCTCTGTCTTCCCGCAATCTCGTGAGAGTTTCTTAAATTGGAACAGCCGGTGATGTTGTACCCAAACCACTCAGCGAAGCCCAGGGAGACACTTGCCAGAATCCACAGCAACCCAACAGCTCAATCAGAGGAGGTGTGCGAATCCTCCTTTTCATAAAGTAGAGCAGGCGTTCTACTGCCTCCGATTCCAGGCAGAGGTCTCATCGCTGTTTTCCGTCCTGCCCCTAGTTTCTTCCAAAGGGTGGGTGTTGTAAAGGCCCCCTGTCTTCACCTGGCTTTGCCGAAAGGCTGAATTGGAGCCAGCTCCAGAAATACTAGTAAAGGGTGTGTTGGTGTGGCTGACACGCATTTAGCAGAGCTGAATACTCACGTGGATGTGATCTGGAAAACCATCTTCTCCGTGGAGCTTGACTCTCAGGCAGGAAGCGAGCTCTCACACGCGGAGCCAGCGAGGATTCCTGGTGCAGAGCTCCCTCCCGTGGCTGGCGGGCTCGCAGCTGCATTGGGGCCGCATTCCTACTGCTCCCAGCTGCAACCAAGAATGCACGGACACTAAATTCTATTAACCTGTGTCCCACGGCCTCAATAAAACTTTCTCAATAATCAGCAAGAATAACAATGCATATGAAAGACAGTCCTTTGCCCCGTGTTTGAACATTGAAAGGCAAAAAGCACATCAATGGATAAGGCTTTTTAATGAATAAAATTATTTTCTTAATCTGCAGTTACCTTTCAATCAATACTCACTTCCAGAAATTAAAAAAAAAACAAAACACCATCTTGCAAATGGAAAGGAGCTTAGAATAAATCATAATAAACTAATCAAGAGGCAGGGTTTGACAAAAATGATTATGCAGAAATGTTAATCTTGTCCTCAAAACAGTTCATCTTTTCCTATGTAAACATCTGTAGCTGCAGTCAATCACAAGGGAAATGTAATTCTCTATCATGTTTTCAGGTCTATAATGTCTGAGAAACTTAGGCCACGAAGAAGAGCCATAAATGCATTTCACTGTTGGTGAGAACCCATCATTTCATTTCAATGATGGTTAAATAAATAAATAAACAGCAGCTCCCTGGAATAGCGGGCAGGGCCTCACAATTTGTGGCAAACAAATTTGATGCAAGTTCTCCACCTAGTGGATGTTTTGGAAAATGTGTAATGAGATAAAAATGGCAGGTGTGAATGGCACAGAGCTAGAGAGATACGTGGTAGCATTCTGTATATCAATCAGTGCTAGCATATCAGACTCCTTTTCTTCTTTTCTACTTTTCCTCTTTCTTTCGTGCCCCTCCCTGTCTTATTAGGCCAGGTCCTCCAGGAACCACTCAAAGACAGATATTTATTTGCCTACTAGTGGCCCGGTGCACGAAATTCGTGCACATTAAAAGGGGATTAATTAGAGGAAACAATTTAATATTGCTATTTGCCCTTTCTCTATAATAGAAGTGTCAGAGATGAAAGAAAATTAGTAAAATGTATATGAAAACCTTCCTCCTGTCAGAGTCTGGGGCACACCACGGGACCCAGAGTCAAGTCCCTGCCCACCCACATGCGGCTCAAAATCTTGTGAGACCCAGACCTGGCCGCCCCCTCCCCCCCCCCCAATCATTGGGATAGATCCAGACCTGGCTAGTCCCACCCTTGTCAAGCCCCGCCAGGCAGGGAACATAGCCTCAGGTCCCCTGGCCTGGCGCCAGGATGGGGGGGCATGGCCTGAGGTCCCCCAGCCCAGACCGAGGTGGGGGGGGCGTGCCTTGAGGTCCCCCATCAAGCCCCACCAGGTGTGGGACATGGCCTGAGATCCCCTGTCAAGGCCTGCCAGGTGCGGGCACCGGGAGGGGGGAACAGCCTCAGGTCCCCTGTCAAGCCCCACGGGGGAGGGGAAGGGCGTAGCCTCAGGTCCCTGCTGATTGCTTGTTAAGGCTCCTTATGGGAACTTGGCCTCAGCTGTGGGTGCAGCCACCTTTGTGACAGAGTGATGGTTAATTAGCATATTCCCTCTTTATTAGATAGGATGGGACACTAATTGGGGAGCGCTCTCAGGGAAGACACCTGTGAGAGAGTGAAGGAGGCGGGCCCGGGTGGAGGGGCACAAGTGCCACCCAGTGCTGTGTGCTCCAAGTGGCCGGCTGGAGGGGTGGTGCCATACGGGCTCAGCGCTGCTCTTGGTTGGACGCTTGCTGTACAGTAGCCTTGGCGAGGGGAGCCACACGGATGGGCTCACACACCACCACCAATCCTGCCACAGTGGGTACTCCACCCGCAGCCCCGTGTGGCCAGGTCTGGTGGTTACTGCTGAGGCTGGCTGGCTTCAGGGAGCGCGCCCTTCCCTACCTGTTGTTCAGTGCCTTGTGCGTGTAGATGCCCTCTGCAGGTTCTGCCAGGAGAAACAAAGCCCTTCCACGTGGTGCCATCCGCCGGCTTCTTCCCCAGCCAGGCTGGCTTGTCCCTGATGGTGCAGCCTTTCTTCTTGCAGGCCTCCCACCTCCAGGGAAGCCACGTGCCTCGGGCCATTCTCCTCGCACGCTAGGTAGATGATTAGATTCACCACCCAACTCACAGACCCTGGATCCCCCTCCCCTCCGTGTCTCAGGGCAGCAGCCGTCCAGCCTTAGCTGTACCTTTTTCCAAGCCGACCCCTCCAGGAACTAGGCCTGGCCTTCCCCCCACCCCCCCTCAGGTGGTCATAGGGACCCCTGCCCTCACCACGCAGCCATGGGTGTGAGCGAGGGCGGGGCCAGTACATCTTTGATGGATGAAATGGGGATCTGAAATCCCACCTTTTGTACCTCAAACTGCTCTAGTACGATCACCCCAATGTGAGCTAATGAAATGAGGAAGACAGTGAGAACACGAAGAGCAGGGGCATAACAAGGGATGACAGGAAGGAGGAAAGGGCTACATTGGCGGTGCGTCTGAGGACATGGAAGAACTAGCAGAGGAACGTTTTTTTCGCCTGCCCTCCACGCAGCATGCGTCTGACCTTCCACCCGCCTCTGCTCCTCAGACACTTTGGGTTCCTCATTTCCTGGACCCCTCAACGTTGGAGTGGAACGACCCAGAGCCCAGAGCCCAGACCACTCCTCTTCCCCCTCCACATGGGGCTTTCCCCCAGTCTCATGGCCTGAGCATCTTCTCGAAGCTCCAAGTCCCTCACTTCCCCCTCCAGCCCCTCCTCCCCCCTCCCCCTTCCCCCGGCTGGCTGCCAGCCTGTCCTGCCCACTGTTCGCCTGCAGCCGCTCAGGCTCGACGTCTGGCTCCACAGCTCAGCTGTCCACGGCCCAGCTCCTGACACTCCAGTCGGCCTCATTTTGGCAACGTCAGATTTTTTTTCCAGTGGCTCAGGCCAAAAACCTGGAGTTGTGCTTGACTCCTTTCCCTCACACCCCACTTCTGATTCAGATTGCTGTCAGCAATACCCTTAAAGCATATGCAGAACCCAACCACTTCTCGCCCGCCACTCCTGCAGCAGCCACGATGGGCCAAGCAGCCGTCCGTTCCCGTCTCACCGCCGTGTGTGAACACATCTCCTTGTCGCCACCTTTGCCCCTTCCTGTTTATTCCTTGAACAGCACGGCAAGGCCTTCATACTGGCCCTCCCCACTGGAGTGCTCTGCCCCAGAATTCTGCATACTTCCCTCCCTCGCCTCCTGCAGGTCTTTATTCAAATATCGCCTTTTCAGAAAGGTCTTCCGTATAACATCAATTTAAAATGGGAAAAAAACGCCCAGCCAGAGTGGCTCAGTTGGTTGAGCATTGTCCTGTGCACCAGAAGGTTGCTGGTTCGATTCCAGGTCAGGGCACATACCCAGGTTTTGAGTTCAGTCTCCAGTTAGGGAGCATACAGAGGGCGAGTCAATATTTCTCTCTTCCTCTCTCTAAGATGTCCTTGGGTGAGGATAAAAATAAAATAATAACAAAATAGAAAACAATTCTACTGTTCTCCCATGTAGTGGGTTGAATTGTGGCCCCAAAAAAGATATATGTGCATCCTAATCTCTGGAATCTGATTATGCCCTTATTTGAGAAGAGGGTCTCTGCAGACTGTAATTAAATTATGGGTCTTGAGATGAGGTCATCTTGGACTACCTGGTGGGCCCTAAATCCAATAGCAAGTGTCCTTATAAGAGACAGAAGAGAAAACCCAGACACCCAGACGTGGGGCAGGCCAGGTGGAGATATATCAGTACTCCAATGTAAAATCTATTTATCATAGTTATTGACTTTCTACCTACTAATGTATAATCCACAGGAAGGCAGAGATTTTTTTAAAATACATATTTTATTGATTTTTTACAGAGAGGAAGGGAGAAGGATAGAGAGTTAGAAACATCAAAGAGAGAGAAACATCGATCAGCTGCCTCCTGCACACCTCCTACTGGGGATGTGCCCGCAACCAAGGTACATGCCCTTGACTGGAATCAAACCTAAGACCTTTCAGTCCACAGGCCAACACTCTATCCACTGAGCCAAACCAGTTAGGGCCAGAGATTTTTTTATATCCGTTTTGTTCACCACTGTATCCCAGAGTCTAGAGTAGTGCCTGGTTTCAGTGCCCTGTTTGTGTGCAATAAATACTTGTTCATTAGGAAAACAAACAGATGAATCAATGAATGAGTGACAGGTCTCCGAATGTTGTACCTGTGTGAATAGCAAAACGATGAATCTACTGATAAAAAGAGGGAGTAAATGAAATGAATAAGTTAGAATTGAGATGAAGGTAGCTAGATAAGTTTAATTTATGGCTTGGTGCAGTTTTATTTGACATCATTACAAGTAGAAATGTCTACTCTCTCATTAATTTATAATTTTCTTATGAAGCCAGCTCTAAAAGAATTTTGGAAGACTTACACTATTACTTTAATAAGATAATTAATAAGACATAATAGGACAAAAACACTGTGACATTGAAGATACAGAACTGATTTTGGGGTGAAATGTGTATTGAAAACACATGGATTAATGATTACATTTCAAATATAGCCCCTTCTAAATCCCATTTAGCCAGCCTCTCTTGAACCAGATGTTTTGGTGTATGATACCAAAATTGATGTATCGGTTGACTGAGGAATTGGTTTCACCTCCAATCTTTTCCCCTTCCTATGTACTGAGGCAACACTAATGGTGAGGAAAGCAGCCAGGATTCAGGCTATGTGACAGCTAATGACAGCTCTGGACAACGTCAGGAACCCAGAGGAGAAGCTGAAATCGCAGCTCCCACCAGCACTGGCCTCGCAGCATGTCCTCCCTAAAGAGGTGACCACCCCAGCCTCAGTGAGGGAGGCAGACTGACAGCCAGGCACACTCAACAGAGGGGACCCCGTGCATGTGGAGAAGGGGTGCATGCGGGGAAGGGGTGTGTGCCCAGTCTGGCTGCCTTTACTTCCCTCATCTCTTCCCATCCCATTTACTAGTAATGAGGCACTTCCCTAGTGATGTTTTCCAGAATAGTCTTTGCCATGATCCGCTTGCTTGTTAAGAAGAAAGAAAAAAGGAATGAATGAGGAAGGAAGGAAGGAAGGAAGGAAGGAAGGAAGGAAGGAAGGAAGGAAGGAAGGAAGGAAAGAAAGAAGGAAGGAAGGAAGGAAGGAAAGAAGGAAGGGCTACTTACAATTCTTCATAAATACTAAAAGTGGAATAGATCTCACCTCACCTCCCTACACATCCATTTGAAATTTTTATGACATCTTTTACCTGATACATATGGGCGTCAGTTTTCTTTATTTTCCAAGGTTTGAAGAGCCTCAGGGGTATTTTTGCAGAGGCCACAGGGCCCAAGTGGTTACATTTCATCAGCATCCTTCACAGATGCCTGCTGTGTGGCCATGTGGGGGCTCAGACCAACCTCATCTTGGCGGCCTCAGGAGGCAGGCAGGTACCCTCCCCACTCAGGGTCATCAGTGTTTTTGAAAACATCAAAGTTGAAAAGTCCACATAAAATCTGAGAAAATTAGCTTCCTGGTGAACTCTGTATTTGGTATTGGTTTTTTAATGGGCACTGAGTACCAGATGCATATTTTCTTGCAATGTCTGTTAGATACTGTCTATCTCAATGCCCTGACACATATAATAACGTCACTTTCTTCTTCTTTTTTTTTTTTTCTTTTTTGCCTCTGGGTTCATTTTAATTCCAAAGTTAAAACAAAGTGTAAAACGTGTGTTGTTCTAAAATATCATGTTTTTCACCAGGAGTGCTAGATTGCACTTGCATATGTCACATGCCTTTGGACTACTTTGCCGTTATTAACATCTCCTTTATGACAAAGATGTTTGGATTGTGGAAGGGCCTACCGTGGGAGAGAAGTGACTTTTGGCATCGCAAAACATTTTTAGCTAAAAGTAGTCAATGTACCCCACTGAAAAGTCAGGAAGAATTACTTTGTAATACAACTAGCCCAGACCAGATGAGAAATAAGATCCCCTTAGGGTTGAATTGTAAGGATAATTTTTTCACTAAAAGCAAATCTATAATAATAAAAGTGTAATATGCTAATTAGACGGGAAGGCTGAACGACCTTCTGGACGAAGCCACGACTGCTGCCTTGGCCCTCGGGGCCCCGTGCATGAATTTCATGCATCGGGCCTCTATATATATACAGGATGTCCCCCAAATATATATATGCACTTTAACAGCTGATAGCTCAAGTTTGAAAATGAAATGTATTTTAATAAATACTGCCTTTATAATTATTCAAAGTGTGTGTATACAATTTTGGGACACATCTATATATATGTCCCAAAAAATAGATATATATTTGTATGGAAATAACACAATAATTAATCAAGAATAAACTGTTTTGCATACTCACAACTGTAAACCTACTTTTGCCCCACCCTGTATATATTGAGAGAGACAGAGAGGTCTATATGCAATATAGATATTTCCTTTTGTGAAAAAATATATACAATAAGCCTTACTTCTCAGACCATGTTTTTTAAATTGTAATTTGATTACATATCTTCTCCATATACACAGATGTGAACTTTGAGAATTTTTTTCTAATAATAATTATGCTTTTGGCCCACTGGAAAGCAAGACTGTGTGTTGACAAGTCAACAAATCTTTCTAGAGCAGGGGTTCCATGCAAAGCATTGAGAAAGACATACTCCCAACCCCCAATGCTAGTGCTCCGGCGCCCCCACTGGGATTGATCCAGACCTGTGGACTGTGTGTTTCCTCCTCCTGGGCATTTGCTAAATCATTCATGGGTGACAACTCAAGTGCTATCTCTGCAGGGAGTTGGTGTTTTTTACTATTGGTGGCTTTCTACTTGGCAGGAGAGCGGAATCCTCCAGCTGTCTGATCAGCCTAGAAGTGACCTGAGGGGCCAGCGGCCTCTCGGCCTCGTTGGAGGTTTTCCTCCTTGACTTCAACACGGAGTCCGACAAGAGAAGCAGTAGCAGCCGCCCCGAGAGCTGCAGACTACCAGCTACCCTGACGAGGGGGCAACCACAAAGGGTCTACGCCAATGGTCGGCAAACTGCGGCTCGCGAGCCACATGCGGCTCTTTGGCCCCTTGAGTGTGGCTCTTCCACAAAATACCACGGCCTAGGCGAGTCTATTTTGAAGAAGTGGCGTTAGAAGAAGTTTAAGTTTAAAAAATTTGGCTCTCAAAAGAAATTTCAATCATTGTACTGTTGATATTTGGCTCTGCTGACTAATGAGTTTGCCGACCACTGGTCTACACCTCATCCTGGGTAAGTGGCTGATTTAGAGCTTGGAGTTAGACTGACCTGGAATCAGTTTCCAGGTGACCGCCACTTACTAAACCTTAAATCTGTGCCATCAGACCCGTCTTTAATTTCTCTAGGTCCCCGTTTCCTCACGTGTAAATGGGGATGATACGGGCGAGGGTTTTGTTAGAATTCAGAGCAACAACGTCAAGATCTCAGCACAGAGCCTAGAACACAGAAAGTGTCCAATAAATGGTCATTACTACCCTTTCATCTTACGAGTTGAGACCAATTAGTTCTGGAGTCATGACATCTCAGACGGAGGGTCCCACCACGACTCGCCAGCACCCAGCCAAGCCGTTGTCTTGGCAGGAGATCTTCCAAGATTCTCCACATCTGACCTAAAACCCTTCGGGGGGACTATGGCCAAGAAAGGGGAGGAGAGAGGAAAGTGGTGTGGAGGCAACTTGCTAAAATGAGTTGTAAGAAAATACAACCTGTTTTTGTTTTGGGGTTTTGTTTTTGTTTTTTTTTTGCAAGTCTGGTTTTTCCGAGCACAGAAGTGTTGGAACAGAGTGGAAATTCCAACCGAAGGTGACACTTTCTGAAAGGCACTTTGAAAACAAACCCCCCTTCCTCCCAAATCTCTTATAAGCCCCAGCTGTTAAAATCCAGAGGTACCCAGTCAGGTATTAGAGATTTCTTTCCAACACAACTAATAAATGAGAGGCTGCTCCAAAAGCCTCGGCGGGCATCGCTGGAGCCTGGGAGTTGTGCTGTGACATTCAGCTGGTTCCTGGCACCGACAGAGACTATCACTGAAGCGCTGAAAGCTACGCCAGGAATCACAATATTGCCACCTGCATCCTGGCTGGGGACGACAAGCCTGCCAGGGAAAGCCAGAGCGCACCCTGGGTGTCCTGCCCCAGTGCCAGAGGCTGGAGGACCCAATCCGTCCTCAGCTCCACCTCCCACCTGCCACTTGACCTTGGCCGTGACTCGTGTCCTCCCAGAGCCTCGGCGTTGCACCTGCCAAGTCGTGACAATTGTGACCACCTGCCTGCCTCACCTGATGACTCGGGGCTTTTCACAGATTTCATTTTCATAATAGTGTTTTTGTATCCTTGGTAGGACATTGCTACCCAGCGTAAGGAAAAAACCATTATCATTATTGACCTCAGAGCTCAAAGAGACTTTTTCAGGCTTTCTTGCTAATAAAGCGGTAGTATCTTATATGGATAGACTGCTTTTCATCACACACACACACACTTAAAAGTTCATGATTTTGAAATGTGAATTTATTGTTGCAATTGCTTGCTTTGAAAGGCACTGTGAGGACCAAACCAGAGAGGGTTGGACCTGCATTGCCACCATGTGCCCACCATCCAGATATCATGGCTGACATGTACACATAAGGAACGGTTTGACATTGAAACGGGGACTCAGAACTGTTGGACATTGAAATTGGGACTCAAACATTTTTTGTTATTATATGTTTATTTCTAGTCTGCAGAGGCAAGATTTTTTAAAGGAAAGAAATGGGGGGAAAAATAGATACAGAGGCAAAGAAGCATTGAACAGACTGTCAAACTGCAGCGGGAAGGCAGGGGAGGTTGCGGGGGGGAGGGGCTGTAAGAGATCAACCAAAGGACTTGTACGCATGCATATAAGCATAACCAATGGATACAAGACACTGGGGGCCAGGGAGCAGGTACAGGCATGTACTGGGGGGAAGGGGAGGCCGGGGGGAGGTCAATGGGGAAAAAAAAAAAGGAGACATATGTACTACTATTTGTAATACTTCAAACAATTAAAAAAAAAAGAAATAAAGTACATTGTAAAAAAAAAAAAAAGAAAAAGAAAAAGAAAGGCACTGTGAGCTGCCCCGAAGATCCTCAGTTCAGATGGCCAGCGCCAGCCTCTGATTCCCCCTTCATTACACAGCCTCCCTTTGAGCAACAGGCCTCCCATTGTCAGCAGCCCGGGCCTCGGCTGATGTCAAAGCCCCATTCTCTCCGGGATGAAGTGTTCTCAGAAAGCGTGCCCCCATGCACTCTGCAGCAGGCAGGGACGGGCTAGCTCTGCAGATGTCGCTGCCACCGCCATGGTCCCCTTCCCCATCACGCGATCGTGGGTATCCTTCCAGACTTGCACAAAGCTCGATTCAGAGTTTGCCTTTGACCGGTGCACACTCGGCCTGCAGATGGACGCGGAAGAGGAAAAGGCTCCCCAGTGTTCCTCCACGCTCGCTTGGGAAAGCTTGGGAACTCCTGCCCGAGCTACCCGCTTCCACTCGGGCTGGACAACACGTCAGCAAGTCGCCAATGGCTCCATTCACTCTACCCAACTGGGTTAATGAGACTCTGTGTGAAACCATCAATGCACAAAAGTCAGGAAATCCAAGGCCGCCGTTCCCACACCCAGGGAGGCCTTGCACACACAGGTCACTCTGTGCCCCGGCCTGGGCCCGACTGCATCCTTGCCAGATGGCAGAGCCAAGGTGGACGCCATCCTGGGAGTCTGCCCACCTCGGGGATTTGGTCAAGGGAAAAACGGTCTGTACATTCATTACATTACAATTTCTACTCTAAAGGTATTCATTTATTCTTAAGTCAACTATTTACTAAAGTATCATATATGGACTAAAAAGTACACATGTGGTAAATGCACGATAGCTTTTTACAGCACAAATGCACCCATGTAATCAACATTCAGCCAAGAAACTGAGTGTTCAGAGACAGAGAAGCATCGATCAGATGCTCAAACCTCAGAGGGAAGGTAGGGAAGGGTGGGGGTAAAGGGGAGAGATCAACCAAAAGACTTGTATGCATGCATGTAAGCCTAACCAATAGACACAGACAGCAGGAGGGTGAGGGCATGTGCGGGAGTGGGGTGGGGGGGGGCAATGGGGGATATGGACACATATGTAATACCTTAATCAATAAAATAAATAAATAAAAGTAAATAAATAAAAATTTAAAAAAGAAAGAAACTGAGTGTTGCCAGCATCCCAGAAGCCCTCGACACTCCTCCTTCCAGCCTCTAATATGATGATAAATCTGATTATAAAAATTAACAAAGGAATGTGGTGTAAACAGACTCTGAGACGCTAGAGGAGACCAGACCATCTTATTTGGCAGTATGTCCTGGAGTTGAGCTGGCCTGGGAACACGGGCTGGCGTCCCCAGCGCTGGCCTTCGCACCCAGCACAGCAGGATGAAGGACGTGGTTACATGAAAAATGCGCAGGCCCTGTCCTCAGAGATGGCTGTGGAGCACCCGGGGTCCTTCTTCCTGGAGGCAGATACTCCTCGTGCAGGAAACACACAACAGATGTCCTTAAACAGGGCGCACCTGAGGAGCCCTGTGCCGGGCTGAGTGAGTCCTGGGCCCTCCCCAGGCCCCTGAGTCGGAGCTTCTGACCATCAGCTCTGGCCACGTCAATCTCAAAGACTTCCCCGGGAGACTGCGAGGTGCAGCCCTCGGTGAGCACAACTCTTTCCAACTGTTGTTTTCCTCCTTCTTTAAACAAATACCTCCGAGCCCCTTCCCTCTGACAATGAAAGGAAGAAGTCCAGCCCAGCTGGTGTGTCTCGCTGTTTGAGCGTGGACCTATGAACCAGGAGGTCATGGCTAGACTCCCGGTCTGGGCACATGCCCGGGGGGCAGGCTCCATCTCTCATCATTGATGTTCCTATCTCTCTCTTACTCTCCCTTCCTCTCTGAAATCAATACAAATATTTTTTTAAAAAAGGAAGAAGTCCAGGAAGACACAGGAAGGGACAATGAGGGGGCTCAGGGATCTCCACTTTCTGATTTTTATCTGGCCTGGTCCTGCCTAGTCGGATGCTGCAGCTGCAAATACCCAGAGCCTGTCAAACGCCAAGCCTCTCTCTCCCTCCCCAGGCCTCCCAAGATCACTTCCTTCTTGTATGTAACTCCAGGCCTTTGCATGTACCTGAGATGCTCTCTTGCCTCTCATCCACACAGCAAACTCCTACACATTCTACAAGACCCAGACTAAACATTTCCAAACCATACACATGTCCCGACTTGGGCCTTCTTCTGTGGCCCCTGACATCCCACGGGGGCTCTCATCAAACCACACTGTAATGTCACAGTGATGCCTGGCCCACCGAATGGACTGAGACTTTTCCTCTTCCCACCTCTGCATTCTCGGCACCGAGAACAGAAGCTGGGCCCTGCCGAATACAAAAATAATGGATGGATGGACGGATGCATGGGTACGTGAAAATGCTTCGTAAAGTGCAAACTGTTCTATTTCCACTCGTTCTGTCACTGTCACACACAAATGCCTATCAGGAACTGAAACTTCCCGTTTTACCCAGACTCCCATCCCTCCCACCTTCCAAGCAGAGAGTCAATCTTTGCCCTTTCAACAGCAACTAGAAACCCTACCCTCACCATGTAATTGTTAGCAAGACTTTATCTTTTTTTAGCATCATTATTCTCTCACACTCACTTCCAAATTCTGACATCCTAATGTCCCTTCTGCCTCTCTCTCTCCTCTTTTTTTAACCCAAAACCAAACAATCAGCAAAGAACGCCCTTGGAAAGAACAATTCAAAAGTGTGCCTGAGAGCGGCCCCCTGAGGGAGCAACGGCCGTGAGGCCAGCTCCTCCTCTGCATCACCGTCCCGCAGGTGGCTCAGTTCCCACCAGGTGTGTTTGCACAGCAACTGCTTTCTCGGGAAGAATAAACTACCCCCAGCCAGGGCAGCGAGGACAGGCTGGGCACTGGCACAGGGTTGTCCCCGGGAGCTGGCCCTTTCCTCCGAAATGTGTTGGAACCACAGTCCCAGCACAGGAGGCACTGGCTGCATTCCAGGAGCAGCCACGTGGCGGAAGCATCGTCAAAACAGGCCTGTGGCCTGGCCGGTGTGGCTCAGTGGTTGAGCATCGACCTATGAACCAGGAGGTCACGGTTTGATTTCCCATCAGGGCACATACCTGGGTTGTGGGCTCGATCCCCAGTGTGGGACGTAGAGGAGACAGTCGATCAACGATTCTTTCTCGTCATTGATGTTTCTATCTTTCTCTCCTCTCCCTTCCTCTCTGAAGTCAATAAAAATATTTTTTGAAAAGATAGGCATTTGAGTACGTGAAGCAAGTGGGGGAAAACTGTAAAGGTTAGAGGAAGAGAGAATTGAATGGTTGGGGACGGGGATGAGGGAGACAGCATGGAACACCAGTAGTTCAACAGAGAAAGCATGTAAATAGCATCATGAACAGTGTATCAGAATGTTCTAATGGTGGAAGGGTTCCAGAATTGAGCAGATATGACAGACCACGCACAACAAACCCATAATCTTATATGTGAGGCCATGGATTTACCAAGACTAACAGTGAACAACGTTCCCGTCAGTGTCCACTAATGTAGTTCAGTCCGAGTGCTCCCGAAGACCCATCTATCTCACAATATCCCACCTGGTGTTTGTGATGGTGTTTCCTCTACGCCCACCATTGTTTCATTCTTTTCTGTAAAGTTACTGTTTCCTGGAAAGGGCACATTGAAAACAAATCTGTTTTCAAATTGAGGGGCAATCTATAAAATAAAGAGCCTGTACTCAAAAAGTATCAAAGGCATGAATGGGGGTGTGGGGGGGGCGGGGAAGCTGAGGAATTGTCCCAGATGAAAAAGACTAGAGAGATCTGACAACTAAATGAAATGTTGGATCCTCGGCCAGAAAAGAACTTTCTTTTCCTATGAAGTACAATCTACACTAATAAAAGAGAAACATGCAAATTACCGTCACTCCGCTACACTACCAGCCAATCAGAGTGAGTATGCAAATTAACCTGAAAACATGATGGCAGCCGCCCCCCCCCCCCCCGCTCTGGGCCTGTGGGGGTCGGAGAAGTCAGGCCCCAGCACCTGAGGCTGGCTGCAGCCCGGGAAATGAAGAAGCCGCCTGCCCTGTGATCCCAGGCCGCAGCCAGCAGCAGAAGCCTCATGTCCGCCTGCCCCACGTCCTGGGGGAGACGGAGAAATCGGGCCCCAGCACCTGAGGCTGGGTGCAGCCTGGGAGACGAAGAAGCCACCTGCCCCATGATCCCAGGCCGCAGCCAGCCGGAAAAGTCGCCCACACTGCATCCCAGGGAAGATGGAGAAGCTGTCTGCCTGTGGTCCAGGCACCAGCACCTGCGGCCGGCTACAGCCTGGTAGATGGAGAAGCTGCCCACCCCGCAGCCCCGGGCACCAGTACCTGTGACTGGCTGTGGCCCGGGAGACGGAGAAGCCACCTGCCCCATGATCCCAGGCCGCAGCCAGCCGGAAAAGTCGCCCACACTGCATCCCAGGGAAGATGGAGAAGCTGCCCACCCTGCAGTCCCGGGCACCAGTACCTGTGACTGGCTGTGGCCCGGGAGACGGAGAAGCCACCCACCCCGCGGTCCTGGGAGCCAGCCCTTGCGTCTGCAGCCCAGGCGAAGCCACCTGCCCACCATCCCCTGCGGCTGCAGCCAGCCTGGGTGCCTATGGCTGACCAGAGGGAGGGAAGCCTGGATCCCGGGTGCCTGTGGTCGGCTGGAGGAGGGAATCCTGGATCCCAGATGTGGGGCTGGGGCAGAGGTGGTTAGGGGCAATCAAGCCAGCAGGGGAGCAGTTAGGGACAATCAGGCTGGCAGGCAGAAGAAGTTAGGGGCAATCAGGCAGGCAGGCGAGCGGTTAGGAGCCAGCAGTTCTGGATTGTGAGAGGGATGTCTGACTGCTGGTTATCCCCTGAGGGTTCCCAGATTGGAGAGGGTGCAGGCCAGGCTGAGGGACACCCTCCCCGCCCCCCGTGCACAAATTTTGTGCACCGGGCCACTAGTAGTAATATAGTTGGCAAATTTTGAATAAGGTCTACAGATTAGATGTTGGTTAGGTTCCTGGTTGTGATTATTTAACTCTGATTCTGTAAGAGAATGTCCTTGTTTTTAGAAAACACACACGAATGGGGTAAGGAAGTCTGTGTCTCACACATTGAAATCATCCCCGTGCGTCTTGGCAGGAATGTTATAAGTACCTGCAAAGGACAGCATGACCCAACGGGAGGCGCTGAGGAGCCCGAGTAATGCAGTGGCCGGTGTGCCCACCTGGGTGTCCCCTTCACGACGGTACCCGAGGTATTGAGCAAATTGCTTAACATCTCTGCTGTCCGTGGTTTCTTCATCTGAAGTTGCTAAGAAAAATACCAGCCGTCTACACTTACTGAACCTTGATCTGTGCCGAGCGCTGTTTCCAGCACTTCACGTGCGTTAACAACAGCCATGACAAAGGAGAAGACCGAGGCACAGAGAGTCAAGTAATTTGATCAAGGTCACACAGCTGCAGAGCAGCGGTGGCCGACACTGAACTGCTGCCTCATACCATCGTCCCATCCTCTAGTGTGTCTATGAAACCTCCGTGTATACCGTGCACTAATTTAGTGCCTGTGCCAGGGGCAATGCTCAGGAAAGGTTAGCTGATCCCCCGAATCAACCTCATCACTACCATCAATGAGACCCTGCAGTACACCTGCTTCTGCTGGACTCTAACTCATCCTCTCTGAGGTTCTTTTTTTCTAAATCTTTTGCGAAGTTTCATCAATAATGTGATCTATAAGGTAAACACCAGCTATCCCTGAAGAGCTAAAGAAAAAGTAACGGTAGCGTAAGTGAAGATTTTTTTCTCATGACAATTATAACTTTGTACCTTGGTTCCATAAATATTGGCTGTGTGATTCGTTTAGACTTGAGGACATTTTTCACACTACGGTATTTGGAATCCTTCCATAGGATACCACAGAGCCCAGGGGGAGGCGGGCGGGGGGAAGATTTATATTCAATCATAGCTGTGGTGCACACAGTGTGGGCATGTATTTGGGCTTTCCTCCAGAAATTATGCTAATAGATCTTGTCTAGTAAGTGATACCGAATGCCTTTCAAACCAGACGCTCCTTCGCAAGTCACTCTCCTGTCTGTCTGTTTTTAAGATGTTTTAGTTCCTTACAGAGTGGCCTTACATGGTGTTCATAGGTTGTGCTGATACTGAACGGATGGGCCATCCAGTCACGTCCCCTAAACTCAGGGGACCATTTTAGAAGCAACGGCTGCCATAACCAAGTACCGCAGACTGTGTGGCTGCAGCAGCATACACGTACTTCCTCACGGCTGTGGGGGCTGGAGTCGGAGGTCAAGGTGTCAGCAGGGCTGGTTTCTCCCGAGGCCTCACTCCCTGCCTTGGGATGGGCAACTTCTTGCTGTGTCCTCACACGGTTCTCCCTCTGCACATGTCTGTGTTCTCACTTCCTCTTCTTACAAAGACACCGGTCATATTGGACGAGGGACCACTCTAATGACCTCATTTTAACTTAATTACCCCTTTAAAGGCCTGATATCCAAATAAAGTCATATTCTCCGGTACTGGCAAGGTAGGACTTCAACACATGAATTTTGGGGGAAAACAATTCAGCCCTAACAGAGACTTAGCGAGCATGGAAGAGAGAGCCTCCGTATAAAGGCCCCTCCAGTTTAAGGCACCGATGTTCCTCGAAGCCCACTGTTTGTGAAACGCTAGGAGTCTGGCTTCTGATGCTGCTCGTCTCCTCAGTAGCAGCCTTCCTGGGAACTAATCCAATGGCTCTTCTACCCTCGCCAAGTTCCAGAGCCTGCTCTTGCATTTTCTCCTCCATACCCCACACAGCAGACTTGGTACTGTCTCCAGTTCCCAGGAATCCAAAACTCCATGCACAATATGCTGGCACCCGTGCTGGATTCAACACGCCGCCAACACGGCTCTGCACCTTGGAAATAATCCATCCTCTTAATAGCTGATATAATTTTAGTGCTTTATTTACTGCAAACATTGCATTTTGCCTTCAGGCCTCATAGAGAACAGCACTGACAACTTCCAAAAACATATTGAAATGCCTAACACGGGGTGCACGGCTGGGTAGAAACATTCCCAGTGTGCTGAGGCAGGAACGGGGGAAGGAGGGGGTGGAACCACGAGGCCCGAAGTAAAGCTCTCCAGGGCGACCCCGCATCTCCCTGCCCCGCATCTGACTTCCGACTGAAGACCCAGAGACCTGTGACCCTGACTCTACAGAGACTTCCAGCCTTGCTCTCGGTTTCCACATCCATCAGTAAATTAGAGATGAAAAGTAGACCATCCTCTTCGCTTCAAATTCTTGTAAAAGGTAAGAAAATGTGGTGAAACGTCAAAAAACACTTGATAAGAGTCAAAATGGATTCAATAAATAGAATTTTCATTCTTAGCTGTTCAAAACCAATTTAAATCCACTAAATTTGTTCTTTTTATTCTGGCTTTGTCTATTGTGTATGCTCGTTACCAGATCAAGACTGAATGGTTCCCACAATAAAACTTCTGTCTTCAGTCCCATAAGAAGATTTGTATCCATGCTTTTACTGCCCTTAATCTATCTTTGATTCTTCATAGCTCAAGGCTTTCATACTGTATAATAGAAGAAACGAGATTAATTGTAATTTTACACTCCAGGGGCTGGCTGTAGTATAATAGGTGACCACCAGGGGGAAGCATAGACCAGGTGCTGCTTTAGGCTCTCTCCCCGGTGGGCCCACATAACAGGTGTGGGTAAAGATAGCAGGCATGGGCATCAATATACAATATACAGGCATCCAAGCCACCCAAATTTATGTTGGCGCTGATCTCAGTTTCCCAGGCTCTTTCTAAAGTGTCAGGGAGCAGAAGGAGCAGGGACTGGGCTTGGGGGGAGGGGAAACACCTGGGGCAGCTGCAGAAAAAAAAAAATCCCACACCAGGTCAGGAGAGAACAGGAGGTCCCACAGGCCTTAGGAAAGGTTATTAGTAAAGAGCCAACAAGGATTTCTTACTTACATTATTTTGTATTTTCAAAATGTTTTATCCTCACTCTTATTCATTATTAGCTAATAATTCCGGACCATCATGCTCATGTAATTGTTGAAAGAATGAAGCACGAGAAATCAGCACTTTAAGCAGAAAGCAGTGAGGATAAAAGGAGAACCCAGTCTTCTACCCTGTTTGTTGTTGAGCATCCGTAAGCACATCGCCTCCCGTGGTACAAAGAGAACTCCAACCTAGAACCAAGACACTAACTTGGTTTCTCCGTCTCCCCCAGGACGTGGCGCAGGTGGACGTGAGGCTTCTGCTGCTGGCATGGCTCCATGATTAGGGTGAATCCATGAACCAGAAGGGCGCATGCCTGAGTTGTGGGCTCCATCCCCGTGTGGGGCACGCAGAAGGCAGAGGACCAATGATTCTCTCATCAATGATGTTTCTCTCTCTCTCTCTCTCTCTCTCTCTCTCTCTCTCTCTCTCTCTCTTTTTCTCTCTCTCTCCCTCCCTCTCTGAAATCAATTAAAAAATATATTTTTTAAAGGACACAAGAGGAACCAGGTAGAGAGATGGTGTTACAACAGAAACAGAAACTTCGCACGCTGTCCCAACGGTGGGGCTGGGGTGTCAGACCCCTCTGAATTTGTGTGATAACCAGCATAACCTGTTCCCTCAACCAAAGATGAGGCCAGGCCACCAGGAGCCGAGGAAACTAGGGAAGCATCCCAAGGATAGATACGCGGTGACAAGGTCAGCGGGGCACTGCGTGTTCCCACACAAGGACTTCCCACCCGTCCCTTGATGGATGCTCCCTCAGGGAATGCTGTCTGTGAGCTAATTATGGGGGTGACCTGCGGCCGCGGGGCAGGAGTGGGTAAGTGGATCGTAGGTGAGAGCTGGCTATTCACAAGGGGGCAGGCTTTGATGCAAGAGGAGCAGAAAGTTTGGCCGAAACTCAACACCTCTCAGAAGCACAGATTAGCCAAGAGGAAGAAAGGAGAAGGCATTGTGGAAGGTTTCAAGAAGGAAACAAAGATGCCTGTGTTTCGTATCGCTCAGCTGCCTCAAGAAAATGTCCATTTGTTTTCCTTACACTCCTTTTACATTTTAAGTGGAATCGAGTGAATGTGTCTTTTCAGTGTTCCCAATTTCACCGTTTCCACTACACCTCATGTTGCCATTTTAATGAAGCATCATTTTTCCAGAGGGTGTGGGAACAAAACTTATTTAATGACCTCTCGGAGCAAACACTGAGTTCTTCAAATATTTCCCTGAATTAAAACCCCCCACCCCACAATTCACTTCCTCTTTAAAATGCCAGTTTGCCAACTACTGCAAACCAGTAAACAGGGCTCTCCTTTACTCTCAAGCCACAGGGATCCCGGCGAGTCTCACGCCTGGGGAGTCCATGAGAAAGCCGGGCTCCCAGCCCTCGGCACGCAGCAACAGTCCCCTCACAGTCCTGCAGCACCCAAGTCAGGGGACTCGGCAGACACCTGGGATGACCTTGGAGATGACCTTGGACCTAGTCCAACCCCTCACTTCACAGAGGAGGAAACTGAGGCTGATTGGGAGAGGCATGCAGAGGATGCACAGGTGTCCCTGGGAGAAGGAGATAAGCAAGGTTCGCCCCCTGTGGATCCCTACCCTCTGCCCCAGCATCGCTTTGGGCAATGGTGCAAAGTGCATATTCCTGAGCCCCTCCCCCAACCTGCTGCGCTGGCATTCCTGGGGGTGGGGACTGGAAATGGACACTTCACCCCAACACCGTGGTTGTGATATACACTGGCTTTGGGAAGCACTAGGAGTAGAGGGACTAGGCGTGGGGCAGACAGACCTGGGTTTGAACACCATCTCTGCTGCTCCCTAGCTCTGCACATTTGCAAGCTAAAGTCTCCGAACTCCATCTCCTCAGCTGTCATGGAGGGGCGAGCCGCGAAGCTGTCATGGAGGGGCGAGCAGCGAAAGCCATCTGGGACGGTGCACAGAGGCACACTCAGGCCCAGGGCCCGGCCCCGGAACATGGTCAGTGTCACCTGTCCCCTGGAGGTTGCTGGGCTTGAGTCCCAGAACCCCTGTGCAAGGACGGCATGGGCTTGGGCACATCACTTGTCTCCACGGAGACTCAACGTCTTTGTCTGACATGAAGGTCCTAATAGTACTCCTCCCAGGGGTGTGGTGAAGGCTGAACATCACAGTGCGGCAGCCTGTTCCAGTCATGACACACAACCACTCCAGGTCCTTTAAACAGACAGAATTCGGGGAGGGGATTTGGTTCCACAGGGGAAAGAAGAGCTAAGGAGCAGAACGGAATAAAGAGGCTGTCCAGATACTAGCTGCTGAAAGGACAGAGGAAGGAGGGGGTTGTACAGGAGTCAGGGTGACTAGCATGAGCTGGGACCACCCACGGTCAGGGCAGGAGAGCCAGCGCCACACAAGGCAGCCGGGAAGGAGGAGAAAGGCCTCGGCTTCCCTCCTCCCACCCCTGCAGTCTCCTGCCAGGACCTCTCCTGACCCAGAAGTCAGAAGATAGGGTACTGGGAAGAGCACAGTTGGCCCTGTGGGGACAATTTGCATATTAGGATTTTATAGATATATGGATTATTATTATCTGATTCTGATTCTATATTCACCAGGGAAGCTCCTGACTATACTTTTCCTGCCCAAGGACAGCTGCCAAGGTAGAGATAATATGCTTGTCATACTGGCCTTAATATCTCAGTCAAAGGGATACTGAGTTCTCATCACAAAACAATACTGGCACTTTGATTGATACATCAGTCTCCTGTTGTCTGGGTTAATGGGAGTCTGTCCCCTGAGATGTGGATCTAAACCAAGTGTATTTAAAATTTTAACTATTAGAAGCTCCAAGGTGACAATTTGACCTAGTATTGATAGTGTGGGATCTACAGAAAGTAAATGCCAATTTAGGAGATGTGGGCATTGACCAAACCAACCTTCCTCAATAATATCCCAACATTGCCAAATGCCATCATTCAAATTAAAACAGGCAGCAGTATTGTGTGTGCATGCATCAGGTCACCTGAAATGCTGCACAATATAAAACAGCATGAATCCTGAAAAACTATTACTGTCGTGGGCCAGATCTGAGTTTCAGGAAAGGACTCAAGGTCTTTGAACTGTAAATAAATTCAGTAAAACTGGGCACTAAATTGCGAATGTCTACTGTTTAGCTACAGTGAATCACAGCGGTCAGCACAGTGTTCTATGTCCCTCCAACGATATTTCCTCCAGAACGTTGCTTAGACACTTCTGGAACTTTACCATTTCTTAATAATTTAAATTGTGTGTAACAAAAATCAAATAGCATTCTGGCCATAAACAAATAACCCATAATATCTGTATTAGAATCGTGATTTCCTAAAAGTCAAGAAATAGGAGACATTATAACTAAAGGAACTAACAAATTTGACCCATATAGAAGTTTCAAATTTCTGTGAACATAGCTAGCAATATTTATATTGTAAAGACAAACAACAGAATAGAAAGCTGTTTGCAGCAATATGTCAATAAAGAGGGGGGTAAACATTTGATTTTGATGTATCCAAACTTTCTAATAAATAAATGAAAATGGAAGGAGAGAAATTCTATTATGTGCCTCTCTAAAAGTAAGCAAGAATACCTAGCAAAAATTCAGTAAAGTCGGGAAGAAAATAGATTCTCACATGCTGCTGTTAACAGCACATATTTATACAACTCTTCTTGATTTCATTACACATCAAGAGTAATGAGATCATTTACTTTCTTTTACAATTAGTCTGATTTTAAAGGTTTTATCCTAAGGGGGGGAAAATGTTTAATGAAAAAAGCTACATGCATTAACATAGCATAATCATACATAATAGAAAAATGGAAAACAACTTAAATTGCCAACAAGTGAGAAGCAGTCAAGCTGACTATGATACACAACTCAGTGGGGTGTGATACAGCCAATTACAATCCTAATGTTTAGTTCTGCATAATACTTTGGGGTAATATTTAGAATATACTAAACAAAAATCTAAGTTTCTGATTTTTAAGCGTGTCCAGCTACAGCTATGGCAATATGTGAGCACGCGGCCAAAGTCTGGGAGAGAACAGGAAACAAGGAAGCACTTGTGATGTATCTGAATCTCAGCTCTACCACTTACTGGCTGCAAGGCACTGGGGTGTTACTTCATGTCTCTGTGCCTCGGGTTTCCAGTCTGTAAAGTGGGGAGAATAATAACCCCTACTTAGTAAGGTCAGTATACAGATCGAATGAGTTACTGCTTGCAGGGGTCCTCAAACTACGGCCTGCGGGCCACATGCGGCCCGCCGAGGACATTTATCCGGCCCGCCGGGTGCCGCTGCCTGTCCTGCTTAGCAGCCGACTTGTCCCGGGCCCACAGTGCGCATAGGAATTTGTTCATAGTTTTTTTTTTAAACTATAGTCCGGCCCTCCAACGGTCTGAGGGACAGTGAACTGGCCCCCTGTTTAAAAAGTTTGAGGACCCCTGGAGAGAACTGTGTATTTTGTGTGGAGCACAACAAATGCGTTATGCAAATGATTACCCTTAGTCGTTAGATTATTCTCCCATCATATGATTACCTTAGCCTTTATAATAAACAAAACTGAGAAAGGACTCTTTAAAAATTCTCTCACCCTGGCCAGTGTGGTTCAGTTGGCTGGGCGTCATTCCATGCACTGAGAGGTTGCTGGTTCCATTCCAGGTCAGGGCGGAACGGAAAGTACAGTAAACCCCCACTTTTACGGACCTCGATTTAATGGGCTTCTGATTTAATGGGCAACATTTTCAGTCTGTATGTCATTTGTGAAAATTATCACCCTGCCAATTTGACAGTGTGTTTAACCAAGGTTTGCTTGTAATTAAATTAACAGGTTATGTTTTTTTGTTATTCATTCACTGTCATTTTTAACAAATATTAGCGAAGAGGCCATACATTGGAAAAAAACACGGTACTAATTTCGCCGACAAATACAGATTACCTATCTACAACTATACTCTACCTGTTTAAATCGAAGAGTCACCGCTGGTCAACAATGTTGGGGGAATGCTTAGCATGTGATCACACTGCATCTTGAGCGGTAATTGGTTCTGCTGTCCCGAGGGGAGACTTTCTAGAGCAGGCCAATGAGGAAGATGCTCCAACCAACTGAGCTACCGCCAGGGCCTGGTTGTTACTTACTATTATGAAATGTGTGCCCTGAAAAGGATGTTCTCCCGTGCTAAAAAGAAAGGCTGATCATGTTCGAGGAACTGTCTCTTACACAATCCCCAGGGGAACCCCCCAGAAGCACCACTCCTGTCTCAGCCACTGTGCTGACCCGGTCGTGTTTGTGTATAAGTAGGTTTGTTGCTGGTGTATTGTATTAGTTTGGGATTTTTTAAAAAATGTCTATATATATAAAAGCCTAAGTGACCGTTACAACCAAATGACCGGAACGACCAGTTGACCAGTCACTATGACGCGCACTGACCACCAGGGCGCAGACTCTCAATGCATGAACTGCCCCCTGATGGTCAGTTCACTCCCACAGCCAAGTTCCCACAGCCAGCCAAGCTCCCGTGGTTCCCCAGCCGGCCAACCTCTGGCGATCCCTTCCTTGTATTCCTCCCTCCAGCCAGCAGGCCCTGATTGGCCAGGCCCCTATCAGCCTGGCCCCCATAGGCCCTGATCACCCATCAGGCCTAGGGACCCCACACATACACAAATTTATGCACCAGGCCTCTAGTTTTTGTTTTTTTATTTTTATTTTTTTACTTTTTTTAAAATAAATCTTTAATGTTCAGATTATTACAGGTGTTCCTCTTTTTTTCCCCCATAGCTCCCCTCCACCTGATTCCCCACCCCACCCCATGCCCTTACACCCCGCCACTGTCTTCATCCATAGGTGTAAGATTTTTGTCCAATCTCTTCCCGCACCCCTCAACCCCCCTCCCCCCTGAGAATTGTCAGTCCACTCCCTTTCTATGTCCCTGATTCTATTATATTCCCCAGTCCATTCTGTTCTTCAGATTTTTTACTCACTTGATTTTTAGATTCACTTGTTGGTAGGTATGTATTTGATGTCATTTTGTTGTTCATCATTTTTATCTTTACCTTTTTCTTCTTCTTCCTCTTCTTAAAGAATACCCTTCAGCATTTCATGTAATCCTGGTTTGGTGGTGATGAACTCCTTTAGCTTTTTCTTGTCTGTGAAGCTCTTTATCTGACCTTCAACTCTGAATGATAGCTTTGCTGGGTAGAGTAATCTTGGTTGTAGGTTCTTGCGGTTCATCACTTTGAATATTTCTTGCCACTCCCTTCTGGCCTGCATAGTTTCTGCCAAGAAATCAGCTGACAGTCGTATGGGTGCTCCCTTGTAGGTAACTAACTGTTTTTCTCTTGCTGCTTTCAAGATTCTCTCTTTGTCTTTTGCCCTTGGCATTTTAATTATGATGTGTCTTGGTGTGGTCCTCTTTGGATTCCTCTTGTATGGGGTTCTGTGTGCTTCCTGGACTTGTAAGTCTATTTCTTTCACCAGGTAGGGCAAGTTTTCTGTCATTATTTCTTCTAATAGGTTTTCAATATTTTGCTCTCTTCTTCTGGCACCCCAAAAATTCGGATGTTGGTACACTTAAAGTTGTCCCAGAGGCTCCTTACACTATCTTCATATTTTTGGATTCTTTTTTTTGTTTTTCTGGTTGGGTGTTTTTTGTTTCCTCATATTTCAGATCTTTGGTTTGATTCTTGGGGTACATTGATCTACAGTTGAGTTTCTGTATATTCTTTATTTTAGACAGTGTATGCTTAATTTCTGACTGGTCCTTTTCCATTTTTTCGGCATTCTCATTAAGATCCTTAAAGGTCTCACTAAGTTCCTCAGAGGTTTTTAGAAGATTCTCGAGTAACCTTATAAATGTGGTTCTGAACTCTATATCATCCAGTAGTTTGCTTTCCTCCATTTCTTTCATTCGTGACATGTTTCCTTGTCTCCGCATTTTGGCTGCTTCCCTGTGTTGATGAAGTGGCTTTGTGTGGTAGGTGACCTATAGGGGCCAGTAGCTCAGCCTCCCCAATCACCTGAGGTGGACGCCTTTGGTACACCCCTTTGTGGGCTGAGTGCAAAGTCTTGGTGTAGTTAAGCCTTGATTACTGTTGGTACACTGGGAGGAGTTGACCTCCAGGCCAATTGGCTGTGAGGACCCGCTGTGTCTATAATGGAAGAACTGCTGCGCTGGAGACACGCTTATGGTGCAGGACTTGTTTCAGTGGGGCTTTGGTGCTCACTGAGTCTGCCTCTTGAATGTGTCACTTATGGATGTGAGGAGTTGAAATCTGGTGTCTCACACTGACCACTAGGTACACTGGCTTCTGGATCTCCAATGGGGTGCAGGTCAGCTACTGTCTGAGGCCACCCAGCAGGAGCTACAGCAAGAACTACCGTTTTCTCCTCTTTGCTTGGGGTTTGGAGGTTTTGGAGCTGTCTGACCCGGGCTGCAAGTTTGCTAGGTTAAGCTGCGATAGGGCAGGCCATTCATATGCTAAAGCCACTGCTTGGAGCTTGGGTGGGTTTGTAGGTTGTGCGGGGCGGGGTCTCAGGGCGTCACTAGGCTAGGGCAGGGCAAACAGCGATGGCTGCCAGTTAGGCGGCTCTGCGTCTCCGACCGCGTCCCCGCGGCCCGTGCCCCAGCGCAGTAAACAATTATTCCTGCACGCAGCTCTGCAAGCAAGCCACCCTCACTTTCCGACCTGATGGCAGACAGTCCAGCTTCTCCCCGTAGGAGTTTGGGTCTCCTGCGTCTCCCTAGAAACTGGATTTCGGAGTAATCGGGGGCTTGTCTCCCTTCGGTTTGAAAAAAGCAACGTCTGCCACCAGCCCGGATCGCGCGCCTCCGTACCTCAGCTTTTCAGCGCTTGTGCACATCTCAATGCTCTTTTCTCTTTCCTTCTAGTTGTAGAACTTCCACTCAGCCAGCTTTCCCGTGGTTCTGGGTGATAGACATTTTGTCTTTTAGTTGTAGTTTTGAAATTGTTGTGTGAGGCAGCAGTTTAGGTGTTTACCTATGCGGCCATCTTGGATCCTCCTCCTCTAGTTTTTATATGAAGAGAATTTACATTAATGGTAATAACAATCTAAAATTAGAAATGGAAGCTACCAGGTATTCTTTTATACTTGACTCAAGGTTAAATACAGATTTTTTTCTTTCTGTTTCTTAAGTGCAATTAGAGATAAACTGACTGGAGAAAACATTTATAAAAATACATTCATTTGAACAGAAAAAAAAAGAAGCAAAAGCCACGGTCCTTACTCTGACCTCTCAGAGCCTGTCTGATCAGTGCCCCTGTATTTCTGCCCTCCTGCTCTCCCCATTCCTGCACCTCACTCCAGCACTAGGCTCCCCGCTGTTCCTAGGACATGCCAGACGTGTTCCACCTTATATCCTTTGGCCTAGCTGTTCTCTTGACTTGGAACCTGCTTCTCTCAGTTATTCACTTGCTAGTTCCCTTGTCTTCTTAAATCTTTGATAAAATCTCAGCAAGGAGACTTATCATGGTATATCCTCTAACACTGTGTACAGCCTGCCCCTGACACCAGCACTCCTGATCCTTCTAACACTGCTTCATTTGTCCCATTTCCCATATCCCTCTCACCTTCAAACATATTATACAATCTACTGACTTGTGTTTGTTGTCTGTCTTCCTCTAACACACAGACAAACACATATACTAGTACACTCATAGAAGGTACGCTTGCTGGAGGCAGGGATCTTTGTGTGTTTTGTCATTGATGTATCTCATGCTTTTAAAACAATGCTGGCCCTGGATGGGTAGCTCTGTTGGTTAGAGCGTCATCCTGATACACCAAAGTTGCGGTTCAATCCCCTGTCAGGGCACACCCAAGAATCAACCAATGAATGCATAAATTAGTGGAACACAAATCAGTGTTTCTCTCTCCTTTCTTCTCTCTCTAAAAATCAATTAATCAATAATCACAAAAAATAAAAATAAAAACAGCCCTGTTTTGTTTTGTTTTTGAGAGCAAGGAAAGGGTGAGGAGAGGGGAGGAGGGAGGGAGAGAGAGAGAGAGAGAGAGAGAGAGAGAGAGAGAGAGAGAGAGAGAGAGATTGATTTGTTCCACTTATTTATGCATTCATTGGTTGACTCTTGTATGTCCCATGACTGGGATTGAATCTGCAACCTTGGCATATCCAGACAATGCTCTAACTAACTGAGCTACCCAGCGAGGGTCTACCCCAGTAGTTTTTAAATGTTACCTTGCATTTTGGCATAACAAAATGTCCTAGGCATATCTTACATATTTCTTGCTCCAGACTTGGAATCAGCAATTTCTCATAGGAGCTCTGGTTTCTTTTATTGGGAAATAGCACTCATAGAATTCAATCAGGACACCATCTGACAGAAAAGCAACCTGATGCTGGTAACTCATAGAACGAAATATTAGAACGAAAATGCAAACACTGGTTTTCTGATTACATATCTCAACTTTCCCACTAACCCATGAAAACCTTGCATTTCAATTCCATATTTTTTAGAAGCTTAACACCGGAATGCTATGGGACTATGTGAAGCATTTTGTTTTTTTTGTGTTTTGTTTGTTTGTTTTTAATTATTATTATTTTTTAATATATTTTATTGATACTTTACAGAGAGGAAGGGAGAGGGATAGAGAGCTAGAAACATCGATGAGGGAGAAACATCGATCAGCTGCCTCCTGCACACCTCCCACTGGGGATGTGCCCGCAACCAAGGTACATGCCCTTGACTGGAATCGAACCTGGGACCCTTCAGTCCGCAGGCCGACGCTCTATCCACTGAGCCAAACCAGTTTCGGCTATGTGAAGCATTTTGAATCACAGATAACATTTTGGAAAAATTTAGTATTTATTTATTGATTGATTGATTGATTGATTGATTTTAGAAACAGAGAGGAAGAGAGAAAGAGAGAAACATCAACCTGTTGTTCCACTTATTTATATATTCACTAGAGGCCCAGTGCACGAAATCGCACGTGGTAGCCCGCCACTGCTCGCACCCCACCCCGCCGCCGCAAGCCACTACTCACAGGCCAGGGGGAGGGACTGAGAGGTGCTCAATGCACCTCATGGTGACCCGTCATTTGGTCGTCCTGGTCGTCATGGACACTGGCTTTTTAAATATATAGATTGGTTGTATGTGCCCTGGCAGGAGATCAAACCTGCAGCCTTAGCGTATTGGGACGATGCTCCAACCAACTGAGCTACCTGGCCAGGGCTGGCAAAGTTTAACTGGAGTGATTCTGAGTTACCAGCTTGGAGGCAGGAAGTAAGAGGACAAATGCAGAAATTTGTACTTGTGGTCCCAAACTATATTAGATATTTGCCAGGATTGTAATTGTTTTACGAAGAAGCAAGGAATAAGTAAAAACAGCTTATTCTTCACTGTCACAAATGAACATTCAAGCAATATGCAATTAATCACAAGCTGTTTCTTATGCAAATATTATTTCAATGTGAAATCACTTCCATAAGTGCAACTGTGAAATCCTTCAGGAAATTGAAACAGAACACAGTTCAACTGTTACCAGTGAGCCTTGCTCTCTAGATATGTTTCCTAAATGAGAACTTACTTTTCAAATCTAGTTTCTCATTGACTTTTATTACAAATTTAAAGATACTTTTCCATTTTTTTCAAGTAATATACATATTTTCCATTGCAGACTGTGTTACAATATGAATGGAACTATTTACCATTATATACAAAGGAACACAGCCTGACCCATTTTGTAATTAAAGCCAAGGAAAACAGGGCAAGGTGCTTTTAACAGTGACTCTTCTATTATAGTGATTAAGTGTAAAAGTCACCCTAGCTGAGTCACTTTAGGTTATTTCGACTCGTTAAGCCTTAACTTCCTTAACTGTGAAATGGGGATAACACCTACTTAAGGGCATGATTGTGATTCTAACATGAAATGCCAGGTGCACGATGCCTCATCCAATAAGGGCTCAATAAGTAATAATAGTAGAAATAGGAGAGAGGATACTAGCAATAGTCATTGTAGTAGTAATACAGCAGTAATAGTAGCAGTAACAAAAATCATCAGAATCGAGGAGACCACTGGCAAAAGGTGAGACCCTGAACTCAGGAGCAATGAGAGGAATTTGGAGGACTCTCCTGAGAGGAAGTGGGGAGAAGGAAGGAAAAGGGAGGGATGAGAGAACAAGAACAAGGGGAAGATCTGGGCCATTCAAGGTTAAAGGCGAATCGAGAAACCCCCTGGGATGCGCCAAGCAAAGGACATTTAAAAACAAAATTTCAATCTGTTTTTCAGCTGAATTTGGCCAAGCAGTATGCTCAGTGGGATCCCTCCTGGTGACCCCTAAATGCTGAAGAAAGTTAAGTTCATAACAAATTCTTTTTTTTTTTTTGTAAGATTTTCTTTTCTTTTTTTAAAATATATTTTATTGATTTTTTTACAGAGAGGAAGGGAGAGGGACAGAGAGTTAGAAACATCAATGAAAGAGAAACATCGATCAGCCGCCTCCTGCCCAACCCCTCCTGGGGATGTGCCTGCAACCAAGGTACATGCTCTTAACCGGAATCAAACCCGGGACCCTTCAGTCCGCAGGCCAACGCTCTATCCACTGAGCCAAACCAGTCAGGGCAATAACAAATTCTTTGAGTGAGTAGATTTTTGTAGCAATGAAGGAAAGGGCAGAGCTTGACAGGGATGGCAGGCACCAACCCAAGAACAGTCCAGAGATCTTGAGGTAGACTTTGAACTTCTGCAGGATGTGGAATGGGCACCGGAGTTTATCCTAACTAGATCTTAGCCGAAGGGAGACATAGCTGACATCTGTTAGACATTTGCTCCCTAAATTCTTTTTAATTCCCATTCATCACCATCACCACCAACTCTAAATTCCCTTGGTTAGCACCTATGCACTGTTCTGATTGTTACTGGTCCAAAGTCCGTGTGTCCGACACTTTGAAAGACCAAAACTCAAAACGTCAGAGTTTGGAGTAAGGAAATGTTTATTGATCAAGAGGGCGCCAACTGAGGAGATGAGAGGCCTAATGGTGCCTTGAATCCAACTTCAGAAAGTACAGAGTTCGGGCTCCTTTCATGTCAAGGGAAGGGAAAATGGGAGGAGCAAGAGATGATTGACAACCACAGACATCTGGGCATCAGCAGGGGCCTGAGGAAGAAATTTCTGAATTTCTTTGTTCCCTGTAGGTTAACTCCAGCTGATCTGAATCTGGGCTTGTGGCTCCTGCAACTCTTTGATAAACAATCATTATTTTTGTACGTATTTCCCCCTCCCCCCTGGAGTAGCACCTTCCAGAGAAGGGCTGTTTTTGTGAAAACTCAAGCTGCAGCAGAATTCCTCTAAGGATTCGCCTATCTATGCAAGAACACGGCAAGCTTGAAAAAGATGGGAGTCAGAGAGGCTAAGCACTTCACTCTGTTACAAGATCTCAATTTTCAAGCTACTGAAGGTCCTTCCTGACCCTCCTATGTCCAGGTTCGGTATCTCTGCTGAGCTCTATAATAGCACCCTATATACTTTCCCTGGCATAGCACTTTCCACCTTTAAAATATGTGACTCTCCCTCCAAATAGACTTTAAACTCTATGAAGACAAGAACCATATCTTTTTGTGTACCTCATTCTATTTCCAGCACAGAGCACTGAACTCATTCAGAACTCAGTAAATCTTTAAAAGGGAAAACAAGTTGAAGAGGGGAAAAGGGAGCTAATACCATTGTAATAATCCTATATAATAAAAGGCTAATATGCAAATAGGCCAAATGGCAAAACAAGCGGAACAACTGAACAACTGGTCGCTATGACATGCACTGACCACCAGGGAACATGTGAGAAACATGGCGGGCATTGGCCCTGGCGGAATGGTGGAGCAGGTGAGCAGGGACGCCAGACCAAGGCAGCGTACCAGTCGCTGTCATCAGGGCGAGCCTCTGGTGGTTATTGAAAATTCTTTGTTCCCATGCACCACGGTTCCTCCCGGTGCTTGCACCTGCTGCCAGCACCAGCCCCGCTCACACCTGCAGCAACCACTGTTCCCACCCTGACGGCGCTGGCCCCAATCGCTCTGTGCTGTCAGCAGGTGTGAGCAGGGCTGGCGCCACCAGCATGTGGGAGTGGTGGGAGCGGGGCTGCCAGCAAACAGGGGACCAGGGGCTGTGGTGGGAGGGGCCAGGCAGGGGCAGAGGATGGGCCAAGACTCGTCCCTGTGCCTACTGCAGCCTTGTGGCCCACAGTTCCTTTCAAGGTGCATGAAGTTGTGCACTGGGATCCTAGTCTAGTTATAAATAACTGGAAAGGAACAAAGGGAAGGCCAACTAGTATAGCAATGCCATTTGTGCAGCTTTGCCAGGAAGCTGCAGTTTAACACTCCCCAGGTTTGTCCCCTGCTGGGGGAAGGGACTGGACAGGGGAAGAATAGATGCGTGCCCAGTAAAGTCTGGGTGACATAGGGAAGGTACCTGTTTGTCAGTCACACCTGAGAACAGGTCATTGGCCAGAGCAGGCGTGGCCACTGCAAGCATGGGAGATTTGATGATATAAAATTAAGGGGGTTCCCCTCCAAGGTCCCATCTCTGTCTGTCCCACCATGGGAAAAGTCCAATCTTGTCTTTGCCAGGGCTAGAATTAAGGCCACTGCCCAGAATTTCTGCTCCATGTTAAAGTCTAGTCCAGTCCAGCATCTAGCTAGCTTAGATTGTGTTCCCAGCTGCAGGTTATTGTATGTGGGGTCCGCATGGCCCATGGCTGCTTAAAGCCTCATGACTATAGAGAGAACACAGGAGACCACATGGGCAAGTGCCGGTCACAGAGCAAGAGAGAAAAGGGGAGAGGGAACTCTTTGTCTGGGGATTTTAACTTTCCAAGATTTTGCGAGTTTCTGATGGGGTCTACCCCCAGCCAATCCATTGTTCACAGGCTAGACTGATAGGCAAGCGCCCTCCCTACATCATCCCGACTTCACTGCACGTGCACCCTTCTCCCTCTTTGTTTGAACCCTTCCCCCAGGGATATGCAGGGAATGGATTGGTGGTTTCCTGGGAAGCGTGAAGCTGTAGCTTTCTGGTGAAGCTGCCCAGAGGACCATGCTTACAATGTCTAGTCTCCCCTTGGCTCTCTTCCTATTATTGATATTAATAAACTAGTTCATCATGATGATAATGAAAGTGGGTCTCAATTTCCCCCCCGACTACCTTCCTTAGTGCTGACATAAGAATGGGTGAGATTTGGATGGCCAGGAATAGACAGCTTGGGTGCCATGCAGCCATACACCTCAGCAAGCTCTTCATTGACCTTCTGAGCAAGTCCACCTGCTTCAGAACTAGATGTCAGGAGCTACACTGGGACCAGGAGAAAGCAGTCTGGGAAATTTAGCCTGGGGAGACTGAAGATGTAATCTTGAAGCAGCATGGAACACAGAAACCTGGAGTGGTCGTGAGACAGCCAGTGAAGAAGGGAAAATTAGATGCCTTCAAAAACATGAAAGGCAGAGAGATGCTCCTATTTCCTGCCTGGAAAGGTGTCCCATTTTTACCAGGCTCTGAAGCAAAAGGAGACAACTAAACGGGAAAATTACTACCACTGCCTGGCATCTGGGAAGACAGGAGTCTGCAGGAAGGATTCAGCCTCTTGGTAGTGTAACCTGAGAAGCACTGGAAGAGGAATTCATTCATGTGTGTAAGGTGTCATTCTTCCCCCCCCCCCCCTTAACCCCCCATCCCTGGAGTGAAGAGATCAATTCAAACAAGAAAAATGTGAGGAATTCCTGTGCTGGGTCGGATGAGGTCAGCATCTGTCTACTGCTCAACATGGCGGAAAACCTGCTTGATCTTTATCAAATGATGAGATAAACAATTGTATAGAATCTGTAGGTTTCTTTTTTATTTGGGTTTTTTTTTGTTTGCTTTTTCTATTTATTTTATTTGTTATTGTACACTTCCTTTTAAAGTAATTTTAATTTAGTAACTGTATATCAAAGGAACTAGTGAAGTTTAATTATTGA
Organism: Plecotus auritus; assembly: GCF_963455305.1. Lineage (NCBI taxonomy): Eukaryota > Metazoa > Chordata > Mammalia > Chiroptera > Vespertilionidae > Plecotus > Plecotus auritus. The sequence continues at coordinate 33,608,462 of NC_137777.1, forward strand.
GGTACAGAGCATTTTAAAAATAATTTTGATGAGGTTACCACAAATTTGAGGAATTGACGGAGTATAGATGTTGAAGGATTGAGTAATAACCATTTTCTGGTTCACGGTAAAAATGAAACAAATAAAAATGAGTCAAAATTAATTACAAAATTAAAATTAGATTTGTTTTTAAACATCACCTATAAAATATATAATACTAAAATTGAAATACAAATATGCATGGGCTTTCAAAATTATTTCCATCTATTTATTTATTTTAAATATATTTTTATTGATTCCAGAGAGGAAAGGAGAGGGAGAGAGAGATAGAAACATCAATGATGAGAGAGAATCATCGATTGGCTTCTCCTGCACCCCTTCTCCCCGCTACATACAACCCAGGCATGTGCCCTGACTAGGAATTGAACCGTGACCTTCTGGTTCATAGGTGGACGCTCAATCACTGAGCCATGCCAGTAGGGCTATTTCCATCTATTTACCTGATAAATACTGACTCAAGAAATTGCTATGTTGAATTAAATCAATTATCTTTAGGTCCTCTAGCTACAGTTTAATTGTTCTTGTGTAGCTTTGGTTTTTTAATGCAAACACTATACTCAGTTTCCCACACATAGTACACTACTAACATATGGTTCCATGCATGATTTACTACTAAAACCTGCTTGCAAAGGAGGTCTGCAAATGAAGATTTCTCAGACGTCTGTGAGGATTCTTCTGCTCCTGCTGTTAAAACATATTTTGTAGATTTAAAATATATTAATGGAATCAGGTCTTTGGACTTTTCATCATCTATGACTGGATTTCTCAGTGTGCCAAGTATTTTTTTATGTTGCTCATTTTAGTAAACCTTTTTGTATCCCCTGAGTCCTCAATACAATGACACCCTGCCCATCTGTTCTTCTGTCTCTCTCCTCTGTGACTCCCCTGCTATGTTGCCAAGGCAACATTACCTGCTACGACATCATAATGAATGGTTATCCCTTCACTGGACTTCTGATACCAAATGCAACTCTTGGCTTTCAAAACGGTGGCATTTCATCCTTAGGGTTAAGGTTTCCTCTCTGGGAGATAGCTGCCTAGTGAGGCTGGAGTCATGGTCAGGGGTCATCTTCCCACTGTTTCCTTAGCCAAGAGCTTCCTTTCGCAGTTAGGAAGCCAATACCATCCCATCTTTCACCCTAGCAGACTCAATCACCCACAAAAGCATCTAGAATTGCTGGGGATAAAACAAACCACTAGCAGGAATGACATATTTCACAGAACAAATAATCCAAACATTTATATCAAACAAAAAAAACAATAATCTTGAGAAAGAAGAACAAAGTTGGAGGAATCATGCTGTCTGATCTCAAACTATACAACATGGCCATAGTAACCAAAGCAACATGATACTGGCATAAAAACCGAAATATAAATCAATGGAACAGAATAGAGAGCCCAGCAATAAACCCACACCTTTCTGGTCAATTAATCTTTGACACAGAAGGCAAAAACATCCAATGCGGTAAAGACAGTCTATTCAACAAATGGTGTTTGGAAAATTGGCCAGATACATGCAAAAAAAAAAATGGAACTAGACCACCTTCTTACACCATCCACAAGAATAAACTCCGGCATGTTCTCCCTCCCAGAAGCAGGCCCACCAGGCCTTTCCCTTCTCCTCTTCTTTCCCCACAAGCATGCATCTCCTAAACTCTAAGAGACCCACAAGACTTACAACCAGGGGAGCAATGGGAAGCGGCAGCTCATCCTAAGCTGACCTCCCGAAACCAAGGCCTCTTTTCTCTAACTTTCCGGTGAACTGACACAGCGCCACCTTGGCTCACTTCTCTCCCTGTGACTTCTATTTCTCAGTGAGCCGGAGCAGCCCCGCCTAGGCTCTCTCCTGTCCTAAGCCGGTCCTTATTTCATTGTCCCTGGCTTCAATAAAAGTTCTTTCAAATAATAATAATAGTAATTATTATTGTTATTATTACACATAAACTCAAAGTAGATTAAAGACTTAAATGTTAGACTCGAAACCATAAAAATCCTGAAGAAAACCTAGGCATAAAATCTCAGGCATTTCTTGTAGCAATATTTTTTCTAATATATCTCCTCAGGCAAGGGAAACAAAAGAAAAAATAAATGGTTTCTTTTGCACGGCAAAGGAAACCATCAACAAAATGAAAAGACAACCTACTAAATGGGAGAACATATTTGCCAATGATACATCTGATAAGGGGTTAAAATTTATAAAAACAGCAAAAAAAAAAAAACCCACAAAAAACAAACAAACAAAAAAACAATCTCATATGATCCAATTAAAAAATGGGCAAAGGACCTGAATAGACACTTCTCCAAAGATGGCCAACAGACATGAAAAGATGCTCAACATCACTAATCATCAGATAAATGCAAATTAAAACCACAAGAAGATATCACCTCACACCTGTCAGAATGGCCATCATCAAGAAAACAACAAACTGTAAGTGTTGGCGAGGATGTGGAGAAAAGGGAACCCTTGTGCACTATTGGTGGGAATGCAGACTGGTGCAGCCACTATGGAAAGCAGTGTGGAGTTTCCTCAAAAAATTAAAAATGGCACTGCTTTATGACTCAGCAATTCCGCTTCTGGAAATATATCAAAAGAAACCCAAAACACTAATTTGAAATATATATACACCCCTATCTATGTTTGTTGCAGCATTATTTATAATAACCAAGATTTGGAAGCAGCTCAAGTGTCCATCAGTAGATGAGTACATTCACACAATGGAATACTACTTGGCCAGAAAAAGAAGAAGGAAATCTTACCCTTTGCAACTGCATGGAATGGACCTGGAGAGTGTTATGCTAAGTGAAAGAAGCCAGTCAGAGAAAGAAAAATACCATATGATGTCACTTACATGTGGGATGTACTGAACAAAATAAACTAGCAAACAAAATAGAAACAGACTCATAGATACAGAGAACAGGCAGATAGCTGTCAGAGGGAGAGGTGTTGGGGAAAGGGGCTGGGTGAAACAAGGTGAAGGGATTAAGCAAAACAAAACAAAACTGCTAAAACAAAAACTCATAGACAGACACAACAGTATGGTGATTACCAGAGGGAAAGGGGGTTAGGGAGAGGTAGAAGAGGGTAAATGGGGGATAAATGGTGATGGAAGACTTGACTTGGAGTGGTAAATACACAATATAATATACAGATGATATATTATAGAATTGTATACCTGAAACCTATGTAATTTTATTAACCAACTAGAGGCCCGGTGCACAAATTTGTACATGGGTGGGGTCCCTAGGCCTGGAGGGCAATCAGGGCTGATTGGGGCATCTCACCCAGTCCTGATCAGGGCTGGCCGGCCAGGGAGGGACCGTGGAAGGGCTCCAGGGAATGTCCAGCCTTCTCACCCAGTCCCCATTGGCCAGACCCCAGCAGCAAGCTAACCTACCGGTGGGAGCATCTGTCCCCTGGTGGTCAGTGCACATCATACCGACTGGTCGAGCGGTCAACCAAATGACCAACCGATCAGTCGGACATTTAGCATATTATGCTTTTATTATATAGGATGTCACCTCAATAAATTAAATTTTTAAAAAAGAAAATCACTGGCAGGCACTCATACCAGTAGTTTTCAAACTTCAGTGTGACTTGAAATACCCCAGGCTGCATGTTAACAATATAACAGCTGGAATCTGCTCTGCCCTGATTCTCTCATTTTCTTTTCCACAAGCTCCTGGGTAGATGTACAACAGAGCTTAGGGAAAGTGACCTGGATTTCCTAATCCAGAGAGACACAGACTCAGATAATTAGGTGATGTTTTTGTGTGCATAGGACTTGAGTTACCTGTGTCAGCTTTGCTGGGATATTTGATTTAAAAATGCAGATTCCTGGGCCTCAGAATCTGAGCATAAGGTCTGGACATCTGTATTTTAACAAGCATGTGATGCCATTGTGATGATACTAGAGAGACCAACAAGACCTAGATTCAAATCCCAGCTCTGCCACCTAGGTAATTGTAACACATTAAAAAAAAATTCTCTGTATCTGTTTTATCTATAAAATGATGGTGTACAGAAGGCCAAGAGACATATGAAAACATGCTCAAAGTCACTAATAATCCGAGAGATGCAAATCAAAACGACAATGAGGTACCATCTCACACCTGTCAGAATGGATCTCATCAACAAATACTGGAAAGGATGCACCGCTGGTGGGAATACAGACTGGTACAGCCACTGTGGAGAACAGTATGGTGTTTCCTCTAAAACTTAAAAATGGAACTCCCATTTGACCCAGTAATCCCACTTCTAGGAATATATCCCAAGAAATCAGAAACACCAATCAGAAAGGACATGTACATCCCTGTGTTCATAGCAGCACAATTATCAATAGCTAAGCTTTGGAAACAGCCTAAGTGCCCATCAGCAGATGAATGGATTAAAAAACAGTGGTACATCTACACAATGGAATACTACGCTGCTGTAAAAAAGAAGGAACTCTTACCATTCGCAACAGCATGGATGGACCTGTAGAGCCTTATGCTAAGCGAAATAAGCCAGTCAGAGAAAGATAAATATCACATGATCTCACTCATTTGTGGAATATAATGAACAACATAAACAGATGAACAAAAACAGATCCAGACACAGAAGCATCGAACAGAGCGTCAAACCTCAGAGGGAAGGCAGGGGAGGGTTGGGGTAAGGGGGAGAGATCAATCAAAGGACTTGTATGCATGCATATAAGCATAAACAATAGACACGAACACCAGGGGGGTGAGGGCATGTGCTGGGAGGTGGGAGTGGCTGGGGAGAGGTCAATGGTGGGGGGGGGGAAGGACACATATGTAATACTGTAAACAACAAAAAAAATTTAAAAAAAATAAAGAAAAAATAAAAACAGGTTTTTTGAACAAGAAAAAAATGAGGGTGTTAATATCTATCTTATAAAGGGATTGTGCACATGAAATAATGAGAAGCTGTGCATTGGGGCTATTTCTGAATTAGGCATGGTGCAACTAGAGAGGATATTGAATAGAGTTGGGCAAAAACACCATCTAGTCTGGTCATTATTCCTGAGTAATGATGGAGTCTTCTTGAGGACAACCCGGGGGGTACTTTCTTCCAACCAAAAGCCATGCTATAAAACCCCAGCACAGTTTTGAGAGACAGAGCAAAGGGCCACAGAAATGAAGATGCAATTTCAATCATTTCAAGAATCTACTGATCCAGAAAACATTTCTCTATTTCATAAAAACCTGGATACGGGACGGTGTTGCATGTATATAACCCCAGGAGGGAGAAAGCTAAAGAACCGCCTTGCAGAATGGTGTTTGGACACGTTCTCCTCCCTCCAGGCTGCTCCCCCAGCAGGGTATTTCCTGGACTGAGGAGGAAGAACACTTCTCTCTACCTGACTCTTGTTTCCTGAGTCAAGTTAAAGGTCTTTCTCCAGCAGTCACTGCCCTTCCAGGTTTCCCAGACACTTTCATAAAGATGTATCCATCATGAAGAATGACAATTATTCCCTGGAGGTTTGCGTTGGCCATCTCACAGATTTGGGGGTGCAAAGGCAAGGCTATCTGGAGTTAGGGTAGAAGCAAAGTGTGACATTCTGATTCCTCGGTTTCCAATTTCAGTGTGGCAGGGTCCTGCTCAGCTGAAGGTTGCTGTTCATTTCTAAACGGCTCTCTGAAAATAAACAGCTCCCAGAAAAGAAAAGAAAAAAAAAAAAAGACGCCTCCAAAGTGGCAGTGGTGACCTTAACCACCCATAACCCTTCCCACTGGCCAGCCTCCTCCGCTCGAGGTGGATGTAGAACAGAGGGCCTGATGTTGAGAGTAACACTAGGAAGACAATTAAATAATTGGGAAATAAAACCTTTGGGGAAGGGCTAAAGGAAATAAGATATTTAGCCTGAAGAAGAGAAGGCTGAGGAAAGACCTAATTACAGGCTTCAAGTACATGAAGAATTAATCTACTCCAGATGGTGACCAGCTGTTTTCAATTCCCATTGAATACAGTACAACAGAAAATTGGCTTAGAGGGTTAAAATAAAGGATTTAGGGTAGATAAAAGAAGGAATTTACTGGGTTTTGAGGGTCACAAAGGTTAAGAGGAGATAGGCTCTATTACTGAGGGAGATGACAGCCACTCCTCCTTTGAGTTTCCTGGTTTGGATTGGTTTGTTGAAGAGCACTGAGGGGGAAAGAGAGCTTTCTTCTGTTTGGCGAAGGCCAGACCCATTCTGTGTTGCTCGTCACACCTGTGCATTTCATTCTTATACCTTCTTATGGTTGTACTTTTGTTATCAAGTCCATGTGTATGCCAGGCATGGTGAAAGAAAACTACATAGATTCCACTCTTTATCCTTCAAACATTTGCCATTGAATGGCTACATACATTTATTGAGTACCCTCTGAGTGTCAGGCACACTGTTTCAAGAACAGGGGCCTATCCAAATTAATAAAATGGTTTTTCTCAACAGCAGTGGAAAGTGTGTGTGTGTGTGTGTGTGTGTGTGTGTGTGTGTGTGTGTGTGTTAGTAGCAAGGGAGGCAACTTAGAATCAGGAATTTAAAAACACACACAAATGACATGTCTTTAGTGGCATATCATTCTGATACATTCTACCAAATCACATTCATCACCTGCAATTTGAGAATCCCCCCTCTTTCACTACAAAATGTGATAAGAAATACATTTTAAATTGTGATACAGTGTACACTCACATAGACATATACATTCACTAGAGGCCCGATGCACGAAATTCGTGTAAGAGTAGGCCTTCCTTCCCCCAGCTGCCAGCATCAGCTTCCCTCTGGCACCTGGGACCCAGGCTTCCCTTGTAACCCTGGCTTCATCTGGAAGGTCATCTGGAAGGACGTCCGGAATGACATCCGGTCTAATTAGTATATTACACTTTTATTATTATAGATAGTCACAAAATAGTACTTTACTGCCACTTTCATATTTTACTAGAGGCCCGGTGCACGAAATTCGTGCACAGGGGGCAGGGGGTGTCCCTCAGCCCAGCCTGCACCGTCTCTAATCTGGGACCCCTTGAAGGATGCCCGTTTAGGCCCGATTCCAGGGATCGGACAGTTGGACATCCCTCTCACAATCCAGGACTGCTGGCTCCCAACTGCTCACCTGCCTGCCTTCCTGATTGCCCCTAACCGCTTCTGCCTGCCAGCCTGATCACCCTCTAACCACTCCTCTACCAGCCTGATTGATGCCTAACTGCTCCCCTGCCAGCCTGTTTGCCCCTAACTGCCCTCCCCTGCAGGCCTGGTCCCCTCCAACTGCTCTCCCCTGCAGGCCTGGTCCCTCCCAACTGCCCTCCCCTGCTGGCCATCTTGTGGTGGCCATCTTGTGTCCACATGGGGGCAGTCACTTTGACCACATGGGGGCAGCCATTTGTGTGTTGAAGTGATGGTCAATTTGCATATTATTCTTTTATTAGATAGGATTAGATAGGATAGAGGCCTGGTGCATGGGTGGGGGCCAGCTGGTTTGCCCTGAAGGGTGTCCCAGATCAGGGTGGGAGTTCCCTTGGGGCGTGGGGTGGCCTGGGCAAGGGGCCTGTGGTGGTTTGCAGGCCGGCCACGCCCCCCAGTGACCCAAGCGGAGGCCCTGGTATCTGGGATTTATTTGTCTTCTACAATTGAAACTTTGTAGCCTGGAGTGGAGCCTTCTGCTCATGCCGTGGCGGCAGCCATTTCTGTTGGGATTTATTTATCTTCTATAATTGAAACTTTGTAGCCTGGAGTAGAGGCCTGGGCTGGCAAGGGCAGGCAGAAACTTGGCTTCCTCCATTGCTGGGGAAACCCAAGCCTCCCTCCTCCCTCCTGCTCTCTCTGTGGCTGCAGCCATCTTGGTTGGATTTATTTGCATAGTCACTCCTGATTGGCTGGTGGGCATGGCTTGTGGGCATGGCTTATGGGTGTAGCAGAGGTACAGTCAATTTGCATATTACTCTTTTATTAGACAGGATTCATTTTTTATGTTGGTCAACTTCAATACATTGATTTTATAACTATCTAATTGGTTATGACCCAGAGTTTGGAAATCACTAATATGGGAAAGTTTGCTAAAGCCTGAGGGACAATAACTCATATTTTTATTACCACTGGGATTTTTGTCCCCATACTCTTTCACCTCGGTGACTTGGACTGGAACATATATGCCCTTTTAGTTTAAGATTTGGAGAGGAGTGAAAGACTCTTGGCTTATTTCTCTTAGTGTGGAGATTCACACCCTACATTCTGCCCTGTGAGTGAGGCATAAAGTATGAGGTATTGAGCCAAAAAAAAGAGAGAGAGAGAGAGAAACAACTCATGGACACAGACTGTTGCAGGGGTTAGGTGGAGGTGGAGAGGGTACAGTGGGGGATAAATGGTGATGGGGAAAAAAATAAAGGGAAAAAAGAAACAAAAAGATACAGAGAACATATTGACAGTTGCTAGATGGGAGAAGGGTTGGGGAGTGGGGGTGGTAAAAAAGGTGAAGGGGGCCTAGCTGGTTTGGCTCAGTGGATAAAGCGTCAAACTGTGGACTGAAGGGTCTCAGGTTTGATTCTGGTCAAGGGCACATGCCCAGGTTGCGGCCTCAATCCCCAGTAGGGGGCATGCAAGAGGCAGCCAATCAATGATTCTCATCATTGATGTTTTTCTCTCTCTCCCCTCTCCCTTCCTCTCTGAAATCAATAAAAAAATATATTTTTTAAAAAGTTGAAGGGATTAAGAAGTAAACTGGTTGTTACAGAATAGTCATGGGGTTGTTAAGTGCAGCATAGGGAATATAGTCAGTAATATTCTAATAACTACGCATTGTGTCAGATGGGTATAAGATCAGGATGATCACATAGTAAGTTAAATAATGTCTAATCAATGAGGTTATACACCTGAAACTAATATAATATTGTATGTCAACTGTAATTGAAAAATAAAAAATATTAAATAGCTAAAAAAAAAAAACACCCACAAAAACAAAAAGAAATGTGTTGCATAATTTTGGTTGTCAGATGTCTTAGTTCATTTGGGCTGCCACAACAAAATACCACAGACTACACAGCTTACAAGCAACAGAAATTTATTTGTCACAGTTCTGGAAGCTGGAAGTCCAAGATCAGAGTGACAGCATGGCCAGGTGAGGGCCCTCTCCTGGTCACAGACTTCTCACTGTGTGTTTACGTGGCCAAAGGAACTAGGGAGCCTCTACTAAACATTTAAGGAAACAATAATGCCAATTCTACAGAAACCCCTTCAGAATTTTTTAAAATATATTTTTATTGATTTCAGAGAGGAAGGGAGAGGAAGAGAGAGAGAGAAACATCAATGATAAGAGAGAATCATTGCTCGGCTGCCTCCTGCATGCTCCCAGCTGGGGATCAAGCCCGCAACCCCGGCATGTGCCCTTGACCGGAATCAAACCTGGGACCCTTCAGCCCACAGTCTGACGCTCTATCCACTAAGCCAAACCAGCTAGGGCCCCTTCAGAATTTTTTAAGTGAAGGAAATTCTTACTCCTTGAGGCCAGTATTAATTACCTTGATAACAAAATCAGACATAGACATTATGAATAAGGAAAACTATAGACCAATATTCTTCATGACTATATGTACAAAAATTCTTAACAAAATTTTAGCAAATTGAATCTAGCAATGTAAAAAAAATTCAACTGTCTTTATTCACAGATGACATCATTTAGGTAGAAAATTCCATAAAACTTACTAGGACAAGCTACTAGAACTAATAAGTGAATGGACCAAGGTTGCAAGATATAAGATCAATACACAACATAATGGTATTTTAATTTTAGCAACAGTCTGAAATTGAATACCATTTACAAAGCATCAAAAAATATGAAATACTTAGGGATAAAAAAATATAAAAGATCTACAAAAGTTATGGAAGACTTACATAGTGAAAACTACAAATCGTTACAGTGAGAATTATAGAAAACCAAATAAATGGAGAGAAATACCTTGTTCAAGAATGGAAAATTAATGTTAAGATAGCAATTCTACCCCAAACTGATCTATAGATTCAAACAATGCCAATCAAACCCAGCAGGCTTTTTTTTTTTGTACAAATTAATAAGCCGATTCTAAAATGCATATGAAAATGCAAACCACCTATGATAGCAAAGGCAACTTTGAAAAAAAAAAACAAATTTTGAGAGCTAATCCCATGTGATATCAAGGCTTACAATAAAACTATATTAGTCAAGACAGTGTGCTATTGACATAAAGATAAATAAGCAGGTCAGTGAAATAGAAGAGAAATTCAAGAAATAGACCCACATATATATAAACAACTGATTTTTTACAAAGGTGCAAAGGCACTTGTTTTATAGTAAATTCTCAATAAATATCTGTAGTAGTAGTAATAGTATCTTGCACTTCTATACAGTAGTAAAGGAATAAGTAAAACATGATTGTGCCCATAGACATCCATTCGTTAGCTACTAGATGCATACTGCCTTGTGATGGAGAGATCACAGGCAAGGCAGCTCTCCCAGCAGCTGGGACACAGATCCCTCTTCCTCAAGCAAGCTGGGGCCACACTTCAGAGATCACCACAGGGCACACCAGCAATGGTAGGGTGACAAAAAGCTTTGTGCCAGGTCCCCTGCATTAGAGGGTACACCACATTAATGATTTTATTCTAGTAAATGCTATATCTAATCACTGTGGAGAGCGGCTACAGTGTTTGGACAGGTTCAAGCCTCGGACTAATGAGAGGGCACAGTCCTCTCATGGCCACGTGCAAGTCCCAGCTTGGAGGGCAGGGCCCTCCCAGCACAAGTATAGCCAACAGCTGTAGTTGTAAGCTTGAACCTGTGGTCCGAACACGTGGCCCCACGTGCCTGAGTGATATAGGCTGCAAGTAAACAAAGCTTGATCAGGTGCATGTAATTGAGTAGGATCGAAACCCACCAGAATGTTGTAAACATCTTGACCACGCCCTTACTTTGCCTCGTGGAAATCTGGCTATAAAATAAAGACACGGCTTGTGGGCGCTGTCGCTGTTTCTCACAGAAGCAGCGTCCTACCGAGACCCAGCTTTCATTCTCTTGTCTGTCTTTTCTAAGCTTTTCAGCCGCCCCCACTCAGGTTCACCCTTGGCGGTGCTGGCACAGCACAAATCAGTAAGCATGGCTAATTAAAATTACAAAGTTGACTTGAATGAACTTTTGTCCTTTTAGCCCGAGTGCCAAAACGGCTGGCTCTGCTTGATGGCAATTTCTGTGGTTGTATCCTGTGGTAATCCTGAACAATCTGGAACCTGGCTACCATTTCTAAGGGGATAAAGATGAGCCAGCCTGAAGGTATTTATGATTTCCAAGGCTGCAGAGTAATAGCCAGTCCTTAGGGCATATGAGTCCTTCCAGCTGAATTGTCTTTATCTGGATGGACACGAGTTTAGGTAGATAATGAGCTTAATCTTTCTCTGCAATTTACAGATCGTGTGATTTCAACAGAAAACAATCCGGTATCCTCACAGCATGGAGCTGTAGGTGGGAGGGATGATACGGGAAGTCTAGTGTTGGACCCGCCTCACCAAGGTAAAATAAAAATGTCTTTCCTTCACTTCCAGGCGTGTCAGTACCCATGAATCACAGCAGTTGGCAGTGAAAGATTATTAATCACATAAACAATTTTTAAAAGCACTTGGTAGGAGACAGGGCTCAGAAGGAAGGAACTTGTATGGATAGAGAATTTCCAGCATTATCACTGGAAATATAACATGTGAAAGAGTGACTGATCAGATCCATAGGTGGGGAAAATATTCAGCTGATGAGCAAGTAAGACATACAGTGAATAATGCTTAAGACTTAGAGTTCATGCATTAATATCTAACTGAAAAAGGTGTTTGGAAGTGGATTGCCCATTAGAAGTAAAAAAAAAATAATTCACCAGATGACTCATAAAACCATGAACCTATGGCTTCAATATTTAGAATGCATTTTGTTTACAACAACATTTCTAATGTAAGAGGTTTTTGTTGGTAATATTGGTGGGTTTGGTTTTTGTTTTGCTTTTTCATCAGAAAAATCCAAGGATCTATATTCTCAAGTTGTCATGTTTTCTTATAATTGCACATGACTGTGCATATAAATGTGCTCACTTGACTCAAAGATTTGAATTCAAGAAATATAAACTCACCACTACCAATTTTTTAGTGAATGCTAATAAGTCAGGAAAAGTAGAAAAGACTGTAGTTATTTGCAGTCAGGCAGATCCGGTTTCATTTCTAAGCTCTGCCACTTATTAGCTGTGTGGCTTTATGCAAGTTCCTTAATCTGTCTGAGCCAATTTACTTATCCATAAATGGATCCAACAGAGTACCTATCATGTAGGGTTATCACAGGTATTAAATGAGACAACACAGGCCAAGTGGTTAGCACAGAGCCCAGGGAACAGTATCTGCCCACTAAACAGTAGCTGCTGCGACACTGCTGCTCACATCAGCTCTGCCACTAGCTGACTTCTGTTTACGCAGGGTTTTTCCTTTCATACACTTCAGATTGGCAGGAAGGAAATCTGTATTACTTTTACAGCATGAGTTACTCTTCACCTCAATTCTTTTAGGACTCCAAACCTTTTGACATCAGCACACATGAAGTATTGGTACAGTACTATAAAATAAATAGTGATGCCTTGGCCATATGGTTCAGTTGGTTGAGCATTGTTCCATGCATCAAAAGGTCACAGGTTCAATTCCTGGTCAGGGCACGTGCCCCACCTGTGAGCTTAATCCCCAGTAAGGGGCATGCAGGAGGCAGCTGATCAGTTTCTCTTCCACATCAATGTTTCTCTCTCTCTAAAAATCAATAAAAACATTTCAAAAAATACTAGTAAAATAAATATTGATGTCCTGTATGGGTGGTTCAGTTGGTTGGAGCATTGTCCCAATATGCCAAGGTTGGGGGTTCAATCTCCAGTCAAGGCACATACAAGAATTGACCAATGATTGCATAAATAGGAGGAACACGAATATATATATATATATATATATATATATATATATATATATATATCATCAATAAATTTTTTTTCTTCAATAAATTTTTGAAAATAAAAAAATATAGATAACAAATACTTTTTGGAGAAGCTCATGACAGTCACAGTATAATCTGCGTGCCAATTCTGTCATCATTTGTTGTTTTTACTCTTCTTTTCCAGCAAATCCCAAAGCAACCTGAACTGCAAGAGGGTTAATGACTTGTCCAAGGTAAATTAACACCAGGTTGAGCCAGGAGTACTCATGTAATTAAACTCCTACAGTGGTCGGCAAACTCATTAGTCAACAGAGTCAAATATCAACAGCACAACGATTGAAATTTCTTTTGAGAGCCAAGTTTTTTAAACTTAAACTTCTTCTAACGCCACTTCTTCAAAATAGACTCGCCCAGGCCGTGGTATTTTGTGGAAGAGCCACACTCAAGGGGCCAAAGAGCCGCATGTGGCTCGCGAGCCGCAGTTTGCCAACCACTGTCCTAGGACCTCGAACAATGTTTTTTTCTTTTTCTCTAGTTTTATTGAGATGTTATTGATTAAAGAAAATTATAAGATATTTAAAGTGTACATCATGATAATTTGATATATGTATACATTGTAAAAGGATTCCTTTCAGCTAGTTAATTTAATACATCCATCACCTCACATATTTATACATGTTTTTGTGTGTGTTAGGGAACATTTAAGTTCTATTCTCAGCAAACTTCAATTATATATATCTAAAGAACCACAAAAGACTACATACTGTATAATTTCATTTATAAGACATTCTGGAAAAGGAAAAACTACAGGAACAGAAATCAGATTTGTAGTTGCCAGGAACTGGGAGTGGGGAAGGAAATTTAGGGATGACAGAAATGTTTTATATCTTGGTTTTTGTAGGCTTTATAAAACTGTATATATTTTTCAAAAGCATCAAACTGAGCACTTAAAAGGGGGTAAGTTTTACTGCATGTAAATTATATTTCAATAAGTCTGACCTAAAAAATGTAATTGTAAAAAGTGTTTTTAAATTTTATTTATTGATTTACAGAGAGAGAGAGAGAGAACCATTGATTTGTTGTTCCACTTATTTATGCATTCATTGGTTAATTCTTGTATGTGCCCTGACCAGGGATTGAACCCGCAACCTTGCAGTATCAGGATGATGCTCTAACCCAGTGGTCAGTAAACTCATTATTCAACAGAGCCAAATATCAACAGTACAACGATTGAAATTTCTTTTGAGAGCCAAATTTTTTAAACTTCTTCTAACACCACTTCTTCACAATAGACTCGCCCAGGCCGTGGTCTTTTGTGGAATAGCCACATTCAAGGGGCCAAAGAGCCGCATGTGGCTTAAGAGCCACAGTTTGCCGATCACTGCTCTAACCAACTGAGCTACCTGTTCAGAGCTAGAAAAATATTTAATGATATAAAATGATGACCATGTGATATTACTAAAGGAAGAAAGCAGATTATAAAATAATCTATATTCAATTTTATGGGTCAAGCATTTTATGTAAAAATTGGTAATACATAAATTCATGTACAGAGGAAAGAACACAAGAACATACACCAATATTTCAACTATAGTTGTTTTGGAGACTCATGGGTAGATTTTAATTTTATATTTTTGGGCATATGCATTTTCTAAATTTTCTTGAATAGGTACATATCCTATCAAATAAAGAGGGAATATGCTAATTGACCCTCATGCCATTGCAAAGATGGTTGCACCCACAGCCAATAAAGAGGGAATATGCTAATTGATTGTCCCACCCTCAAAGATGGCAGCACCCACAGCCACAAGATGGCGGCGCCCAGTCCCCTCAGCCCCCCAGCTGCTCAGGGCCAGCCCAAGGTGCAGGCAAGCCTTGGATGGTGGCTTCCCAGCTGCCCAGGGCCGCTCGAGGTCAGGTAACCAGGGCTGGCCGAGACTTGCGCTGCCGGCAATGGCAGCAGCAGAGGTGTGACGGGGCGTTGCTTTCCCCTGATTGCTGGGTCACCTCCCCCCTCTGAGGGCTCCCGGACTGTGAGAGGGGGCAGGCCAGGCTGAGGGACCCCCCCTTCAGTGCATTAATTTTCATGCACCGGGCCTCTAGTATCATATAATTTTTAAATAAATTTTTGTTGATGGTTGTGGAGTTGAAGGTTTTTAAAGAACATATGAGAAGTGGGGGATCCAGACACAGAGATTCTATCCTGTTCTGACAGGCTTGGCTATTTAGGGAGCTATTAGAAAGAGACTCAGCTCAAGGTAAGCATTTTTGTTTTGTTTTGCCTTTTTTTTTTTTAAAGAAAAAGAGAGAGACTTTTCTGTCTGGGAAGAGTGAGAGCAATATGCCCAGGCAATCGAGCACTGACATGATGCTCCCTGGGAGACATAGCCAGGAAACAGTATTGGGAGCAAGACTCAATTATGCTCAAAAGCCTTGATGACTCACCTCTCCCCGAATAATGCTTTCGTTTTCCCTGGTACCCACCTACATATACTCTGTGTTCTCACTAGGAGTTTACTCAGCACTTCCAACCACGGCCTGAACTCCTGCTCCATGCCTCTACTCTGTTCCTTCTATCTGGAATGCTCTCACATCCCTCTCTCCTCAAATGAGAAGCAACAGTTAGTCCCATGCACTCTACAAGAGGCCTGTACCTCTGACACTGTAACCTAGCTATACTGTCTCACAGCTGTCTGTGACTCCTCTCTCCCTCATTAATCTTAACTTCTTAGGCTCGATCCAAAAAAAAAACACCAAAAACAACAAAAAAACAAACAAACAAACTTCTTAGGCTCTTTATATCCTCCACAACACGGAGCACATAAACGTGCTGTATAAATGTTTGTTGACTTTCATTGAAGATGGCATCAGATTGAGGGCACCATATTATGGTACATCCATAAACTGAAATGCTTATATAATGAACAAGTTCTATTCCACAGTGATTAGCAAAATAAATAAATAAATAAATAAATAAATAAATATCTCTGTTTTCATGGGTCTTAGAGTCTATTGAGAGAGAGAAAATAACACATAAAATATAGAATTGCAAACAGTGATGAGTACTATGAAGGAAAGTGTCACTGGATGTGGTAGACTTTGGTGGTGTCCAGTGAACCATGCCTCCTGATATTTTGCCCTTGTATAAGTAATTACCATATTGGGGATTACTGGTTGGCCATATAATTAATTTTGACTATTGGGACATTTCATACGTGGCTCAAGCAAAGGCTTGATGAACACTTGCACAACGAGACTAGACCTCCTCGAATGCACTTTCTTAGAATCAAGTTATCATTCTTGAAGAAGCTCACCAGCCACGTGGTCCATGTGGAAGATAACAAAGGGCCCTGGCCAACCACCCCGGATGAGCTTCCAGTAGGTGGCCAGCATGGTATGCCAGCCTTGTGACTTTCCAGCTACCTCAGCACTTCAGTGAAGACCATGTAAAGCAGAACCACATGATCAACCAAAAAAAAAAAAAAAATCATGGTAAATAATAGCATTAGTATTTAAACCACTGAATTTTGGAGTGGTTTGTAACACTGTAATAGATAGCAAAAACATAGGGCTATGAGAACAAAAAAACAAAAAGTCCTATCTAGGCTGAAAAATTGAAAGGCCTTTCCAGAGAAATTGATAATTTACATGGACTCTGAAAAAAAAAGTAGGAGTTATCCTCCCAACAGAGAACAGTATGCACAAAAGTTTGTGTCTGAAGGGAAGAACATGCATTTAAAACCAGAATGAAGGTAATTTTCTTATGAACCTTTGCCTAATTATGAAACATATAGAAAGTCAAACATATGTGTGCATACATATTTGTATTTTACACAGAAATAGTACATGTAAAAAGGAGATGAAAGCCCAAAGCTAAAACTGATATGCCTATTCTTGTTATTACTCCAGACCTGCTATTATGAACCATCTGGGACATGAACACTTTGTGCAGGGACCATCTGTAATGTTCCTAATCTAATGGTTTGAATGATAGCTCATGCTATCATTAGAAGATATTAGCACCTCAAAAAACATTTGCTGGAAATAGCAAGGTACTGATCCCTTCAGATCCTAGCAAGTGGCTACACTGTAAACTAATGCACAAAAGAGCAAGACGAAAGGAAACCAAGAGTCGCTGAGACCCTTCTATGGACCAGGCCATTTATATTGTCTCATTAATCCGCTCAGTAATCTCACGAGGTAGGTATTTTTATTCCATGTTCACTTATCAAGCAAAATAAGGCCTTTTAAGGTTCATTAACTTGCTCAAGATCACACAGCTCCAAAGTGGCAGAGCCAGGATTTAAACCCCAGGCCCTCTGCTTCTAAGATCTGTATCTAGCTGTTGTTGGCTGCTTCCCCTGTACCCATTTGTCCCTTACTTCCAGAATTTTGTTCAGTTTTCCCAAACCTCCAAGCAATTCTCCAATTCTCAGTGTACATCAACTGTGTGGCCTACAAATTTAACTCAATTCTGACACTATCTACTTAGAGACAGCATCAGATCCCACAGCTTCAGGGCTCAGTCCCACAGACTGCTCCCACGTTAGACGACAGTCACAAATCCAAGGGGCCACCTGTAGTGCTTGCTGACTGGCTATAAATTGGAGTTCCCAGGACCGTCACCTCGGGTCTGATCATTTGCTAGGCTGTCTCACAAAGCTCAGGGAAATATTTACTTAACATTTACCTGTTTATTATAAAAGGATACTACTCAGGAACAGCCAGATGGAAGAGAAGCAGTCTCCAGGCACACCACCCTCCCAGCTCCTCCATGTGCTCACTAATCTAGAAGTTCATCAAATCTCTCATTGTCCAAGAGTCTTCTTGTTGTTGTTGTTTTATGTTTATACTAGAGGCCAGTGCACAGATTCGTGCACTGGTGGGGTCCCTTGGCATGGCTTGTGGGGATTGGGCCGAAACTGGCAGTCCAATGCCACCTGCCGCTCCTACCTGCCACTCCCGCTCATCCCAGCCCCGCGTCAGGCCAGTCAGTCCTGATTGGGAGAGTCAATCCCAGCCATGAGCCTTGCATCTAGCGCAGGGGTGGGCAAACTTTTTGACTCGAGGGCCACAATGGGTTCTTAAACTGGACCGGAGGGCCGGAACAAAAGCATGGATGGAGTGTTTGTGTGAACTAATATAAATTCAAAGTAAAGGAGCGGAGGGGAGAGCAAGAGAACCCTCCGCTCTTTCGGCTCCGCGGGCTGGATAGAACAGCCAAACAAGCCGGATCCGGCCCACGGGCCGTAGTTTGCCCACGGCTGGTCTAGCGCCTGTCGGTCAGCTGAGTAGCACTCCTGCATTGAGCATCTGCCCCCTGGTGGTCAGTGCACATCATAGCAACTGGTCGACCAGTCATTTGGTCACTTAGGCTTTTATATATATAGATTGATTTCATAGAGAGGAAAGGAAAGGGAGAGAGACAGAACTGGCATTTTGGGCTGGCCAGTTCTCTTGCTCTGCAAGAAACTACTGTTATCTGATTTATGCCCCCACCTTAAGTCACCTCATTAGCATAAATTCAGGTGTGATAAAAAAATGGGGGGGCTCCTTATGAATAACAAAAGAACCCCTATCACTTAGGAATTCTCTAATGAAACTGCACTGGTAATGTGCACTAACACCTAAATGATAAATCCAATAGGCATTTTCATTTTTAGAATTTATAGTCTTTCAGTTAAGTGGGTTAATCAAGTCTTCCTTCAAAAATTCTCTCTTCTTTTGGTGTCTGGACTACCACCCACTGATACACAGAGAACCTATCTGGGGTTTGGGACCACCTAGATATGAATGGGGTGGGGAAACTGCTTCAAAACCACATGTGACAGTACAGTCACTGGGTTTTACAGCAAGGGTTTACTAAGGACTTGGAAATAAGTTTCTACCCTGAAAGTTTAATTTAAAATTCAATACATAATGACATCTGGTAATCCTATATAATAAAACCCTAATATGCCAATCGACCGAACGGCAAAATGACCGGTCGCTACGATGCACACTGACTACCAGGGGGCAGATGCTCAACGCAGGAGCTGCCCCCTGATGGTCAGCGCGCTCCCACAGGGGGAGTGCCGCTCAGCCAGAAGCCAGGCTCATGGCTCGCAAGTGCAGTGGTGGTGGCGGGAGCCTCTCCCGCCTCCGCTGCAGGCGGGTGGTAAGGAGCAAGGGGTCCCAGACTGCGAGAGGGATGTCCAACTGCCGTCTTAGGCCCGCTCCCAGGCAGATATCCCCCGAGGGGTCTCGGACGGTGAGAGGGCACAGGCTGGGCTGAGGGACCCACCCCCCAGCCCCCCAGTGCACGAAATTTTGTGCACCAGGCCTCTAGTAATAATATAATATACTGTAAGCTTCATACATCCTTGGCACTATATGGTAACCCTATGACTCTGATATTATCTTCCCATTTTACAGATTAAGAAACTGAAGTGCAGATGGAACCAGTGGCTTAGCTAAGTCATATAGTCAGAAATGAATGAGAGAGAGGGCATAATATGCTACAAAATGAAGTTACAGGAGTTACCTAAAGATCCAGATTGGATCCCAGGGCCAGAACTTGATGGTAATTTGAATTTGTCAAGGTATTAGAAGCAACTGTCCATCTGAAGGAGGGTTGGTCAGCCTTAGAAGCTCAAAAACTGAAAGATCTCAGAGATAAAAACTGGCATTCTCTATTTAAAAACTATTCAGAGAAGGTTTTCACTCATCAAAGTACTTGGTACTTGGTTAAGGATATTGGGCCAGATTAAGAAATGCCTTCAGAGGCCACCACAGATATGCCATGCATCAGAGTGAGACAACAGCGTGTGGTCAGACTGATGAAATGAGAAAGTGAATGAGATGACAAAAGGCACTAGAGTTACAGATTTCCTTCCCCGGAAAGAGGATCTCAAAAGTGAGATGGAAGCTTCATGTTCTCTTAGCTTGAAGTCATTAAATATTTCCACACATTTTACTTTTTGTCCAGGATAAGAAAAAGCAAATTGCATGGATTTTACATATTCCTGTCTCTAGAACAGTGATTTCTCATTGCAATCTGCTTTTAAAAATCAGACTCATAAACTCGGTGAATGCAAGTCCATTCCTGAAAGATGGGTTCATTCCTGCTATAAAGACTAACCAGGTTTCTAAGCCTAAGTTACTATCTATGCCATCCTGTGAGCTCCCTTGGGAGACTCAATACATCCTTTCTGCATGAACATGAAGTGTCCATCACTTCCTGTTGGAGGATAACTACATTTTTCTTATGTTTTATAGGCTGATGACTTCTAAGTTTGCATGTGGAGATCAAAACTCTCATTAGACCCATATATCCAGCTTCCAGCACTGCCACGTAGCTGTCATAACATGAGACATTATTTAATTTATTTAAACCTCAGAGTCTTTCTCTATAAAATAAAGATTTTAAATGTAAAAATAACTATCAGATTTGTTGTGAAGTTTAGATGATTTGGAGTAGTCTGTTACATATTTTAATCTTATGAAATTCTGAGTAGAGAACCCATTCAAACCATGCCAGACTTCTGCCCTGCAGGTTAGTGAGATAAAAAAATGGGCTAAGCAAAATAACAAGACAAAAACCTCATAGACACAGACAATAGTGTGGTAATTACCAGAAGGAAAGTGGGGGGGAGGAGAGGGAAGGTTGAAGAAGGTATAGAGGGGTTAAATGGTGATGGAAGGAGAGTTGACTTAGGGTTATGAACACACAGTACAATATACAGATGATGTATTATAGATGTGTACACCTGAAACCTACATAATTTTATTAACCAATGTCACCCTGTCAGAGCAAGTTCCTCCTTGATCCTGCTTGACTACGCCAACTATGGGAGCACAGGTTCCCCTGCCAGGAACTGGACCTTCATGGATGCCGGATATTGGAGAAGATATGAGAAGTCGTCATCCTATATAATAAAAGGCTAATATGCAAATAGACCAAATGGCAGAACAACCGAACATCTGGTCGCTATAATGTGTGCTGACCACCAGGGGGCATGCACGGAACATGGCAGGCATCGGCAGCAGGCGGGATGATGGAGCAGGTGAGCAGGGGCACCAGACCAACACGGGGCACTGTCATCAGGGTGAATCTGGTGGTTACTGAAAATTCTTTGCTCCCACACACCGCGGTCCTGCCCAGCACTTGCACCTGCTGCCAGCACTCAGCACCGGCCCCGATCACTCAGTGCCATCAGTGGGTGTGAGCAATAGCTGCCGGCCCCGATCACCCCTCAGGGCTTCTCCACCTCCCCCTGCTCCTGAGGGGCGATCGGGGCCGGCAGCCACCACTCACACCTGCTGCCAGAGACGGCCCCACTCATACCCACAGAAAGTGCTGGAGCCGCTGCTCACGCCCACTGCCGGCACCTGGCGCTGGTCCTGATCACTCGGTGCCATCAGTGGGTGCGAGCCACGGCTGCTGGCCCCAATCGCCCCTGAGGGCTTCTCCACCTTCCCCTGCTCCTGAGGGACGATCAGAGCAGCAGCCACTGCTCACACCCGCTGACAACACCAGCCCTGCTTGCACCTGCTGCTGGTGCCAGCCCCAATACATACCATCAGCGGGTGCAAGCAGGGCCGGCGCCATCAGCTCATGGGAGCAGCCACGGTGGGAGCGGGGCTGCCGGCAGACAGGGAACTGGGTGCCATGGCTGGAGGGGATGCGGAGGATGGGCCAAGACCCACCCCTGTGCCCACAGCAGCCTCACAACCCACAGTTCCTTTCAAGGTGCACGAATTCATGCACTGGCCCCTAGTTGGGTATATAAGAGAGACTTTATTGCAGACCTTGTAGCCATTGCTACCAAGTAGCCATCAGACAAAACAGTTCTTCATAAAGTAGCTGTACAAACATAGCAGCTATTGCTAATAAAGTAGCCTGACCAAGTAGCTGCAGTAAACATAGGAGCCGTTACACAAAGTAGTCCAGCACCAGCTGGTCAGTAACACATCTTTATACCAACTTAGACAAAAGAGGCTTCTTGCCAAATAGTGACATCAGTATTTGGGTTACAGAAAGATATGCCTGAGCAGTGTACACAGTATAATCACTATGTCCTTGCTCAGATTGGCCTGGGACATCCGGCGTACTCTGGACAGGGCCCCCACACACCCCAATAAATTTAATTAAAGAGAATAAAACACATTGTTTTCAATTTAAAAATATGGTTGGTTTGTTTTTGTTGTGTTGTGTTTTTGTTTGTTTTTTGCCCCTAAGTCTGTGGTATTTTGTTATGCAGCAATAGAACGCTAATCCAGTAGGACATGCTTGCACTGAGATATGACCTCTACACTATATGATGTGGTGTGAGTCAGCACAGAAGGGATTGTGGCACTCCTGGGAGCCTTTTCTACCCTGGACAACTTGCAATAATTCAACTACACACTAGAGCGACTGAATAAATATTTCTTTTCTTTTCCCTTTTTTTTCCCATACAAGGAATTTTACCTATTGTGCAGAGAGGATTATTGGCTCCCTAGCAGGTTCTGGGCTCCATTAAGACTGTCCATTTCACAATTCTAGCTCCAGTTCTTAGAAATTAAGAAAGAGATCCAAAGGCCTATGATCATAGGCACTGATGAGGGCAGCCCACCCTTTGGCTCCAGTTACATGTCTGATGCTTGAGGAGTTTGCCAACTGTGGATGCTTGCTCCCTGGTCCTGCCGCACGCCTGAAGTAGCTGGTTTAGGAGTGTAAGGTTGCTGCGTGTGGGAGGCAGTTCCCTTTAGTCTAGATCACTGCTTTCTTGGCCTGATCCTGCTGATTCCGATTTGGGACCTGCAGCATTCTCGTGTAGCCCCCATTCTAACCTATGTCAGCACTTGAAACAGCTTTGGGATCAAGTCTTTCTCTGTGAGTCAGAAGTCAGTTATGTATGTGGCTCTTCCATACACACCCTTGACACTTCAAAGCATCCATGTGGCCCTAGTCCCATAAGCCAGTTGAGCAATGGTGGGTCTCGGGGCCAAGGCCCAGGTGGCAGAATAGGTGGCCATGGGAGAAGGTGGCAGTGACTAACAGCAGCATGTTGCATAAATATTTCTTTTTTTATGTTTTATTTATTTTAAATATATTTGTATTGATTTAAGGGAGAGAGAGAGAGAGAAACATCAATGAGAGAATCTTTGATCGGCTGCCTCCTGCATTCACCATACTGGGGCTCAAGCCTGGAATCAGGGCATATGGCCTGACTGGGAATTGAACCAGTGACCTCTTGGTTCATAGGTCGACGCTCAACCACTGAACCACACCAGGCAGCCTGCATAAATATTTCTTATGAAGCTAAATGTGTCCCCAACTCAACTCTTCCTTAATAAATACCAAAAAAAAATATCTGTGGACACTCTAGCACCTCCCAACACAAGGGGAAGTGTAACAGATAGGAAGTCTGAGTAGAGAGAAAGAACAGCATTCATAAATTGAGGTTTAAATATTTAACTTTTGCAGATTTTACAAAAAAAAAAGCGAAAGAAAGAAAGGAAGAAAGAAAGAAAATTGACTATATGAATACATTTGCCTTGGAAAAGATTCATCCAAGTGAGGGACCCTGAGCTTAAGCTTCATTAGCTTCATGGTAAATCCTTAGTGCCTGGCCTATGACTGGTAGGTCTCAATTCTTTCTTAAACACTCCATTAAATTAATCGTTGAAGAGTTGTTTACTTCAGTGATTTGCTGACTTCAAAATTTTCTTAAGTGAACTAATGTTAATTGAGGGATGCCTAGATAGTGAGTCCACTTTCAATTAAAAAATGGGTCACTTGTAATAACATGTATTATGTATTTGTTTCCTCATCTCTGCTTGTTTCCAAGAAAGAGAAGGTAAATCAGTTTTTGTGTTTCAAATAGTAATTCAAGAACCTCCGTCTGTTCTTTTATAAGTAAGCAAAATAGCTTATCTCAGGGTTCAGATGAGACCATCTCACATTTGGTGTTTGCATTCAGTGTCTTTTGGAGTGAAGTGAAAGGAGAGCCTTCCAGAAATGCCGTCAATTCAAAGAGAGGAAGCAGGATCTAGTTCTAAAGAGGTTTTTGTCTATAATTGGTTTTTCTAAAGGAATGGTTAACAAAAAGTATAGTATATCAATGCTGAATAATCTGCTCTTTCTAACAGACACTTTTGTATTATAATTTGTGTCAAATGCAGTATCAAGAAAATTAAAATATCCATTTACTAAGAGTAACAAATGTTCTCCATTAAGTCTAGTAATGAAAACTTCAAGATAAAATTCTAAAAATGGCATAAGCCTACAGTTCTTCCACTAAAGATTACTACACTGTAGTACCAGAAAAGACTACTTCTAGCGAATAAGATGATAGTCAAACTTCTACTTATTTGTACCTTAAACTTGCTTAATTAAAGCAGTACTTCCCCTACCTCTATTTAATGTAGATTTTTTTAACCTGAAACTTATATTGCATAACCAACTATTATAATATTTTGATATAATAGTTTTTATAGGTAAGAAAATATTGAGGTCCCATAAAAGTATTTTTAAAAGTTGTTGAAAAAGTAGAAATAAGTTGTTTACTCTGTTGAACCACATGAATCCTTAAGGACTTAAGATGGAAACAAACACCTCTCTTAAAATTTTTTTAAAACAAATATCCTCACCTGAAGATAAGTTTATTGATGAGAGAGAGAGAGAGAGAGAGGAGGGAGGGAGAGACATCGATCGGTTACCTACCGTACACACTGGACTAGAGTTCGAACCTTTTTGGTGTGTGGGATGATGCCCAACCAATTGACTCACATTTCTGGGGCCTTTAAAAAAATTATTTTAAGGAGCTACATTGCCATTGTATTCTATCCTCAAAATAAGTGCTTTGAAATATAATTTTTAAAAAACTGAAAAATGGCTGAGAAACCAAGATGGCGGCATAGGTAAACACCTAAACTGCTGCCTCGCACAACAATTTCAAAACTACAACTAAAAGACAGAACGGACACCATCCAGAACCACAGGAAAGCAGGCTGAGTGAAAATTCTACAACTAGAAGGAAGGAGAAAAGCTCACAGAGAATTGGAGGTACGGCAAAGGGGCTTTGTGCGCGCAGAGAGGAAGGGCGGCTGAGAGCTTGGCTGACTTCCTCTGGCGGAAGGGGGAAGGAAGCCTCGGACCGCGAGCTGGGAAAGGCAGAAGTCTGAAGGCGCACACGGGCCAGTGCGCACAAAGGCTGCGGAGGTAGCCATAGGCTTTCCCTAGTGAAAGGGAGTCAGAGGATCCTGACTGAGCCCCAGTTCTGACTGCAGTGAACCCCGGTTCCAGGCGAGCCCCTGGGGACCCACGCTCTTGTAGGGGGAGTCTGGACTCTCGGGCGGAGACTCAGGAGCCGGGGAAGGCGGAGGACTGGAAGTGCGCACACGCGCCGCGCCGGTGCGCACAAAGGCTGCGGGGGTTGCCACAGGCTTTCCCTAGTGGAGGGGAGTCAGAGGATTCTGACTGCACCGAGCCCCAGTTCTGACTGCACTGGACCCCAGTTCCAGGCAAGCCCCTGGGGACCCACGCTCTTGTGGGGGGAGTCTGGACTCTCAGGCGGAGACTCGAGCTGGGGAAGGCGGAGGACTGAAAGCGCACATGCGCGCAGGGGCGGGGCTGACAGGAAGCCAAGACTGAGACTCCACCCCATCCAAGCTGAGCACAGAGGCTATTGCAATTTGGCAAGTCTAATCCTATAAGGCTGTCTCCAGCACCGGGCTTCTCCCAGCATAGACACAGCTGATCCTTACAGCCAACTGGCCCGGAGGTCAATTCTTCCCAGTGATACCAACAACAATAAAGACTTAATTACAACAAGGCTGTACACACAGTCCACAAAGGGGTGCACCAAGAGTGTCCACCTCAGGTTAACTGGGGAAGCAGACCCACTGGGCCATATTGGAAACCTAGCACAAATATCTACCTTACCAACTCAGGGATTCAGTGAAAATGCGGGGTCAAAAAATCAGATCACAAACGAAAGAAATGGAGGAAAACAAACGACTGGATATAGAATTCAAAACCACCGTTATAAGACTTTTTAAGAATATCCTAGAAAAGGCCGATAAATATAACGAGACCCTCGAAGATATGAAAAAGGACCAACTAGAAATTAAACATACACTGACTGAAATAAAAAATATTATACAGAGACCCAGAAACATAATAGAGGAACACAAGAATCAAGTCAAAGAATTGAAATACAAAGAAGCAAAAAACAC
Organism: Plecotus auritus; assembly: GCF_963455305.1. Classification (NCBI taxonomy): domain Eukaryota; kingdom Metazoa; phylum Chordata; class Mammalia; order Chiroptera; family Vespertilionidae; genus Plecotus; species Plecotus auritus. The sequence goes on from NC_137777.1 coordinate 33,634,658, forward strand.
TCAACCGAAAAAGCAAAAAGCAAAAAAAAAAATCCAAAAAGTTGAAGATAATGTAAGAAGACTCTGGGACAACTTCAAGCGTACCAACATCAGAATTATGGCGGTGCCAGAAGAAGAGAGAGAGCAAGATACTGAAAACCTATTTGAAGAAATAATGACCGAAAACTTCCCCCACCTGGTGAAAGAAATAGACTTACAAGTCCAGGAAGCCCACAGAACCCCAAACAAAAGGAATCCAAAGAGGACCACACCAAGACACATCATAATTAAAATGCCAAGAGCAAAAGACAAAGAGAGAATATTAAAAGCAGCAAGAGAAAAACAGTTAATTACCTACAAGGGAGCACCCATACGACTGTCAGCTGACTTCTCAACAGAAACTATGCAGGCCAGACGGGAGTGGCAAGAAATTTTCAATGTGATGAATAGCAAGAACCTACAACCAAGATTACTCTACCCAGCAAAGCTATCATTCAGAATTGAAGGGCAGATAAAGAGCTTCACAGATAAGAAAAAGCTGAAGGAGTTCATCACCACCAAACCAGTACTATATGAAATGCTGAAAGGTATTCTTAAAGAAGAGGAAGAAGAAAAAAGTAAAGAGAAAAAATTATGAACAACAAATACATATCTATCAACAAGCCAACCTAAAAATCAAGTGAATTAAAAACCTGAGGAGCAGAATAATCTGGTGAATATAATAGAATCAGGGGCATAGAAAGGGAGTGGGCTGATAATTCTCAGGGGGAAAGGGGTATGGGGGGGTTCATGAAGAGAATGGACAAAAATCATACACCTATGGATGAGGACAGTGGGGGGGAGGTAAGGGCAGAAGGTGGGGTGGGAAAGGGGTGGAGGGGAGCTATGGGGGGAAAAAGGAGAAATAATTGTAATAATCTGAATAAAGATTTATTTAAAAAAATAAAAAAAAAAAACTGAAAAATGTTTTATTTTCCTTTTCCAACTACAAAATAATTATTTTTCAGGTCACTTATCTAAAATATTTTTAGATGCACACATAGCTAAAACTACCTTTTTTTTTTTTCAATCCTTACCCGAGGATATGTTTTCATTGATTTTTAGAGAGAGAGAAAGGTGGGGGGGAGAGAAAGGGGGGAGAGAGAGAGAGAGAGAGAGAGAGAGAGAGAGAGAGAGAGAAACGTCAATCCAATTGGTTGCCTCCTATACACCCCCAACCGAGGATCGAACCTGCAATCTAGGTATATGACCTGACCAGGAATGGAACCTGCAACTTTTTGGTGTACGGGATGTCACTCCAATCAACTGAACCAGCCAGCCAGGGCACACAATAAGATTCTTCTTTCTTTTTCTTTTCTTTCTTTCTTTTCTTTTCTTTCTTTCCTTTCTTTTTTTTTTTTAATCTTAGAGAGAGGACGGAACTGGGAGGGAGGGAGACAAGAGAGAGAAAAACTTACATGTGAGAGAGAAACATGGATTGGCTGCCTCCTGCAAGTGCCCTGACCTGGAATAGAACCCACAACTTGGGTATGTTCTCTGACCAGGAATCAAACCCACCACCCTTTGGTGTAGGGGGTGACACTCCAACCAAGTGAGCTATACAGGCTAGGGCACAATAGGCTTTTTTATAGACTAATCTATTTGTAGTAAATTTGTATTATAGACAGGTTAAGTGAACCTGATTTGACCCAAAATGTATCTAATTTCAGGTGGTTAAACATTTATTAGTTTTTACTTCTTGATCTCTTCAGGTTGTGGGAGCCAGCTTCTAAGATGACCCCCAGTGATCCCTGCCTCTGGTATTAATGCCCTTGAGTAGTCCCTTCCTACATTTTACCGTAGTGGGTCTATGGAACCAAAAGAATGCAGAAGTGATGGCACGTGACTTCCAAGACTAGATCATAAATGACTTCGAGGTCTGGCCTTGTACTTTCTCTCATATCACTTACTTTGGGAGAAATCAGCTTCCATGTCATCAGGATACTCAAGCAGTTCTATGGAGGCCCACATGGTAAAAAACTAAGGCCTTCACCAACAGCCATGTGAATGAGCCATCCTAGAAGTGGATCCTCCAGCCCCAGTCAAGCCTTCACATGACTGCAGACCTAGCTGAAAGATTAACTACAACCTCATGAGAGACCCCACGCCAAAACCACCCAGCTGAGTTGCTCCTAGATTTTCGATGCACAAAATTATGTAAGAATAAATGATGAGTATTTTAAGGTTGTACTATACTTTCTCATAATCTGTTTATTTGAAGAAATTCTTGAGAATTGATTGCCAGATTCCTTAAATTGAGAAATTTAAAAGAGCAGCAGAAGTGTGAAACAATTCTTAAAACAAATCTAAATTAGCCTTGCAGATTTTTAAATGTGGGCCTTCAGATGTAATCTTAAATTTTTTTAAAATAATTTTTTATTGATTTATTTAGAGAAAGAGGAATGGAGAGGGAGAGAGCGAGAGACAGAAACATTGATGAGAGAGAGAAACATTCTTCAGCTGCCACCTGCAGGTCCCCTACAGGGGATGGAGCCTGCAGCCCCGGCATATTCCACAGGACAATGCTCAACCAACTGAACCACACAAGCCAGGGCTGTAATTTCAATTTTTGACGAACAGATTTATTCTTTTAATAAATTTTTAAATATATTTTTATTGACTTCAGAGAGGAAGTGAGAGGGAAAGAGCGATAGAAACATCAATGATGAGAGAGAATCATTGATCAGCTGCCTCCTACACAACCCACATAGGGGATTGAGCCCACAACCTGGGCATGTTCCTGACCGGGAATCGAACCATGATTCATAGGTTGGTGCTCAACCACTAAGCCACACAAGCTGGGCAATAATTTAATTGAATTTTTGAAAATAAGAATATTTGCCGAAACCGGTTTGGCTCAGTGGATAGAGCGTCAGCCTGCGGACTGAAGGGTCCCGGGTTCGATTCTGGTCAGGGGCACGTACCTTGGTTGCGGGCACATCCCCAGTGGGAGGTGTGCAGGAGGCAGCTGATCGATGTTTCTCTCTCATCGATGTTTCTAACTCTCTATCCCTCTCCCTTCCTCTCTGTAAAATATCAATAAAATATATTTTTAAAAAAATACTTTAAAAAAAAAAAAAAAGAAAGAAAATAAGAATATTTGAGCCCTGGCTGCTATGGCTCAGTTGCTTGAGTATAGTCCAATGCACCAAGAGGTCATTGGTTCAATCCCTGGTCAGGGCACATGCCTGGGTTACAGGCTTGATAGGGGCATGCAGGAGGCGGCCAATCAATGTTTCTCTCTTCCTCTCCCTTCCTCTGTCTCAATAAATCAATAAAAACATTTTTTAAAAGAAAATTTGGGACACAGACTCCTATTTTCTCCATATTAAAAGTGAAATGTGATTATGTGGTGGTCATTTTCTTCTGACTCACTCCATATGTTGAAAATTCTGATATTGAGATTGTTAGAAGTAGAAGTGAAAATGAGATAGGAGAGAGAGGACATAGAAGAAGGTTGAAATGCGCTCTCACAATTCCCTGCACCACTTATTTTCTAAGATCCTGTCTTACACAAAAGATAGTGACAGGAGGCTTTCTCTGTCTATACCTCCCAATGGGACAGAACTAGCTTACCATTTCCTCAAAAAGAAAGAGAAAATGCAAAATTTAAAGACCTGTAAGAGTAAAGATTGAGATAAATTGAAGCACTTACGGAAGTTGTAAAGGGTTCTCTCTTCAGCACAGTTTTAAGAATGCTCCTCAATGCACCCCCATTCTCATTCCAATCCCAACTTTTTCAAAACAAGGAACACCTACCAATTAACACAAGACATAGAACACATCAAAGATAAATGGAGAGTAGGGAGGGTTTGAAGCAATTGCATGGTGTAGTCTCTGCTGACACACCAAAAAGCAGTTAATAAAATATTACTGATGCTAAATGGTTGCCTTTTAATATACTTAGATACATGTGCAGAAAATCGTTCACCCACAATTTAGTATATGTACCCTCTCCTAGTAATAATGTACTTTTCAGAGTGCTTTCATATCTACCTCCCAGCAATTCTATTATATAAGCCACCAGAATTATTACCTATTGAACATATGACAAAAAGTTTGAAGATAATTTTCTCAAGGTCAGCGAGGTAGTGGCCGGGAAGAAACTGTAACTCAGGCCTTATGGAGTCCAATATTGGGCCTTTCTCCAGACCACTTTTCCACTGAAAGCATTATGCAAATGTGAAAGACTTAGAAGAGTAGTTAATTTAAGAAAACTACTCTGGTTTTTTACTTTTCAGTTTTTTATTTATTATTAATTCAAAGTATTTTATGTGCTCATATTTTTAATCCACTATTTTATAAAATAAGCTATTATTATTCCAATATTCACTGTTTCTCTGGTCCATGAACTCAGGTAAATCCCTTGTATTACTAATGATCAGTCTATTGGTAAAAAGAATAGCCTACATATAAAAGAAAGTTTCTTTAGCCATCTACATACACATTGACTAAGTACATGAATATGTGATCATTCACTTTTAACTCTTCAAGTAAGCTTGTGAATGATGAGCAGAATGGAAGAGAGAAAACAGTCATATCTGGCTTTGACAAGTGGTCAAATAGATCATGCATAGAAAAGTAAAACAGGGAATGCCAGGTGGGTTACCCAACTAGAATAGAAATGGCAGGTCAGGTGGATAAGGCGAACAATGTACAATGGAGAGGGCTGAAGCAATTGGCATGACTAGGTTAAAGCAATAACCATGAAAGATTAATGCCCTTAAAGGCTCCGTTTGAATAGGTCTCCTTCCATAAAATCTACTCTCATTTCCCAAAACAAAATTCTGTCCTCTAAAATAACACAATACCTCTCCTGTGGCCTTCCCAGGCCAAAGCCACTCATGACTCAGCACAAGGAGATTCTAATCTCCTTTAAGGCAGGGTCTTTATTGGCCTCATTTAACTCCTGCAGTTCTTAGTGACAAGTTGGAGGTGGAGAACAAGCAGAGTATGAAAGGAAGGGGGAAATGACTCTGATGTCTACTTAGTAGGCTTGACATTGCGCTAGATGCTTTACTTATGTCATCTCATGAAATAAAT